>NC_133456.1:66076082-66701439 GCF_048565385.1 Saimiri boliviensis
CTGTTTCTACATTCTCCAAAGAAAGGGTTTCTGAACTGCTGCAAACACACAGCAGTTTAGCTCTGGAAGTTGAATGCACACATTGACAACCATTCTGCTAGATAGCTCCGTTTTTGTTTTACAACAAGGTACATCTCTTTACAGCCTCTATTCCCAAGCACTCTGGAATGTCCAGACGCAGCTTTTATAAGAAACGTGTTTCTACCTCGCTGAATGTAAACATAAATGCAACTTCTAAAAGGAACCAACACACAGCAGATCAGTTTGTACGAAGCGGGTCTTCTTTGTTTTAAACGCATTCTTACTGCTAACTCTTATATGCGTCTCTAGGGCTGGAAATGACTGTTTCTACATTCTCCAAAGAAAGGGTTTCTGAACTGCTGCAAACACAGGGAAGTTTAGCTATGGAAGTTGAACGCCCTCATTGACAACCATTCTGCTAGATAGCTCCGTTTTAGTTTTACAGCAAGGTACTTCTCTTTACAGCCTGTATTCCCAAGCACTCTGGAATGTCCAAACGCAGCTTTTAGAAGAAAAGTTTTTCTGCCTCTCTGAATATAAACATAGATGCAACTTCCTAAAAGGAACCAACACAGAGCAGATCAGTTCGTACGAAGTGGGTCTTCTTTGTTTTAAACGCATTCTTACTGCGAACTCTTATATGCTTCTCTAGGGCTGGAAATGACTGTTTCTACATTCGCCAAAGAAAGGGTTTCTTTTCTGCTGCAAACACACAGCAGTTTAGCTCTGGAAGTTGAATGCACACATTGACAACCATTCTGCTAGATAGCTCCGTTTTAGTTTTACAGCAAGGTACTTCTCTTTACAGCCTGTACTCCCAAGCACTCTGGAATGTCCAAACGCAGCTTTTAGAAGAAACGTGTTTCTACCTCGCTGAATGTAAACATAGATTCAACTTCCTAAAAGGAACCAACACACAGCAGATCAGTTTGTACGAAGCGGGTCTTCTGTGTTTTAAACGCATTCTTACTGCTAACTCTTATATGCGTCTCTAGGGCTGGAAATGACTGTTTCTACATTCTCCAAAGAAAGGGTTTCTGAACTGCTGCAAACACACAGACGTTTAGCTCTGGAAGTTGAATGCACACATTGACAACCATTCTGATAGATAGCTCCGTTTTTGTTTTACAGCAAGGTACTTCTCTTTACAGCCTGTACTCCCAAGCACTCTGGAATGTCCAAACGCAGCTTTTAGAAGAAACGTGTTTCTGCCTCGCTGAATATAAACATAGATGCAACTTTCTAAAAGGAACCAACACAGAGCAGATCAGTTTGTACGAAGCGGGTCTTCTGTGTTTTAAACGCATTCTTACTGCTAACTCTTATATGCGTCTCTAGGGCTGGAAATGACTGTTTCTACATTCTCCAAAGAAAGGGTTTCTGAACTGCTGCAAACACACAGACGTTTAGCTCTGGAAGTTGAATGCACACATTGACAACCATTCTGATAGATAGCTCCGTTTTTGTTTTACAGCAAGGTACTTCTCTTTACAGCCTGTACTCCCAAGCACTCTGGAATGTCCAAACGCAGCTTTTAGAAGAAACGTGTTTCTGCCTCGCTGAATATAAACATAGATGCAACTTTCTAAAAGGAACCAACACAGAGCAGATCAGTTTGTACGAAGTGCGCCTTCTTTCTTTTAAACGCATTCTTACTGCAAAATCTTATATGCTTCTCTTGGGCTGGAAAGGACTGTTTCTACATTCTCCAAAGAAAGGGTTTCTGAACTGCTGCAAACACACTGCAGTTTAGCTCTGGAAGTTGAATGCACACATTGACAACCATTCTGCTAGATAGCTCCATTTTTGTTTTACAGCAAGCTACTTCTCTTTACAGCCTGTATTCCCAAGCACTCTGGAATGTCCAAACGCAGCTTTTAGAAGAAACGTGTTTCTGCCTCGCTGAATATAAACATAGATGCAACTTCCTAAAAGGAACAAACACAGAGCAGATCAGTTTGTACGAAGCAGGTCTTCTTTGTTTTAAATGCATTCTTACAGCTAACTCTTATATGCTTCTGTAGGGCTGAAAATGACAGTTTCTACATTCTCCAAAGAAAGGGTTTCTGAACTGCGACAAACACACAGCAGTTTAGCTCTGGAAGTTGAATGCACACATTGACAAGCATTCTGCTAGATAGCTCCGTTTTAGTTTTACAGCATGGTACTTCTCTTTACAGCCTGTACTCCCGAGCACTTTGGAATGTCCAAACGCAGCTTTTAGAAGAAACGTGTTTCTACCTCCCTAATGTAAACATAAATGCAACTTCCTAAAAGGAACCAACACACAGCAGATCAGTTTGTACGAAACGGGTCTTCTGTGTTTTAAACGCATTCTTACTGCTAACTCTTATATGCGTCTCTAGGGCTGGAAATGACTGTTTCTACATTCTCCAAAGAAAGGGTTTCTGTACTGCTGCAAACACCCAGAAGTTTAGCTCTGGAAGTTGAATGAACACATTGACAACCATTCTGATAGATAGCTCCATTTTAGTTTTACAGCAAGGTACTTCTCTTTATAGCCTGTACTCCCAAGCACTCTGGAATGTCCAAACGCAGCTTTTAGAAGAAACGTGTTTCTGCCTCGCTGAATATAAACAGAGATGCAAATTCCTAAAAGGAACCAACACAGAGCAGATCAGTTTGTACGAAGTGCGTCTTCTTTCTTTTAAACGCATTCTTACTGCAAACTCTTATATGCTTCTCTAGGGCTGGAAATGACTGTTTCTGCATTCTCCAAAGAAAGGGTTTCTGAACTGCTGCAAACACACAGCAGTTTAGCTCTGGAAGTTGAATGGACACATTGACAACCATTCTGCTAGATAGCTCCGTTTTTGTTTTACAGCAACGTACTTCTCTTTACAGCCTGTACTCCCAAGCACACTGGAATGTCCGAACGCAGCTTTTAGAAGAAACGTATTTCTTCCTCGCTGAATGTAAACATAGATGCAACTTCCTAAAAGGAACCAACACACAGCAGATCAGTTTGTACGAAGCGGGTCTTCTGTGTTTTAAACGCATTCTTACTACTAACTCTTACATGCGTCTCTGGGGCTGGAAATGACTGTTTCTACATTCTCCAAAGAAAGGGTTTCTGAACAGCTGCAAACACAAAGCAGTTTAGCTCTGGAAGTTGAATGCACACATTGACAACCATTCTGCTAGATAGCTCCGTTTTTGTTTTACAGCAAGGTACTTCTCTTTACAGCCTGTACTCCCAAGTACTCTGGAATGTCCAAACGCAGCTTTTAGAGGAAACGTATTTCTTCCTCGCTGAATGTAAACATACATGCAACTTCCTAAAAGGAACCAACACACAGCAGATCAGTTTGTACGAAGCGGGTCTTCTGTGTTTTAAACGCATTCTTACTGCTAAATCTTATATGCGTCTCTAGGGCTGGAAATGATTGTTTCTACATTCTCCAAAGAAAGGGTTTCTGAACTGCTGCAAACATACATCAGTTTACCTCTGGAAGGTGAATGCACACGTTGACAGCCATTCTGCTAGATAGCTCCGTTTTTGTTTTAGAGCAATGTACTTCTCTTTACAGCCTGTGCTGCCATCCACTCTGGAATGTTCAAACGACGTTTTTAGAAGATATGTGTTTCTGCTTCGCTGAATCTAAACATAGATGCAACTTCCTAAAAGGAACCAAAACACAGCAGATCAGTTTGTACGAAGCGGGTCTTCTGTGTTTTAAACGCATTCTTACTGCTAACTCTCATATGCGTCTCTAGGCCTGGAAATGACTGTTTCTACATTCTCCAAAGAAAGGGTTTCTGAACTGCTGCAAACACACAGCAGTTTAGCTCTGGAAGTTGAATGCACACATTGACAACCATTCTGCTAGATAGCTCCGTTTTTGTTTTACAACAAGGTACATCTCTTTACAGCCTGTATTCCCAAGCACTCTGGAATGTCCAGACGCAGCTTTTATAAGAAACGTGTTTCTACCTCGCTGAATGTAAACATAAATGCAACTTCTAAAAGGAACCAACACACAGCAGATCAGTTTGTACGAAGCGGGTCTTCTGTGTTTTAAACGCATTCTTACTGCTAACTCTTATATGCGTCTCTAGGGCTGGAAATGACTGTTTCTACATTCTCCAAAGAAAGGGTTTCTGAACTGCTGCAAACACAGGGCAGTTTAGCTATGGAAGTTGAACGCCCTCATTGACAACCATTCTGCTAGATAGCTCCGTTTTTGTTTTACAGCAAGGTACTTCTCTTTACAGCCTGTATTCCCAAGCACTCTGGAATGTCCAAACGCAGCTTTTAGAAGAAAAGTTTTTCTGCCTCTCTGAATATAAACATAGATGCAACTTCCTAAAAGGAACCAACACAGAGCAGATCAGTTCGTACGAAGTGGGTCTTCTTTGTTTTAAACGCATTCTTACTGCGAACTCTTATATGCTTCTCTAGGGCTGGAAATGACTGTTTCTACATTCTCCAAAGAAAGGGTTTCTTTACTGCTGCAAACACACAGCAGTTTAGCTCTGGAAGTTGAATGCACACATTGACAACCATTCTGCTAGATAGCTCCGTTTTTTTTTACAGCAAGGTACTTCTCTTTACAGCCTGTACTCCCAAGCACTCTGGAATGTCCAAACGCAGCTTTTAGAAGAAACGTGTTTCTTCCTCGCTGAATGTAAACATAGATGCAACTTCCTAAAAGGAACCAACACACAGCAGATCAGTTTGTACGAAGCGGGTCTTCTGTGTTTTAAACGCATTCTTACTACTAACTGTTATGTGCGTCTCTAGGGCTGGAAATGACTGTTTCAACATTCTCCAAAGAAAGGGTTTCTGAACTGCTGCAAACACACAGAAGTTTAGCTCTGGAAGTTGAATGCACACATTGACAACCATTCTGCTAGATAGCTCCGTTTTAGTTTTACAGCAAGGTACTACTCTTTACAGCCTGTACTCCCAAGCACTCTGGAATGTCCAAACGCAGCTTTTAGAAGAAACGTGTTTCTACCTCGCTGAATGTAAACATAGATGCAACTTCCTAAAAGGAACAAACACACAGCAGATCAGTTTGTACGAAGCGGGTCTTCTGTGTTTTAAACACATTCTTACTGCTAACTCTTATATGCGTCTCTAGGGCTGGAAATGACTGTTTCTACATTCTCCAAAGAAAGGGTTTCTGAACTGCTGCAAACATACAGACGTTTAGCTCTGGAAGTTGAATGCACACATTGACAACCATTCTGATAGATAGCTCCGTTTTTGTTTTACAGCAAGGTACTTCTCTTTACAGCCTGTACTCCCAAGCACTCTGGAATGTCCAAACGCAGCTTTTAGAAGAAACGTGTTTCTGCCTCGCTGAATATAAACATAGATGCAACTTTCTAAAAGGAACCAACACAGAGCAGATCAGTTTGTACGAAGTGCGCCTTCTTTCTTTTAAACGCATTCTTACTGCAAAATATTATATGCTTCTCTAGGGCTGGAAATGACTGTTTCTACATTCTCCAAAGAAAGGGTTTCTGAACTGCTGCAAACACACTGCAGTTTAGCTCTGGAAGTTGAATGCACACATTGACAAGCATTCTGCTAGATAGCTCCGTTTTTGTTTTACAGCAACGTACTTCTCTTTACAGCCTGTACTCCCAAGCACTCTGCAATGTCCAAACGCAGCTTTCATAAGAAACGTGTTTCTACCTCGTTGAATGTAAACATAGATGCAACTTCCTAAAAGGAACCAACACACAGCAGATCAGTTTGTACGAAGCGGGTCTTCTGTGTTTTAAACGCATTCTTACTGCTAACTCTCATATGCGTCTCTAGGCCTGGAAATGACTGTTTCTACATTCTCCAAAGAAAGGGTTTCTGAACTGCTGCAAACACACAGCAGTTTAGCTCTGGAAGTTGAATGCACACATTGACAACCATTCTGCTAGATAGCTCCGTTTTTGTTTTACAACAAGGTACATCTCTTTACAGCCTCTATTCCCAAGCACTCTGGAATGTCCAGACGCAGCTTTTATAAGAAACGTGTTTCTACCTCGCTGAATGTAAACATAAATGCAACTTCTAAAAGGAACCAACACACAGCAGATCAGTTTGTACGAAGCGGGTCTTCTTTGTTTTAAACGCATTCTTACTGCTAACTCTTATATGCGTCTCTAGGGCTGGAAATGACTGTTTCTACATTCTCCAAAGAAAGGGTTTCTGAACTGCTGCAAACACAGGGAAGTTTAGCTATGGAAGTTGAACGCCCTCATTGACAACCATTCTGCTAGATAGCTCCGTTTTAGTTTTACAGCAAGGTACTTCTCTTTACAGCCTGTATTCCCAAGCACTCTGGAATGTCCAAACGCAGCTTTTAGAAGAAAAGTTTTTCTGCCTCTCTGAATATAAACATAGATGCAACTTCCTAAAAGGAACCAACACAGAGCAGATCAGTTCGTACGAAGTGGGTCTTCTTTGTTTTAAACGCATTCTTACTGCGAACTCTTATATGCTTCTCTAGGGCTGGAAATGACTGTTTCTACATTCGCCAAAGAAAGGGTTTCTTTTCTGCTGCAAACACACAGCAGTTTAGCTCTGGAAGTTGAATGCACACATTGACAACCATTCTGCTAGATAGCTCCGTTTTAGTTTTACAGCAAGGTACTTCTCTTTACAGCCTGTACTCCCAAGCACTCTGGAATGTCCAAACGCAGCTTTTAGAAGAAACGTGTTTCTACCTCGCTGAATGTAAACATAGATTCAACTTCCTAAAAGGAACCAACACACAGCAGATCAGTTTGTACGAAGCGGGTCTTCTGTGTTTTAAACGCATTCTTACTGCTAACTCTTATATGCGTCTCTAGGGCTGGAAATGACTGTTTCTACATTCTCCAAAGAAAGGGTTTCTGAACTGCTGCAAACACACAGACGTTTAGCTCTGGAAGTTGAATGCACACATTGACAACCATTCTGATAGATAGCTCCGTTTTTGTTTTACAGCAAGGTACTTCTCTTTACAGCCTGTACTCCCAAGCACTCTGGAATGTCCAAACGCAGCTTTTAGAAGAAACGTGTTTCTGCCTCGCTGAATATAAACATAGATGCAACTTTCTAAAAGGAACCAACACAGAGCAGATCAGTTTGTACGAAGCGGGTCTTCTGTGTTTTAAACGCATTCTTACTGCTAACTCTTATATGCGTCTCTAGGGCTGGAAATGACTGTTTCTACATTCTCCAAAGAAAGGGTTTCTGAACTGCTGCAAACACACAGACGTTTAGCTCTGGAAGTTGAATGCACACATTGACAACCATTCTGATAGATAGCTCCGTTTTTGTTTTACAGCAAGGTACTTCTCTTTACAGCCTGTACTCCCAAGCACTCTGGAATGTCCAAACGCAGCTTTTAGAAGAAACGTGTTTCTGCCTCGCTGAATATAAACATAGATGCAACTTTCTAAAAGGAACCAACACAGAGCAGATCAGTTTGTACGAAGTGCGCCTTCTTTCTTTTAAACGCATTCTTACTGCAAAATCTTATATGCTTCTCTTGGGCTGGAAAGGACTGTTTCTACATTCTCCAAAGAAAGGGTTTCTGAACTGCTGCAAACACACTGCAGTTTAGCTCTGGAAGTTGAATGCACACATTGACAACCATTCTGCTAGATAGCTCCATTTTTGTTTTACAGCAAGCTACTTCTCTTTACAGCCTGTATTCCCAAGCACTCTGGAATGTCCAAACGCAGCTTTTAGAAGAAACGTGTTTCTGCCTCGCTGAATATAAACATAGATGCAACTTCCTAAAAGGAACAAACACAGAGCAGATCAGTTTGTACGAAGCAGGTCTTCTTTGTTTTAAATGCATTCTTACAGCTAACTCTTATATGCTTCTGTAGGGCTGAAAATGACAGTTTCTACATTCTCCAAAGAAAGGGTTTCTGAACTGCGACAAACACACAGCAGTTTAGCTCTGGAAGTTGAATGCACACATTGACAAGCATTCTGCTAGATAGCTCCGTTTTAGTTTTACAGCATGGTACTTCTCTTTACAGCCTGTACTCCCGAGCACTTTGGAATGTCCAAACGCAGCTTTTAGAAGAAACGTGTTTCTACCTCCCTAATGTAAACATAAATGCAACTTCCTAAAAGGAACCAACACACAGCAGATCAGTTTGTACGAAACGGGTCTTCTGTGTTTTAAACGCATTCTTACTGCTAACTCTTATATGCGTCTCTAGGGCTGGAAATGACTGTTTCTACATTCTCCAAAGAAAGGGTTTCTGTACTGCTGCAAACACCCAGAAGTTTAGCTCTGGAAGTTGAATGAACACATTGACAACCATTCTGATAGATAGCTCCATTTTAGTTTTACAGCAAGGTACTTCTCTTTATAGCCTGTACTCCCAAGCACTCTGGAATGTCCAAACGCAGCTTTTAGAAGAAACGTGTTTCTGCCTCGCTGAATATAAACAGAGATGCAAATTCCTAAAAGGAACCAACACAGAGCAGATCAGTTTGTACGAAGTGCGTCTTCTTTCTTTTAAACGCATTCTTACTGCAAACTCTTATATGCTTCTCTAGGGCTGGAAATGACTGTTTCTGCATTCTCCAAAGAAAGGGTTTCTGAACTGCTGCAAACACACAGCAGTTTAGCTCTGGAAGTTGAATGGACACATTGACAACCATTCTGCTAGATAGCTCCGTTTTTGTTTTACAGCAACGTACTTCTCTTTACAGCCTGTACTCCCAAGCACACTGGAATGTCCGAACGCAGCTTTTAGAAGAAACGTATTTCTTCCTCGCTGAATGTAAACATAGATGCAACTTCCTAAAAGGAACCAACACACAGCAGATCAGTTTGTACGAAGCGGGTCTTCTGTGTTTTAAACGCATTCTTACTACTAACTCTTACATGCGTCTCTGGGGCTGGAAATGACTGTTTCTACATTCTCCAAAGAAAGGGTTTCTGAACAGCTGCAAACACAAAGCAGTTTAGCTCTGGAAGTTGAATGCACACATTGACAACCATTCTGCTAGATAGCTCCGTTTTTGTTTTACAGCAAGGTACTTCTCTTTACAGCCTGTACTCCCAAGTACTCTGGAATGTCCAAACGCAGCTTTTAGAGGAAACGTATTTCTTCCTCGCTGAATGTAAACATACATGCAACTTCCTAAAAGGAACCAACACACAGCAGATCAGTTTGTACGAAGCGGGTCTTCTGTGTTTTAAACGCATTCTTACTGCTAAATCTTATATGCGTCTCTAGGGCTGGAAATGATTGTTTCTACATTCTCCAAAGAAAGGGTTTCTGAACTGCTGCAAACATACATCAGTTTACCTCTGGAAGGTGAATGCACACGTTGACAGCCATTCTGCTAGATAGCTCCGTTTTTGTTTTAGAGCAATGTACTTCTCTTTACAGCCTGTGCTGCCATCCACTCTGGAATGTTCAAACGACGTTTTTAGAAGATATGTGTTTCTGCTTCGCTGAATCTAAACATAGATGCAACTTCCTAAAAGGAACCAAAACACAGCAGATCAGTTTGTACGAAGCGGGTCTTCTGTGTTTTAAACGCATTCTTACTGCTAACTCTCATATGCGTCTCTAGGCCTGGAAATGACTGTTTCTACATTCTCCAAAGAAAGGGTTTCTGAACTGCTGCAAACACACAGCAGTTTAGCTCTGGAAGTTGAATGCACACATTGACAACCATTCTGCTAGATAGCTCCGTTTTTGTTTTACAACAAGGTACATCTCTTTACAGCCTGTATTCCCAAGCACTCTGGAATGTCCAGACGCAGCTTTTATAAGAAACGTGTTTCTACCTCGCTGAATGTAAACATAAATGCAACTTCTAAAAGGAACCAACACACAGCAGATCAGTTTGTACGAAGCGGGTCTTCTGTGTTTTAAACGCATTCTTACTGCTAACTCTTATATGCGTCTCTAGGGCTGGAAATGACTGTTTCTACATTCTCCAAAGAAAGGGTTTCTGAACTGCTGCAAACACAGGGCAGTTTAGCTATGGAAGTTGAACGCCCTCATTGACAACCATTCTGCTAGATAGCTCCGTTTTTGTTTTACAGCAAGGTACTTCTCTTTACAGCCTGTATTCCCAAGCACTCTGGAATGTCCAAACGCAGCTTTTAGAAGAAAAGTTTTTCTGCCTCTCTGAATATAAACATAGATGCAACTTCCTAAAAGGAACCAACACAGAGCAGATCAGTTCGTACGAAGTGGGTCTTCTTTGTTTTAAACGCATTCTTACTGCGAACTCTTATATGCTTCTCTAGGGCTGGAAATGACTGTTTCTACATTCTCCAAAGAAAGGGTTTCTTTACTGCTGCAAACACACAGCAGTTTAGCTCTGGAAGTTGAATGCACACATTGACAACCATTCTGCTAGATAGCTCCGTTTTTTTTTACAGCAAGGTACTTCTCTTTACAGCCTGTACTCCCAAGCACTCTGGAATGTCCAAACGCAGCTTTTAGAAGAAACGTGTTTCTTCCTCGCTGAATGTAAACATAGATGCAACTTCCTAAAAGGAACCAACACACAGCAGATCAGTTTGTACGAAGCGGGTCTTCTGTGTTTTAAACGCATTCTTACTACTAACTGTTATGTGCGTCTCTAGGGCTGGAAATGACTGTTTCAACATTCTCCAAAGAAAGGGTTTCTGAACTGCTGCAAACACACAGAAGTTTAGCTCTGGAAGTTGAATGCACACATTGACAACCATTCTGCTAGATAGCTCCGTTTTAGTTTTACAGCAAGGTACTACTCTTTACAGCCTGTACTCCCAAGCACTCTGGAATGTCCAAACGCAGCTTTTAGAAGAAACGTGTTTCTACCTCGCTGAATGTAAACATAGATGCAACTTCCTAAAAGGAACAAACACACAGCAGATCAGTTTGTACGAAGCGGGTCTTCTGTGTTTTAAACACATTCTTACTGCTAACTCTTATATGCGTCTCTAGGGCTGGAAATGACTGTTTCTACATTCTCCAAAGAAAGGGTTTCTGAACTGCTGCAAACATACAGACGTTTAGCTCTGGAAGTTGAATGCACACATTGACAACCATTCTGATAGATAGCTCCGTTTTTGTTTTACAGCAAGGTACTTCTCTTTACAGCCTGTACTCCCAAGCACTCTGGAATGTCCAAACGCAGCTTTTAGAAGAAACGTGTTTCTGCCTCGCTGAATATAAACATAGATGCAACTTTCTAAAAGGAACCAACACAGAGCAGATCAGTTTGTACGAAGTGCGCCTTCTTTCTTTTAAACGCATTCTTACTGCAAAATATTATATGCTTCTCTAGGGCTGGAAATGACTGTTTCTACATTCTCCAAAGAAAGGGTTTCTGAACTGCTGCAAACACACTGCAGTTTAGCTCTGGAAGTTGAATGCACACATTGACAAGCATTCTGCTAGATAGCTCCGTTTTTGTTTTACAGCAACGTACTTCTCTTTACAGCCTGTACTCCCAAGCACTCTGCAATGTCCAAACGCAGCTTTCATAAGAAACGTGTTTCTACCTCGTTGAATGTAAACATAGATGCAACTTCCTAAAAGGAACCAACACACAGCAGATCAGTTTGTACGAAGCGGGTCTTCTGTGTTTTACGCATTCTTACTACTAACTCTTATATTCGTCTCTAGGGCTGGAAATGACTGTTTCTACATTCTCCAAAGAAAGGGTTTCTGAACTGCAGCAAACACAGGGCAGTTTAGCTGTGGAAGTTGAACGCCCACATTGACAACCATTCTGCTAGATAGCTCCGTTTTTGTTTTACAGCAAGGTACTTCTCTTTACAGCCTGTATTCCCAAGCACTCTGGACTGTCCAAACGCAGCTTTTAGAAGAAAAGTTTTTCTGCCTCGCTGAATATAAACATAGATGCAACTTCCTAAAAGGAACCAACACAGAGCTGATCAGTTCGTACGAAGTAGGTCTTCTTTGTTTTAAACGCATTCTTACTGCAAACTCTTATATGCTTCTCTAGGGCTGGAAATGACTGTTTCTACATTCTCCAAAGAAAGGGTTTCTTTACTGCTGCAAACACACAGCAGTTTAGCTCTGGAAGTTGAATGCACACATTGACAACCATTCTGCTAGATAGCTCCGTTTTTTTTTACAGCAAGGTACTTCTCTTTACAGCCTGTACTCCCAAGCACTCTGGAATGTCCAAACGCAGCTTTTAGAAGAAACGTGTTTCTTCCTCGCTGAATGTAAACATAGATGCAACTTCCTAAAAGGAACCAACACACAGCAGATCAGTTTGTACGAAGCGGGTCTTCTGTGTTTTAAACGCATTTTTACTGCTAACTCTTATATGCGTCTCTAGGGCTGGAAATGACTGTTTCTACATTCTCCAAAGAAAGGGTTTCTGAACTGCTGCAAACACACAGACGTTTAGCTCTGGATGTTGAATGCACACATTGACAACCATTCTGCTAGATAGCTCCGTTTTTGTTTTACAGCAAGGTACTTCTCTTTACAGCCTGTACTCCCAAGCACTCTGGAATGTCCAAACGCAGCTTTTAGAAGAAACGTGTTTCTACCTCGCTGAATGTAAACATAGTTGCAACTTCCTAAAAGGAACCAACACAGAGCAGATCAGTTTGTACGAAGCGGATCTTCTGTGTTTTAAACGCATTCTTACTGCTAACTGTTATATGCGTCTCTAGGGCTGGAAATGACTGTTTCAACATTCTCCAAAGAAAGGGTTTCTGAACTGCTGCAAACACACAGAAGTTTAGCTCTGGAAGTTGAATGCACACATTGACAACCATTCTGCTAGATAGCTCCGTTTTAGTTTTACAGCAAGGTACTTCTCTTTACAGCCTGTACTCCCAAGCACTCTGGAATGTCCAAACGCAGCTTTTAGAAGAAACGTGTTTCTACCTCGCTGAATGTAAAAATAGATGCAACTTCCTAAAAGGAACCAACACACAGCAGATCAGTTTGTACGAAGCGGGTCTTCTGTGTTTTAAACGCATTCTTACTGCTAACTCTTATATGCTTCTCTAGGGCTGGAAATGAATGTTTCTACATTCTCCAAAGAAAGGGTTTCTGAACTGCTGCAAACACACATCAGTTTAGCTCTGGAAGTTGAATGCACACATTGACAACCATTCTGCTAGATAGCTCCGTTTTTGTTTTACAGCAAGGTACTTCTCTTTACAGCCTGTACTCCCAAGCACTCTGGAATGTCCAAACGCAGCTTTTAGAAGAAACGTGTTTTTACCTCGCTGAATGTAAACATAGATGCAACTTCCTAAAAGGAACCAACACACAGCAGATCAGTTTGTACGAAGCTGGTCTTCTGTGTTTTAAACGCATTCTTACTGCTAACCCTTATATGCTTCCCTAGGGCTGGAAATGATTTTTTCTACATTCTCCAAAGAAAGGGTTTCTGAACTGCTGCAAACACACAGCAGTTTAGCTCTGGAAGTTGAATGCACACATTGACAAGCATTCTGCTAGATAGCTCCGTTTTAGTTTTACAGCATGGTACTTCTCTTTACAGCCTGTACTCCCAAACACTTTGGAATGTCCAAACGCAGCTTTTAAAAGAAACGTGTTTCTACCTCCCTAATGTAAACATAAATGCAACTTCCTAAAAGGAAACAACACACAGCAGATCAGTTTGTACGAAGCGGGTCTTCTGTGTTTTAAACGCATTCTTACTGCTAACTCTTATATGCGTCTCTAGGGCTGGAAATGACTGTTTCTACATTCTCCAAAGAAAGGGTTTCTGAACTGCTGCAAACACACAGAAGTTTAGCTCTGGAAGTTGAATGCACACATTGACAACCATTCTGCTAGATAGCTCCGTTTTTGTTTTAAAGCAAGGTACTTCTCTTTACAGCCTGTACTCCCAAGCAATCTGGAATGTCCAAACGCAGCTTTTAGAAGAAACGTGTTTCTTCCTCGCTGAATGTAAACATAGATGCAACTTCCTAAAAGGAACCAACACACAGCAGATCAGTTTGTACGAAACGGGTCTTCTGTGTTTTAAACGCATTCTTACTGCTAACTCTTATATGCGTCTCTAGGGCTGGAAATGACTGTTTCTACATTCTCCAAAGAAAGGGTTTCTGAACTGCTGCAAACACACAGAAGTTTAGCTCTGGAAGTTGAATGCACACATTGACAACCATTCTGCTAGATAGCTCCGTTTTAGTTTTACAGCAAGGTACTTCTCTTTATAGCCTGTACTCCCAAGCACTCTGGAATGTCCAAACGCAGCTTTTAGAAGAAACGTGTTTCTGCCTCGCTGAATATAAACAGAGATGCAAATTCCTAAAAGGAACCAACACAGAGCAGATCAGTTTGTACGAAGTGCGTCTTCTTTCTTTTAAACGCATTCTTACTGCAAACTCTTATATGCTTCTCTAGGGCTGGAAATGACTGTTTCTGCATTCTCCAAAGAAAGGGTTTCTGAACTGCTGCAAACACACAGCAGTTTAGCTCTGGAAGTTGAATGGACACATTGACAACCATTCTGCTAGATAGCTCCGTTTTTGTTTTACAGCAACGTACTTCTCTTTACAGCCTGTACTCCCAAGCACACTGGAATGTCCGAACGCAGCTTTTAGAAGAAACGTATTTCTTCCTCGCTGAATGTAAACATAGATGCAACTTCCTAAAAGGAACCAACACACAGCAGATCAGTTTGTACGAAGCGGGTCTTCTGTGTTTTAAACGCATTCTTACTACTAACTCTTACATGCGTCTCTGGGGCAGGAAATGACTGTTTCTACATTCTCCAAAGAAAGGGTTTCTGAACTGCTGCAAACACACAGCAGTTTAGCTCTGGAAGTTGAATGCACACATTGACAACCATTCTGCTAGATAGCTCCGTTTTTGTTTTACAGCAAGGTACTTCTCTTTACAGCCTGTACTCCCAAGCACTCTGGAATGTCCAAACGCAGCTTTTAGAAGAAACGTGTTTTTACCTCGCTGAATGTAAACATAGATGCAACTTCCTAAAAGGAACCAACACACAGCAGATCAGTTTGTACGAAGCTGGTCTTCTGTGTTTTAAACGCATTCTTACTGCTAACCCTTATATGCTTCCCTAGGGCTGGAAATGATTTTTTCTACATTCTCCAAAGAAAGGGTTTCTGAACTGCTGCAAACACACAGCAGTTTAGCTCTGGAAGTTGAATGCACACATTGACAAGCATTCTGCTAGATAGCTCCGGTTTAGTTTTACAGCATGGTACTTCTCTTTACAGCCTGTACTCCCAAGCACTTTGGAATGTCCAAACGCAGCTTTTAGAAGAAACGTGTTTCTACCTCCCTAATGTAAACATAAATGCAACTTCCTAAAAGGAAACAACACACAGCAGATCAGTTTGTACGAAGCGGGTCTTCTGTGTTTTAAACGCATTCTTACTGCTAACTCTCATATGCGTCTCTAGGCCTGGAAGTGACTGTTTCTACATTCTCCAAAGAAAGGGTTTCTGAACTGCTGCAAACACACAGCAGTTTAGCTCTGGAAGTTGAATGCACACATTGACAACCATTCTGCTAGATAGCTCCGTTTTTGTTTTACAACAAGGTACATCTCTTTACAGCCTGTATTCCCAAGCACTCTGGAATGTCCAGACGCAGCTTTTAGAAGAAACGTGTTTCTACCTCGCTGAATGTAAACATAAATGCAACTTCCTAAAAGGAACCAACACACAGCAGATCAGTTTGTACGAAGCGGGTCTTCTTTGTTTTAAACGCATTCTTACTGCTAACTCTTATATGCGTCTCTAGGGCTGGAAATGACTGTTTCTACATTCTCCAAAGAAAGGGTTTCTGAACTGCTGCAAACACACAGCAGTTTAGCTCTGGAAGTTGAATGCCCACATTGACAAACATTCTGCTAGATAGCTCCGTTTTTGTTTTACAGCAAGGTACTTCTCTTTACAGCCTGTATTCCCAAGCACTCTGGAATGTCCAAACGCAGCTTTTAGAAGAAACGTGTTTCTTCCTCGCTGAATATAAACATAGATGCAACTTCCTAAAAGGAACAAACACAGAGCAGATCAGTTTGTACGAAGCAGGTCTTCTTTGTTATAAACGCTTTCTTACAGCTAACTCTTATATGCTTCTGTAGGGCTGAAAATGACAGTTTCTACATTCTCCAAACAAAGGGTTTCTGAACCGCTGCAAACACACAGCAGTTTAGCTCTGGAAGTTGAATGCACACATTGACAACCATTCTGCTAGATAGCTCCGTTTTAGTTTTACAGCAAGCTACTCTTTACAGCCTGTACTCCCAAGCACTCTGGAATGTCCAAACGCAGCTTTTAGAATAAACGTGTTTCTACCTCTCTGAATGTAAACATAGATGCAACCTCATAAAAGGAACCAAGACACAGCAGATCAGATTGTACGAAGCGGGTCTTCTGTGTTTTAAACGCATTCTTACTGCTAAATCTTATATGCGTCTCTAGGGCTGGAAATGATTGTTTCTACATTCTCCAAAGAAAGGGTTTCTGAACTGCTGCAAACATACATCAGTTTACCTCTGGAAGGTGAATGCACACGTTGACAGCCATTCTGCTAGATAGCTCCGTTTTTGTTTTAGAGCAATGTACTTCTCTACAGCCTGTACTCCCAAGCACTCTGGAATGTCCGAACGCAGCTTTTAGAAGAAACGTGTTTCTTCCTCGCTGAATGTAAACATAGATGCAACTTCCTAAAAGGAACCAACACACAGCAGATCAGTTTGTACGAAGCGGGTCTTCTGTGTTTTAAACGCATTCTTACTGCTAACTCTCTTATGCGTCTCTAGGCCTGGAAATGACTGTTTCTACATTCTCCAAAGAAAGGGTTTCTGAACTGCTGCAAACACACAGCAGTTTAGCTCTGGAAGTTGAATGCACACATTGACAACCATTCTGCTAGATAGCTCCGTTTTTGTTTTACAACAAGGTACATCTCTTTACAGCCTGTATTCCCAAGCACTCTGGAATGTCCAGACGCAGCTTTTAGAAGAAACGTGTTTCTACCTCGCTGAATATAAACAGAGATGCAAATTCCTTAAAGGAACCAACACAGAGCAGATCATTTTGTACGAACTGCGTCTTCTTTCTTTTAAGCGCATTCTTACTGCAAACTCTTATATGCTTCTCTAGGGCTGGAAATGACTGTTTCTACATTCTCAAAAGAAAGGGTTTCTGAACTGCTGCAAACACACAGCAGTTTAGCTCTGGAAGTTGAATGCACACATTGACAACCATTCTGCTAGATAGCTCCGTTTTAGTTTTACAGCAAGGTACTTCTCTTTACAGCCTGTACTCCCAATCACTCTGGAATGTCCACACGCAGCTTTCAGAAGAAACGTGTTTCTACCTCGCTGAATGTAAACATAGATGCAACTTTCTAAAAGGAACCAACACACAGCAGATCAGTTTGTACTAAACGGGTCTTCTGTGTTTTAAACGCATTCTTACTGCTAACTCTTATATGCGTCTCTAGGGCTGGAAATGACTGTTTCTACATTCTCCAAAGAAAGGGTGTCTGAACTGCTG
The DNA here is from genome assembly GCF_048565385.1 of Saimiri boliviensis. Lineage (NCBI taxonomy): Eukaryota > Metazoa > Chordata > Mammalia > Primates > Cebidae > Saimiri > Saimiri boliviensis. Next base: position 66,093,599 of record NC_133456.1, read on the forward strand.
CAAACGCACAGCATTTTAGCTCTGGAAGTTGAATGCACACATTGACAACCATTCTGCTAGATAGCTCCGTTTTAGTTTTACAGCAAGGTACTTCTCTTTACAGCCTGTCCTCCCAAGGTCTCTGGAATGTCCAAAAGCAGCTTTTAGAAGAAAAGTGTTTCTACCTCGCTGAATGTAAACATAGATTCAACTTCCTAAAAGGAACCAACACACAGCAGATCAGTTTGTACTAAACGGGTCTTCTGTGTTTTAAACGCATTCTTACTGCTAACTCTTATATGCGTCTCTAGGGCTGGAAATGACTGTTTCTACATTCTCCAAAGAAAGGGTTTCTGAACTGCTGCAAACACACAGCAGTTTAGCTCTGGAATTTGAATGCACACATTGACAACCATTCTGCTAGATAGCTCCGTTTTTGTTTTACAGCAAGGTACTTCTCTTTACAGCCTGTACTCCCAAGCAATCTGGAATGTCCAAACGCAGCTTTTAGAAGAAACGTGTTTCTGCCTCGCTGAATTTAAACATAGATGCAACTTCCTAAAAGGAACCAACACAGAGCAGATCAGTTTGTACGAAGCGAGTCTTCTTTGTTTTAAACGCATTCTTACTGCAAACTCTTATATGTGTCTCTAGGGCTGGAAATGACTGTTTCTTAATTCTCCAAAGAAAGGGTTTCTGAACTGCTGCAAACACACAGCAGTTTAGCTCTGGAAGTTGAATGAACACATTGACAACCATTCTGCTAGATAGCTCCGTTTTTGTTTTACAACAAGGTACATCTCTTTACAGCCTGTATTCCCAAGCACTCTGGAATGTCCAGACGCAGCTTTTAGAAGAAACGTGTTTCTACCTCGCTGAATATAAACAGAGATGCAAATTCCTTAAAGGAACCAACACAGAGCAGATCATTTTGTACGAAGTGCGTCTTCTTTCTTTTAAACGCATTCTTACTGCAAACTCTTATATGCTTCTCTAGGGCTGGAAATGACTGTTTCTACATTCTCCAAAGAAAGGGTTTCTGAACTGCTGCAAACACACAGCAGTTTAGCTCTGGAATTTGAATGCACACATTGACAACCATTCTGCTAGATAGCTCCGTTTTAGTTTTACAGCAAGGTACTTCTCTTTACAGCCTGTACTCCCAATCACTCTGGAATGTCCAAATGCAGCTTTCAGAAGAAACGTGTTTCTACCTCGCTGAATGTAAACATAGATGCAACTTTCTAAAAGGAACCAACACACAGCAGATCAGTTTGTACGAAGCGGGTCTTCTGTGTTTTAAACGCATTCTTACTGCTAACTCTTATATGCGTCTCTAGGGCAGGAAATGACTGTTTCTGCATTCTCCAAAGAAAGGGTGTCTGAACTGCTGCAAACGCACAGCATTTTAGCTCTGGAAGTTGAATGCACACATTGACAACCATTCTGCTAGATAGCTCCGTTTTAGTTTTACAGCAAGGTACTTCTCTTTACAGCCTGTACTCCCAAGGTCTCTGGAATGTCCAAAAGCAGCTTTTAGAAGAAAAGTGTTTCTACCTCGCTGAATGTAAACATAGATTCAACTTCCTAAAAGGAACCAACACACAGCAGATCAGTTTGTACTAAACGGGTCTTCTGTGTTTTAAACGCATTCTTACTGCTAACTCTTATATGCGTCTCTAGGGCTGGAAATGACTGTTTCTACATTCTCCAAAGAAAGGGTTTCTGAACTGCTGCAAACACACGGCAGTTTAGCTCTGGAATTTGTTTGCACACATTGACAACCATTCTGCTAGATAGCTCCGTTTTTGTTTTACAGCAAGGTACTTCTCTTTACAGCCTGTACTCCCAAGCAATCTGGAATGTCCAAACGCAGCTTTTAGAAGAAACGTGTTTCTTCCTCGCTGAATTTAAACATAGATGCAACTTCCTAAAAGGAACCAACACAGAGCAGATCAGTTTGTACGAAGCGAGTCTTCTTTGTTTTAAACGCATTCTTACTGCAAACTCTTATATGTGTCTCTAGGGCTGGAAATGACTGTTTCTTAATTCTCCAAAGAAAGGGTTTCTGAACTGCTGCAAACACACAGAAGTTTAGCTCTGCAAGTTGAATGCACACATTGACAACCATTCTGCTAGATAGCTCCGTTTTAGTTTTACAGCAAGGTACTTCTCTTTACAGCCTGTACTCCCAAGGTCTCTGGAATGTCCAAACGCAGCTTTTAGAAGAAAAGTGTTCCTACCTCGCTGAATGTAAACATAGATGCAACTTCCTAAAAGGAACCAACACACAGCAGATCAGTTTGTACGAAACGGGTCTTCTGTGTTTTAAACGCATTCTTACTGCTAACTCTTATATGCGTCTCTAGGGCTGGAAATGACTGTTTCTACATTCTCCAAAGAAAGGGTTTCTGAACTGCTGCAAACACACAGAAGTTTAGCTCTGGAAGTTGAATGCACACATTGACAACCATTCTGCTAGATAGCTCCGTTTTAGTTTTACAGCAAGGTACTTCTCTTTATAGCCTGTACTCCCAAGCACTCTGGAATGTCCAAACGCAGCTTTTAGAAGAAACGTGTTTCTGCCTCGCTGAATATAAACAGAGATGCAAATTCCTAAAAGGAACCAACACAGAGCAGATCAGTTTGTACGAAGTGCGTCTTCTTTCTTTTAAACGCTTTCTTACTGCAAACTCTTATATGCTTCTCTAGGGCTAGAAATGACTGTTTCTGCATTCTCCAAAGAAAGGGTTTCTGAACTGCTGCAAACACACAGCAGTTTAGCTCTGGAAGTTGAATGGACACATTGACAACCATTCTGCTAGATAGCTCCGTTTTTGTTTTACAGCAACGTACTTCTCTTTACAGCCTGTACTCCCAAGCACACTGGAATGTCCGAACGCAGCTTTTAGAAGAAACGTATTTCTTCCTCGCTGAATGTAAACATAGATGCAACTTCCTAAAAGGAACCAACACACAGCAGATCAGTTTGTACGAAGCGGGTCTTCTGTGTTTTAAACGCATTCTTACTACTAACTCTTACATGCGTCTCTGGGGCTGGAAATGACTGTTTCTACATTCTCCAAAGAAAGGGTTTCTGAACTGCTGCAAACACACAGCAGTTTAGCTCTGGAAGTTGAATGCACACATTGACAACCATTCTGCTAGATAGCTCCGTTTTTGTTTTACAGCAAGGTACTTCTCTTTACAGCCTGTACTCCCAAGTACTCTGGAATGTCCAAACGCAGCTTTTAGAGGAAAAGTATTTCTTCCTCGCTGAATGTAAACATACATGCAACTTCCTAAAAGGAACCAACACACAGCAGATCAGTTTGTACGAAGCGGGTCTTCTGTGTTTTAAACGCATTCTTACTGCTAAATCTTATATGCGTCTCTAGGGCTGGAAATGATTGTTTCTACATTCTCCAAAGAAAGGGTTTCTGAACTGCTGCAAACATACATCAGTTTACCTCTGGAAGGTGAATGCACACGTTGACAGCCATTCTGCTAGATAGCTCCGTTTTTGTTTTAGAGCAATGTACTTCTCTACAGCCTGTACTCCCAAGCACTCTGGAATGTCCGAACGCAGCTTTTAGAAGAAACGTGTTTCTTCCTCGCTGAATGTAAACATAGATGCAACTTCCTAAAAGGAACCAACACACAGCAGATCAGTTTGTACGAAGCGGGTCTTCTGTGTTTTAAACGCATTCTTACTGCTAACTCTCTTATGCGTCTCTAGGCCTGGAAATGACTGTTTCTACATTCTCCAAAGAAAGGGTTTCTGAACTGCTGCAAACACACGGCAGTTTAGCTCTGGAAGTTGAATGCACACATTGACAACCATTCTGCTAGATAGCTCCGTTTTTGTTTTACAACAAGGTACATCTCTTTACAGCCTGTATTCCCAAGCACTCTGGAATGTCCAGACGCAGCTTTTAGAAGAAACGTGTTTCTACCTCGCTGAATATAAACAGAGATGCAAATTCCTTAAAGGAACCAACACAGAGCAGATCATTTTGTACGAAGTGCGTCTTCTTTCTTTTAAACGCATTCTTACTGCAAACTCTTATATGCTTCTCTAGGGCTGGAAATGACTGTTTCTACATTCTCAAAAGAAAGGGTTTCTGAACTGCTGCAAACACACAGCAGTTTAGCTCTGGAAGTTGAATGCACACATTGACAACCATTCTGCTAGATAGCTCCGTTTTAGTTTTACAGCAAGGTACTTCTCTTTACAGCCTGTACTCCCAATCACTCTGGAATGTCCAAACGCAGCTTTCAGAAGAAACGTGTTTCTACCTCGCTGAATGTAAACATAGATGCAACTTTCTAAAAGGAACCAACACACAGCAGATCAGTTTGTACGAAGCGGGTCTTCTGTGTTTTAAACGCATTCTTACTGCTAACTCTTATATGCGTCTCTAGGGCAGGAAATGACTGTTTCTGCATTCTCCAAAGAAAGGGTGTCTGAACTGCTGCAAACGCACAGCATTTTAGCTCTGGAAGTTGAATGCACACATTGACAACCATTCTGCTAGATAGCTCCGTTTTAGTTTTACAGCAAGGTACTTCTCTTTACAGCCTGTACTCCCAAGGTCTCTGGAATGTCCAAAAGCAGCTTTTAGAAGAAAAGTGTTTCTACCTCGCTGAATGTAAACATAGATTCAACTTCCTAAAAGGAACCAACACACAGCAGATCAGTTTGTACTAAACGGGTCTTCTGTGTTTTAAACGCATTCTTACTGCTAACTCTTATATGCGTCTCTAGGGCTGGAAATGACTGTTTCTACATTCTCCAAAGAAAGGGTTTCTGAACTGCTGCAAACACACAGCAGTTTAGCTCTGGAATTTGAATGCACACATTGACAACCATTCTGCTAGATAGCTCCGTTTTTGTTTTACAGCAAGGTACTTCTCTTTACAGCCTGTACTCCCAAGCAATCTGGAATGTCCAAACGCAGCTTTTAGAAGAAACGTGTTTCTGCCTCGCTGAATTTAAACATAGATGCAACTTCCTAAAAGGAACCAACACAGAGCAGATCAGTTTGTACGAAGCGAGTCTTCTTTGTTTTAAACGCATTCTTACTGCAAACTCTTATATGTGTCTCTAGGGCTGGAAATGACTGTTTCTTAATTCTCCAAAGAAAGGGTTTCTGAACTGCTGCAAACACACAGAAGTTTAGCTCTGGAAGTTGAATGCACACATTGACAACCATTCTGCTAGATAGCTCCGTTTTAGTTTTACAGCAAGGTACTTCTCTTTACAGCCTGTACTCCCAAGGTCTCTGGAATGTCCAAACGCAGCTTTTAGAAGAAAAGTGTTCCTACCTCGCTGAATGTAAACATAGATGCAACTTCCTAAAAGGAACCAACACACAGCAGATCAGTTTGTACGAAGCGGGTCTTCTGTGTTTTACGCATTCTTACTACTAACTCTTATATTCGTCTCTAGGGCTGGAAATGACTGTTTCTACATTCTCCAAAGAAAGGGTTTCTGAACCGCAGCAAACACAGGGCAGTTTAGCTGTGGAAGTTGAACGCCCATATTGACAACCATTCTGCTAGATAGCTCCGTTTTTGTTTTACAGCAAGGTACTTCTCTTTACAGCCTGTATTCCCAAGCACTCTGGACTGTCCAAACGCAGCTTTTAGAAGAAAAGTTTTTCTGCCTCGCTGAATATAAACATAGATGCAACTTCCTAAAAGGAACCAACACAGAGCTGATCAGTTCGTACGAAGTAGGTCTTCTTTGTTTTAAACGCATTCTTACTGCAAACTCTTATATGCTTCTCTAGGGCTGGAAATGACTGTTTCTACATTCTCCAAAGAAAGGGTTTCTTTACTGCTGCAAACACACAGCAGTTTAGCTCTGGAAGTTGAATGCACACATTGACAACCATTCTGCTAGATAGCTCCGTTTTTTTTTACAGCAAGGTACTTCTCTTTACAGCCTGTACTCCCAAGCACTCTGGAATGTCCAAACGCAGCTTTTAGAAGAAACGTGTTTCTTCCTCGCTGAATGTAAACATAGATGCAACTTCCTAAAAGGAACCAACACACAGCAGATCAGTTTGTACGAAGCGGGTCTTCTGTGTTTTAAACGCATTTTTACTGCTAACTCTTATATGCGTCTCTAGGGCTGGAAATGACTGTTTCTACATTCTCCAAAGAAAGGGTTTCTGAACTGCTGCAAACACACAGACGTTTAGCTCTGGATGTTGAATGCACACATTGACAACCATTCTGCTAGATAGCTCCGTTTTTGTTTTACAGCAAGGTACTTCTCTTTACAGCCTGTACTCCCAAGCACTCTGGAATGTCCAAACGCAGCTTTTAGAAGAAACGTGTTTCTACCTCGCTGAATGTAAACATAGATGCAACTTCCTAAAAGGAACCAACACAGAGCAGATCAGTTTGTACGAAGCGGATCTTCTGTGTTTTAAACGCATTCTTACTGCTAACTGTTATATGCGTCTCTAGGGCTGGAAATGACTGTTTCAACATTCTCCAAAGAAAGGGTTTCTGAACTGCTGCAAAAACAAAGAAGTTTAGCTCTGGAAGTTGAATGCACACATTGACAACCATTCTGCTAGATAGCTCCGTTTTAGTTTTACAGCAAGGTACTTCTCTTTACAGCCTGTACTCCCAAGCACTCTGGAATGTCCAAACGCAGCTTTTAGAAAAAACGTGTTTCTACCTCGCTGAATGTAAAAATAGATGCAACTTCCTAAAAGGAACCAACACACAGCAGATCAGTTTGTACGAAGCGGGTCTTCTGTGTTTTAAACGCATTCTTACTGCTAACTCTTATATGCTTCTCTAGGGCTGGAAATGAATGTTTCTACATTCTCCAAAGAAAGGGTTTCTGAACTGCTGCAAACACACATCAGTTTAGCTCTGGAAGTTGAATGCACACATTGACAACCATTCTGCTAGATAGCTCCGTTTTTGTTTTACAGCAAGGTACTTCTCTTTACAGCCTGTACTCCCAAGCACTCTGGAATGTCTAAACGCAGCTTTTAGAAGAAACGTGTTTTTACCTCGCTGAATGTAAACATAGATGCAACTTCCTAAAAGGAACCAACACACAGCAGATCAGTTTGTACGAAGCTGGTCTTCTGTGTTTTAAACGCATTCTTACTGCTAACCCTTATATGCTTCCCTAGGGCTGGAAATGATTTTTTCTACATTCTCCAAAGAAAGGGTTTCTGAACTGCTGCAAACACACAGCAGTTTAGCTCTGGAAGTTGAATGCACACATTGACAAGCATTCTGCTAGATAGCTCCGTTTTAGTTTTACAGCATGGTACTTCTCTTTACAGCCTGTACTCCCAAACACTTTGGAATGTCCAAACGCAGCTTTTAGAAGAAACGTGTTTCTACCTCCCTAATGTAAACATAAATGCAACTTCCTAAAAGGAAACAACACACAGCAGATCAGTTTGTACGAAGCGGGTCTTCTGTGTTTTAAACGCATTCTTACTGCTAACTCTTATATGCGTCTCTAGGGCTGGAAATGACTGTTTCTACATTCTCCAAAGAAAGGGTTTCTGAACTGCTGCAAACACACAGAAGTTTAGCTCTGGAAGTTGAATGCACACATTGACAACCATTCTGCTAGATAGCTCCGTTTTTGTTTTAAAGCAAGGTACTTCTCTTTACAGCCTGTACTCCCAAGCAATCTGGAATGTCCAAACGCAGCTTTTAGAAGAAACGTGTTTCTTCCTCGCTGAATGTAAACATAGATGCAACTTCCTAAAAGGAACCAACACACAGCAGATCAGTTTGTACGAAACGGGTCTTCTGTGTTTTAAACGCATTCTTACTGCTAACTCTTATATGCGTCTCTAGGGCTGGAAATGACTGTTTCTACATTCTCCAAAGAAAGGGTTTCTGAACTGCTGCAAACACACAGCAGTTTAGCTCTGGAAGTTGAATGCACACATTGACAACCATTCTGCTAGATAGCTCCGTTTTAGTTTTACAGCAAGGTACTTCTCTTTATAGCCTGTACTCCCAAGCACTCTGGAATGTCCAAACGCAGCTTTTAGAAGAAACGTGTTTCTGCCTCGCTGAATATAAACAGAGATGCAAATTCCTAAAAGGAACCAACACAGAGCAGATCAGTTTGTACGAAGTGCGTCTTCTTTCTTTTAAACGCATTCTTACTGCAAACTCTTATATGCTTCTCTAGGGCTGGAAATGACTGTTTCTGCATTCTCCAAAGAAAGGGTTTCTGAACTGCTGCAAACACACAGCAGTTTAGCTCTGGAAGTTGAATGGACACATTGACAACCATTCTGCTAGATAGCTCCGTTTTTGTTTTACAGCAACGTACTTCTCCTTACAGCCTGTACTCCCAAGCACACTGGAATGTCCGAACGCAGCTTTTAGAAGAAACGTATTTCTTCCTCGCTGAATGTAAACATAGATGCAACTTCCTAAAAGGAACCAACACACAGCAGATCAGTTTGTACGAAGCGGGTCTTCTGTGTTTTAAACGCATTCTTACTACTAACTCTTACATGCGTCTCTGGGGCTGGAAATGACTGTTTCTACATTCTCCAAAGAAAGGGTTTCTGAACTGCTGCAAACACACAGCAGTTTAGCTCTGGAAGTTGAATGCACACATTGACAACCATTCTGCTAGATAGCTCCGTTTTTGTTTTACAGCAAGGTACTTCTCTTTACAGCCTGTACTCCCAAGCACTCTGGAATGTCCAAACGCAGCTTTTAGAAGAAACGTGTTTTTACCTCGCTGAATGTAAACATAGATGCAACTTCCTAAAAGGAACCAACACACAGCAGATCAGTTTGTACGAAGCTGGTCTTCTGTGTTTTAAACGCATTCTTACTGCTAACCCTTATATGCTTCCCTAGGGCTGGAAATGATTTTTTCTACATTCTCCAAAGAAAGGGTTTCTGAACTGCTGCAAACACACAGCAGTTTAGCTCTGGAAGTTGAATGCACACATTGACAAGCATTCTGCTAGATAGCTCCGGTTTAGTTTTACAGCATGGTACTTCTCTTTACAGCCTGTACGCCCAAGCACTTTGGAATGTCCAAACGCAGCTTTTAGAAGAAACGTGTTTCTACCTCCCTAATGTAAACATAAATGCAACTTCCTAAAAGGAAACAACACACAGCAGATCAGTTTGTACGAAGCGGGTCTTCTGTGTTTTAAACGCATTCTTACTGCTAACTCTCATATGCGTCTCTAGGCCTGGAAGTGACTGTTTCTACATTCTCCAAAGAAAGGGTTTCTGAACTGCTGCAAACACACAGCAGTTTAGCTCTGGAAGTTGAATGCACACATTGACAACCATTCTGCTAGATAGCTCCGTTTTAGTTTTACAGCAAGCTACTCTTTACAGCCTGTACTCCCAAGCACTCTGGAATGTCCAAACGCAGCTTTTAGAATAAACGTGTTTCTACCTCTCTGAATGTAAACATAGATGCAACCTCATAAAAGGAACCAAGACACAGCAGATCAGATTGTACGAAGCGGGTCTTCTGTGTTTTAAACGCATTCTTACTGCTAAATCTTATATGCGTCTCTAGGGCTGGAAATGATTGTTTCTACATTCTCCAAAGAAAGGGTTTCTGAACTGCTGCAAACATACATCAGTTTACCTCTGGAAGGTGAATGCACACGTTGACAGCCATTCTGCTAGATAGCTCCGTTTTTGTTTTAGAGCAATGTACTTCTCTACAGCCTGTACTCCCAAGCACTCTGGAATGTCCGAACGCAGCTTTTAGAAGAAACGTGTTTCTTCCTCGCTGAATGTAAACATAGATGCAACTTCCTAAAAGGAACCAACACACAGCAGATCAGTTTGTACGAAGCGGGTCTTCTGTGTTTTAAACGCATTCTTACTGCTAACTCTCTTATGCGTCTCTAGGCCTGGAAATGACTGTTTCTACATTCTCCAAAGAAAGGGTTTCTGAACTGCTGCAAACACACAGCAGTTTAGCTCTGGAAGTTGAATGCACACATTGACAACCATTCTGCTAGATAGCTCCGTTTTTGTTTTACAACAAGGTACATCTCTTTACAGCCTGTATTCCCAAGCACTCTGGAATGTCCAGACGCAGCTTTTAGAAGAAACGTGTTTCTACCTCGCTGAATATAAACAGAGATGCAAATTCCTTAAAGGAACCAACACAGAGCAGATCATTTTGTACGAACTGCGTCTTCTTTCTTTTAAACGCATTCTTACTGCAAACTCTTATATGCTTCTCTAGGGCTGGAAATGACTGTTTCTACATTCTCAAAAGAAAGGGTTTCTGAACTGCTGCAAACACACAGCAGTTTAGCTCTGGAAGTTGAATGCACACATTGACAACCATTCTGCTAGATAGCTCCGTTTTAGTTTTACAGCAAGGTACTTCTCTTTACAGCCTGTACTCCCAATCACTCTGGAATGTCCAAACGCAGCTTTCAGAAGAAACGTGTTTCTACCTCGCTGAATGTAAACATAGATGCAACTTTCTAAAAGGAACCAACACACAGCAGATCAGTTTGTACGAAGCGGGTCTTCTGTGTTTTAAACGCATTCTTACTGCTAACTCTTATATGCGTCTCTAGGGCAGGAAATGACTGTTTCTGCATTCTCCAAAGAAAGGGTGTCTGAACTGCTGCAAACGCACAGCATTTTAGCTCTGGAAGTTGAATGCACACATTGACAACCATTCTGCTAGATAGCTCCCTTTTAGTTTTACAGCAAGGTAATTCTCTTTACAGCCTGTACTCCCAAGGTCTCTGGAATGTCCAAAAGCAGCTTTTAGAAGAAAAGTGTTTCTACCTCGCTGAATGTAAACATAGATTCAACTTCCTAAAAGGAACCAACACACAGCAGATCAGTTTGTACTAAACGGGTCTTCTGTGTTTTAAACGCATTCTTACTGCTAACTCTTATATGCGTCTCTAGGGCTGGAAATGACTGTTTCTACATTCTCCAAAGAAAGGGTTTCTGAACTGCTGCAAACACACAGCAGTTTAGCTCTGGAATTTGAATGCACACATTGACAACCATTCTGCTAGATAGCTCCGTTTTAGTTTTACAGCAAGGTACTTCTCTTTACAGCCTGTACTCCCAAGCAATCTGGAATGTCCAAACGCAGCTTTTAGAAGAAACGTGTTTCTGCCTCGCTGAATTTAAACATAGATGCAACTTCCTAAAAGGAACCAACACAGAGCAGATCAGTTTGTACGAAGCGAGTCTTCTTTGTTTTAAACGCATTCTTACTGCAAACTCTTATATGTGTCTCGAGGGCTGGAAATGACTGTTTCTTAATTCTCCAAAGAAAGGGTTTCTGAACTGCTGCAAACACACAGCAGTTTAGCTCTGGAAGTTGAATGCACACATTGACAACCATTCTGCTAGATAGCTCCGTTTTTGTTTTACAACAAGGTACATCTCTTTACAGCCTGTATTCCCAAGCACTCTGGAATGTCCAGACGCAGCTTTTATAAGAAACGTGTTTCTACCTCGCTGAATATAAACAGAGATGCAAATTCCTTAAAGGAACCAACACAGAGCAGATCATTTTGTACGAAGTGCGTCTTCTTTCTTTTAAACGCATTCTTACTGCAAACTCTTATATGCTTCTCTAGGGCTGGAAATGACTGTTTCTACATTCTCCAAAGAAAGGGTTTCTGAACTGCTGCAAACACACAGCAGTTTAGCTCTGGAATTTGAATGCACACATTGACAACCATTCTGCTAGATAGCTCCGTTTTAGTTTTACAGCAAGGTACTTCTCTTTACAGCCTGTACTCCCAATCACTCTGGAATGTCCAAACGCAGCTTTAAGAAGAAACGTGTTTCTACCTCGCTGAATGTAAACATAGATGCAACTTTCTAAAAGGAACCAACACACAGCAGATCAGTTTGTACGAAGCGGGTCTTCTGTGTTTTAAACGCATTCTTACTGCTAACTCTTATATGCGTCTCTAGGGCAGGAAATGACTGTTTCTGCATTCTCCAAAGAAAGGGTGTCTGAACTGCTGCAAACGCACAGCATTTTAGCTCTGGAAGTTGAATGCACACATTGACAACCATTCTGCTAGATAGCTCCGTTTTAGTTTTACAGCAAGGTACTTCTCTTTACAGCCTGTACTCCCAAGGTCTCTGGAATGTCCAAAAGCAGCTTTTAGAAGAAAAGTGTTTCTACCTCGCTGAATGTAAACATAGATTCAACTTCCTAAAAGGAACCAACACACAGCAGATCAGTTTGTACTAAACGGGTCTTCTGTGTTTTAAACGCATTCTTACTGCTAACTCTTATATGCGTCTCTAGGGCTGGAAATGACTGTTTCTACATTCTCCAAAGAAAGGGTTTCTGAACTGCTGCAAACACACGGCAGTTTAGCTCTGGAATTTGAATGCACACATTGACAACCATTCTGCTAGATAGCTCCGTTTTTGTTTTACAGCAAGGTACTTCTCTTTACAGCCTGTACTCCCAAGCAATCTGGAATGTCCAAACGCAGCTTTTAGAAGAAACGTGTTTCTTCCTCGCTGAATTTAAACATAGATGCAACTTCCTAAAAGGAACCAACACAGAGCAGATCAGTTTGTACGAAGCGAGTCTTCTTTGTTTTAAACGCATTCTTACTGCAAACTCTTATATGTGTCTCTAGGGCTGGAAATGACTGTTTCTTAATTCTCCAAAGAAAGGGTTTCTGAACTGCTGCAAACACACAGAAGTTTAGCTCTGCAAGTTGAATGCACACATTGACAACCATTCTGCTAGATAGCTCCGTTTTAGTTTTACAGCAAGGTACTTCTCTTTACAGCCAGTACTCCCAAGGTCTCTGGAATGTCCAAACGCAGCTTTTAGAAGAAAAGTGTTCCTACCTCGCTGAATGTAAACATAGATGCAACTTCCTAAAAGGAACCAACACACAGCAGATCAGTTTGTACGAAACGGGTCTTCTGTGTTTTAAACGCATTCTTACTGCTAACTCTTATATGCGTCTCTAGGGCTGGAAATGACTGTTTCTACATTCTCCAAAGAAAGGGTTTCTGAACTGCTGCAAACACACAGAAGTTTAGCTCTGGAAGTTGAATGCACACATTGACAACCATTCTGCTAGATAGCTCCGTTTTAGTTTTACAGCAAGGTACTTCTCTTTATAGCCTGTACTCCCAAGCACTCTGGAATGTCCAAACGCAGCTTTTAGAAGAAACGTGTTTCTGCCTCGCTGAATATAAACAGAGATGCAAATTCCTAAAAGGAACCAACACAGAGCAGATCAGTTTGTACGAAGTGCGTCTTCTTTCTTTTAAACGCTTTCTTACTGCAAACTCTTATATGCTTCTCTAGGGCTAGAAATGACTGTTTCTGCATTCTCCAAAGAAAGGGTTTCTGAACTGCTGCAAACACACAGCAGTTTAGCTCTGGAAGTTGAATGGACACATTGACAACCATTCTGCTAGATAGCTCCGTTTTTGTTTTACAGCAACGTACTTCTCTTTACAGCCTGTACTCCCAAGCACACTGGAATGTCCGAACGCAGCTTTTAGAAGAAACGTATTTCTTCCTCGCTGAATGTAAACATAGATGCAACTTCCTAAAAGGAACCAACACACAGCAGATCAGTTTGTACGAAGCGGGTCTTCTGTGTTTTAAACGCATTCTTACTACTAACTCTTACATGCGTCTCTGGGGCTGGAAATGACTGTTTCTACATTCTCCAAAGAAAGGGTTTCTGAACTGCTGCAAACACACAGCAGTTTAGCTCTGGAAGTTGAATGCACACATTGACAACCATTCTGCTAGATAGCTCCGTTTTTGTTTTACAGCAAGGTACTTCTCTTTACAGCCTGTACTCCCAAGTACTCTGGAATGTCCAAACGCAGCTTTTAGAGGAAAAGTATTTCTTCCTCGCTGAATGTAAACATACATGCAACTTCCTAAAAGGAACCAACACACAGCAGATCAGTTTGTACGAAGCGGGTCTTCTGTGTTTTAAACGCATTCTTACTGCTAAATCTTATATGCGTCTCTAGGGCTGGAAATGATTGTTTCTACATTCTCCAAAGAAAGGGTTTCTGAACTGCTGCAAACATACATCAGTTTACCTCTGGAAGGTGAATGCACACGTTGACAGCCATTCTGCTAGATAGTTCCGTTTTTGTTTTAGAGCAATGTACTTCTCTACAGCCTGTACTCCCAAGCACTCTGGAATGTCCGAACGCAGCTTTTAGAAGAAACGTGTTTCTTCCTCGCTGAATGTAAACATAGATGCAACTTCCTAAAAGGAACCAACACACAGCAGATCAGTTTGTACGAAGCGGGTCTTCTGTGTTTTAAACGCATTCTTACTGCTAACTCTCTTATGCGTCTCTAGGTCTGGAAATGACTGTTTCTACATTCTCCAAAGAAAGGGTTTCTGAACTGCTGCAAACACACGGCAGTTTAGCTCTGGAAGTTGAATGCACACATTGACAACCATTCTGCTAGATAGCTCCGTTTTTGTTTTACAACAAGGTACATCTCTTTACAGCCTGTATTCCCAAGCACTCTGGAATGTCCAGACGCAGCTTTTAGAAGAAACGTGTTTCTACCTCGCTGAATATAAACAGAGATGCAAATTCCTTAAAGGAACCAACACAGAGCAGATCATTTTGTACGAAGTGCGTCTTCTTTCTTTTAAACGCATTCTTACTGCTAACTCTTATATGCTTCTCTAGGGCTGGAAATGACTGTTTCTACATTCTCAAAAGAAAGGGTTTCTGAACTGCTGCAAACACACAGCAGTTTAGCTCTGGAAGTTGAATGCACACATTGACAACCATTCTGCTAGATAGCTCCGTTTTAGTTTTACAGCAAGGTACTTCTCTTTACAGCCTGTACTCCCAATCACTCTGGAATGTCCAAACGCAGCTTTCAGAAGAAACGTGTTTCTACCTCGCTGAATGTAAACATAGATGCAACTTTCTAAAAGGAACCAACACACAGCAGATCAGTTTGTACGAAGCGGGTCTTCTGTGTTTTAAACGCATTCTTACTGCTAACTCTTATATGCGTCTCTAGGGCAGGAAATGACTGTTTCTGCATTCTCCAAAGAAAGGGTGTCTGAACTGCTGCAAACGCACAGCATTTTAGCTCTGGAAGTTGAATGCACACATTGACAACCATTCTGCTAGATAGCTCCGTTTTAGTTTTACAGCAAGGTACTTCTCTTTACAGCCTGTACTCCCAAGGTCTCTGGAATGTCCAAAAGCAGCTTTTAGAAGAAAAGTGTTTCTACCTCGCTGAATGTAAACATAGATTCAACTTCCTAAAAGGAACCAACACACAGCAGATCAGTTTGTACTAAACGGGTCTTCTGTGTTTTAAACGCATTCTTACTGCTAACTCTTATATGCGTCTCTAGGGCTGGAAATGACTGTTTCTACATTCTCCAAAGAAAGGGTTTCTGAACTGCTGCAAACACACAGCAGTTTAGCTCTGGAATTTGAATGCACACATTGACAACCATTCTGCTAGATAGCTCCGTTTTTGTTTTACAGCAAGGTACTTCTCTTTACAGCCTGTACTCCCAAGCAATCTGGAATGTCCAAACGCAGCTTTTAGAAGAAACGTGTTTCTGCCTCGCTGAATTTAAACATAGATGCAACTTCCTAAAAGGAACCAACACAGAGCAGATCAGTTTGTACGAAGCGAGTCTTCTTTGTTTTAAACGCATTCTTACTGCAAACTCTTATATGTGTCTCTAGGGCTGGAAATGACTGTTTCTTAATTCTCCAAAGAAAGGGTTTCTGAACTGCTGCAAACACACAGAAGTTTAGCTCTGGAAGTTGAATGCACACATTGACAACCATTCTGCTAGATAGCTCCGTTTTAGTTTTACAGCAAGGTACTTCTCTTTACAGCCTGTACTCCCAAGGTCTCTGGAATGTCCAAACGCAGCTTTTAGAAGAAAAGTGTTCCTACCTCGCTGAATGTAAACATAGATGCAACTTCCTAAAAGGAACCAACACACAGCAGATCAGTTTGTACGAAACGGGTCTTCTGTGTTTTAAACGCATTCTTACTGCTAACTCTCTTATGCGTCTCTAGGCCTGGAAATGACTGTTTCTACATTCTCCAAAGAAAGGGTTTCTGAACTGCTGCAAACACACAGCAGTTTAGCTCTGGAAGTTGAATGCACACATTGACAACCATTCTGCTAGATAGCTCCGTCTTTGTTTTACAACAAGGTACATCTCTTTACAGCCTGTATTCCCAAGCACTCTGGAATGTCCAGACGCAGCTTTTAGAAGAAACGTGTTTCTACCTCGCTGAATATAAACAGAGATGCAAATTCCTTAAAGGAACCAACACAGAGCAGATCATTTTGTACGAAGTGCGTCTTCTTTCTTTTAAACGCATTCTTACTGCAAACTCTTATATGCTTCTCTAGGGCTGGAAATGACTGTTTCTACATTCTCAAAAGAAAGGGTTTCTGAACTGCTGCAAACACACAGCAGTTTAGCTCTGGAAGTTGAATGCACACATTGACAACCATTCTGCTAGATAGCTCCGTTTTAGTTTTACAGCAAGGTACTTCTCTTTACAGCCTGTACTCCCAATCACTCTGGAATGTCCAAACGCAGCTTTCAGAAGAAACGTGTTTCTACCTCGCTGAATGTAAACATAGATGCAACTTTCTAAAAGGAACCAACACACAGCAGATCAGTTTGTACGAAGCGGGTCTTCTGTGTTTTAAACGCATTCTTACTGCTAACTCTTATATGCGTCTCTAGGGCAGGAAATGACTGTTTCTGCATTCTCCAAAGAAAGGGTGTCTGAACTGCTGCAAACGCACAGCATTTTAGCTCTGGAAGTTGAATGCACACATTGACAACCATTCTGCTAGATAGCTCCGTTTTAGTTTTACAGCAAGGTACTTCTCTTTACAGCCTGTACTCCCAAGGTCTCTGGAATGTCCAAAAGCAGCTTTTAGAAGAAAAGTGTTTCTACCTCGCTGAATGTAAACATAGATTCAACTTCCTAAAAGGAACCAACACACAGCAGATCAGTTTGTACTAAACGGGTCTTCTGTGTTTTAAACGCATTCTTACTGCTAACTGTTATATGCGTCTCTAGGGCTGGAAATGACTGTTTCAACATTCTCCAAAGAAAGGGTTTCTGAACTGCTGCAAACACACAGCAGTTTAGCTCTGGAATTTGAATGCACACATTGACAACCATTCTGCTAGATAGCTCCGTTTTTGTTTTACAGCAAGGTACTTCTCTTTACAGCCTGTACTCCCAAGCAATCTGGAATGTCCAAACGCAGCTTTTAGAAGAAACGTGTTTCTGCCTCGCTGAATTTAAACATAGATGCAACTTCCTAAAAGGAACCAACACAGAGCAGATCAGTTTGTACGAAGCGAGTCTTCTTTGTTTTAAACGCATTCTTACTGCAAACTCTTATATGTGTCTCTAGGGCTGGAAATGACTGTTTCTTAATTCTCCAAAGAAAGGGTTTCTGAACTGCTGCAAACACACAGCAGTTTAGCTCTGGAAGTTGAATGAACACATTGACAACCATTCTGCTAGATAGCTCCGTTTTTGTTTTACAACAAGGTACATCTCTTTACAGCCTGTATTCCCAAGCACTTTGGAATGTCCAGACGCAGCTTTTAGAAGAAACGTGTTTCTACCTCGCTGAATATAAACAGAGATGCAAATTCCTTAAAGGAACCAACACAGAGCAGATCATTTTGTACGAAGTGCGTCTTCTTTCTTTTAAACGCATTCTTACTGCAAACTCTTATATGCTTCTCTAGGGCTGGAAATGACTGTTTCTACATTCTCCAAAGAAAGGGTTTCTGAACTGCTGCAAACACACAGCAGTTTAGCTCTGGAATTTGAATGCACACATTGACAACCATTCTGCTAGATAGCTCCGTTTTAGTTTTACAGCAAGGTACTTCTCTTTACAGCCTGTACTCCCAATCACTCTGGAATGTCCAAACGCAGCTTTCAGAAGAAACGTGTTTCTACCTCGCTGAATGTAAACATAGATGCAACTTTCTAAAAGGAACCAACACACAGCAGATCAGTTTGTACGAAGCGGGTCTTCTGTGTTTTAAACGCATTCTTACTGCTAACTCTTATATGCGTCTCTAGGGCAGGAAATGACTGTTTCTGCATTCTCCAAAGAAAGGGTGTCTGAACTGCTGCAAACGCACAGCATTTTAGCTCTGGAAGTTGAATGCACACATTGACAACCATTCTGCTAGATAGCTCCGTTTTAGTTTTACAGCAAGGTACTTCTCTTTACAGCCTGTACTCCCAAGGTCTCTGGAATGTCCAAAAGCAGCTTTTAGAAGAAAAGTGTTTCTACCTCGCTGAATGTAAACATAGATTCAACTTCCTAAAAGGAACCAACACACAGCAGATCAGTTTGTACTAAACGGGTCTTCTGTGTTTTAAACGCATTCTTACTGCTAACTCTTATATGCGTCTCTAGGGCTGGAAATGACTGTTTCTACATTCTCCAAAGAAAGGGTTTCTGAACTGCTGCAAACACACGGCAGTTTAGCTCTGGAATTTGTTTGCACACATTGACAACCATTCTGCTAGATAGCTCCGTTTTTGTTTTACAGCAAGGTACTTCTCTTTACAGCCTGTACTCCCAAGCAATCTGGAATGTCCAAACGCAGCTTTTAGAAGAAACGTGTTTCTTCCTCGCTGAATTTAAACATAGATGCAACTTCCTAAAAGGAACCAACACAGAGCAGATCAGTTTGTACGAAGCGAGTCTTCTTTGTTTTAAACGCATTCTTACTGCAAACTCTTATATGTGTCTCTAGGGCTGGAAATGACTGTTTCTACATTCTCCAAAGAAAGGGTTTCTGAACTGCTGCAAACACACAGAAGTTTAGCTCTGGAAGTTGAATGCACACATTGACAACCATTCTGCTAGATAGCTCCGTTTTAGTTTTACAGCAAGGTACTTCTCTTTATAGCCTGTACTCCCAAGCACTCTGGAATGTCCAAACGCAGCTTTTAGAAGAAACGTGTTTCTGCCTCGCTGAATATAAACAGAGATGCAAATTCCTAAAAGGAACCAACACAGAGCAGATCAGTTTGTACGAAGTGCGTCTTCTTTCTTTTAAACGCTTTCTTACTGCAAACTCTTATATGCTTCTCTAGGGCTAGAAATGACTGTTTCTGCATTCTCCAAAGAAAGGGTTTCTGAACTGCTGCAAACACACAGCAGTTTAGCTCTGGAAGTTGAATGGACACATTGACAACCATTCTGCTAGATAGCTCCGTTTTTGTTTTACAGCAACGTACTTCTCTTTACAGCCTGTACTCCCAAGCACACTGGAATGTCCGAACGCAGCTTTTAGAAGAAACGTATTTCTTCCTCGCTGAATGTAAACATAGATGCAACTTCCTAAAAGGAACCAACACACAGCAGATCAGTTTGTACGAAGCGGGTCTTCTGTGTTTTAAACGCATTCTTACTACTAACTCTTACATGCGTCTCTGGGGCTGGAAATGACTGTTTCTACATTCTCCAAAGAAAGGGTTTCTGAACTGCTGCAAACACACAGCAGTTTAGCTCTGGAAGTTGAATGCACACATTGACAACCATTCTGCTAGATAGCTCCGTTTTTGTTTTACAGCAAGGTACTTCTCTTTACAGCCTGTACTCCCAAGTACTCTGGAATGTCCAAACGCAGCTTTTAGAGGAAAAGTATTTCTTCCTCGCTGAATGTAAACATACATGCAACTTCCTAAAAGGAACCAACACACAGCAGATCAGTTTGTACGAAGCGGGTCTTCTGTGTTTTAAACGCATTCTTACTGCTAAATCTTATATGCGTCTCTAGGGCTGGAAATGATTGTTTCTACATTCTCCAAAGAAAGGGTTTCTGAACTGCTGCAAACATACATCAGTTTACCTCTGGAAGGTGAATGCACACGTTGACAGCCATTCTGCTAGATAGCTCCGTTTTTGTTTTAGAGCAATGTACTTCTCTACAGCCTGTACTCCCAAGCTCTCTGGAATGTCCGAACGCAGCTTTTAGAAGAAACGTGTTTCTTCCTCGCTGAATGTAAACATAGATGCAACTTCCTAAAAGGAACCAACACACAGCAGATCAGTTTGTACGAAGCGGGTCTTCTGTGTTTTAAACGCATTCTTACTGCTAACTCTCTTATGCGTCTCTAGGCCTGGAAATGACTGTTTCTACATTCTCCAAAGAAAGGGTTTCTGAACTGCTGCAAACACACGGCAGTTTAGCTCTGGAAGTTGAATGCACACATTGACAACCATTCTGCTAGATAGCTCCGTTTTTGTTTTACAACAAGGTACATCTCTTTACAGCCTGTATTCCCAAGCACTCTGGAATGTCCAGACGCAGCTTTTAGAAGAAACGTGTTTCTACCTCGCTGAATATAAACAGAGATGCAAATTCCTTAAAGGAACCAACACAGAGCAGATCATTTTGTACGAAGTGCGTCTTCTTTCTTTTAAACGCATTCTTACTGCAAACTCTTATATGCTTCTCTAGGGCTGGAAATGACTGTTTCTACATTCTCAAAAGAAAGGGTTTCTGAACTGCTGCAAACACACAGCAGTTTAGCTCTGGAAGTTGAATGCACACATTGACAACCATTCTGCTAGATAGCTCCGTTTTAGTTTTACAGCAAGGTACTTCTCTTTACAGCCTGTACTCCCAATCACTCTGGAATGTCCAAACGCAGCTTTCAGAAGAAACGTGTTTCTACCTCGCTGAATGTAAACATAGATGCAACTTTCTAAAAGGAACCAACACACAGCAGATCAGTTTGTACGAAGCGGGTCTTCTGTGTTTTAAACGCATTCTTACTGCTAACTCTTATATGCGTCTCTAGGGCAGGAAATGACTGTTTCTGCATTCTCCAAAGAAAGGGTGTCTGAACTGCTGCAAACGCACAGCATTTTAGCTCTGGAAGTTGAATGCACACATTGACAACCATTCTGCTAGATAGCTCCGTTTTAGTTTTACAGCAAGGTACTTCTCTTTACAGCCTGTACTCCCAAGGTCTCTGGAATGTCCAAAAGCAGCTTTTAGAAGAAAAGTGTTTCTACCTCGCTGAATGTAAACATAGATTCAACTTCCTAAAAGGAACCAACACACTGCAGATCAGTTTGTACTAAACGGGTCTTCTGTGTTTTAAACGCATTCTTACTGCTAACTCTTATATGCGTCTCTAGGGCTGGAAATGACTGTTTCTACATTCTCCAAAGAAAGGGTTTCTGAACTGCTGCAAACACACAGCAGTTTAGCTCTGGAATTTGAATGCACACATTGACAACCATTCTGCTAGATAGCTCCGTTTTTGTTTTACAGCAAGGTACTTCTCTTTACAGCCTGTACTCCCAAGCAATCTGGAATGTCCAAACGCAGCTTTTAGAAGAAACGTGTTTCTGCCTCGCTGAATTTAAACATAGATGCAACTTCCTAAAAGGAACCAACACAGAGCAGATCAGTTTGTACGAAGCGAGTCTTCTTTGTTTTAAACGCATTCTTACTGCAAACTCTTATATGTGTCTCTAGGGCTGGAAATGACTGTTTCTTAATTCTCCAAAGAAAGGGTTTCTGAACTGCTGCAAACACACAGAAGTTTAGCTCTGGAAGTTGAATGCACACATTGACAACCATTCTGCTAGATAGCTCCGTTTTAGTTTTACAGCAAGGTACTTCTCTTTACAGCCTGTACTCCCAAGGTCTCTGGAATGTCCAAACGCAGCTTTTAGAAGAAAAGTGTTCCTACCTCGCTGAATGTAAACATAGATGCAACTTCCTAAAAGGAACCAACACACAGCAGATCAGTTTGTACGAAACGGGTCTTCTGTGTTTTAAACGCATTCTTACTGCTAACTCTCTTATGCGTCTCTAGGCCTGGAAATGACTGTTTCTACATTCTCCAAAGAAAGGGTTTCTGAACTGCTGCAAACACACAGCAGTTTAGCTCTGGAAGTTGAATGCACACATTGACAACCATTCTGCTAGATAGCTCCGTCTTTGTTTTACAACAAGGTACATCTCTTTACAGCCTGTATTCCCAAGCACTCTGGAATGTCCAGACGCAGCTTTTAGAAGAAACGTGTTTCTACCTCGCTGAATATAAACAGAGATGCAAATTCCTTAAAGGAACCAACACAGAGCAGATCATTTTGTACGAAGTGCGTCTTCTTTCTTTTAAACGCATTCTTACTGCAAACTCTTATATGCTTCTCTAGGGCTGGAAATGACTGTTTCTACATTCTCAAAAGAAAAAGTTTCTGAACTGCTGCAAACACACAGCAGTTTAGCTCTGGAAGTTGAATGCACGCATTGACAACCATTCTGCTAGATAGCTCCGTTTTAGTTTTACAGCAAGGTACTTCTCTTTACAGCCTGTACTCCCAATCACTCTGGAATGTCCAAACGCAGCTTTCAGAAGAAACGTGTTTCTACCTCGCTGAATGTAAACATAGATGCAACTTTCTAAAAGGAACCAACACACAGCAGATCAGTTTGTACGAAGCGGGTCTTCTGTGTTTTAAACGCATTCTTACTGCTAACTCTTATATGCGTCTCTAGGGCAGGAAATGACTGTTTCTGCATTCTCCAAAGAAAGGGTGTCTGAACTGCTGCAAACGCACAGCATTTTAGCTCTGGAAGTTGAATGCACACATTGACAACCATTCTGCTAGATAGCTCCGTTTTAGTTTTACAGCAAGGTACTTCTCTTTACAGCCTGTACTCCCAAGGTCTCTGGAATGTCCAAAAGCAGCTTTTAGAAGAAAAGTGTTTCTACCTCGCTGAATTTAAACATAGATTCAACTTCCTAAAAGGAACCAACACACAGCAGATCAGTTTGTACTAAACGGGTCTTCTGTGTTTTAAACGCATTCTTACTGCTAACTCTTATATGCGTCTCTAGGGCTGGAAATGACTGTTTCTACATTCTCCAAAGAAAGGGTTTCTGAACTGCTGCAAACACACAGCAGTTTAGCTCTGGAATTTGAATGCACACATTGACAACCATTCTGCTAGATAGCTCCGTTTTAGTTTTACAGCAAGGTACTTCTCTTTACAGCCTGTACTCCCAAGCAATCTGGAATGTCCAAACGCAGCTTTTAGAAGAAACGTGTTTCTGCCTCGCTGAATTTAAACATAGATGCAACTTCCTAAAAGGAACCAACACAGAGCAGATCAGTTTGTACGAAGCGAGTCTTCTTTGTTTTAAACGCATTCTTACTGCAAACTCTTATATGTGTCTCTAGGGCTGGAAATGACTGTTTCTTAATTCTCCAAAGAAAGGGTTTCTGAACTGCTGCAAACACACAGCAGTTTAGCTCTGGAAGTTGAATGCACACATTGACAACCGTTCTGCTAGATAGCTCCGTTTTTGTTTTACAACAAGGTACATCTCTTTACAGCCTGTATTCCCAAGCACTCTGGAATGTCCAGACGCAGCTTTTAGAAGAAACGTGTTTCTACCTCGCTGAATATAAACAGAGATGCAAATTCCTTAAAGGAACCAACACAGAGCAGATCATTTTGTACGAAGTGCGTCTTCTTTCTTTTAAACGCATTCTTACTGCAAACTCTTATATGCTTCTCTAGGGCTGGAAATGACTGTTTCTACATTCTCCAAAGAAAGGGTTTCTGAACTGCTGCAAACACACAGCAGTTTAGCTCTGGAATTTGAATGCACACATTGACAACCATTCTGCTAGATAGCTCCGTTTTAGTTTTACAGCAAGGTACTTCTCTTTACAGCCTGTACTCCCAATCACTCTGGAATGTCCAAACGCAGCTTTCAGAAGAAACGTGTTTCTACCTCGCTGAATGTAAACATAGATGCAACTTTCTAAAAGGAACCAACACACAGCAGATCAGTTTGTACGAAGCGGGTCTTCTGTGTTTTAAACGCATTCTTACTGCTAACTCTTATATGCGTCTCTAGGGCAGGAAATGACTGTTTCTACATTCTCCAACGAAAGGGTTTCTGAACTGCTGCAAACGCACAGCATTTTAGCTCTGGAAGTTGAATGCACACATTGACAACCATTCTGCTAGATAGCTCCGTTTTAGTTTTACAGCAAGGTACTTCTCTTTACAGCCTGTACTCCCAAGGTCTCTGGAATGTCCAAAAGCAGCTTTTAGAAGAAAAGTGTTTCTACCTCGCTGAATGTAAACATAGATTCAACTTCCTAAAAGGAACCAACACACAGCAGATCAGTTTGTACTAAACGGGTCTTCTGTGTTTTAAACGCATTCTTACTGCTAACTCTTATATGCGTCTCTAGGGCTGGAAATGACTGTTTCTACATTCTCCAAAGAAAGGGTTTCTGAACTGCTGCAAACACACGGCAGTTTAGCTCTGGAATTTGTTTGCACACATTGACAACCATTCTGCTAGATAGCTCCGTTTTTGTTTTACAGCAAGGTACTTCTCTTTACAGCCTGTACTCCCAAGCAATCTGGAATGTCCAAACGCAGCTTTTAGAAGAAACGTGTTTCTTCCTCGCTGAATTTAAACATAGATGCAACTTCCTAAAAGGAACCAACACAGAGCAGATCAGTTTGTACGAAGCGAGTCTTCTTTGTTTTAAACGCATTCTTACTGCCAACTCTTATATGTGTCTCTAGGGCTGGAAATGACTGTTTCTTAATTCTCCAAAGAAAGGGTTTCTGAACTGCTGCAAACACACAGAAGTTTAGCTCTGCAAGTTGAATGCACACATTGACAACCATTCTGCTAGATAGCTCCGTTTTAGTTTTACAGCAAGGTACTTCTCTTTACAGCCTGTACTCCCAAGGTCTCTGGAATGTCCAAACGCAGCTTTTAGAAGAAAAGTGTTCCTACCTCGCTGAATGTAAACATAGATGCAACTTCCTAAAAGGAACCAACACACAGCAGATCAGTTTGTACGAAACGGGTCTTCTGTGTTTTAAACGCATTCTTACTGCTAACTCTCTTATGCGTCTCTAGGCCTGGAAATGACTGTTTCTACATTCTCCAAAGAAAGGGTTTCTGAACTGCTGCAAACACACAGACGTTTAGCTCTGGAAGTTGAATGCACACATTGACAACCATTCTGCTAGATAGCTCCGTTTTAGTTTTACAGCAAGGTACTTCTCTTTATAGCCTGTACTCCCAAGCACTCTGGAATGTCCAAACGCAGCTTTTAGAAGAAACGTGTTTCTGCCTCGCTGAATATAAACAGAGATGCAAATTCCTAAAAGGAACCAACACAGAGCAGATCAGTTTGTACGAAGTGCGTCTTCTTTCTTTTAAACGCTTTCTTACTGCAAACTCTTATATGCTTCTCTAGGGCTAGAAATGACTGTTTCTGCATTCTCCAAAGAAAGGGTTTCTGAACTGCTGCAAACACACAGCAGTTTAGCTCTGGAAGTTGAATGGACACATTGACAACCATTCTGCTAGATAGCTCCGTTTTTGTTTTACAGCAACGTTCTTCTCTTTACAGCCTGTACTCCCAAGCACACTGGAATGTCCGAACGCAGCTTTTAGAAGAAACGTATTTCTTCCTCGCTGAATGTAAACATAGATGCAACTTCCTAAAAGGAACCAACACACAGCAGATCAGTTTGTACGAAGCGGGTCTTCTGTGTTTTAAACGCATTCTTACTACTAACTCTTACATGCGTCTCTGGGGCTGGAAATGACTGTTTCTACATTCTTCAAAGAAAGGGTTTCTGAACTGCTGCAAACACACAGCAGTTTAGCTCTGGAAGTTGAATGCACACATTGACAACCATTCTGCTAGATAGCTCCGTTTTTGTTTTACAGCAAGGTACTTCTCTTTACAGCCTGTACTCCCAAGTACTCTGGAATGTCCAAACGCAGCTTTTAGAGGAAAAGTATTTCTTCCTCGCTGAATGTAAACATACATGCAACTTCCTAAAAGGAACCAACACACAGCAGATCAGTTTGTACGAAGCGGGTCTTCTGTGTTTTAAACGCATTCTTACTGCTAAATCTTATATGCGTCTCTAGGGCTGGAAATGATTGTTTCTACATTCTCCAAAGAAAGGGTTTCTGAACTGCTGCAAACATACATCAGTTTACCTCTGGAAGGTGAATGCACACGTTGACAGCCATTCTGCTAGATAGCTCCGTTTTTGTTTTAGAGCAATGTACTTCTCTACAGCCTGTACTCCCAAGCACTCTGGAATGTCCGAACGCAGCTTTTACAAGAAACGTGTTTCTTCCTCGCTGAATGTAAACATAGATGCAACTTCCTAAAAGGAACCAACACACAGCAGATCAGTTTGTACGAAGCGGGTCTTCTGTGTTTTAAACGCATTCTTACTGCTAACTCTCTTATGCGTCTCTAGGTCTGGAAATGACTGTTTCTACATTCTCCAAAGAAAGGGTTTCTGAACTGCTGCAAACACACGGCAGTTTAGCTCTGGAAGTTGAATGCACACATTGACAACCATTCTGCTAGATAGCTCCGTTTTTGTTTTACAACAAGGTACATCTCTTTACAGCCTGTATTCCCAAGCACTCTGGAATGTCCAGACGCAGCTTTTAGAAGAAACGTGTTTCTACCTCGCTGAATATAAACAGAGATGCAAATTCCTTAAAGGAACCAACACAGAGCAGATCATTTTGTACGAAGTGCGTCTTCTTTCTTTTAAACGCATTCTTACTGCAAACTCTTATATGCTTCTCTAGGGCTGGAAATGACTGTTTCTACATTCTCAAAAGAAAGGGTTTCTGAACTGCTGCAAACACACAGCAGTTTAGCTCTGGAAGTTGAATGCACACATTGACAACCATTCTGCTAGATAGCTCCGTTTTAGTTTTACAGCAAGGTACTTCTCTTTACAGCCTGTACTCCCAATCACTCTGGAATGTCCAAACGCAGCTTTCAGAAGAAACGTGTTTCTACCTCGCTGAATGTAAACATAGATGCAACTTTCTAAAAGGAACCAACACACAGCAGATCAGTTTGTACGAAGCGGGTCTTCTGTGTTTTAAACGCATTCTTACTGCTAACTCTTATATGCGTCTCTAGGGCAGGAAATGACTGTTTCTGCATTCTCCAAAGAAAGGGTGTCTGAACTGCTGCAAACGCACAGCATTTTAGCTCTGGAAGTTGAATGCACACATTGACAACCATTCTGCTAGATAGCTCCGTTTTAGTTTTACAGCAAGGTACTTCTCTTTACAGCCTGTACTCCCAAGGTCTCTGGAATGTCCAAAAGCAGCTTTTAGAAAAAAAGTGTTTCTACCTCGCTGAATGTAAACATAGATTCAACTTCCTAAAAGGAACCAACACACAGCAGATCAGTTTGTACTAAACGGGTCTTCTGTGTTTTAAACGCATTCTTACTGCTAACTCTTATATGCGTCTCTAGGGCTGGAAATGACTGTTTCTACATTCTCCAAAGAAAGGGTTTCTGAACTGCTGCAAACACACAGCAGTTTAGCTCTGGAATTTGAATGCACACATTGACAACCATTCTGCTAGATAGCTCCGTTTTTGTTTTACAGCAAGGTACTTCTCTTTACAGCCTGTACTCCCAAGCAATCTGGAATGTCCAAACGCAGCTTTTAGAAGAAACGTGTTTCTGCCTCGCTGAATTTAAACATAGATGCAACTTCCTAAAAGGAACCAACACAGAGCAGATCTGTTTGTACGAAGCGAGTCTTCTTTGTTTTAAACGCATTCTTACTGCAAACTCTTATATGTGTCTCTAGGGCTGGAAATGACTGTTTCTTAATTCTCCAAAGAAAGGGTTTCTGAACTGCTGCAAACACACAGAAGTTTAGCTCTGGAAGTTGAATGCACACATTGACAACCATTCTGCTAGATAGCTCCGTTTTAGTTTTACAGCAAGGTACTTCTCTTTACAGCCTGTACTCCCAAGGTCTCTGGAATGTCCAAACGCAGCTTTTAGAAGAAAAGTGTTCCTACCTCGCTGAATGTAAACATAGATGCAACTTCCTAAAAGGAACCAACACACAGCAGATCAGTTTGTACGAAACGGGTCTTCTGTGTTTTAAACGCATTCTTACTGCTAACTCTCTTATGCGTCTCTAGGCCTGGAAATGACTCTTTCTACATTCTCCAAAGAAAGGGTTTCTGAACTGCTGCAAACACACAGCAGTTTAGCTCTGGAAGTTGAATGCACACATTGACAACCATTCTGCTAGATAGCTCCGTCTTTGTTTTACAACAAGGTACATCTCTTTACAGCCTGTATTCCCAAGCACTCTGGAATGTCCAGACGCAGCTTTTAGAAGAAACGTGTTTCTACCTCGCTGAATATAAACAGAGATGCAAATTCCTTAAAGGAACCAACACAGAGCAGATCATTTTGTACGAAGTGCGTCTTCTTTCTTTTAAACGCATTCTTACTGCAAACTCTTATATGCTTCTCTAGGGCTGGAAATGACTGTTTCTACATTCTCAAAAGAAAGGGTTTCTGAACTGCTGCAAACACACAGCAGTTTAGCTCTGGAAGTTGAATGCACGCATTGACAACCATTCTGCTAGATAGCTCCGTTTTAGTTTTACAGCAAGGTACTTCTCTTTACAGCCTGTACTCCCAATCACTCTGGAATGTCCAAACGCAGCTTTCAGAAGAAACGTGTTTCTACCTCGCTGAATGTAAACATAGATGCAACTTTCTAAAAGGAACCAACACACAGCAGATCAGTTTGTACGAAGCGGGTCTTCCGTGTTTTAAACGCATTCTTACTGCTAACTCTTATATGCGTCTCTAGGGCAGGAAATGACTGTTTCTGCATTCTCCAAAGAAAGGGTGTCTGAACTGCTGCAAACGCACAGCATTTTAGCTCTGGAAGTTGAATGCACACATTGACAACCATTCTGCTAGATAGCTCCGTTTTAGTTTTACAGCAAGGTACTTCTCTTTACAGCCTGTACTCCCAAGGTCTCTGGAATGTCCAAAAGCAGCTTTTAGAAGAAAAGTGTTTCTACCTCGCTGAATGTAAACATAGATTCAACTTCCTAAAAGGAACCAACACACAGCAGATCAGTTTGTACTAAACGGGTCTTCTGTGTTTTAAACGCATTCTTACTGCTAACTCTTATATGCGTCTCTAGGGCTGGAAATGACTGTTTCAACATTCTCCAAAGAAAGGGTTTCTGAACTGCTGCAAACACACAGCAGTTTAGCTCTGGAATTTGAATGCACACATTGACAACCATTCTGCTAGATAGCTCCGTTTTTGTTTTACAGCAAGGTACTTCTCTTTACAGCCTGTACTCCCAAGCAATCTGGAATGTCCAAACGCAGCTTTTAGAAGAAACGTGTTTCTGCCTCGCTGAATTTAAACATAGATGCAACTTCCTAAAAGGAACCAACACAGAGCAGATCAGTTTGTACGAAGCGAGTCTTCTTTGTTTTAAACGCATTCTTACTGCAAACTCTTATATGTGTCTCTAGGGCTGGAAATGACTGTTTCTTAATTCTCCAAAGAAAGGGTTTCTGAACTGCTGCAAACACACAGCAGTTTAGCTCTGGAAGTTGAATGAACACATTGACAACCATTCTGCTAGATAGCTCCGTTTTTGTTTTACAACAAGGTACATCTCTTTACAGCCTGTATTCCCAAGCACTTTGGAATGTCCAGACGCAGCTTTTAGAAGAAACGTGTTTCTACCTCGCTGAATATAAACAGAGATGCAAATTCCTTAAAGGAACCAACACAGAGCAGATCATTTTGTACGAAGTGCGTCTTCTTTCTTTTAAACGCATTCTTACTGCAAACTCTTATATGCTTCTCTAGGGCTGGAAATGACTGTTTCTACATTCTCCAAAGAAAGGGTTTCTGAACTGCTGCAAACACACAGCAGTTTAGCTCTGGAATTTGAATGCACACATTGACAACCATTCTGCTAGATAGCTCCGTTTTAGTTTTACAGCAAGGTACTTCTCTTTACAGCCTGTACTCCCAATCACTCTGGAATGTCCAAACGCAGCTTTCAGAAGAAACGTGTTTCTACCTCGCTGAATGTAAACATAGATGCAACTTTCTAAAAGGAACCAACACACAGCAGATCAGTTTGTACGAAGCGGGTCTTCTGTGTTTTAAACGCATTCTTACTGCTAACTCTTATATGCGTCTCTAGGGCAGGAAATGACTGTTTCTGCATTCTCCAAAGAAAGGGTGTCTGAACTGCTGCAAACGCACAGCATTTTAGCTCTGGAAGTTGAATGCACACATTGACAACCATTCTGCTAGATAGCTCCGTTTTAGTTTTACAGCAAGGTACTTCTCTTTACAGCCTGTACTCCCAAGGTCTCTGGAATGTCCAAAAGCAGCTTTTAGAAGAAAAGTGTTTCTACCTCGCTGAATGTAAACATAGATTCAACTTCCTAAAAGGAACCAACACACAGCAGATCAGTTTGTACTAAACGGGTCTTCTGTGTTTTAAACGCATTCTTACTGCTAACTCTTATATGCGTCTCTAGGGCTGGAAATGACTGTTTCTACATTCTCCAAAGAAAGGGTTTCTGAACTGCTGCAAACACACGGCAGTTTAGCTCTGGAATTTGTTTGCACACATTGACAACCATTCTGCTAGATAGCTCCGTTTTTGTTTTACAGCAAGGTACTTCTCCTTACAGCCTGTACTCCCAAGCAATCTGGAATGTCCAAACGCAGCTTTTAGAAGAAACGTGTTTCTTCCTCGCTGAATTTAAACATAGATGCAACTTCCTAAAAGGAACCAACACAGAGCAGATCAGTTTGTACGAAGCGAGTCTTCTTTGTTTTAAACGCATTCTTACTGCAAACTCTTATATGTGTCTCTAGGGCTGGAAATGACTGTTTCTACATTCTCCAAAGAAAGGGTTTCTGAACTGCTGCAAACACACAGAAGTTTAGCTCTGGAAGTTGAATGCACACATTGACAACCATTCTGCTAGATAGCTCCGTTTTAGTTTTACAGCAAGGTACTTCTCTTTATAGCCTGTACTCCCAAGCACTCTGGAATGTCCAAACGCAGCTTTTAGAAGAAACGTGTTTCTGCCTCGCTGAATATAAACAGAGATGCAACTTCCTAAAAGGAACCAACACACAGCAGATCAGTTTGTACGAAACGGGTCTTCTGTGTTTTAAACGCATTCTTACTGCTAACTCTCTTATGCGTCTCTAGGCCTGGAAATGACTGTTTCTACATTCTCCAAAGAAAGGGTTTCTGAACTGCTGCAAACACACAGCAGTTTAGCTCTGGAAGTTGAATGCACACATTGACAACCATTCTGCTAGATAGCTCCGTCTTTGTTTTACAACAAGGTACATCTCTTTACAGCCTGTATTCCCAATCACTCTGGAATGTCCAGACGCAGCTTTTAGAAGAAACGTGTTTCTACCTCGCTGAATATAAACAGAGATGCAAATTCCTTAAAGGAACCAACACAGAGCAGATCATTTTGTACGAAGTGCGTCTTCTTTCTTTTAAACGCATTCTTACTGCAAACTCTTATATGCTTCTCTAGGGCTGGAAATGACTGTTTCTACATTCTCAAAAGAAAGGGTTTCTGAACTGCTGCAAACACACAGCAGTTTAGCTCTGGAAGTTGAATGCACGCATTGACAACCATTCTGCTAGATAGCTCCGTTTTAGTTTTACAGCAAGGTACTTCTCTTTACAGCCTGTACTCCCAATCACTCTGGAATGTCCAAACGCAGCTTTCAGAAGAAACGTGTTTCTACCTCGCTGAATGTAAACATAGATGCAACTTTCTAAAAGGAACCAACACACAGCAGATCAGTTTGTACGAAGCGGGTCTTCTGTGTTTTAAACGCATTCTTACTGCTAACTCTTATATGCGTCTCTAGGGCAGGAAATGACTGTTTCTGCATTCTCCAAAGAAAGGGTGTCTGAACTGCTGCAAACGCACAGCATTTTAGCTCTGGAAGTTGAATGCACACATTGACAACCATTCTGCTAGATAGCTCCGTTTTAGTTTTACAGCAAGGTACTTCTCTTTACAGCCTGTACTCCCAAGGTCTCTGGAATGTCCAAAAGCAGCTTTTAGAAGAAAAGTGTTTCTACCTCGCTGAATGTAAACATAGATTCAACTTCCTAAAAGGAACCAACACACAGCAGATCAGTTTGTACTAAACGGGTCTTCTGTGTTTTAAACGCATTCTTACTGCTAACTCTTATATGCGTCTCTAGGGCTGGAAATGACTGTTTCTACATTCTCCAAAGAAAGGGTTTCTGAACTGCTGCAAACACACAGCAGTTTACCTCTGGAATTTGAATGCACACATTGACAACCATTCTGCTAGATAGCTCCGTTTTTGTTTTACAGCAAGGTACTTCTCTTTACAGCCTGTACTCCCAAGCAATCTGGAATATCCAAACGCAGCTTTTAGAAAAACGTGTTTCTGCCTCGCTGAATTTAAACATAGATGCAACTTCCTAAAAGGAACCAACACAGAGCAGATCAGTTTGTACGAAGCGAGTCTTCTTTGTTTTAAACGCATTCTTACTGCAAACTCTTATATGTGTCTCTAGGGCTGGAAATGACTGTTTCTTAATTCTCCAAAGAAAGGGTTTCTGAACTGCTGCAAACACACAGAAGTTTAGCTCTGGAAGTTGAATGCACACATTGACAACCATTCTGCTAGATAGCTCCGTTTTAGTTTTACAGCAAGGTACTTCTCTTTACAGCCTGTACTCCCAAGGTCTCTGGAATGTCCAAACGCAGCTTTTAGAAGAAAAGTGTTCCTACCTCGCTGAATGTAAACATAGATGCAACTTCCTAAAAGGAACCAACACACAGCAGATCAGTTTGTACGAAACGGGTCTTCTGTGTTTTAAACGCATTCTTACTGCTAACTCTTATATGCGTCTCTAGGGCTGGAAATGACTGTTTCTACATTCTCCAAAGAAAGGGTTTCTGAACTGCTGCAAACACACAGCAGTTTAGCTCTGGAAGTTGAATGGACACATTGACAACCATTCTGCTAGATAGCTCCGTTTTTGTTTTACAGCAACGTACTTCTCTTTACAGCCTGTACTCCCAAGCACACTGGAATGTCCGAACGCAGCTTTTAGAAGAAACGTATTTCTTCCTCGCTGAATGTAAACATAGATGCAACTTCCTAAAAGGAACCAACACACAGCAGATCAGTTTGTACGAAGCGGGTCTTCTGTGTTTTAAACGCATTCTTACTACTAACTCTTACATGCGTCTCTGGGGCTGGAAATGACTGTTTCTACATTCTCCAAAGAAAGGGTTTCTGAACTGCTGCAAACACACAGCAGTTTAGCTCTGGAAGTTGAATGCACACATTGACAACCATTCTGCTAGATAGCTCCGTTTTTGTTTTACAGCAAGGTACTTCTCTTTACAGCCTGTACTCCCAAGTACTCTGGAATGTCCAAACGCAGCTTTTAGAGGAAAAGTATTTCTTCCTCGCTGAATGTAAACATACATGCAACTTCCTAAAAGGAACCAACACACAGCAGATCAGTTTGTACGAAGCGGGTCTTCTGTGTTTTAAACGCATTCTTACTGCTAAATCTTATATGCGTCTCTAGGGCTGGAAATGATTGTTTCTACATTCTCCAAAGAAAGGGTTTCTGAACTGCTGCAAACACAGGGCAGTTTAGCTATGGAAGTTGAACGCCCTCATTGACAACCATTCTGCTAGATAGCTCCGTTTTTGTTTTACAGCAAGGTACTTCTCTTTACAGCCTGTATTCCCAAACACTCTGGAATGTCCAAACGCAGCTTTTAGAAGAAAAGTTTTTCTGCCTCTCTGAATATAAACATAGATGCAACTTCCTTAAAGGAACCAACACAGAGTAGATCAGTTCGTACGAAGTGGGTCTTCTTTGTTTTAAACGCATTCTTACTGCGAACTCTTATATGCTTCTCTAGGGCTGGAAATGACTGTTTCTACATTCTCCAAAGAAAGGGTTTCTTTACTGCTGCAAACACACAGCAGTTT
Organism: Saimiri boliviensis; assembly: GCF_048565385.1. NCBI lineage: Eukaryota > Metazoa > Chordata > Mammalia > Primates > Cebidae > Saimiri > Saimiri boliviensis. Next base: position 66,127,554 of record NC_133456.1, read on the forward strand.
AGCTCTGGAAGTTGAATGCACACATTGACAACCATTCTGCTAGATAGCTCCGTTTTTTCTTACAGAAAGGTACTTCTCTTTACAGCCTGTACTCCCAAGCACTCTGGAATGTCCAAACGCAGGTTTTAGAAGAAACGTGTTTCTTCCTCGCTGAATGTAAACATAGATGCAACTTCCTAAAAGGAACCAACACACAGCAGATCAGTTTGTACGAAGCGGGTCTTCTGTGTTTTAAACGCATTCTTACTACTAACTGTTATGTGCGTCTCTAGGGCTGGAAATGACTGTTTCAACATTCTCCAAAGAAAGGGTTTCTGAACTGCTGCAAACACACAGAAGTTTAGCTCTGGAAGTTGAATGCACACATTGACAACCATTCTGCTAGATAGCTCCGTTTTAGTTTTACAGCAAGGTACTTCTCTTTACAGCCTGTACTCCCAAGCACTCTGGAATGTCCAAACGCAGCTTTTAGAAGAAACGTGTTTCTACCTCGCTGAATGTAAACATAGATGCAACTTCCTAAAAGGAACCAAAACACAGCAGATCAGTTTGTACGAAGCGGGTCTTCTGTGTTTTAAACGCATTCTTACTGCTAACTCTGATATGCGTCTCTAGGGCTGGCAATGACTGTTTCTACATTCTCCAAAGAAAGGGTTTCTGAACTGCTGCAAACACACAGACGTTTAGCTCTGGAAGTTGAATGCACACATTGACAACCATTCTGATAGATAGCTCCGTTTTTGTTTTACAGCAAGGTACTTCTCTTTACAGCCTGTACTCCCAAGCAATCTGGAATGTCCAAACGCAGCTTTTAGAAGAAACGTGTTTCTGCCTCGCTGAATATAAACATAGATGCAACTTTCTAAAAGGAACCAACACAGAGCAGATCAGTTTGTACGAAGTGCGCCTTCTTTCTTTTAAACGCATTCTTACTGCAAAATCTTATATGCTTCTCTAGGGCTGGAAATGACTGTTTCTACATTCTCCAAAGAAAGGGTTTCTGAACTGCTGCAAACACACTGCAGTTTAGCTCTGGAAGTTGAATGCACACATTGACAAGCATTCTGCTAGATAGCTCCATTTTTGTTTTACAGCAAGCTACTTCTCTTTACAGCCTGTATTCCCAAGCACTCTGGAATGTCCAAACGCAGCTTTTAGAAGAAACGTGTTTCTGCCTCGCTGAATATAAACATAGATGCAACTTCCTAAAAGGAACAAACACAGAGCAGATCAGTTTGTACGAAGCAGGTCTTCTTCTCTTTACAGCCTGTATTCCCAAGCACTCTGGAATGTCCAAACGCAGCTTTTAGAAGAAACGTGTTTCTGCCTCGCTGAATATAAACATAGATGCAACTTCCTAAAAGGAACAAACACAGAGCAGATCAGTTTGTACGAAGCAGGTCTTCTTTGTTTTAAACGCATTCTTACAGCTAACTCTTATATGCTTCTGTAGGGCTGAAAATGACAGTTTCTACATTCTCCAAAGAAAGGGTTTCTGAACTGCGACAAACACACAGCAGTTTAGCTCTGGAAGTTGAATGCACACATTGACAAGCATTCTGCTAGATAGCTCCGTTTTAGTTTTACAGCATGGTACTTCTCTTTACAGCCTGTCCTCCCGAGCACTTTGGAATGTCCAAACGCAGCTTTTAGAAGAAACGTGTTTCTACCTCCCTAATGTAAACATAAATGCAACTTCCTAAAAGGAAACAACACAGAGCAGATCAGTTTGTACGAAGCGGGTCTTCTGTGTTTTAAACGCATTCTTACTGCTAACTCTTATATGCGTCTCTAGGGCTGGAAATGACTGTTTCTACATTCTCCAAAGAAAGGGTTTCTGAACTGCTGCAAACACACAGCAGTTTAGCTCTGGAAGTTGAATGCACATATTGACAACCATTCTGCTAGATAGCTCCGTTTTAGTTTTACAGCAAGGTACTTCTCTTTACAGCCTGTACTCCCAAGGTCTCTGGAATGTCCAAACGCAGCTTTTAGAAGAAAAGTGTTCCTACCTCGCTGAATGTAAACATAGATGCAACTTCCTAAAAGGAACCAACACACAGCAGATCAGTTTGTACGAAACGGGTCTTCTGTGTTTTAAACGCATTCTTACTGCTAACTCTCTTATGCGTCTCTAGGCCTGGAAATGACTGTTTCTACATTCTCCAAAGAAAGGGTTTCTGAACTGCTGCAAACACACAGCAGTTTAGCTCTGGAAGTTGAATGCACACATTGACAACCATTCTGCTAGATAGCTCCGTCTTTGTTTTACAACAAGGTACATCTCTTTACAGCCTGTATTCCCAAGCACTCTGGAATGTCCAGACGCAGCTTTTAGAAGAAACGTGTTTCTACCTCGCTGAATATAAACAGAGATGCAAATTCCTTAAAGGAACCAACACAGAGCAGATCATTTTGTACGAAGTGCGTCTTCTTTCTTTTAAACGCATTCTTACTGCAAACTCTTATATGCTTCTCTAGGGCTGGAAATGACTGTTTCTACATTCTCAAAAGAAAAAGTTTCTGAACTGCTGCAAACACACAGCAGTTTAGCTCTGGAAGTTGAATGCACGCATTGACAACCATTCTGCTAGATAGCTCCGTTTTAGTTTTACAGCAAGGTACTTCTCTTTACAGCCTGTACTCCCAATCACTCTGGAATGTCCAAACGCAGCTTTCAGAAGAAACGTGTTTCTACCTCGCTGAATGTAAACATAGATGCAACTTTCTAAAAGGAACCAACACACAGCAGATCAGTTTGTACGAAGCGGGTCTTCTGTGTTTTAAACGCATTCTTACTGCTAACTCTTATATGCGTCTCTAGGGCAGGAAATGACTGTTTCTGCATTCTCCAAAGAAAGGGTGTCTGAACTGCTGCAAACGCACAGCATTTTAGCTCTGGAAGTTGAATGCACACATTGACAACCATTCTGCTAGATAGCTCCGTTTTAGTTTTACAGCAAGGTACTTCTCTTTACAGCCTGTACTCCCAAGGTCTCTGGAATGTCCAAAAGCAGCTTTTAGAAGAAAAGTGTTTCTACCTCGCTGAATTTAAACATAGATTCAACTTCCTAAAAGGAACCAACACACAGCAGATCAGTTTGTACTAAACGGGTCTTCTGTGTTTTAAACGCATTCTTACTGCTAACTCTTATATGCGTCTCTAGGGCTGGAAATGACTGTTTCTACATTCTCCAAAGAAAGGGTTTCTGAACTGCTGCAAACACACAGCAGTTTAGCTCTGGAATTTGAATGCACACATTGACAACCATTCTGCTAGATAGCTCCGTTTTAGTTTTACAGCAAGGTACTTCTCTTTACAGCCTGTACTCCCAAGCAATCTGGAATGTCCAAACGCAGCTTTTAGAAGAAACGTGTTTCTGCCTCGCTGAATTTAAACATAGATGCAACTTCCTAAAAGGAACCAACACAGAGCAGATCAGTTTGTACGAAGCGAGTCTTCTTTGTTTTAAACGCATTCTTACTGCAAACTCTTATATGTGTCTCTAGGGCTGGAAATGACTGTTTCTTAATTCTCCAAAGAAAGGGTTTCTGAACTGCTGCAAACACACAGCAGTTTAGCTCTGGAAGTTGAATGCACACATTGACAACCGTTCTGCTAGATAGCTCCGTTTTTGTTTTACAACAAGGTACATCTCTTTACAGCCTGTATTCCCAAGCACTCTGGAATGTCCAGACGCAGCTTTTAGAAGAAACGTGTTTCTACCTCGCTGAATATAAACAGAGATGCAAATTCCTTAAAGGAACCAACACAGAGCAGATCATTTTGTACGAAGTGCGTCTTCTTTCTTTTAAACGCATTCTTACTGCAAACTCTTATATGCTTCTCTAGGGCTGGAAATGACTGTTTCTACATTCTCCAAAGAAAGGGTTTCTGAACTGCTGCAAACACACAGCAGTTTAGCTCTGGAATTTGAATGCACACATTGACAACCATTCTGCTAGATAGCTCCGTTTTAGTTTTACAGCAAGGTACTTCTCTTTACAGCCTGTACTCCCAATCACTCTGGAATGTCCAAACGCAGCTTTCAGAAGAAACGTGTTTCTACCTCGCTGAATGTAAACATAGATGCAACTTTCTAAAAGGAACCAACACACAGCAGATCAGTTTGTACGAAGCGGGTCTTCTGTGTTTTAAACGCATTCTTACTGCTAACTCTTATATGCGTCTCTAGGGCAGGAAATGACTGTTTCTACATTCTCCAACGAAAGGGTTTCTGAACTGCTGCAAACGCACAGCATTTTAGCTCTGGAAGTTGAATGCACACATTGACAACCATTCTGCTAGATAGCTCCGTTTTAGTTTTACAGCAAGGTACTTCTCTTTACAGCCTGTACTCCCAAGGTCTCTGGAATGTCCAAAAGCAGCTTTTAGAAGAAAAGTGTTTCTACCTCGCTGAATGTAAACATAGATTCAACTTCCTAAAAGGAACCAACACACAGCAGATCAGTTTGTACTAAACGGGTCTTCTGTGTTTTAAACGCATTCTTACTGCTAACTCTTATATGCGTCTCTAGGGCTGGAAATGACTGTTTCTACATTCTCCAAAGAAAGGGTTTCTGAACTGCTGCAAACACACGGCAGTTTAGCTCTGGAATTTGTTTGCACACATTGACAACCATTCTGCTAGATAGCTCCGTTTTTGTTTTACAGCAAGGTACTTCTCTTTACAGCCTGTATTCCCAAACACTCTGGAATGTCCAAACGCAGCTTTTAGAAGAAAAGTTTTTCTGCCTCTCTGAATATAAACATAGATGCAACTTCCTTAAAGGAACCAACACAGAGTAGATCAGTTCGTACGAAGTGGGTCTTCTTTGTTTTAAACGCATTCTTACTGCGAACTCTTATATGCTTCTCTAGGGCTGGAAATGACTGTTTCTACATTCTCCAAAGAAAGGGTTTCTTTACTGCTGCAAACACACAGCAGTTTAGCTCTGGAAGTTGAATGCACACATTGACAACCATTCTGCTAGATAGCTCCGTTTTTTCTTACAGAAAGGTACTTCTCTTTACAGCCTGTACTCCCAAGCACTCTGGAATGTCCAAACGCAGGTTTTAGAAGAAACGTGTTTCTTCCTCGCTGAATGTAAACATAGATGCAACTTCCTAAAAGGAACCAACACACAGCAGATCAGTTTGTACGAAGCGGGTCTTCTGTGTTTTAAACGCATTCTTACTACTAACTGTTATGTGCGTCTCTAGGGCTGGAAATGACTGTTTCAACATTCTCCAAAGAAAGGGTTTCTGAACTGCTGCAAACACACAGAAGTTTAGCTCTGGAAGTTGAATGCACACATTGACAACCATTCTGCTAGATAGCTCCGTTTTAGTTTTACAGCAAGGTACTTCTCTTTACAGCCTGTACTCCCAAGCACTCTGGAATGTCCAAACGCAGCTTTTAGAAGAAACGTGTTTCTACCTCGCTGAATGTAAACATAGATGCAACTTCCTAAAAGGAACCAAAACACAGCAGATCAGTTTGTACGAAGCGGGTCTTCTGTGTTTTAAACGCATTCTTACTGCTAACTCTGATATGCGTCTCTAGGGCTGGAAATGACTGTTTCTACATTCTCCAAAGAAAGGGTTTCTGAACTGCTGCAAACACACAGACGTTTAGCTCTGGAAGTTGAATGCACACATTGACAACCATTCTGATAGATAGCTCCGTTTTTGTTTTACAGCAAGGTACTTCTCTTTACAGCCTGTACTCCCAAGCAATCTGGAATGTCCAAACGCAGCTTTTAGAAGAAACGTGTTTCTGCCTCGCTGAATATAAACATAGATGCAACTTTCTAAAAGGAACCAACACAGAGCAGATCAGTTTGTACGAAGTGCGCCTTCTTTCTTTTAAACGCATTCTTACTGCAAAATCTTATATGCTTCTCTAGGGCTGGAAATGACTGTTTCTACATTCTCCAAAGAAAGGGTTTCTGAACTGCTGCAAACACACTGCAGTTTAGCTCTGGAAGTTGAATGCACACATTGACAAGCATTCTGCTAGATAGCTCCATTTTTGTTTTACAGCAAGCTACTTCTCTTTACAGCCTGTATTCCCAAGCACTCTGGAATGTCCAAACGCAGCTTTTAGAAGAAACGTGTTTCTGCCTCGCTGAATATAAACATAGATGCAACTTCCTAAAAGGAACAAACACAGAGCAGATCAGTTTGTACGAAGCAGGTCTTCTTCTCTTTACAGCCTGTATTCCCAAGCACTCTGGAATGTCCAAACGCAGCTTTTAGAAGAAACGTGTTTCTGCCTCGCTGAATATAAACATAGATGCAACTTCCTAAAAGGAACAAACACAGAGCAGATCAGTTTGTACGAAGCAGGTCTTCTTTGTTTTAAACGCATTCTTACAGCTAACTCTTATATGCTTCTGTAGGGCTGAAAATGACAGTTTCTACATTCTCCAAAGAAAGGGTTTCTGAACTGCGACAAACACACAGCAGTTTAGCTCTGGAAGTTGAATGCACACATTGACAAGCATTCTGCTAGATAGCTCCGTTTTAGTTTTACAGCATGGTACTTCTCTTTACAGCCTGTCCTCCCGAGCACTTTGGAATGTCCAAACGCAGCTTTTAGAAGAAACGTGTTTCTACCTCCCTAATGTAAACATAAATGCAACTTCCTAAAAGGAAACAACACAGAGCAGATCAGTTTGTACGAAGCGGGTCTTCTGTGTTTTAAACGCATTCTTACTGCTAACTCTTATATGCGTCTCTAGGGCTGGAAATGACTGTTTCTACATTCTCCAAAGAAAGGGTTTCTGAACTGCTGCAAACACACAGCAGTTTAGCTCTGGAAGTTGAATGCACATATTGACAACCATTCTGCTAGATAGCTCCGTTTTAGTTTTACAGCAAGGTACTTCTCTTTACAGCCTGTACTCCCAAGCAATCTGGAATGTCCAAACGCAGCTTTTAGAAGAAACGTGTTTCTGCCTCGCTGAATTTAAACATAGATGCAACTTCCTAAAAGGAACCAACACAGAGCAGATCAGTTTGTACGAAGCGAGTCTTCTTTGTTTTAAACGCATTCTTACTGCAAACTCTTATATGTGTCTCTAGGGCTGGAAATGACTGTTTCTTAATTCTCCAAAGAAAGGGTTTCTGAACTGCTGCAAACACACAGAAGTTTAGCTCTGGAAGTTGAATGCACACATTGACAACCATTCTGCTAGATAGCTCCGTTTTAGTTTTACAGCAAGGTACTTCTCTTTACAGCCTGTACTCCCAAGGTCTCTGGAATGTCCAAACGCAGCTTTTAGAAGAAAAGTGTTCCTACCTCGCTGAATGTAAACATAGATGCAACTTCCTAAAAGGAACCAACACACAGCAGATCAGTTTGTACGAAACGGGTATTCTGTGTTTTAAACGCATTCTTACTGCTAACTCTTATATGCGTCTCTAGGGCTGGAAATGACTGTTTCTACATTCTCCAAAGAAAGGGTTTCTGAACTGCTGCAAACACACAGAAGTTTAGCTCTGGAAGTTGAATGCACACATTGACAACCATTCTGCTAGATAGCTCCGTTTTAGTTTTACAGCAAGGTACTTCTCTTTATAGCCTGTACTCCCAAGCACTCTGGAATGTCCAAACGCAGCTTTTAGAAGAAACGTGTTTCTGCCTCGCTGAATATAAACAGAGATGCAAATTCCTAAAAGGAACCAACACAGAGCAGATCAGTTTGTACGAAGTGCGTCTTCTTTCTTTTAAACGCATTCTTACTGCAAACTCTTATATGCTTCTCTAGGGCTGGAAATGACTGTTTCTGCATTCTCCAAAGAAAGGGTTTCTGAACTGCTGCAAACACACAGCAGTTTAGCTCTGGAAGTTGAATGGACACATTGACAACCATTCTGCTAGATAGCTCCGTTTTTGTTTTACAGCAACGTACTTCTCTTTACAGCCTGTACTCCCAAGCACACTGGAATGTCCGAACGCAGCTTTTAGAAGAAACGTATTTCTTCCTCGCTGAATGTAAACATAGATGCAACTTCCTAAAAGGAACCAACACACAGCAGATCAGTTTGTACGAAGCGGGTCTTCTGTGTTTTAAACGCATTCTTACTACTAACTCTTACATGCGTCTCTGGGGCTGGAAATGACTGTTTCTACATTCTCCAAAGAAAGGGTTTCTGAACTGCTGCAAACACACAGCAGTTTAGCTCTGGAAGTTGAATGCACACATTGACAACCATTCTGCTAGATAGCTCCGTTTTTGTTTTACAGCAAGGTACTTCTCTTTACAGCCTGTACTCCCAAGTACTCTGGAATGTCCAAACGCAGCTTTTAGAGCAAAAGTATTTCTTCCTCGCTGAATGTAAACATACATGCAACTTCCTAAAAGGAACCAACACACAGCAGATCAGTTTGTACGAAGCGGGTCTTCTGTGTTTTAAACGCATTCTTACTGCTAACTCTTATATGCGTCTCTAGGGCTGGAAATGACTGTTTCTACATTCTCCAAAGAAAGGGTTTCTGAACTGCTGCAAACACACAGCAGTTTAGCTCTGGAAGTTGAATGCACATATTGACAACCATTCTGCTAGATAGCTCCGTTTTAGTTTTACAGCAAGGTACTTCTCTTTACAGCCTGTACTCCCAAGCAATCTGGAATGTCCAAACGCAGCTTTTAGAAGAAACGTGTTTCTGCCTCGCTGAATTTAAACATAGATGCAACTTCCTAAAAGGAACCAAAACACAGCAGATCAGTTTGTACGAATCGGGTCTTCTGTGTTTTAAACGCATTCTTACTGCTAACTCTCATATGCGTCTCTAGGCCTGGAAATGACTGTTTCTACATTCTCCAAAGAAAGGGTTTCTGAACTGCTGCAAACACACAGCAGTTTAGCTCTGGAAGTTGAATGCACACATTGACAACCATTCTGCTAGATAGCTCCGTTTTTGTTTTACAACAAGGTACATCTCTTTACAGCCTGTATTCCCAAGCACTCTGGAATGTCCAGACGCAGCTTTTATAAGAAACGTGTTTCTACCTCGCTGAATGTAAACATAAATGCAACTTCTAAAAGGAACCAACACACAGCAGATCAGTTTGTACGAAGCGGGTCTTCTTTGTTTTAAACGCATTCTTACTGCTAACTCTTATATGCGTCTCTAGGGCTGGAAATGACTGTTTCTACATTCTCCAAAGAAAGGGTTTCTGAACTGCTGCAAACACACAGCAGTTTAGCTATGGAAGTTGAACGCCCTCATTGACAACCATTCTGCTAGATAGCTCCGTTTTTGTTTTACAGCAAGGTACTTCTCTTTACAGCCTGTATTCCCAAACACTCTGGAATGTCCAAACGCAGCTTTTAGAAGAAAAGTTTTTCTGCCTCTCTGAATATAAACATAGATGCAACTTCCTAAAAGGAACCAACACAGAGCAGATCAGTTCGTACAAAGTGGGTCTTCTTTGTTTTAAACGCATTCTTACTGCGAACTCTTATATGCTTCTCTAGGGCTGGAAATGACTGTTTCTACATTCTCCAAAGAAAGGGTTTCTTTACTGCTGCAAACACACAGCAGTTTAGCTCTGGAAGTTGAATGCACACATTGACAACCATTCTGCTAGATAGCTCCGTTTTTTCTTACAGCAAGGTACTTCTCTTTACAGCCTGTACTCCCAAGGTCTCTGGAATGTCCAAACGCAGCTTTTAGAAGAAAAGTGTTCCTACCTCGCTGAATGTAAACATAGATGCAACTTCCTAAAAGGAACCAACACACAGCAGATCAGTTTGTACGAAACGGGTCTTCTGTGTTTTAAACGCATTCTTACTGCTAACTCTTATATGCGTCTCTAGGGCTGGAAATGATTGTTTCTACATTCTCCAAAGAAAGGGTTTCTGAACTGCTGCAAACATACATCAGTTTACCTCTGGAAGGTGAATGCACACGTTGACAGCCATTCTGCTAGATAGCTCCGTTTTTGTTTTAGAGCAATGTACTTCTCTACAGCCTGTACTCCCAAGCACTCTGGAATGTCCAAACGCAGCTTTTAGAAGAAAAGTGTTTCTACCTCGCTGAATGTAAACATAGATGCAACTTTCTAAAAGGAACCAACACACAGCAGATCAGTTTGTACGAAGTGGGTCTTCTGTGTTTTAAACGCGTTCTTACTGCTAACTCTTATATGCGTCTCTAGGGCTGGAAATGACTGTTTCTACATTCTCCAAAGAAAGGGTTTCTGAACTGCTGCAAACACAAAGCAGTTTAGCTCTGGAAGTTGAATGCACACATTGACAACCATTCTGCTAGATAGCTCCGTTTTAGTTTTACAGCAAGGTACTTCTCTTTACAGCCTGTACTCCCAAGCACTCTGCAATGTCCAAACGCAGCTTTTAGAAGAAACGTGTTTCTGCCTCGCTGAATATAAACATAGATGCAACTTCCTAAAAGGAACCAACACACAGCAGATCAGTTTGTACGAAGAGGTTCTTCTTTGTTTTAAAAGCATTCTTACTGCAAACTCTTATATGATTCTCTAGGGCTGGAAATGACTGTTTCTACATTCTCCAAAGAAAGGGTTTCTGAACTGCTGCAAACACACAGCAGTTTAGCTCTGGAAGTTGAATGCACACATTGACAACCATTCTGGTAGATAGCTCCGTTTTGGTTTTACAGCAAGGTACTTCTCTTTACAGCCTGTATTCCCAAGCACTCTGGAATGTCTAAACGCAGCTTTTAGAAGAAACGTGTTTCTGCCTCGCTGAATATAAACATAGATGCAACTTCCTAAAAGGAACCGACACAGAGCAGATCAGTTTGTACGAAGCGAGTCTTCTTTGTTTTAAACGCATTCTTACTGCAAACTCTTATATGTGTCTCTAGGGCTGGAAATGACTGTTTCTAAATTCTCCAAAGAAAGGGTTTCTGAACTGCTGCAAACACACAGAAGTTTAGCTCTGGAAGTTGAATGCACACATTGACAACCATTCTGCTAGATAGCTCCGTTTTAGTTTTACAGCAAGGTACTTCTCTTTACAGCCTGTACTCCCAAGGTCTCTGGAATGTCCAAACGCAGCTTTTAGAAGAAACGTGTTTCTACCTCGCTGAATGTAAACATAGATGCAACTTCCTAAAAGGAACCAACACACAGCAGATCAGTTTGTACGAAGCGAGTCTTCTTTGTTTTAAACGCATTCTTACTGCAAACTCTTATATGTGTCTCTAGGGCTGGAAATGACTGTTTCTACATTCTCCAAAGAAAGGGTTTCTGAACTGCTGCAAACACACAGAAGTTTAGCTCTGGAAGTTGAATGCACACATTGACAACCATTCTGCTAGATAGCTCCGTTTTAGTTTTACAGCAAGGTACTTCTCTTTACAGCCTGTACTCCCAAGCACTCTGGAATGTCCAAACGCAGCTTTTAGAAGAAACGTGTTTCTACCTCGCTGAATGTAAACACAGATGCAACCTACTAAAAGGAACCAAAACACCGCAGATCAGTTTGTACGAAGCGGGTCTTCTGTGTTTTAAACGCATTCTTTCTGCTAACTCTTATATGCGTCTCTAGGGCTGGAAATGACTGTTTCTACATTCTCCAAAGAAAGGGTTTCTGAACTGCTGCAAACACACAGCAGTTTAGCTCTGGAAGTTGAATGCAAACATTGACAACCATTCTGATAAATAGCTCCGTTTTGGTTTTACAGCAAGGTACTTCTCTTTACAGCCTGTATTCCCAAGCACTCTGGAATGTCCAAACGCAGCTTTTAGAAGAAACGTGTTTCTGCCTCGCTGAATATAAACATAGATGCAACTTCCTAAAAGGAACCAACACAGAGCAGATCAGTTTGTACGAAGCGAGTCTTCTTTGTTTTAAACGCATTCTTACTGCAAACTCTTATATGTGTCTCTAGGGCTGGAAATGACTGTTTCTACATTCTCCAAAGAAAGGGTTTCTGAACTGCTGCAAACACAGAGAAGTTTAGCTCTGGAAGTTGAATGCACACATTGACAACCATTCTGCTAGATAGCTCCGTTTTTGTTTTACAGCAAGGTACTTCTCTTTACAGCCTGTACTAACAAGTAATCTGGAATGTCCAAACGCAGCTTTTAGAAGAAACGTGTTTCTTCCTCGCTGAATGTAAACATAGATGCAACTTCCTAAAAGGAACCAACACACAGCAGATCAGTTTGTACGAAGCTGGCCTTCTGTGTTTTAAACGCATTCTTACTGCTAACCCTTATATGCTTCTCTAGGGCTGGAAATGACTGTTTCTACATTCTCCAAAGAAAGGGTTTCTTTACTGCTGTAAACACACAGCAGTTTAGCTCTGGAAGTTGAATGCACACATTGACAACCATTCTGCTAGATAGCTCCGTTTTAGTTTTACAGCAAGGTACTTCTCTTTACAGCCTGTACTCCCAAGCACTCTGGAATGTCCAAACGCAGCTTTTAGAAGAAACGTGTTTCTACCTCGCTGAATATAAACATAGATGCAACTTCCTAAAAGGAACCAACACACAGCAGATCAGTTTGTACGAAGCGGGTCTTCTGTGTTTTAAACGCATTCTTACTGCTAACTCTTATATGCGTCTCTAGGGCTGGAAATGACTGTTTCTACATTCTCCAAAGAAAGGGTTTCTGAACTGCTGCAAACACACAGCAGTTTAGCTCTGGAATTTGAATGCACACATTGACAACCATTCTGCTAGATAGCTCCGTTTTTGTTTTACAGCAAGGTACTTCTCTTTACAGCCTGTACTCCCAAGCAATCTGGAATGTCCAAACGCAGCTTTTAGAAGAAACGTGTTTCTGCCTCGCTGAATTTAAACATAGATGCAACTTCCTAAAAGGAACCAACACAGAGCAGATCAGTTTGTACGAAGCGAGTCTTCTTTGTTTTAAACGCATTCTTACTGCAAACTCTTATATGTGTCTCTAGGGCTGGAAATGACTGTTTCTTAATTCTCCAAAGAAAGGGTTTCTGAACTGCTGCAAACACACAGAAGTTTAGCTCTGGAAGTTGAATGCACACATTGACAACCATTCTGCTAGATAGCTCCGTTTTAGTTTTACAGCAAGGTACTTCTCTTTACAGCCTGTACTCCCAAGGTCTCTGGAATGTCCAAACGCAGCTTTTAGAAGAAAAGTGTTCCTACCTCGCTGAATGTAAACATAGATGCAACTTCCTAAAAGGAACCAACACACAGCAGATCAGTTTGTACGAAACGGGTCTTCTGTGTTTTAAACGCATTCTTACTGCTAACTCTCTTATGCGTCTCTAGGCCTGGAAATGACTGTTTCTACATTCTCCAAAGAAAGGGTTTCTGAACTGCTGCAAACACACAGCAGTTTAGCTCTGGAAGTTGAATGCACACATTGACAACCATTCTGCTAGATAGCTCCGTCTTTGTTTTACAACAAGGTACATCTCTTTACAGCCTGTATTCCCAAGCACTCTGGAATGTCCAGACGCAGCTTTTAGAAGAAACGTGTTTCTACCTCGCTGAATATAAACAGAGATGCAAATTCCTTAAAGGAACCAACACAGAGCAGATCATTTTGTACGAAGTGCGTCTTCTTTCTTTTAAACGCATTCTTACTGCAAACTCTTATATGCTTCTCTAGGGCTGGAAATGACTGTTTCTACATTCTCAAAAGAAAGGGTTTCTGAACTGCTGCAAACACACAGCAGTTTAGCTCTGGAAGTTGAATGCACGCATTGACAACCATTCTGCTAGATAGCTCCGTTTTAGTTTTACAGCAAGGTACTTCTCTTTACAGCCTGTACTCCCAATCACTCTGGAATGTCCAAACGCAGCTTTCAGAAGAAACGTGTTTCTACCTCGCTGAATGTAAACATAGATGCAACTTTCTAAAAGGAACCAACACACAGCAGATCAGTTTGTACGAAGCGGGTCTTCTGTGTTTTAAACGCATTCTTACTGCTAACTCTTATATGCGTCTCTAGGGCAGGAAATGACTGTTTCTGCATTCTCCAAAGAAAGGGTGTCTGAACTGCTGCAAACGCACAGCATTTTAGCTCTGGAAGTTGAATGCACACATTGACAACCATTCTGCTAGATAGCTCCGTTTTAGTTTTACAGCAAGGTACTTCTCTTTACAGCCTGTACTCCCAAGGTCTCTGGAATGTCCAAAAGCAGCTTTTAGAAGAAAAGTGTTTCTACCTCGCTGAATGTAAACATAGATTCAACTTCCTAAAAGGAACCAACACACAGCAGATCAGTTTGTACTAAACGGGTCTTCTGTGTTTTAAACGCATTCTTACTGCTAACTGTTATATGCGTCTCTAGGGCTGGAAATGACTGTTTCAACATTCTCCAAAGAAAGGGTTTCTGAACTGCTGCAAACACACAGCAGTTTAGCTCTGGAATTTGAATGCACACATTGACAACCATTCTGCTAGATAGCTCCGTTTTTGTTTTACAGCAAGGTACTTCTCTTTACAGCCTGTACTCCCAAGCAATCTGGAATGTCCAAACGCAGCTTTTAGAAGAAACGTGTTTCTGCCTCGCTGAATTTAAACATAGATGCAACTTCCTAAAAGGAACCAACACAGAGCAGATCAGTTTGTACTAAGCGAGTCTTCTTTGTTTTAAACGCATTCTTACTGCAAACTCTTATATGTGTCTCTAGGGCTGGAAATGACTGTTTCTTAATTCTCCAAAGAAAGGGTTTCTGAACTGCTGCAAACACACAGCAGTTTAGCTCTGGAAGTTGAATGAACACATTGACAACCATTCTGCTAGATAGCTCCGTTTTTGTTTTACAACAAGGTACATCTCTTTACAGCCTGTATTCCCAAGCACTTTGGAATGTCCAGACGCAGCTTTTAGAAGAAACGTGTTTCTACCTCGCTGAATATAAACAGAGATGCAAATTCCTTAAAGGAACCAACACAGAGCAGATCATTTTGTACGAAGTGCGTCTTCTTTCTTTTAAACGCATTCTTACTGCAAACTCTTATATGCTTCTCTAGGGCTGGAAATGACTGTTTCTACATTCTCCAAAGAAAGGGTTTCTGAACTGCTGCAAACACACAGCAGTTTAGCTCTGGAATTTGAATGCACACATTGACAACCATTCTGCTAGATAGCTCCGTTTTAGTTTTACAGCAAGGTACTTCTCTTTACAGCCTGTACTCCCAATCACTCTGGAATGTCCAAACGCAGCTTTCAGAAGAAACGTGTTTCTACCTCGCTGAATGTAAACATAGATGCAACTTTCTAAAAGGAACCAACACACAGCAGATCAGTTTGTACGAAGCGGGTCTTCTGTGTTTTAAACGCATTCTTACTGCTAACTCTTATATGCGTCTCTAGGGCAGGAAATGACTGTTTCTGCATTCTCCAAAGAAAGGGTGTCTGAACTGCTGCAAACGCACAGCATTTTAGCTCTGGAAGTTGAATGCACACATTGACAACCATTCTGCTAGATAGCTCCGTTTTAGTTTTACAGCAAGGTACTTCTCTTTACAGCCTGTACTCCCAAGGTCTCTGGAATGTCCAAAAGCAGCTTTTAGAAGAAAAGTGTTTCTACCTCGCTGAATGTAAACATAGATTCAACTTCCTAAAAGGAACCAACACACAGCAGATCAGTTTGTACTAAACGGGTCTTCTGTGTTTTAAACGCATTCTTACTGCTAACTCTTATATGCGTCTCTAGGGCTGGAAATGACTGTTTCTACATTCTCCAAAGAAAGGGTTTCTGAACTGCTGCAAACACACGGCAGTTTAGCTCTGGAATTTGTTTGCACACATTGACAACCATTCTGCTAGATAGCTCCGTTTTTGTTTTACAGCAAGGTACTTCTCTTTACAGCCTGTACTCCCAAGGTCTCTGGAATGTCCAAACGCAGCTTTTAGAAGAAACGTGTTTCTTCCTCGCTGAATTTAAACATAGATGCAACTTCCTAAAAGGAACCAACACAGAGCAGATCAGTTTGTACGAAGCGAGTCTTCTTTGTTTTAAACGCATTCTTACTGCAAACTCTTATATGTGTCTCTAGGGCTGGAAATGACTGTTTCTACATTCTCCAAAGAAAGGGTTTCTGAACTGCTGCAAACACACAGAAGTTTAGCTCGGGAAGTTGAATGCACACATTGACAACAATTCTGCTAGATAGCTCCGTTTTAGTTTTACAGCAAGGTACTTCTCTTTATAGCCTGTACTCCCAAGCACTCTGGAATGTCCAAACGCAGCTTTTAGAAGAAACGTGTTTCTGCCTCGCTGAATATAAACAGAGATGCAAATTCCTAAAAGGAACCAACACAGAGCAGATCAGTTTGTACGAAGTGCGTCTTCTTTCTTTTAAACGCTTTCTTACTGCAAACTCTTATATGCTTCTCTAGGGCTAGAAATGACTGTTTCTGCATTCTCCAAAGAAAGGGTTTCTGAACTGCTGCAAACACACAGCAGTTTAGCTCTGGAAGTTGAATGGACACATTGACAACCATTCTGCTAGATAGCTCCGTTTTTGTTTTACAGCAACGTACTTCTCTTTACAGCCTGTACTCCCAAGCACACTGGAATGTCCGAACGCAGCTTTTAGAAGAAACGTATTTCTTCCTCGCTGAATGTAAACATAGATGCAACTTCCTAAAAGGAACCAACACACAGCAGATCAGTTTGTACGAAGCGGGTCTTCTGTGTTTTAAACGCATTCTTACTACTAACTCTTACATGCGTCTCTGGGGCTGGAAATGACTGTTTCTACATTCTCCAAAGAAAGGGTTTCTGAACTGCTGCAAACACACAGCAGTTTAGCTCTGGAAGTTGAATGCACACATTGACAACCATTCTGCTAGATAGCTCCGTTTTTGTTTTACAGCAAGGTACTTCTCTTTACAGCCTGTACTCCCAAGTACTCTGGAATGTCCAAACGCAGCTTTTAGAGGAAAAGTATTTCTTCCTCGCTGAATGTAAACATACATGCAACTTCCTAAAAGGAACCAACACACAGCAGATCAGTTTGTACGAAGCGGGTCTTCTGTGTTTTAAACGCATTCTTACTGCTAAATCTTATATGCGTCTCTAGGGCTGGAAATGATTGTTTCTACATTCTCCAAAGAAAGGGTTTCTGAACTGCTGCAAACATACATCAGTTTACCTCTGGAAGGTGAATGCACACGTTGACAGCCATTCTGCTAGATAGCTCCGTTTTTGTTTTAGAGCAATGTACTTCTCTACAGCCTGTACTCCCAAGCTCTCTGGAATGTCCGAACGCAGCTTTTAGAAGAAACGTGTTTCTTCCTCGCTGAATGTAAACATAGATGCAACTTCCTAAAAGGAACCAACACACAGCAGATCAGTTTGTACGAAGCGGGTCTTCTGTGTTTTAAACGCATTCTTACTGCTAACTCTCTTATGCGTCTCTAGGCCTGGAAATGACTGTTTCTACATTCTCCAAAGAAAGGGTTTCTGAACTGCTGCAAACACACGGCAGTTTAGCTCTGGAAGTTGAATGCACACATTGACAACCATTCTGCTAGATAGCTCCGTTTTTGTTTTACAACAAGGTACATCTCTTTACAGCCTGTATTCCCAAGCACTCTGGAATGTCCAGACGCAGCTTTTAGAAGAAACGTGTTTCTACCTCGCTGAATATAAACAGAGATGCAAATTCCTTAAAGGAACCAACACAGAGCAGATCATTTTGTACGAAGTGCGTCTTCTTTCTTTTAAACGCATTCTTACTGCAAACTCTTATATGCTTCTCTAGGGCTGGAAATGACTGTTTCTACATTCTCAAAAGAAAGGGTTTCTGAACTGCTGCAAACACACAGCAGTTTAGCTCTGGAAGTTGAATGCACACATTGACAACCATTCTGCTAGATAGCTCCGTTTTAGTTTTACAGCAAGGTACTTCTCTTTACAGCCTGTACTCCCAATCACTCTGGAATGTCCAAACGCAGCTTTCAGAAGAAACGTGTTTCTACCTCGCTGAATGTAAACATAGATGCAACTTTCTAAAAGGAACCAACACACAGCAGATCAGTTTGTACGAAGCGGGTCTTCTGTGTTTTAAACGCATTCTTACTGCTAACTCTTATATGCGTCTCTAGGGCAGGAAATGACTGTTTCTGCATTCTCCAAAGAAAGGGTGTCTGAACTGCTGCAAACGCACAGCATTTTAGCTCTGGAAGTTGAATGCACACATTGACAACCATTCTGCTAGATAGCTCCGTTTTAGTTTTACAGCAAGGTACTTCTCTTTACAGCCTGTACTCCCAAGGTCTCTGGAATGTCCAAAAGCAGCTTTTAGAAGAAAAGTGTTTCTACCTCGCTGAATGTAAACATAGATTCAACTTCCTAAAAGGAACCAACACACAGCAGATCAGTTTGTACTAAACGGGTCTTCTGTGTTTTAAACGCATTCTTACTGCTAACTCTTATATGCGTCTCTAGGGCTGGAAATGACTGTTTCTACATTCTCCAAAGAAAGGGTTTCTGAACTGCTGCAAACACACAGCAGTTTAGCTCTGGAATTTGAATGCACACATTGACAACCATTCTGCTAGATAGCTCCGTTTTTGTTTTACAGCAAGGTACTTCTCTTTACAGCCTGTACTCCCAAGCAATCTGGAATGTCCAAACGCAGCTTTTAGAAGAAACGTGTTTCTGCCTCGCTGAATTTAAACATAGATGCAACTTCCTAAAAGGAACCAACACAGAGCAGATCAGTTTGTACGAAGCGAGTCTTCTTTGTTTTAAACGCATTCTTACTGCAAACTCTTATATGTGTCTCTAGGGCTGGAAATGACTGTTTCTTAATTCTCCAAAGAAAGGGTTTCTGAACTGCTGCAAACACACAGAAGTTTAGCTCTGGAAGTTGAATGCACACATTGACAACCATTCTGCTAGATAGCTCCGTTTTAGTTTTACAGCAAGGTACTTCTCTTTACAGCCTGTACTCCCAAGGTCTCTGGAATGTCCAAACGCAGCTTTTAGAAGAAAAGTGTTCCTACCTCGCTGAATGTAAACATAGATGCAACTTCCTAAAAGGAACCAACACACAGCAGATCAGTTTGTACGAAACGGGTCTTCTGTGTTTTAAACGCATTCTTACTGCTAACTCTCTTATGCGTCTCTAGGCCTGGAAATGACTGTTTCTACATTCTCCAAAGAAAGGGTTTCTGAACTGCTGCAAACACACAGCAGTTTAGCTCTGGAAGTTGAATGCACACATTGACAACCATTCTGCTAGATAGCTCCGTCTTTGTTTTACAACAAGGTACATCTCTTTACAGCCTGTATTCCCAAGCACTCTGGAATGTCCAGACGCAGCTTTTAGAAGAAACGTGTTTCTACCTCGCTGAATATAAACAGAGATGCAAATTCCTTAAAGGAACCAACACAGAGCAGATCATTTTGTACGAAGTGCGTCTTCTTTCTTTTAAACGCATTCTTACTGCAAACTCTTATATGCTTCTCTAGGGCTGGAAATGACTGTTTCTACATTCTCAAAAGAAAGGGTTTCTGAACTGCTGCAAACACACAGCAGTTTAGCTCTGGAAGTTGAATGCACGCATTGACAACCATTCTGCTAGATAGCTCCGTTTTAGTTTTACAGCAAGGTACTTCTCTTTACAGCCTGTACTCCCAATCACTCTGGAATGTCCAAACGCAGCTTTCAGAAGAAACGTGTTTCTACCTCGCTGAATGTAAACATAGATGCAACTTTCTAAAAGGAACCAACACACAGCAGATCAGTTTGTACGAAGCGGGTCTTCTGTGTTTTAAACGCATTCTTACTGCTAACTCTTATATGCGTCTCTAGGGCAGGAAATGACTGTTTCTTAATTCTCCAAAGAAAGGGTTTCTGAACTGCTGCAAACACACAGAAGTTTAGCTCTGGAAGTTGAATGCACACATTGACAACCATTCTGCTAGATAGCTCCGTTTTAGTTTTACAGCAAGGTACTTCTCTTTACAGCCTGTACTCCCAAGGTCTCTGGAATGTCCAAACGCAGCTTTTAGAAGAAAAGTGTTCCTACCTCGCTGAATGTAAACATAGATGCAACTTCCTAAAAGGAACCAACACACAGCAGATCAGTTTGTACGAAATGGGTCTTCTGTGTTTTAAACGCATTCTTACTGCTAACTCTTATATGCGTCTCTAGGGCTGGAAATGACTGTTTCTACATTCTCCAAAGAAAGGGTTTCTGAACTGCTGCAAACACACAGAAGTTTAGCTCTGGAAGTTGAATGCACACATTGACAACCATTCTGCTAGATAGCTCCGTTTTAGTTTTACAGCAAGGTACTTCTCTTTATAGCCTGTACTCCCAAGCACTCTGGAATGTCCAAACGCAGCTTTTAGAAGAAACGTGTTTCTGCCTCGCTGAATATAAACAGAGATGCAAATTCCTAAAAGGAACCAACACAGAGCAGATCAGTTTGTACGAAGTGCGTCTTCTTTCTTTTAAACGCTTTCTTACTGCAAACTCTTATATGCTTCTCTAGGGCTGGAAATGACTGTTTCTGCATTCTCCAAAGAAAGGGTTTCTGAACTGCTGCAAACACACAGCAGTTTAGCTCTGGAAGTTGAATGGACACATTGACAACCATTCTGCTAGATAGCTCCGTTTTTGTTTTACAGCAACGTACTTCTCTTTACAGCCTGTACTCCCAAGCACACTGGAATGTCCGAACGCAGCTTTTAGAAGAAACGTATTTCTTCCTCGCTGAATGTAAACATAGATGCAACTTCCTAAAAGGAACCAACACACAGCAGATCAGTTTGTACGAAGCGGGTCTTCTGTGTTTTAAACGCATTCTTACTACTAACTCTTACATGCGTCTCTGGGGCTGGAAATGACTGTTTCTACATTCTCCAAAGAAAGGGTTTCTGAACTGCTGCAAACACACAGCAGTTTAGCTCTGGAAGTTGAATGCACACATTGACAACCATTCTGCTAGATAGCTCCGTTTTAGTTTTACAGCAAGGTACTTCTCTTTACAGCCTGTACTCCCAAGCACTCTGGAATGTCCAAACGCAGCTTTTAGAAGAAACGTGTTTCTACCTCGCTGAATGTAAACATAGATGCAACTTCCTAAAAGGAACCAAAACACAGCAGATCAGTTTGTACGAAGCGGGTCTTCTGTGTTTTAAACGCATTCTTACTGCTAACTCTGATATGCGTCTCTAGGGCTGGAAATGACTGTTTCTACATTCTCCAAAGAAAGGGTTTCTGAACTGCTGCAAACACACAGACGTTTAGCTCTGGAAGTTTAATGCACACATTGACAACCATTCTGATAGATAGCTCCGTTTTTGTTTTACAGCAAGGTACTTCTCTTTACAGCCTGTACTCCCAAGCAATCTGGAATGTCCAAACGCAGCTTTTAGAAGAAACGTGTTTCTGCCTCGCTGAATATAAACATAGATGCAACTTTCTAAAAGGAACCAACACAGAGCAGATCAGTTTGTACGAAGTGCGCCTTCTTTCTTTTAAACGCATTCTTACTGCAAAATCTTATATGCTTCTCTAGGGCTGGAAATGACTGTTTCTACATTCTCCAAAGAAAGGGTTTCTGAACTGCTGCAAACACACTGCAGTTTAGCTCTGGAAGTTGAATGCACACATTGACAAGCATTCTGCTAGATAGCTCCATTTTTGTTTTACAGCAAGCTACTTCTCTTTACAGCCTGTATTCCCAAGCACTCTGGAATGTCCAAACGCAGCTTTTAGAAGAAACGTGTTTCTGCCTCGCTGAATATAAACATAGATGCAACTTCCTAAAAGGAACAAACACAGAGCAGATCAGTTTGTACGAAGCAGGTCTTCTTCTCTTTACAGCCTGTATTCCCAAGCACTCTGGAATGTCCAAACGCAGCTTTTAGAAGAAACGTGTTTCTGCCTCGCTGAATATAAACATAGATGCAACTTCCTAAAAGGAACAAACACAGAGCAGATCAGTTTGTACGAAGCAGGTCTTCTTTGTTTTAAACGCATTCTTACAGCTAACTCTTATATGCTTCTGTAGGGCTGAAAATGACAGTTTCTACATTCTCCAAAGAAAGGGTTTCTGAACTGCGACAAACACACAGCAGTTTAGCTCTGGAAGTTGAATGCACACATTGACAAGCATTCTGCTAGATAGCTCCGTTTTAGTTTTACAGCATGGTACTTCTCTTTACAGCCTGTCCTCCCGAGCACTTTGGAATGTCCAAACGCAGCTTTTAGAAGAAACGTGTTTCTACCTCCCTAATGTAAACATAAATGCAACTTCCTAAAAGGAAACAACACAGAGCAGATCAGTTTGTACGAAGCGGGTCTTCTGTGTTTTAAACGCATTCTTACTGGTAACTCTTATATGCGTCTCTAGGGCTGGAAATGACTGTTTCTACATTCTCCAAAGAAAGGGTTTCTGAACTGCTGCAAACACACAGCAGTTTAGCTCTGGAAGTTGAATGCACATATTGACAACCATTCTGCTAGATAGCTCCGTTTTAGTTTTACAGCAAGGTACTTCTCTTTACAGCCTGTACTCCCAAGCAATCTGGAATGTCCAAACGCAGCTTTTAGAAGAAACGTGTTTCTGCCTCGCTGAATTTAAACATAGATGCAACTTCCTAAAAGGAACCAACACAGAGCAGATCAGTTTCTACGAAGCGAGTCTTCTTTGTTTTAAACGCATTCTTACTGCAAACTCTTATATGTGTCTCTAGGGCTGGAAATGACTGTTTCTTAATTCTCCAAAGAAAGGGTTTCTGAACTGCTGCAAACACACAGCAGTTTAGCTCTGGAAGTTGAATGCACACATTGACAACCATTCTGCTAGATAGCTCCGTTTTAGTTTTACAGCAAGGTACTTCTCTTTACAGCCTGTACTCCCAAGGTCTCTGGAATGTCCAAACGCAGCTTTTAGAAGAAAAGTGTTCCTACCTCGCTGAATGTAAACATAGATGCAACTTCCTAAAAGGAACCAACACTCAGCAGATCAGTTTGTACGAAACGGGTATTCTGTGTTTTAAACGCATTCTTACTGCTAACTCTTATATGCGTCTCTAGGGCTGGAAATGACTGTTTCTACATTCTCCAAAGAAAGGGTTTCTGAACTGCTGCAAACACACAGAAGTTTAGCTCTGGAAGTTGAATGCACACATTGACAACCATTCTGCTAGATAGCTCCGTTTTAGTTTTACAGCAAGGTACTTCTCTTTATAGCCTGTACTCCCAAGCACTCTGGAATGTCCAAACGCAGCTTTTAGAAGAAACGTGTTTCTGCCTCGCTGAATATAAACAGAGATGCAAATTCCTAAAAGGAACCAACACAGAGCAGATCAGTTTGTACGAAGTGCGTCTTCTTTCTTTTAAACGCATTCTTACTGCAAACTCTTATATGCTTCTCTAGGGCTGGAAATGACTGTTTCTGCATTCTCCAAAGAAAGGGTTTCTGAACTGCTGCAAACACACAGCAGTTTAGCTCTGGAAGTTGAATGGACACATTGACAACCATTCTGCTAGATAGCTCCGTTTTTGTTTTACAGCAACGTACTTCTCTTTACAGCCTGTACTCCCAAGCACACTGGAATGTCCGAACGCAGCTTTTAGAAGAAACGTATTTCTTCCTCGCTGAATGTAAACATAGATGCAACTTCCTAAAAGGAACCAACACACAGCAGATCAGTTTGTACGAAGCGGGTCTTCTGTGTTTTAAACGCATTCTTACTACTAACTCTTACATGCGTCTCTGGGGCTGGAAATGACTGTTTCTACATTCTCCAAAGAAAGGGTTTCTGAACTGCTGCAAACACACAGCAGTTTAGCTCTGGAAGTTGAATGCACACATTGACAACCATTCTGCTAGATAGCTCCGTTTTTGTTTTACAGCAAGGTACTTCTCTTTACAGCCTGTACTCCCAAGTACTCTGGAATGTCCAAACGCAGCTTTTAGAGCAAAAGTATTTCTTCCTCGCTGAATGTAAACATACATGCAACTTCCTAAAAGGAACCAACACACAGCAGATCAGTTTGTACAAAGCGGGTCTTCTGTGTTTTAAACGCATTCTTACTGCTAACTCTTATATGCGTCTCTAGGGCTGGAAATGACTGTTTCTACATTCTCCAAAGAAAGGGTTTCTGAACTGCTGCAAACACACAGCAGTTTAGCTCTGGAAGTTGAATGCACATATTGACAACCATTCTGCTAGATAGCTCCGTTTTAGTTTTACAGCAAGGTACTTCTCTTTACAGCCTGTACTCCCAAGCAATCTGGAATGTCCAAACGCAGCTTTTAGAAGAAACGTGTTTCTGCCTCGCTGAATTTAAACATAGATGCAACTTCCTAAAAGGAACCAACACAGAGCAGATCAGTTTCTACGAAGCGAGTCTTCTTTGTTTTAAACGCATTCTTACTGCAAACTCTTATATGTGTCTCTAGGGCTGGAAATGACTGTTTCTTAATTCTCCAAAGAAAGGGTTTCTGAACTGCTGCAAACACACAGAAGTTTAGCTCTGGAAGTTGAATGCACACATTGACAACCATTCTGCTAGATAGCTCCGTTTTAGTTTTACAGCAAGGTACTTCTCTTTACAGCCTGTACTCCCAAGGTCTCTGGAATGTCCAAACGCAGCTTTTAGAAGAAAAGTGTTCCTACCTCGCTGAATGTAAACATAGATGCAACTTCCTAAAAGGAACCAACACACAGCAGATCAGTTTGTACGAAACGGGTATTCTGTGTTTTAAACGCATTCTTACTGCTAACTCTTATATGCGTCTCTAGGGCTGGAAATGACTGTTTCTACATTCTCCAAAGAAAGGGTTTCTGAACTGCTGCAAACACACAGAAGTTTAGCTCTGGAAGTTGAATGCACACATTGACAACCATTCTGCTAGATAGCTCCGTTTTAGTTTTACAGCAAGGTACTTCTCTTTATAGCCTGTACTCCCAAGCACTCTGGAATGTCCAAACGCAGCTTTTAGAAGAAACGTGTTTCTGCCTCGCTGAATATAAACAGAGATGCAAATTCCTAAAAGGAACCAACACAGAGCAGATCAGTTTGTACGAAGTGCGTCTTCTTTCTTTTAAACGCATTCTTACTGCAAACTCTTATATGCTTCTCTAGGGCTGGAAATGACTGTTTCTGCATTCTCCAAAGAAAGGGTTTCTGAACTGCTGCAAACACACAGCAGTTTAGCTCTGGAAGTTGAATGGACACATTGACAACCATTCTGCTAGATAGCTCCGTTTTTGTTTTACAGCAACGTACTTCTCTTTACAGCCTGTACTCCCAAGCACACTGGAATGTCCGAACGCAGCTTTTAGAAGAAACGTATTTCTTCCTCGCTGAATGTAAACATAGATGCAACTTCCTAAAAGGAACCAACACACAGCAGATCAGTTTGTACGAAGCGGGTCTTCTGTGTTTTAAACGCATTCTTACTACTAACTCTTACATGCGTCTCTGGGGCTGGAAATGACTGTTTCTACATTCTCCAAAGAAAGGGTTTCTGAACTGCTGCAAACACACAGCAGTTTAGCTCTGGAAGTTGAATGCACACATTGACAACCATTCTGCTAGATAGCTCCGTTTTTGTTTTACAGCAAGGTACTTCTCTTTACAGCCTGTACTCCCAAGTACTCTGGAATGTCCAAACGCAGCTTTTAGAGCAAAAGTATTTCTTCCTCGCTGAATGTAAACATACATGCAACTTCCTAAAAGGAACCAACACACAGCAGATCAGTTTGTACGAAGCGGGTCTTCTGTGTTTTAAACGCATTCTTACTGCTAAATCTTATATGCGTCTCTAGGGCTGGAAATGATTGTTTCTACATTCTCCAAAGAAAGGGTTTCTGAACTGCTGCAAACATACATCAGTTTACCTCTGGAAGTTGAATGCACACGTTGACAGCCATTCTGCTAGATAGCTCCGTTTTTGTTTTAGAGTAGTGTACTTCTCTTTACAGCCTGTGCTGCCATCCACTCTGGAATGTTCAAACGACGTTTTTAGAAGATATGTGTTTCTGCTTCGCTGAATCTAAACATAGATGCAACTTCCTAAAAGGAACCAAAACACAGCAGATCAGTTTGTACGAAGCGGGTCTTCTGTGTTTTAAACGCATTCTTACTGCTAACTCTCATATGCGTCTCTAGGCCTGGAAATGACTGTTTCTACATTCTCCAAAGAAAGGGTTTCTGAACTGCTGCAAACACACAGCAGTTTAGCTCTGGAAGTTGAATGCACACATTGACAACCATTCTGCTAGATAGCTCCGTTTTTGTTTTACAACAAGGTACATCTCTTTACAGCCTGTATTCCCAAGCACTCTGGAATGTCCAGACGCAGCTTTTATAAGAAACGTGTTTCTACCTCGCTGAATGTAAACATAAATGCAACTTCTAAAAGGAACCAACACACAGCAGATCAGTTTGTACGAAGCGGGTCTTCTGTGTTTTAAACGCATTCTTACTGCTAACTCTTATATGCGTCTCTAGGGCTGGAAATGACTGTTTCTACATTCTCCAAAGAAAGGGTTTCTGAACTGCTGCAAACACAGGGCAGTTTAGCTATGGAAGTTGAACGCCCTCATTGACAACCATTCTGCTAGATAGCTCCGTTTTTGTTTTACAGCAAGGTACTTCTCTTTACAGCCTGTATTCCCAAACACTCTGGAATGTCCAAACGCAGCTTTTAGAAGAAAAGTTTTTCTGCCTCTCTGAATATAAACATAGATGCAACTTCCTAAAAGGAACCAACACAGAGCAGATCAGTTCGTACAAAGTGGGTCTTCTTTGTTTTAAACGCATTCTTACTGCGAACTCTTATATGCTTCTCTAGGGCTGGAAATGACTGTTTCTACATTCTCCAAAGAAAGGGTTTCTTTACTGCTGCAAACACACAGCAGTTTAGCTCTGGAAGTTGAATGCACACATTGACAACCATTCTGCTAGATAGCTCCGTTTTTTCTTACAGCAAGGTACTTCTCTTTACAGCCTGTACTCCCAAGGTCTCTGGAATGTCCAAACGCAGCTTTTAGAAGAAAAGTGTTCCTACCTCGCTGAATGTAAACATAGATGCAACTTCCTAAAAGGAACCAACACACAGCAGATCAGTTTGTACGAAACGGGTCTTCTGTGTTTTAAACGCATTCTTACTGCTAACTCTTATATGCGTCTCTAGGGCTGGAAATGATTGTTTCTACATTCTCCAAAGAAAGGGTTTCTGAACTGCTGCAAACATACATCAGTTTACCTCTGGAAGGTGAATGCACACGTTGACAGCCATTCTGCTAGATAGCTCCGTTTTTGTTTTAGAGCAATGTACTTCTCTACAGCCTGTACTCCCAAGCACTCTGGAATGTCCAAACGCAGCTTTTAGAAGAAAAGTGTTTCTACCTCGCTGAATGTAAACATAGATGCAACTTTCTAAAAGGAACCAACACACAGCAGATCAGTTTGTACGAAGTGGGTCTTCTGTGTTTTAAACGCGTTCTTACTGCTAACTCTTATATGCGTCTCTAGGGCTGGAAATGACTGTTTCTACATTCTCCAAAGAAAGGGTTTCTGAACTGCTGCAAACACAAAGCAGTTTAGCTCTGGAAGTTGAATGCACACATTGACAACCATTCTGCTAGATAGCTCCGTTTTAGTTTTACAGCAAGGTACTTCTCTTTACAGCCTGTACTCCCAAGCACTCTGCAATGTCCAAACGCAGCTTTTAGAAGAAACGTGTTTCTGCCTCGCTGAATATAAACATAGATGCAACTTCCTAAAAGGAACCAACACACAGCAGATCAGTTTGTACGAAGAGGTTCTTCTTTGTTTTAAAAGCATTCTTACTGCAAACTCTTATATGATTCTCTAGGGCTGGAAATGACTGTTTCTACATTCTCCAAAGAAAGGGTTTCTGAACTGCTGCAAACACACAGCAGTTTAGCTCTGGAAGTTGAATGCACACATTGACAACCATTCTGGTAGATAGCTCCGTTTTGGTTTTACAGCAAGGTACTTCTCTTTACAGCCTGTATTCCCAAGCACTCTGGAATGTCTAAACGCAGCTTTTAGAAGAAACGTGTTTCTGCCTCGCTGAATATAAACATAGATGCAACTTCCTAAAAGGAACCGACACAGAGCAGATCAGTTTGTACGAAGCGAGTCTTCTTTGTTTTAAACGCATTCTTACTGCAAACTCTTATATGTGTCTCTAGGGCTGGAAATGACTGTTTCTAAATTCTCCAAAGAAAGGGTTTCTGAACTGCTGCAAACACACAGAAGTTTAGCTCTGGAAGTTGAATGCACACATTGACAACCATTCTGCTAGATAGCTCCGTTTTTGTTTTACAGCAAGGTACTTCTCTTTACAGCCTGTACTCCCAAGGTCTCTGGAATGTCCAAACGCAGCTTTTAGAAGAAACGTGTTTCTACCTCGCTGAATGTAAACATAGATGCAACTTCCTAAAAGGAACCAACACACAGCAGATCAGTTTGTACGAAGCGAGTCTTCTTTGTTTTAAACGCATTCTTACTGCAAACTCTTATATGTGTCTCTAGGGCTGGAAATGACTGTTTCTACATTCTCCAAAGAAAGGGTTTCTGAACTGCTGCAAACACACAGAAGTTTAGCTCTGGAAGTTGAATGCACACATTGACAACCATTCTGCTAGATAGCTCCGTTTTAGTTTTACAGCAAGGTACTTCTCTTTACAGCCTGTACTCCCAAGCACTCTGGAATGTCCAAACGCAGCTTTTAGAAGAAACGTGTTTCTACCTCGCTGAATGTAAACACAGATGCAACCTACTAAAAGGAACCAAAACACCGCAGATCAGTTTGTACGAAGCGGGTCTTCTGTGTTTTAAACGCATTCTTTCTGCTAACTCTTATATGCGTCTCTAGGGCTGGAAATGACTGTTTCTACATTCTCCAAAGAAAGGGTTTCTGAACTGCTGCAAACACACAGCAGTTTAGCTCTGGAAGTTGAATGCACACATTGACAACCATTCTGATAGATAGCTCCGTTTTGGTTTTACAGCAAGGTACTTCTCTTTACAGCCTGTATTCCCAAGCACTCTGGAATGTCCAAACGCAGCTTTTAGAAGAAACGTGTTTCTGCCTCGCTGAATATAAACATAGATGCAACTTCCTAAAAGGAACCAACACAGAGCAGATCAGTTTGTACGAAGCGAGTCTTCTTTGTTTTAAACGCATTCTTACTGCAAACTCTTATATGTGTCTCTAGGGCTGGAAATGACTGTTTCTACATTCTCCAAAGAAAGGGTTTCTGAACTGCTGCAAACACAGAGAAGTTTAGCTCTGGAAGTTGAATGCACACATTGACAACCATTCTGCTAGATAGCTCCGTTTTTGTTTTACAGCAAGGTACTTCTCTTTACAGCCTGTACTACCAAGCAATCTGGAATGTCCAAACGCAGCTTTTAGAAGAAACGTGTTTCTGCCTCGCTGAATGTAAACATAGATGCAACTTCCTAAAAGGAACCAACACACAGCAGATCAGTTTGTACGAAGCGGGTCTTCTGTGTTTTAAACGCATTCTTACTGCTAACTCCTATATGCTTCTCTAGGGCTGGAAATGACTGTTTCTACATTCTCCAAAGAAAGGGTTTCTGAACTGCTGCAAACACACAGCAGTTTAGCTCTGGAAGTTGAATGCACACATTGACAACCATTCTGCTAGATAGCTCCGTTTTTGTTTTACAGCAAGGTACTTCTCTTTACAGCCTGTACTCCCAAGCACTCTGGAATGTCCAAACGCAGCTTTTAGAAGAAACGTGTTTCTGCCTCGCTGAATATAAACAGAGATGCAACTTCCTAAAAGGAACAAACACAGAGCAGATCAGTTTCTACGAAGCAGGTCTTCTTTGTTTTAAACGCATTCTTACAGCTAACTCTTATATGCTTCTTTAGGGCTGAAAATGACAGTTTCTACATTCTCCAAAGAAAGGGTTTCTGAACTGCGACAAACACACAGCAGTTTAGCTCTGGAAGTTGAATGCACACATTGACAACCATTCTGCTAGATAGCTCCGGTTTAGTTTTACAGCATGGTACTTCTCTTTACAGCCTGTACTCCCAAGCACTCTGGAATGTCCAAACGCAGCTTTTAGAAGAAACGTGTTTCTACCTCCCTAATGTAAACATAAATGCAACTTCCTAAAAGGAAACAACACACATCAGATCAGTTTGTACGAAGCTGGTCTTCTGTGTTTTAAACGCATTCTTACTGCTAACCCTTATATGCTTCCCTAGGGCTGGAAATGACTGTTTCTACATTCTCCAAAGAAAGGGTTTCTGAACTGCTGCAAAAACAAAGCAGTTTAGCTCTGGAAGTTGAATGCACACATTGACAACCATTCTGCTAGATAGCTCCGTTTTAGTTTTACAGCAAGGTACTTCTCTTTACAGCCTGTACTCCCAAGGTCTCTGGAATGTCCAAACTCAGCTTTTAGAAGAAAAGTGTTTCTACCTCGCTGAATGTAAACATAGATGCAACTTTCTAAAAGGAACCAACACACAGCAGATCAGTTTGTACGAAGTGGGTCTTCTGTGTTTTAAACGCGTTCTTACTGCTAACTCTTATATGCGTCTCTAGGGCTGGAAATGACTGTTTCTACATTCTCCAAAGAAAGGGTTTCTGAACTGCTGCAAACACAAAGCAGTTTAGCTCTGGAAGTTGAATGCACACATTGACAACCATTCTGCTAGATAGCTCTGTTTTAGTTTTACAGCAAGGTACTTCTCTTTACAGCCTGTACTCCCAAGCACTCTGCAATGTCCAAACGCAGCTTTTAGAAGAAACGTGTTTCTGCCTCGCTGAATATAAACATAGATGCAACTTCCTAAAAGGAACCAACACACAGCAGATCAGTTTGTACGAAGAGGTTCTTCTTTGTTTTAAAAGCATTCTTACTGCAAACTCTTATATGATTCTCTAGGGCTGGAAATGACTGTTTCTACATTCTCCAAAGAAAGGGTTTCTGAACTGCTGCAAACACACAGCAGTTTAGCTCTGGAAGTTGAATGCACACATTGACAACCATTCTGGTAGATAGCTCCGTTTTGGTTTTACAGCAAGGTACTTCTCTTTACAGCCTGTATTCCCAAGCACTCTGGAATGTCTAAACGCAGCTTTTAGAAGAAACGTGTTTCTGCCTCGCTGAATATAAACATAGATGCAACTTCCTAAAAGGAACCGACACAGAGCAGATCAGTTTGTACGAAGCGAGTCTTCTTTGTTTTAACCGCATTCTTACTGCAAACTCTTATATGTGTCTCTAGGGCTGGAAATGACTGTTTCTAAATTCTCCAAAGAAAGGGTTTCTGAACTGCTGCAAACACACAGAAGTTTACCTCTGGAAGTTGAATGCACACATTGACAACCATTCTGCTAGATAGCTCCGTTTTAGTTTTACAGCAAGGTACTTCTCTTTACAGCCTGTACTCCCAAGGTCTCTGGAATGTCCAAACGCAGCTTTTAGAAGAAACGTGTTTCTACCTCGCTGAATGTAAACATAGATGCAACTTCCTAAAAGGAACCAACACACAGCAGATCAGTTTGTACGAAGCGAGTCTTCTTTGTTTTAAACGCATTCTTACTGCAAACTCTTATATGTGTCTCTAGGGCTGGAAATGACTGTTTCTACATTCTCCAAAGAAAGGGTTTCTGAACTGCTGCAAACACACAGAAGTTTAGCTCTGGAAGTTGAATGCACACATTGACAACCATTCTGCTAGATAGCTCCGTTTTAGTTTTACAGCAAGGTACTTCTCTTTACAGCCTGTACTCCCAAGCACTCTGGAATGTCCAAACGCAGCTTTTAGAAGAAACGTGTTTCTACCTCGCTGAATGTAAACACAGATGCGACCTACTAAAAGGAACCAAAACACCGCAGATCAGTTTGTACGAAGCGGGTCTTCTGTGTTTTAAACGCATTCTTTCTGCTAACTCTTATATGCGTCTCTAGGGCTGGAAATGACTGTTTCTACATTCTCCAAAGAAAGGGTTTCTGAACTGCTGCAAACACACAGCAGTTTAGCTCTGGAAGTTGAATGCACACATTGACAACCATTCTGATAGATAGCTCCGTTTTGGTTTTACAGCAAGGTACTTCTCTTTACAGCCTGTATTCCCAAGCACTCTGGAATGTCCAAACGCAGCTTTTAGAAGAAACGTGTTTCTGCCTCGCTGAATATAAACATAGATGCAACTTCCTAAAAGGAACCAACACAGAGCAGATCAGTTTGTACGAAGCGAGTCTTCTTTGTTTTAAACGCATTCTTACTGCAAACTCTTATATGTGTCTCTAGGGCTGGAAATGACTGTTTCTACATTATACAAAGAAAGGGTTTCGGAACTGCTGCAAACACAGAGAAGTTTAGCTCTGGAAGTTGAATGCACACATTGACAACCATTCTGCTAGATAGCTCCGTTTTTGTTTTACAGCAAGGTACTTCTCTTTACAGCCTGTACTACCAAGCAATCTGGAATGTCCAAACGCAGCTTTTAGAAGAAACGTGTTTCTTCCTCGCTGAATGTAAACATAGATGCAACTTCCTAAAAGGAACCAACACACAGCAGATCAGTTTGTACGAAGCTGGCCTTCTGTGTTTTAAACGCATTCTTACTGCTAACCCTTATATGCTTCTCTAGGGCTGGAAATGACTGTTTCTACATTCTCCAAAGAAAGGGTTTCTTTACTGCTGCAAACACACAGCAGTTTAGCTCTGGAAGTTGAATGCACACATTGACAACCATTCTGCTAGATAGCTCCGTTTTAGTTTTACAGCAAGGTACTTCTCTTTACAGCCTGTACTCCCAAGCACTCTGGAATGTCCAAACGCAGCTTTTAGAAGAAACGTGTTTCTACCTCGCTGAATGTAAACATAGATGCAACTTCCTAAAAGGAACCAACACACAGCAGATCAGTTTGTACGAAGCGGGTCTTCTGTGTTTTAAACGCATTCTTACTGCTAACTCCTATATGCTTCTCTAGGGCTGGAAATGACTGTTTCTACATTCTCCAAAGAAAGGATTTCTGAACTGCTGCAAACACACAGCAGTTTAGCTCTGGAAGTTGAATGCACACATTGACAACCATTCTGCTAGATAGCTCCGTTTTTGTTTTACAGCAAGGTACTTCTCTTTACAGCCTGTATTCCCAAGCACTCTGGAATGTCCAGACGCAGCTTTTAGAAGAAACGTGTTTCTACCTCGCTGAATGTAAACATAAATGCAACTTCCTAAAAGGAACCAACACACAGCAGATCAGTTTGTACGAAGCGGGTCTTCTTTGTTTTAAACGCATTCTTACTGCTAACTCTTATATGCGTCTCTAGGGCTGGAAATGACTGTTTCTACATTCTCCAAAGAAAGGGTTTCTGAACTGCTGCAAACACACAGCAGTTTAGCTCTGGAAGTTGAATGCCCACATTGACAAACATTCTGCTAGATAGCT
The DNA here is from genome assembly GCF_048565385.1 of Saimiri boliviensis. Taxonomy (NCBI): domain Eukaryota; kingdom Metazoa; phylum Chordata; class Mammalia; order Primates; family Cebidae; genus Saimiri; species Saimiri boliviensis. The sequence continues at coordinate 66,160,971 of NC_133456.1, forward strand.
CCGTTTTTGTTTTACAGCAAGGTACTTCTCTTTACAGCCTGTATTCCCAAGCACTCTGGAATGTCCAAACGCAGCTTTTAGAAGAAACGTGTTTCTTCCTCGCTGAATATAAACATAGATGCAACTTCCTAAAAGGAACAAACACAGAGCAGATCAGTTTGTACGAAGCAGGTCTTCTTTGTTATAAACGCATTCTTACAGCTAACTCTTATATGCTTCTGTAGGGCTGAAAATGACAGTTTCTACATTCTCCAAACAAAGGGTTTCTGAACCGCTGCTAACACACAGCAGTTTAGCTCTGGAAGTTGAATGCACACATTGACAACCATTCTGCTAGATAGCTCCGTTTTAGTTTTACAGCAAGCTACTCTTTACAGCCTGTACTCCCAAGCACTCTGGAATGTCCAAACGCAGCTTTTAGAATAAACGTGTTTCTACCTCTCTGAATGTAAACATAGATGCAACCACATAAAAGGAACCAAGACACAGCAGATCAGATTGTACGAAGCGGGTCTTCTGTGTTTTAAACGCATTCTTACTGCTAAATCTTATATGCGTCTCTAGGGCTGGAAATGATTGTTTCTACATTCTCCAAAGAAAGGGTTTCTGAACTGCTGCAAACATACATCAGTTTACCTCTGGAAGGTGAATGCACACGTTGACAGCCATTCTGCTAGATAGCTCCGTTTTTGTTTTAGAGCAATGTACTTCTCTACAGCCTGTACTCCCAAGCACTCTGGAATGTCCAGACGCAGCTTTTAGAAGAAACGTGTTTCTACCTCGCTGAATATAAACAGAGATGCAAATTCCTTAAAGGAACCAACACAGAGCAGATCATTTTGTACGAAGTGCGTCTTCTTTCTTTTAAACGCATTCTTACTGCAAACTCTTATATGCTTCTCTAGGGCTGGAAATGACTGTTTCTACATTCTCAAAAGAAAGGGTTTCTGAACTGCTGCAAACACACAGCAGTTTAGCTCTGGAAGTTGAATGCACACATTGACAACCATTCTGCTAGATAGCTCCGTTTTAGTTTTACAGCAAGGTACTTCTCTTTACAGCCTGTACTCCCAAGCACTCTGGAATGTCCAAACGCAGCTTTCAGAAGAAACGTGTTTCTACCTCGCTGAATGTAAACATAGATGCAACTTTCTAAAAGGAACCAACACACAGCAGATCAGTTTGTACGAAGCGGGTCTTCTGTGTTTTAAACGCATTCTTACTGCTAACTCTCATATGCGTCTCTAGGGCAGGAAATGACTGTTTCTGCATTCTCCAAAGAAAGGGTGTCTGAACTGCTGCAAACGCACAGCATTTTAGCTCTGGTAGTTGAATGCACACATGGACAACCATTCTGCTAGATAGCTCCGTTTTAGTTTTACAGCAAGGTACTTCTCTTTACAGCCTGTACTCCCAAGGTCTCTGGAATGTCCAAAAGCAGCTTTTAGAAGAAAAGTGTTTCTACCTCGCTGAATGTAAACATAGATTCAACTTCCTAAAAGGAACCAACACACAGCAGATCAGTTTGTACTAAACGGGTCTTCTGTGTTTTAAACGCATTCTTACTGCTAACTCTTATATGCGTCTCTAGGGCTGGAAATGACTGTTTCTACATTCTCCAAAGAAAGGGTTTCTGAACTGCTGCAAACACACAGCAGTTTAGCTCTGGAATTTGAATGCACACATTGACAACCATTCTGCTAGATAGCTCCGTTTTTGTTTTACAGCAAGGTACTTCTCTTTACAGCCTGTACTCCCAAGCACTCTGGAATGTCCAAACGCAGCTTTTAGAAGAAACATGTTTCTGCCTCGCTGAATGTAAACATAGATGCAACTTCCTAAAAGGTACCAACACAGAGCAGATCAGTTTGTACGAAGTGCGTCTTCTTTCTTTTAAACGCATTCTTACTGCAAACTCTTATATGCTTCTCTAGGGCTGGAAATGACTGTTTCTACATTCTCCAAACAAAGGGTTTCTGAACTGCTGCAAACACACATCAGTTTAGCTCTGGAAGTTGAATGCACACATTGACAACCATTCTGCTAGATAGCTCCGTTTTTCTTTTACAGCAAGGTACTTCTCTTTACAGCCTGTACTCCCAAGCACTCTGGAATGTCCAAACGCAGCTTTTAGAAGAAACGTGTTTCTACCTCGCTGAATGTAAACATAGATGCAACTTCCTAAAAGGAACCAACACACATCAGATCAGTTTGTACGAAGCTGGTCTTCTGTGTTTTAAACGCATTCTTACTGCTAACCCTTATATGCTTCCCTAGGGCTGGAAATGACTGTTTCTACATTCTCCAAAGAAAGGGTTTCTGAACTGCTGCAAAAACAAAGCAGTTTAGCTCTGGAAGTTGAATGCACACATTGACAACCATTCTGCTAGATAGCTCCGTTTTAGTTTTACAGCAAGGTACTTCTCTTTACAGCCTGTACTCCCAAGCACTCTGCAATGTCCAAACGCAGCTTTTAGAAGAAACGTGTTTCTGCCTCGCTGAAAATAAACATAGATGCAACTTCCTAAAAGGAACCAACACAGAGCAGATCAGTTTGTACGAAGCGAGTCTTCTTTGTTTTAAACGCATTCTTACTGCAAACTCTTATATGTGTCTCTAGGGCTGGAAATGACTGTTTCTACATTCTCCAAAGAAAGGGTTTCTGAACTGCTGCAAACACACAGAAGTTTAGCTCTGGAAGTTGAATGCACACATTGACAACCATTCTGCTAGATAGCTCCGTTTTAGTTTTACAGCAAGGTACTTCTCTTTACAGCCTGTACTCCCAAGCACTCTGGAATGTCCAAACGCAGCTTTTAGAAGAAACGTGTTTCTACCTCGCTGAATGTAAACACAGATGCAACCTACTAAAAGGAACCAAAACACCGCAGATCAGTTTGTACGAAGCGGGTCTTCTGTGTTTTAAACGCATTCTTTCTGCTAACTCTTATATGCGTCTCTAGGGCTGGAAATGACTGTTTCTACATTCTCCAAAGAAAGGGTTTCTGAACTGCTGCAAACACACAGCAGTTTAGCTCTGGAAGTTGAATGCACACATTGACAACCATTCTGATAGATAGCTCCGTTTTGGTTTTACAGCAAGGTACTTCTCTTTACAGCCTGTATTCCCAAGCACTCTGGAATGTCCAAACGCAGCTTTTAGAAGAAACGTGTTTCTGCCTCGCTGAATATAAACATAGATGCAACTTCCTAAAAGGAACCAACACAGAGCAGATCAGTTTGTACGAAGCGAGTCTTCTTTGTTTTAAACGCATTCTTACTGCAAACTCTTATATGTGTCTCTAGGGCTGGAAATGACTGTTTCTACATTATACAAAGAAAGGGTTTCTGAACTGCTGCAAACACAGAGAAGTTTAGCTCTGGAAGTTGAATGCACACATTGACAACCATTCTGCTAGATAGCTCCGTTTTTGTTTTACAGCAAGGTACTTCTCTTTACAGCCTGTACTACCAAGCAATCTGGAATGTCCAAACGCAGCTTTTAGAAGAAACGTGTTTCTTCCTCGCTGAATGTAAACATAGATGCAACTTCCTAAAAGGAACCAACACACAGCAGATCAGTTTGTACGAAGCTGGCCTTCTGTGTTTTAAACGCATTCTTACTGCTAACCCTTATATGCTTCTCTAGGGCTGGAAATGACTGTTTCTACATTCTCCAAAGAAAGGGTTTCTTTACTGCTGCAAACACACAGCAGTTTAGCTCTGGAAGTTGAATGCACACATTGACAACCATTCTGCTAGATAGCTCCGTTTTAGTTTTACAGCAAGGTACTTCTCTTTACAGCCTGTACTCCCAAGCACTCTGGAATGTCCAAACGCAGCTTTTAGAAGAAACGTGTTTCTACCTCGCTGAATGTAAACATAGATGCAACTTCCTAAAAGGAACCAACACACAGCAGATCAGTTTGTACGAAGCGGGTCTTCTGTGTTTTAAACGCATTCTTACTGCTAACTCCTATATGCTTCTCTAGGGCTGGAAATGACTGTTTCTACATTCTCCAAAGAAAGGGTTTCTGAACTGCTGCAAACACACAGCAGTTTAGCTCTGGAAGTTGAATGCACACATTGACAACCATTCTGCTAGATAGCTCCGTTTTTGTTTTACAGCAAGGTACTTCTCTTTACAGCCTGTACTCCCAAGCACTCTGGAATGTCCAAACGCAGCTTTTAGAAGAAACGTGTTTCTGCCTCGCTGAATATAAACAGAGATGCAACTTCCTAAAAGGAACAAACACAGAGCAGATCAGTTTGTACGAAGCAGGTCTTCTTTGTTTTAAACGCATTCTTACAGCTAACTCTTATATGCTTCTTTAGGGCTGAAAATGACAGTTTCTACATTCTCCAAAGAAAGGGTTTCTGAACTGCGACAAACACACAGCAGTTTAGCTCTGGAAGTTGAATGCACACATTGACAAGCATTCTGCTAGATAGCTCCGGTTTAGTTTTACAGCATGGTACTTCTCTTTACAGCCTGTACTCCCAAGCACTCTGGAATGTCCAAACGCAGCTTTTAGAAGAAACGTGTTTCTACCTCCCTAATGTAAACATAAATGCAACTTCCTAAAAGGAAACAACACACAGCAGATCAGTTTGTACGAAGCGGGTCTTCTGTGTTTTAAACGCATTCTTACTGCTAACTCTCATATGCGTCTCTAGGCCTGGAAATGACTGTTTCTACATTCTCCAAAGAAAGGATTTCTGAACTGCTGCAAACACACAGCAGTTTAGCTCTGGAAGTTGAATGCACACATTGACAACCATTCTGCTAGATAGCTCCGTTTTTGTTTTACAACAAGGTACATCTCTTTACAGCCTGTATTCCCAAGCACTCTGGAATGTCCAGACGCAGCTTTTAGAAGAAACGTGTTTCTACCTCGCTGAATGTAAACATAAATGCAACTTCCTAAAAGGAACCAACACACAGCAGATCAGTTTGTACGAAGCGGGTCTTCTTTGTTTTAAACGCATTCTTACTGCTAACTCTTATATGCGTCTCTAGGGCTGGAAATGACTGTTTCTACATTCTCCAAAGAAAGGGTTTCTGAACTGCTGCAAACACACAGCAGTTTAGCTCTGGAAGTTGAATGCCCACATTGACAAACATTCTGCTAGATAGCTCCGTTTTTGTTTTACAGCAAGGTACTTCTCTTTACAGCCTGTATTCCCAAGCACTCTGGAATGTCCAAACGCAGCTTTTAGAAGAAACGTGTTTCTTCCTCGCTGAATATAAACATAGATGCAACTTCCTAAAAGGAACAAACACAGAGCAGATCAGTTTGTACGAAGCAGGTCTTCTTTGTTATAAACGCATTCTTACAGCTAACTCTTATATGCTTCTGTAGGGCTGAAAATGACAGTTTCTACATTCTCCAAACAAAGGGTTTCTGAACCGCTGCTAACACACAGCAGTTTAGCTCTGGAAGTTGAATGCACACATTGACAACCATTCTGCTAGATAGCTCCGTTTTAGTTTTACAGCAAGCTACTCTTTACAGCCTGTACTCCCAAGCACTCTGGAATGTCCAAACGCAGCTTTTAGAATAAACGTGTTTCTACCTCTCTGAATGTAAACATAGATGCAACCTCATAAAAGGAACCAAGACACAGCAGATCAGATTGTACGAAGCGGGTCTTCTGTGTTTTAAACGCATTCTTACTGCTAAATCTTATATGCGTCTCTAGGGCTGGAAATGATTGTTTCTACATTCTCCAAAGAAAGGGTTTCTGAACTGCTGCAAACATACATCAGTTTACCTCTGGAAGGTGAATGCACACGTTGACAGCCATTCTGCTAGATAGCTCCGTTTTTGTTTTAGAGCAATGTACTTCTCTACAGCCTGTACTCCCAAGCACTCTGGAATGTCCAGACGCAGCTTTTAGAAGAAACGTGTTTCTACCTCGCTGAATATAAACAGAGATGCAAATTCCTTAAAGGAACCAACACAGAGCAGATCATTTTGTACGAAGTGCGTCTTCTTTCTTTTAAACGCATTCTTACTGCAAACTCTTATATGCTTCTCTAGGGCTGGAAATGACTGTTTCTACATTCTCAAAAGAAAGGGTTTCTGAACTGCTGCAAACACACAGCAGTTTAGCTCTGGAAGTTGAATGCACACATTGACAACCATTCTGCTAGATAGCTCCGTTTTAGTTTTACAGCAAGGTACTTCTCTTTACAGCCTGTACTCCCAAGCACTCTGGAATGTCCAAACGCAGCTTTCAGAAGAAACGTGTTTCTACCTCGCTGAATGTAAACATAGATGCAACTTTCTAAAAGGAACCAACACACAGCAGATCAGTTTGTACGAAGCGGGTCTTCTGTGTTTTAAACGCATTCTTACTGCTAACTCTCATATGCGTCTCTAGGGCAGGAAATGACTGTTTCTGCATTCTCCAAAGAAAGGGTGTCTGAACTGCTGCAAACGCACAGCATTTTAGCTCTGGTAGTTGAATGCACACATGGACAACCATTCTGCTAGATAGCTCCGTTTTAGTTTTACAGCAAGGTACTTCTCTTTACAGCCTGTACTCCCAAGGTCTCTGGAATGTCCAAAAGCAGCTTTTAGAAGAAAAGTGTTTCTACCTCGCTGAATGTAAACATAGATTCAACTTCCTAAAAGGAACCAACACACAGCAGATCAGTTTGTACTAAACGGGTCTTCTGTGTTTTAAACGCATTCTTACTGCTAACTCTTATATGCGTCTCTAGGGCTGGAAATGACTGTTTCTACATTCTCCAAAGAAAGGGTTTCTGAACTGCTGCAAACACACAGCAGTTTAGCTCTGGAATTTGAATGCACACATTGACAACCATTCTGCTAGATAGCTCCGTTTTTGTTTTACAGCAAGGTACTTCTCTTTACAGCCTGTACTCCCAAGCACTCTGGAATGTCCAAACGCAGCTTTTAGAAGAAACATGTTTCTGCCTCGCTGAATGTAAACATAGATGCAACTTCCTAAAAGGTACCAACACAGAGCAGATCAGTTTGTACGAAGTGCGTCTTCTTTCTTTTAAACGCATTCTTACTGCAAACTCTTATATGCTTCTCTAGGGCTGGAAATGACTGTTTCTACATTCTCCAAACAAAGGGTTTCTGAACTGCTGCAAACACACATCAGTTTAGCTCTGGAAGTTGAATGCACACATTGACAACCATTCTGCTAGATAGCTCCGTTTTTCTTTTACAGCAAGGTACTTCTCTTTACAGCCTGTACTCCCAAGCACTCTGGAATGTCCAAACGCAGCTTTTAGAAGAAACGTGTTTCTACCTCGCTGAATGTAAACATAGATGCAACTTCCTAAAAGGAACCAACACACATCAGATCAGTTTGTACGAAGCTGGTCTTCTGTGTTTTAAACGCATTCTTACTGCTAACCCTTATATGCTTCCCTAGGGCTGGAAATGACTGTTTCTACATTCTCCAAAGAAAGGGTTTCTGAACTGCTGCAAAAACAAAGCAGTTTAGCTCTGGAAGTTGAATGCACACATTGACAACCATTCTGCTAGATAGCTCCGTTTTAGTTTTACAGCAAGGTACTTCTCTTTACAGCCTGTACTCCCAAGCACTCTGCAATGTCCAAACGCAGCTTTTAGAAGAAACGTGTTTCTGCCTCGCTGAAAATAAACATAGATGCAACTTCCTAAAAGGAACCAACACAGAGCAGATCAGTTTGTACGAAGCGAGTCTTCTTTGTTTTAAACGCATTCTTACTGCAAACTCTTATATGTGTCTCTAGGGCTGGAAATGACTGTTTCTACATTCTCCAAAGAAAGGGTTTCTGAACTGCTGCAAACACACAGAAGTTTAGCTCTGGAAGTTGAATGCACACATTGACAACCATTCTGCTAGATAGCTCCGTTTTAGTTTTACAGCAAGGTACTTCTCTTTACAGCCTGTACTCCCAAGCACTCTGGAATGTCCAAACGCAGCTTTTAGAAGAAACGTGTTTCTACCTCGCTGAATGTAAACACAGATGCAACCTACTAAAAGGAACCAAAACACCGCAGATCAGTTTGTACGAAGCGGGTCTTCTGTGTTTTAAACGCATTCTTTCTGCTAACTCTTATATGCGTCTCTAGGGCTGGAAATGACTGTTTCTACATTCTCCAAAGAAAGGGTTTCTGAACTGCTGCAAACACACAGCAGTTTAGCTCTGGAAGTTGAATGCACACATTGACAACCATTCTGATAGATAGCTCCGTTTTGGTTTTACAGCAAGGTACTTCTCTTTACAGCCTGTATTCCCAAGCACTCTGGAATGTCCAAACGCAGCTTTTAGAAGAAACGTGTTTCTGCCTCGCTGAATATAAACATAGATGCAACTTCCTAAAAGGAACCAACACAGAGCAGATCAGTTTGTACGAAGCGAGTCTTCTTTGTTTTAAACGCATTCTTACTGCAAACTCTTATATGTGTCTCTAGGGCTGGAAATGACTGTTTCTACATTATACAAAGAAAGGGTTTCTGAACTGCTGCAAACACAGAGAAGTTTAGCTCTGGAAGTTGAATGCACACATTGACAACCATTCTGCAAGATAGCTCCGTTTTTGTTTTACAGCAAGGTACTTCTCTTTACAGCCTGTACTACCAAGCAATCTGGAATGTCCAAACGCAGCTTTTAGAAGAAACGTGTTTCTTCCTCGCTGAATGTAAACATAGATGCAACTTCCTAAAAGGAACCAACACACAGCAGATCAGTTTGTACGAAGCTGGCCTTCTGTGTTTTAAACGCATTCTTACTGCTAACCCTTATATGCTTCTCTAGGGCTGGAAATGACTGTTTCTACATTCTCCAAAGAAAGGGTTTCTTTACTGCTGCAAACACACAGCAGTTTAGCTCTGGAAGTTGAATGCACACATTGACAACCATTCTGCTAGATAGCTCCGTTTTAGTTTTACAGCAAGGTACTTCTCTTTACAGCCTGTACTCCCAAGCACTCTGGAATGTCCAAACGCAGCTTTTAGAAGAAACGTGTTTCTACCTCGCTGAATGTAAACATAGATGCAACTTCCTAAAAGGAACCAACACACAGCAGATCAGTTTGTACGAAGCGGGTCTTCTGTGTTTTAAACGCATTCTTACTGCTAACTCCTATATGCTTCTCTAGGGCTGGAAATGACTGTTTCTACATTCTCCAAAGAAAGGGTTTCTGAACTGCTGCAAACACACAGCAGTTTAGCTCTGGAAGTTGAATGCACACATTGACAACCATTCTGCTAGATAGCTCCGTTTTTGTTTTACAGCAAGGTACTTCTCTTTACAGCCTGTACTCCCAAGCACTCTGGAATGTCCAAACGCAGCTTTTAGAAGAAACGTGTTTCTGCCTCGCTGAATATAAACAGAGATGCAACTTCCTAAAAGGAACAAACACAGAGCAGATCAGTTTGTACGAAGCAGGTCTTCTTTGTTTTAAACGCATTCTTACAGCTAACTCTTATATGCTTCTTTAGGGCTGAAAATGACAGTTTCTACATTCTCCAAAGAAAGGGTTTCTGAACTGCGACAAACACACAGCAGTTTAGCTCTGGAAGTTGAATGCACACATTGACAAGCATTCTGCTAGATAGCTCCGGTTTAGTTTTACAGCATGGTACTTCTCTTTACAGCCTGTACTCCCAAGCACTCTGGAATGTCCAAACGCAGCTTTTAGAAGAAACGTGTTTCTACCTCCCTAATGTAAACATAAATGCAACTTCCTAAAAGGAAACAACACACAGCAGATCAGTTTGTACGAAGCGGGTCTTCTGTGTTTTAAACGCATTCTTACTGCTAACTCTCATATGCGTCTCTAGGCCTGGAAATGACTGTTTCTACATTCTCCAAAGAAAGGATTTCTGAACTGCTGCAAACACACAGCAGTTTAGCTCTGGAAGTTGAATGCACACATTGACAACCATTCTGCTAGATAGCTCCGTTTTTGTTTTACAACAAGGTACATCTCTTTACAGCCTGTATTCCCAAGCACTCTGGAATGTCCAGACGCAGCTTTTAGAAGAAACGTGTTTCTACCTCGCTGAATGTAAACATAAATGCAACTTCCTAAAAGGAACCAACACACAGCAGATCAGTTTGTACGAAGCGGGTCTTCTTTGTTTTAAACGCATTCTTACTGCTAACTCTTATATGCGTCTCTAGGGCTGGAAATGACTGTTTCTACATTCTCCAAAGAAAGGGTTTCTGAACTGCTGCAAACACACAGCAGTTTAGCTCTGGAAGTTGAATGCCCACATTGACAAACATTCTGCTAGATAGCTCCGTTTTTGTTTTACAGCAAGGTACTTCTCTTTACAGCCTGTTTTCCCAAGCACTCTGGAATGTCCAAACGCAGCTTTTAGAAGAAACGTGTTTCTTCCTCGCTGAATATAAACATAGATGCAACTTCCTAAAAGGAACAAACACAGAGCAGATCAGTTTGTACGAAGCAGGTCTTCTTTGTTATAAACGCATTCTTACAGCTAACTCTTATATGCTTCTGTAGGGCTGAAAATGACAGTTTCTACATTCTCCAAACAAAGGGTTTCTGAACCGCTGCTAACACACAGCAGTTTAGCTCTGGAAGTTGAATGCACACATTGACAACCATTCTGCTAGATAGCTCCGTTTTAGTTTTACAGCAAGCTACTCTTTACAGCCTGTACTCCCAAGCACTCTGGAATGTCCAAACGCAGCTTTTAGAATAAACGTGTTTCTACCTCTCTGAATGTAAACATAGATGCAACCTCATAAAAGGAACCAAGACACAGCAGATCAGATTGTACGAAGCGGGTCTTCTGTGTTTTAAACGCATTCTTACTGCTAAATCTTATATGCGTCTCTAGGGCTGGAAATGATTGTTTCTACATTCTCCAAAGAAAGGGTTTCTGAACTGCTGCAAACATACATCAGTTTACCTCTGGAAGGTGAATGCACACGTTGACAGCCATTCTGCTAGATAGCTCCGTTTTTGTTTTAGAGCAATGTACTTCTCTACAGCCTGTACTCCCAAGCACTCTGGAATGTCCAGACGCAGCTTTTAGAAGAAACGTGTTTCTACCTCGCTGAATATAAACAGAGATGCAAATTCCTTAAAGGAACCAACACAGAGCAGATCATTTTGTACGAAGTGCGTCTTCTTTCTTTTAAACGCATTCTTACTGCAAACTCTTATATGCTTCTCTAGGGCTGGAAATGACTGTTTCTACATTCTCAAAAGAAAGGGTTTCTGAACTGCTGCAAACACACAGCAGTTTAGCTCTGGAAGTTGAATGCACACATTGACAACCATTCTGCTAGATAGCTCCGTTTTAGTTTTACAGCAAGGTACTTCTCTTTACAGCCTGTACTCCCAAGCACTCTGGAATGTCCAAACGCAGCTTTCAGAAGAAACGTGTTTCTACCTCGCTGAATGTAAACATAGATGCAACTTTCTAAAAGGAACCAACACACAGCAGATCAGTTTGTACGAAGCGGGTCTTCTGTGTTTTAAACGCATTCTTACTGCTAACTCTCATATGCGTCTCTAGGGCAGGAAATGACTGTTTCTGCATTCTCCAAAGAAAGGGTGTCTGAACTGCTGCAAACGCACAGCATTTTAGCTCTGGTAGTTGAATGCACACATGGACAACCATTCTGCTAGATAGCTCCGTTTTAGTTTTACAGCAAGGTACTTCTCTTTACAGCCTGTACTCCCAAGGTCTCTGGAATGTCCAAAAGCAGCTTTTAGAAGAAAAGTGTTTCTACCTCGCTGAATGTAAACATAGATTCAACTTCCTAAAAGGAACCAACACACAGCAGATCAGTTTGTACTAAACGGGTCTTCTGTGTTTTAAACGCATTCTTACTGCTAACTCTTATATGCGTCTCTAGGGCTGGAAATGACTGTTTCTACATTCTCCAAAGAAAGGGTTTCTGAACTGCTGCAAACACACAGCAGTTTAGCTCTGGAATTTGAATGCACACATTGACAACCATTCTGCTAGATAGCTCCGTTTTTGTTTTACAGCAAGGTACTTCTCTTTACAGCCTGTACTCCCAAGCACTCTGGAATGTCCAAACGCAGCTTTTAGAAGAAACATGTTTCTGCCTCGCTGAATGTAAACATAGATGCAACTTCCTAAAAGGTACCAACACAGAGCAGATCAGTTTGTACGAAGTGCGTCTTCTTTCTTTTAAACGCATTCTTACTGCAAACTCTTATATGCTTCTCTAGGGCTGGAAATGACTGTTTCTACATTCTCCAAACAAAGGGTTTCTGAACTGCTGCAAACACACATCAGTTTAGCTCTGGAAGTTGAATGCACACATTGACAACCATTCTGCTAGATAGCTCCGTTTTTCTTTTACAGCAAGGTACTTCTCTTTACAGCCTGTACTCCCAAGCACTCTGGAATGTCCAAACGCAGCTTTTAGAAGAAACGTGTTTCTACCTCGCTGAATGTAAACATAGATGCAACTTCCTAAAAGGAACCAACACACATCAGATCAGTTTGTACGAAGCTGGTCTTCTGTGTTTTAAACGCATTCTTACTGCTAACCCTTATATGCTTCCCTAGGGCTGGAAATGACTGTTTCTACATTCTCCAAAGAAAGGGTTTCTGAACTGCTGCAAAAACAAAGCAGTTTAGCTCTGGAAGTTGAATGCACACATTGACAACCATTCTGCTAGATAGCTCCGTTTTAGTTTTACAGCAAGGTACTTCTCTTTACAGCCTGTACTCCCAAGCACTCTGCAATGTCCAAACGCAGCTTTTAGAAGAAACGTGTTTCTGCCTCGCTGAAAATAAACATAGATGCAACTTCCTAAAAGGAACCAACACAGAGCAGATCAGTTTGTACGAAGCGAGTCTTCTTTGTTTTAAACGCATTCTTACTGCAAACTCTTATATGTGTCTCTAGGGCTGGAAATGACTGTTTCTACATTCTCCAAAGAAAGGGTTTCTGAACTGCTGCAAACACACAGAAGTTTAGCTCTGGAAGTTGAATGCACACATTGACAACCATTCTGCTAGATAGCTCCGTTTTAGTTTTACAGCAAGGTACTTCTCTTTACAGCCTGTACTCCCAAGCACTCTGGAATGTCCAAACGCAGCTTTTAGAAGAAACGTGTTTCTACCTCGCTGAATGTAAACACAGATGCAACCTACTAAAAGGAACCAAAACACCGCAGATCAGTTTGTACGAAGCGGGTCTTCTGTGTTTTAAACGCATTCTTTCTGCTAACTCTTATATGCGTCTCTAGGGCTGGAAATGACTGTTTCTACATTCTCCAAAGAAAGGGTTTCTGAACTGCTGCAAACACACAGCAGTTTAGCTCTGGAAGTTGAATGCACACATTGACAACCATTCTGATAGATAGCTCCGTTTTGGTTTTACAGCAAGGTACTTCTCTTTACAGCCTGTATTCCCAAGCACTCTGGAATGTCCAAACGCAGCTTTTAAAAGAAACGTGTTTCTGCCTCGCTGAATATAAACATAGATGCAACTTCCTAAAAGGAACCAACACAGAGCAGATCAGTTTGTACGAAGCGAGTCTTCTTTGTTTTAAACGCATTCTTACTGCAAACTCTTATATGTGTCTCTAGGGCTGGAAATGACTGTTTCTACATTCTCCAAAGAAAGGGTTTCTGAACTGCTGCAAACACAGAGAAGTTTAGCTCTGGAAGTTGAATGCACACATTGACAACCATTCTGCTAGATAGCTCCGTTTTTGTTTTACAGCAAGGTACTTCTCTTTACAGCCTGTACTCCCAAGCAATCTGGAATGTCCAAACGCAGCTTTTAGAAGAAACGTGTTTCTTCCTCGCTGAATGTAAACATAGATGCAACTTCCTAAAAGGAACCAACACACAGCAGATCAGTTTGTACGAAGCTGGTCTTCTGTGTTTTAAACGCATTCTTACTGCTAACCCTTATATGCTTCCCTAGGGCTGGAAATGACTGTTTCTACATTCTCCAAAGAAAGGGTTTCTGAACTGCTGCAAACACACAGCAGTTTAGCTCTGGAAGTTGAATGCAGACATTGACAACCATTCTGCTAGATAGCTCCATTTTTGTTTTACAGCAAGCTACTTCTCTTTACAGCGTGTATTCCCAAGCACTCTGGAATGTCCAAACGCAGCTTTTAGAAGAAACGTGTTTCTGCCTCGCTGAATATAAACATAGATGCAACTTCCTAAAAGGAACAAACACAGAGCAGATCAGTTTGTACGAAGCAGGTCTTCTTTGTTTTAAACGCATTCTTACAGCTAACTCTTATATGCTTCTTTAGGGCTGATAATGACAGTTTCTACATTCTCCAAAGAAAGGGTTTCTGAACTGCGACAAACACACAGCAGTTTAGCTCTGGAAGTTGAATGCACACATTGACAACCATTCTGCTAGATAGCTCCGGTTTAGTTTTACAGCATGGTACTTCTCTTTACAGCCTGTACTCCCAAGCACTTTGGAATGTCCAAACGCAGCTTTTAGAAGAAACGTGTTTCTACCTCCCTAATGTAAACATAAATGCAACTTTCTAAAAGGAACCAACACACAGCAGATCAGTTTGTACGAAGCGGGTCTTCTGTGTTTTAAACGCATTCTTACTGCTAACTCTTATATGCGTCTCTAGGGCTGGAAATGACTGTTTCTACATTCTCCAAAGAAAGGGTTTCTGAACTGCTGCAAACACACAGCAGTTTAGCTCTGGAAGTTGAATGCACACATTGACAACCATTCTGCTAGATAGCTCCGTTTTTGTTTTACAACAAGGTACATCTCTTTACAGCCTGTATTCCCAAGCACTCTGGAATGTCCAGACGCAGCTTTTAGAAGAAACGTGTTTCTACCTCGCTGAATGTAAACATAAATGCAACTTCCTAAAAGGAACCAACACACAGCAGATCAGTTTGTACGAAGCGGGTCTTCTTTGTTTTAAACGCATTCTTACTGCTAACTCTTATATGCGTCTCTAGGGCTGGAAATGACTGTTTCTACATTCTCCAAAGAAAGGGTTTCTGAACTGCTGCAAACACACAGCAGTTTAGCTCTGGAAGTTGAATGCCCACATTGACAAACATTCTGCTAGATAGCTCCGTTTTTGTTTTACAGCAAGGTACTTCTCTTTACAGCCTGTATTCCCAAGCACTCTGGAATGTCCAAACGCAGCTTTTAGAAGAAACGTGTTTCTTCCTCGCTGAATATAAACATAGATGCAACTTCCTAAAAGGAACAAATACAGAGCAGATCAGTTTGTACGAAGCAGGTCTTCTTTGTTTTAAACGCATTCTTACAGCTAACTCTTATATGCTTCTGTAGGGCTGAAAATGACAGTTTCTACATTCTCCAAACAAAGGGTTTCTGAACCGCTGCAAACACACAGCAGTTTAGCTCTGGAAGTTGAATGCACACATTGACAACCATTCTGCTAGATAGCTCCGTTTTAGTTTTACAGCAAGCTACTCTTTACAGCCTGTACTCCCAAGCACTCTGCAATGTCCAAACGCAGCTTTTAGAATAAACGTGTTTCTACCTCTCTGAATGTAAACATAGATGCAACCTCATAAAAGGAACCAAGACACAGCAGATCAGATTGTACGAAGCGGGTCTTCTGTGTTTTAAACGCATTCTTACTGCTAAATCTTATATGCGTCTCTAGGGCTGGAAATGATTGTTTCTACATTCTCCAAAGAAAGGGTTTCTGAACTGCTGCAAACATACATCAGTTTACCTCTGGAAGGTGAATGCACACGTTGACAGCCATTCTGCTAGATAGCTCCGTTTTTGTTTTAGAGCAATGTACTTCTCTACAGCCTGTACTCCCAAGCACTCTGGAATGTCCGAACGCAGCTTTTAGAAGAAACGTGTTTCTTCCTCGCTGAATGTAAACATAGATGCAACTTCCTAAAAGGAACCAACACACAGCAGATCAGTTTGTACGAAGCGGGTCTTCTGTGTTTTAAACGCATTCTTACTGCTAACTCTCTTATGCGTCTCTATGCCTGGAAATGACTGTTTCTACATTCTCCAAAGAAAGGGTTTCTGAACTGCTGCAAACACACAGCAGTTTAGCTCTGGAAGTTGAATGCACACATTGACAACCATTCTGCTAGATAGCTCCGTTTTTGTTTTACAACAAGGTACATCTCTTTACAGCCTGTATTCCCAAGCACTCTGGAATGTCCAGACGCAGCTTTTAGAAGAAACGTGTTTCTACCTCGCTGAATGTAAACATAGATGCAACCTACTAAAAGGAACCAAAACACCGCAGATCAGTTTGTACGAAGCGGGTCTTCTGTGTTTTAAACGCATTCTTTCTGCTAACTCTTATATGCGTCTCTAGGGCTGGAAATGACTGTTTCTACATTCTCCAAAGAAAGGGTTTCTGAACTGCTGCAAACACACAGAAGTTTAGCTTTGGAAGTTGAATGCACACATTGACAACCATTCTGATAGATAGCTCCGTTTGGGTTTTACAGCAAGGTACTTCTCTTTACAGCCTGTATTCCCAAGCACTCTGGAATGTCCAAACGCAGCTTTTAGAAGAAATGGGTTTCTGCCTCGCTGAATATAAACATAGATGCAACTTCCTAAAAGGAACCAACACAGAGCAGATCAGTTTGTACGAAGCGAGTCTTCTTTGTTTTAAATGCATTCTTACTGCAAAATCTTATATGTGTCTCTAGGGCTGGAAATGACTCTTTCTACATTCTCCAAAGAAAGGGTTTCTGAACTGCTGCAAACACACAGAAGTTTAGCTCTGGAATTTGAATGCACACATTGACAACCATTCTGCTAGATAGCTCCGTTTTTGTTTTACAGCAAGGTACTTCT
The DNA here is from genome assembly GCF_048565385.1 of Saimiri boliviensis. NCBI lineage: Eukaryota > Metazoa > Chordata > Mammalia > Primates > Cebidae > Saimiri > Saimiri boliviensis. The sequence continues at coordinate 66,177,784 of NC_133456.1, forward strand.
CTTTACAGCCTGTACTCCCAAGCACTCTGGAATGTCCAAACGCAGCTTTTAGAAGAAACGTGTTTCTGCCTCGCTGAATATAAACAGAGATGCAAATTCCTAAAAGGAACCAACACAGAGCAGATCAGTTTGTACGAAGCGAGTCTTCTTTGTTTTAAACGCATTCTTACTGCTAACTCTTATATGCATCTCTAGGGCTGGAAATGACTGTTTCTACATTCTCCAAAGAAAGGGTTTCTGAACTGCTGCAAACACACAGAAGTTTAGCTCTGGAAGTTGAATGGACACATTGACAACCATTCTGCTAGATAGCTCCGTTTTAGTTTTACAGCAAGGTACTTCTCTTTACAGCCTGTACTCCCAAGCACTCTGGAATGTCCAAACGCAGCTTTTAGAAGAAACGTGTTTCTACCTCTCTGAATGTAAACATAGATGCAACCTCATAAAAGGAACCAAGACACAGCAGATCAGTTTGTACGAAGCGGGTCTTCTGTGTTTTAAACGCATTCTTACTGCTTAATCTTATATGCGTTTCTAGGGCTGGAAATGATTGTTTCTACATTCTCCAAAGAAAGGGTTTCTGAACTGCTGCAAACATACATCAGTTTACCTCTGGAAGGTGAATGCACACGTTGACAGCCATTCTGGTAGATAGCTCCGTTTTTGTTTTAGAGCAATGTACTTCTCTTTACAGCCTGTGCTGCCATCCACTCTGGAATGTTCAAACGATGTTTTTAGAAGATACGTGTTTCTGCTTCGCTGAATCTAAACATAGATGCAACTTCCTAAAAGGAACCAACACACAGCACATCAGTTTGTACGAAGCGGGTCTTCTGTGTTTTAAACGAATTCTTACTGCTAACTCTTATATGCGTCTCTAGGGCTGGAAATGACTGTTTCTACATTCTCCAAAGAAAGGGTTTCTGAACTGCAGCAAACACAGGGCCGTTTAGCTCTGGAAGTTGAACGCCCACATTGACAACCATTCTGCTAGATAGCTCCGTTTTTGTTTTACAGCAAGGTACTTCTCTTTACAGCCTGTATTCCCAAGCACTCTGGAATGTCCAAACGCAGCTTTTAGAAGAAAAGTTTTTCTGCCTCGCTGAATATAAACATAGATGCAACTTCCTAAAAGGAACCAACACAGAGCAGATCAGTTCGTACGAAGCGGGACTTCTTTGTTTTAAACGCATTCTTACTGCAAACTATTATATGCTTCTCTAGGGCTGGAAATGACTGTTTCTACATTCTCCAAAGAAAGGGTTTCTTTACTGCTGCAAACACACAGCAGTTTAGCTCTGGAAGTTGAATGCACACATTGACAACCATTCTGCTAGATAGCTCCGTTTTTGTTTTACAGCAAGGTAATTCTCTTTACAGCCTGTACTCCCAAGCACTCTGGAATGTCCGAACGCAGCTTTTAGAAGAAACGTGTTTCTTCCTCGCTGAATGTAAATATAGATGCAACTTCCTAAAAGGAACCAACACACAGCAGATCAGTTTGTACGAAGTGGGTCTTCTGTGTTTTAAACGCGTTCTTACTGCTAACTCTTATATGCGTCTTTAGGGCTGGAAATGACTGTTTCTACATTCTCCAAAGAAAGGGTTTCTGAACTGCTGCAAACACACAGAAGTTTAGCTCTGGAAGTTGAATGCACACATTGACAACCATTCTGCTAGATAGCTCCGTTTTAGTTTTACAGCAAGGTAATTCTCTTTACAGCCTGTACTCCCAAGCACTCTGCAATGTCCAAACGCAGCTTTTAGAAGAAACGTGTTTCTGCCTCGCTGAATATAAACATAGATGCAACTTCCTAAAAGGAACCAACACACAGCAGATCAGTTTGTACGAAGAGGTTCTTCTTTGTTTTAAAAGCATTCTTACTGCAAACTCTTATATGATTCTCTAGGGCTGGAAATGACTGTTTCTACATTCTCCAAAGAAAGGGTTTCTGAACTGCTGCAAACACACAGCAGTTCAGCTCTGGAAGTTGAATGCACACATTGACAACCATTCTGCTAGATAGCTCCGTTTTAGTTTTACAGCAAGCTACTCTTTACAGCCTGTACTCCCAAGCACTCTGCAATGTCCAAACGCAGCTTTTAGAATAAACGTGTTTCTACCTCTCTGAATGTAAACATAGATGCAACCTCATAAAAGGAACCAAGACACAGCAGATCAGATTGTACGAAGCGGGTCTTCTGTGTTTTAAACGCATTCTTACTGCTAAATCTTATATGCGTCTCTAGGGCTGGAAATGATTGTTTCTACATTCTCCAAAGAAAGGGTTTCTGAACTGCTGCAAACATACATCAGTTTACCTCTGGAAGGTGAATGCACACGTTGACAGCCATTCTGCTAGATAGCTCCGTTTTTGTTTTAGAGCAATGTACTTCTCTACAGCCTGTACTCCCAAGCACTCTGGAATGTCCGAACGCAGCTTTTAGAAGAAACGTGTTTCTTCCTCGCTGAATGTAAACATAGATGCAACTTCCTAAAAGGAACCAACACACAGCAGATCAGTTTGTACGAAGCGGGTCTTCTGTGTTTTAAACGCATTCTTACTCCTAACTCTCTTATGCGTCTCTATGCCTGGAAATGACTGTTTCTACATTCTCCAAAGAAAGGGTTTCTGAACTGCTGCAAACATACATCAGTTTACCTCTGGAAGGTGAATGCACACGTTGACAGCCATTCTGGTAGATAGCTCCGTTTTTGTTTTAGAGCAATGTACTTCTCTTTACAGCCTGTGCTGCCATCCACTCTGGAATGTTCAAACGATGTTTTTAGAAGATACGTGTTTCTGCTTCGCTGAATCTAAACATAGATGCAACTTCCTAAAAGGAACCAACACACAGCAGATCAGTTTGTACGAAGCGGGTCTTCTGTGTTTTAAACGAATTCTTACTGCTAACTCTTATATGCGTCTCTAGGGCTGGAAATGACTGTTTCTACATTCTCCAAAGAAAGGGTTTCTGAACTGCAGCAAACACAGGGCAGTTTAGCTCTGGAAGTTGAACGCCCACATTGACAACCATTCTGCTAGATAGCTCCGTTTTTGTTTTACAGCAAGGTACTTCTCTTTACAGCCTGTATTCCCAAGCACTCTGGAATGTCCAAACGCAGCTTTTAGAAGAAAAGTTTTTCTGCCTCGCTGAATATAAACATAGATGCAACTTCCTAAAAGGAACCAACACAGAGCAGATCAGTTCGTACGAAGCGGGACTTCTTTGTTTTAAACGCATTCTTACTGCAAACTCTTATATGCTTCTCTAGGGCTGGAAATGACTGTTTCTACATTCTCCAAAGAAAGGGTTTCTTTACTGCTGCAAACACACAGCAGTTTAACTCTGGAAGTTGAATGCACACATTGACAACCATTCTGCTAGATAGCTCCGTTTTTGTTTTACAGCAAGGTAATTCTCTTTACAGCCTGTACTCCCAAGCACTCTGGAATGTCCGAACGCAGCTTTTAGAAGAAACGTGTTTCTTCCTCGCTGAATGTAAATATAGATGCAACTTCCTAAAAGGAACCAACACACAGCAGATCAGTTTGTACGAAGTGGGTCTTCTGTGTTTTAAACGCGTTCTTACTGCTAACTCTTATATGCGTCTTTAGGGCTGGAAATGACTGTTTCTACATTCTCCAAAGAAAGGGTTTCTGAACTGCTGCAAACACACAGAAGTTTAGCTCTGGAAGTTGAATGCACACATTGACAACCATTCTGCTAGATAGCTCCGTTTTAGTTTTACAGCAAGGTAATTCTCTTTACAGCCTGTACTCCCAAGCACTCTGGAATGTCCAAACGCAGCTTTTAGAAGAAACGTGTTTCTACCTCGCTGAATGTAAACACAGATGCAACCTACTAAAAGGAACCAAAACACCGCAGATCAGTTTGTACGAAGCGGGTCTTCTGTGTTTTAAACGCATTCTTTCTGCTAACTCTTATATGCGTCTCTAGGGCTGGAAATGACTGTTTCTACATTCTCCAAAGAAAGGGTTTCTGAACTGCTGCAAACACACAGCAGTTTAGCTCTGGAAGTTGAATGCACACATTGACAACCATTCTGATAGATAGCTCCGTTTTGGTTTTACAGCAAGGTACTTCTCTTTACAGCCTGTATTCCCAAGCACTCTGGAATGTCCAAACGCAGCTTTTAGAAGAAACGTGTTTCTGCCTCGCTGAATATAAACATAGATGCAACTTCCTAAAAGGAACCAACACAGAGCAGATCAGTTTGTACGAAGCGAGTCTTCTTTGTTTTAAACGCATTCTTACTGCAAACTCTTATATGTGTCTCTAGGGCTGGAAATGACTGTTTCTACATTCTCCAAAGAAAGGGTTTCTGAACTGCTGCAAACACAGAGAAGTTTAGCTCTGGAAGTTGAATGCACACATTGACAACCATTCTGCTAGATAGCTCCGTTTTTGTTTTACAGCAAGGTACTTCTCTTTACAGCCTGTACTACCAAGCAATCTGGAATGTCCAAACGCAGCTTTTAGAAGAAACGTGTTTCTTCCTCGCTGAATGTAAACATAGATGCAACTTCCTAAAAGGAACCAACACACAGCAGATCAGTTTGTACGAAGCTGGCCTTCTGTGTTTTAAACGCATTCTTACTACTAACCCTTATATGCTTCTCTAGGGCTGGAAATGACTGTTTCTACATTCTCCAAAGAAAGGGTTTCTTTACTGCTGCAAACACACAGCAGTTTAGCTCTGGAAGTTGAATGCACACATTGACAACCATTCTGCTAGATAGCTCCGTTTTAGTTTTACAGCAAGGTACTTCTCTTTACAGCCTGTACTCCCAAGCACTCTGGAATGTCCAAACGCAGATTTTAGAAGAAACGTGTTTCTTCCTCGCTGAATATAAACATAGATGCAACTTCCTAAAAGGAACCAACACACAGCAGATCAGTTTGTACGAAGCGGGTCTTCTGTGTTTTAAACGCATTCTTACTGCTAACTCCTATATGCTTCTCTAGGGCTGGAAATGACTGTTTCTACATTCTCCAAAGAAAGGGTTTCTGAACTGCTGCAAACACACAGCAGTTTAGCTCTGGAAGTTGAATGCACACATTGACAACCATTCTGCTAGATAGCTCCGTTTTTGTTTTACAGCAAGGTACTTCTCTTTACAGCCTGTACTCCCAAGCACTCTGGAATGTCCAAACGCAGCTTTTAGAAGAAACGTGTTTCTGCCTCGCTGAATATAAACAGAGATGCAACTTCCTAAAAGGAACAAACACAGAGCAGATCAGTTTGTACGAAGCAGGTCTTCTTTGTTTTAAACGCATTCTTACAGCTAACTCTTATATGCTTCTTTAGGGCTGAAAATGACAGTTTCTACATTCTCCAAAGAAAGGGTTTCTGAACTGCGACAAACACACAGCAGTTTAGCTCTGGAAGTTGAATGCACACATTGACAAGCATTCTGCTAGATAGCTCCGGTTTAGTTTTACAGCATGGTACTTCTCTTTACAGCCTGTACTCCCAAGCACTCTGGAATGTCCAAACGCAGCTTTTAGAAGAAACGTGTTTCTACCTCCCTAATGTAAACATAAATGCAACTTCCTAAAAGGAAACAACACACATCAGATCAGTTTGTACGAAGCTGGTCTTCTGTGTTTTAAACGCATTCTTACTGCTAACCCTTATATGCTTCCCTAGGGCTGGAAATGACTGTTTCTACATTCTCCAAAGAAAGGGTTTCTGAACTGCTGCAAAAGCAAAGCAGTTTAGCTCTGGAAGTTGAATGCACACATTGACAACCATTCTGCTAGATAGCTCCGTTTTAGTTTTACAGCAAGGTACTTCTCTTTACAGCCTGTACTCCCAAGGTCTCTGGAATGTCCAAACGCAGCTTTTAGAAGAAAAGTGTTTCTACCTCGCTGAATGTAAACATAGATGCAACTTTCTAAAAGGAACCAACACACAGCAGATCAGTTTGTACGAAGTGGGTCTTCTGTGTTTTAAACGCGTTCTTACTGCTAACTCTTATATGCGTCTCTAGGGCTGGAAATGACTGTTTCTACATTCTCCAAAGAAAGGGTTTCTGAACTGCTGCAAACACAAAGCAGTTTAGCTCTGGAAGTTGAATGCACACATTGACAACCATTCTGCTAGATAGCTCCGTTTTAGTTTTACAGCAAGGTACTTCTCTTTACAGCCTGTACTCCCAAGCACTCTGCAATGTCCAAACGCAGCTTTTAGAAGAAACGTGTTTCTGCCTCGCTGAATATAAACATAGATGCAACTTCCTAAAAGGAACCAACACACAGCAGATCAGTTTGTACGAAGAGGTTCTTCTTTGTTTTAAAAGCATTCTTACTGCAAACTCTTATATGATTCTCTAGGGCTGGAAATGACTGTTTCTACATTCTCCAAAGAAAGGGTTTCTGAACTGCTGCAAACACACAGCAGTTTAGCTCTGGAAGTTGAATGCACACATTGACAACCATTCTGGTAGATAGCTCCGTTTTGGTTTTACAGCAAGGTACTTCTCTTTACAGCCTGTATTCCCAAGCACTCTGGAATGTCTAAACGCAGCTTTTAGAAGAAACGAGTTTCTGCCTCGCTGAATATAAACATAGATGCAACTTCCTAAAAGGAACCGACACAGAGCAGATCAGTTTGTACGAAGCGAGTCTTCTTTGTTTTAAACGCATTCTTACTGCAAACTCTTATATGTGTCTCTAGGGCTGGAAATGACTGTTTCTAAATTCTCCAAAGAAAGGGTTTCTGAACTGCTGCAAACACAGAGAAGTTTAGCTCTGGAAGTTGAATGCACACATTGACAACCATTCTGCTAGATAGCTCCGTTTTAGTTTTACAGCAAGGTACTTCTCTTTACAGCCTGTACTCCCAAGGTCTCTGGAATGTCCAAACGCAGCTTTTAGAAGAAACGTGTTTCTACCTCGCTGAATGTAAACATAGATGCAACTTCCTAAAAGGAACCAACACACAGCAGATCAGTTTGTACGAAGCGAGTCTTCTTTGTTTTAAACGCATTCTTACTGCAAACTCTTATATGTGTCTCTAGGGCTGGAAATGACTGTTTCTACATTCTCCAAAGAAAGGGTTTCTGAACTGCTGCAAACACACAGAAGTTTAGCTCTGGAAGTTGAATGCACACATTGACAACCATTCTGCTAGATAGCTCCGTTTTAGTTTTACAGCAAGGTACTTCTCTTTACAGCCTGTACTCCCAAGCACTCTGGAATGTCCAAACGCAGCTTTTAGAAGAAACGTGTTTCTACCTCGCTGAATGTAAACACAGATGCGACCTACTAAAAGGAACCAAAACACCGCAGATCAGTTTGTACGAAGCGGGTCTTCTGTGTTTTAAACGCATTCTTTCTGCTAACTCTTATATGCGTCTCTAGGGCTGGAAATGACTGTTTCTACATTCTCCAAAGAAAGGGTTTCTGAACTGCTGCAAACACACAGCAGTTTAGCTCTGGAAGTTGAATGCACACATTGACAACCATTCTGATAGATAGCTCCGTTTTGGTTTTACAGCAAGGTACTTCTCTTTACAGCCTGTACTACCAAGCAATCTGGAATGTCCAAACGCAGCTTTTAGAAGAAACGTGTTTCTTCCTCGCTGAATGTAAACATAGATGCAACTTCCTAAAAGGAACCAACACACAGCAGATCAGTTTGTACGAAGCGGGTCTTCTGTGTTTTAAACGCATTCTTACTGCTAACTCTCATATGCGTCTCTAGGCCTGGAAATGACTGTTTCTACATTCTCCAAAGAAAGGGTTTCTGAACTGCTGCAAACACACAGCAGTTTAGCTCTGGAAGTTGAATGCACACATTGACAACCATTCTGCTAGATAGCTCCGTTTTTGTTTTACAACAAGGTACATCTCTTTACAGCCTGTATTCCCAAGCACTCTGGAATGTCCAGACGCAGCTTTTAGAAGAAACGTGTTTCTACCTCGCTGAATGTAAACATAAATGCAACTTCCTAAAAGGAACCAACACACAGCAGATCAGTTTGTACGAAGCGGGTCTTCTTTGTTTTAAACGCATTCTTACTGCTAACTCTTATATGCGTCTCTAGGGCTGGAAATGACTGTTTCTACATTCTCCAAAGAAAGGGTTTCTGAACTGCTGCAAACACACAGCAGTTTAGCTCTGGAAGTTGAATGCCCACATTGACAAACATTCTGCTAGATAGCTCCGTTTTTGTTTTACAGCAAGGTACTTCTCTTTACAGCCTGTATTCCCAAGCACTCTGGAATGTCCAAACGCAGCTTTTAGAAGAAACGTGTTTCTTCCTCGCTGAATATAAACATAGATGCAACTTCCTAAAAGGAACAAACACAGAGCAGATCAGTTTGTACGAAGCAGGTCTTCTTTGTTATAAACGCATTCTTACAGCTAACTCTTATATGCTTCTGTAGGGCTGAAAATGACAGTTTCTACATTCTCCAAACAAAGGGTTTCTGAACCGCTGCAAACACACAGCAGTTTAGCTCTGGAAGTTGAATGCACACATTGACAACCATTCTGCTAGATAGCTCCGTTTTAGTTTTACAGCAAGCTACTCTTTACAGCCTGTACTCCCAAGCACTCTGGAATGTCCAAACGCAGCTTTTAGAATAAACGTGTTTCTACCTCTCTGAATGTAAACATAGATGCAACCTCATAAAAGGAACCAAGACACAGCAGATCAGATTGTACGAAGCGGGTCTTCTGTGTTTTAAACGCATTCTTACTGCTAAATCTTATATGCGTCTCTAGGGCTGGAAATGATTGTTTCTACATTCTCCAAAGAAAGGGTTTCTGAACTGCTGCAAACATACATCAGTTTACCTCTGGAAGGTGAATGCACACGTTGACAGCCATTCTGCTAGATAGCTCCGTTTTTGTTTTAGAGCAATGTACTTCTCTACAGCCTGTACTCCCAAGCACTCTGGAATGTCCAGACGCAGCTTTTAGAAGAAACGTGTTTCTACCTCGCTGAATATAAACAGAGATGCAAATTCCTTAAAGGAACCAACACAGAGCAGATCATTTTGTACGAAGTGCGTCTTCTTTCTTTTAAACGCATTCTTACTGCAAACTCTTATATGCTTCTCTAGGGCTGGAAATGACTGTTTCTACATTCTCAAAAGAAAGGGTTTCTGAACTGCTGCAAACACACAGCAGTTTAGCTCTGGAAGTTGAATGCACACATTGACAACCATTCTGCTAGATAGCTCCGTTTTAGTTTTACAGCAAGGTACTTCTCTTTACAGCCTGTACTCCCAAGCACTCTAGAATGTCCAAACGCAGCTTTCAGAAGAAACGTGTTTCTACCTCGCTGAATGTAAACATAGATGCAACTTTCTAAAAGGAACCAACACCCAGCAGATCAGTTTGTACGAAGCGGGTCTTCTGTGTTTTAAACGCATTCTTACTGCTAACTCTTATATGCGTCTCTAGGGCAGGAAATGACTGTTTCTGCATTCTCCAAAGAAAGGGTGTCTGAACTGCTGCAAACGCACAGCATTTTAGCTCTGGTAGTTGAATGCACACATGGACAACCATTCTGCTAGATAGCTCCGTTTTAGTTTTACAGCAAGGTACTTCTCTTTACAGCCTGTACTCCCAAGGTCTCTGGAATGTCCAAAAGCAGCTTTTAGAAGAAAAGTGTTTCTACCTCGCTGAATGTAAACATAGATTCAACTTCCTAAAAGGAACCAACACACAGCAGATCAGTTTGTACTAAACGGGTCTTCTGTGTTTTAAACGCATTCTTACTGCTAACTCTTATATGCGTCTCTAGGGCTGGAAATGACTGTTTCTACATTCTCCAAAGAAAGGGTTTCTGAACTGCTGCAAACACACAGCAGTTTAGCTCTGGAATTTGAATGCACACATTGACAACCATTCTGCTAGATAGCTCCGTTTTTGTTTTACAGCAAGGTACTTCTCTTTACAGCCTGTACTCCCAAGCACTCTGGAATGTCCAAACGCAGCTTTTAGAAGAAACATGTTTCTGCCTCGCTGAATGTAAACATAGATGCAACTTCCTAAAAGGTACCAACACAGAGCAGATCAGTTTGTACGAAGTGCGTCTTCTTTCTTTTAAACGCATTCTTACTGCAAACTCTTATATGCTTCTCTAGGGCTGGAAATGACTGTTTCTACATTCTCCAAACAAAGGGTTTCTGAACTGCTGCAAACACACATCAGTTTAGCTCTGGAAGTTGAATGCACACATTGACAACCATTCTGCTAGATAGCTCCGTTTTTCTTTTACAGCAAGGTACTTCTCTTTACAGCCTGTACTCCCAAGCACTCTGGAATGTCCAAACGCAGCTTTTAGAAGAAACGTGTTTCTACCTCGCTGAATGTAAACATAGATGCAACTTCCTAAAAGGAACCAACACAGAGCAGATCAGTTTGTACGAAGCGAGTCTTCTTTGTTTTAAATGCATTCTTACTGCAAAATCTTATATGTGTCTCTAGGGCTGGAAATGACTCTTTCTACATTCTCCAAAGAAAGGGTTTCTGAACTGCTGCAAACACACAGAAGTTTAGCTCTGGAAGTTGAATGCACACATTGACAACCATTCTGCTAGATAGCTCCGTTTTTGTTTTACAGCAAGGTACTTCTCTTTACAGCCTGTACTCCCAAGCACTCTGGAATGTCCAAACGCAGCTTTTAGAAGAAACGTGTTTCTGCCTCGCTGAATATAAACAGAGATGCAAATTCCTAAAAGGAACCAACACAGAGCAGATCAGTTTGTACGAAGCGAGTCTTCTTTGTTTTAAACGCATTCTTACTGCTAACTCTTATATGCATCTCTAGGGCTGGAAATGACTGTTTCTACATTCTCCAAAGAAAGGGTTTCTGAACTGCTGCAAACACACAGAAGTTTAGCTCTGGAAGTTGAATGGACACATTGACAACCATTCTGCTAGATAGCTCCGTTTTAGTTTTACAGCAAGGTACTTCTCTTTACAGCCTGTACTCCCAAGCACTCTGGAATGTCCAAACGCAGCTTTTAGAAGAAACGTGTTTCTACCTCTCTGAATGTAAACATAGATGCAACCTCATAAAAGGAACCAAGACACAGCAGATCAGTTTGTACGAAGCGGGTCTTCTGTGTTTTAAACGCATTCTTACTGCTTAATCTTATATGCGTTTCTAGGGCTGGAAATGATTGTTTCTACATTCTCCAAAGAAAGGGTTTCTGAACTGCTGCAAACATACATCAGTTTACCTCTGGAAGGTGAATGCACACGTTGACAGCCATTCTGGTAGATAGCTCCGTTTTTGTTTTAGAGCAATGTACTTCTCTTTACAGCCTGTGCTGCCATCCACTCTGGAATGTTCAAACGATGTTTTTAGAAGATACGTGTTTCTGCTTCGCTGAATCTAAACATAGATGCAACTTCCTAAAAGGAACCAACACACAGCAGATCAGTTTGTACGAAGCGGGTCTTCTGTGTTTTAAACGAATTCTTACTGCTAACTCTTATATGCGTCTCTAGGGCTGGAAATGACTGTTTCTACATTCTCCAAAGAAAGGGTTTCTGAACTGCAGCAAACACAGGGCAGTTTAGCTCTGGAAGTTGAACGCCCACATTGACAACCATTCTGCTAGATAGCTCCGTTTTTGTTTTACAGCAAGGTACTTCTCTTTACAGCCTGTATTCCCAAGCACTCTGGAATGTCCAAACGCAGCTTTTAGAAGAAAAGTTTTTCTGCCTCGCTGAATATAAACATAGATGCAACTTCCTAAAAGGAACCAACACAGAGCAGATCAGTTCGTACGAAGCGGGACTTCTTTGTTTTAAACGCATTCTTACTGCAAACTCTTATATGCTTCTCTAGGGCTGGAAATGACTGTTTCTACATTCTCCAAAGAAAGGGTTTCTTTACTGCTGCAAACACACAGCAGTTTAGCTCTGGAAGTTGAATGCACACATTGACAACCATTCTGCTAGATAGCTCCGTTTTTGTTTTACAGCAAGGTAATTCTCTTTACAGCCTGTACTCCCAAGCACTCTGGAATGTCCGAACGCAGCTTTTAGAAGAAACGTGTTTCTTCCTCGCTGAATGTAAATATCGATGCAACTTCCTAAAAGGAACCAACACACAGCAGATCAGTTTGTACGAAGTGGGTCTTCTGTGTTTTAAACGCGTTCTTACTGCTAACTCTTATATGCGTCTTTAGGGCTGGAAATGACTGTTTCTACATTCTCCAAAGAAAGGGTTTCTGAACTGCTGCAAACACACAGAAGTTTAGCTCTGGAAGTTGAATGCACACATTGACAACCATTCTGCTAGATAGCTCCGTTTTAGTTTTACAGCAAGGTAATTCTCTTTACAGCCTGTACTCCCAAGCACTCTGCAATGTCCAAACGCAGCTTTTAGAAGAAACGTGTTTCTGCCTCGCTGAATATAAACATAGATGCAACTTCCTAAAAGGAACCAACACACAGCAGATCAGTTTGTACGAAGAGGTTCTTCTTTGTTTTAAAAGCATTCTTACTGCAAACTCTTATATGATTCTCTAGGGCTGGAAATGACTGTTTCTACATTCTCCAAAGAAAGGGTTTCTGAACTGCTGCAAACACACAGCAGTTCAGCTCTGGAAGTTGAATGCACACATTGACAACCATTCTGCTAGATAGCTCCGTTTTAGTTTTACAGCAAGCTACTCTTTACAGCCTGTACTCCCAAGCACTCTGCAATGTCCAAACGCAGCTTTTAGAATAAACGTGTTTCTACCTCTCTGAATGTAAACATAGATGCAACCTCATAAAAGGAACCAAGACACAGCAGATCAGATTGTACGAAGCGGGTCTTCTGTGTTTTAAACGCATTCTTACTGCTAAATCTTATATGCGTCTCTAGGGCTGGAAATGATTGTTTCTACATTCTCCAAAGAAAGGGTTTCTGAACTGCTGCAAACATACATCAGTTTACCTCTGGAAGGTGAATGCACACGTTGACAGCCATTCTGCTAGATAGCTCCGTTTTTGTTTTAGAGCAATGTACTTCTCTACAGCCTGTACTCCCAAGCACTCTGGAATGTCCGAACGCAGCTTTTAGAAGAAACGTGTTTCTTCCTCGCTGAATGTAAACATAGATGCAACTTCCTAAAAGGAACCAACACACAGCAGATCAGTTTGTACGAAGCGGGTCTTCTGTGTTTTAAACGCATTCTTACTCCTAACTCTCTTATGCGTCTCTATGCCTGGAAATGACTGTTTCTACATTCTCCAAAGAAAGGGTTTCTGAACTGCTGCAAACATACATCAGTTTACCTCTGGAAGGTGAATGCACACGTTGACAGCCATTCTGGTAGATAGCTCCGTTTTTGTTTTAGAGCAATGTACTTCTCTTTACAGCCTGTGCTGCCATCCACTCTGGAATGTTCAAACGATGTTTTTAGAAGATACGTGTTTCTGCTTCGCTGAATCTAAACATAGATGCAACTTCCTAAAAGGAACCAACACACAGCAGATCAGTTTGTACGAAGCGGGTCTTCTGTGTTTTAAACGAATTCTTACTGCTAACTCTTATATGCGTCTCTAGGGCTGGAAATGACTGTTTCTACATTCTCCAAAGAAAGGGTTTCTGAACTGCAGCAAACACAGGGCAGTTTAGCTCTGGAAGTTGAACGCCCACATTGACAACCATTCTGCTAGATAGCTCCGTTTTTGTTTTACAGCAAGGTACTTCTCTTTACAGCCTGTATTCCCAAGCACTCTGGAATGTCCAAACGCAGCTTTTAGAAGAAAAGTTTTTCTGCCTCGCTGAATATAAACATAGATGCAACTTCCTAAAAGGAACCAACACAGAGCAGATCAGTTCGTACGAAGCGGGACTTCTTTGTTTTAAACGCATTCTTACTGCAAACTCTTATATGCTTCTCTAGGGCTGGAAATGACTGTTTCTACATTCTCCAAAGAAAGGGTTTCTTTACTGCTGCAAACACACAGCAGTTTAGCTCTGGAAGTTGAATGCACACATTGACAACCATTCTGCTAGATAGCTCCGTTTTTGTTTTACAGCAAGGTAATTCTCTTTACAGCCTGTACTCCCAAGCACTCTGGAATGTCCGAACGCAGCTTTTAGAAGAAACGTGTTTCTTCCTCGCTGAATGTAAATATAGATGCAACTTCCTAAAAGGAACCAACACACAGCAGATCAGTTTGTACGAAGTGGGTCTTCTGTGTTTTAAACGCGTTCTTACTGCTAACTCTTATATGCGTCTTTAGGGCTGGAAATGACTGTTTCTACATTCTCCAAAGAAAGGGTTTCTGAACTGCTGCAAACACACAGAAGTTTAGCTCTGGAAGTTGAATGCACACATTGACAACCATTCTGCTAGATAGCTCCGTTTTAGTTTTACAGCAAGGTAATTCTCTTTACAGCCTGTACTCCCAAGCACTCTGGAATGTCCAAACGCAGCTTTTAGAAGAAACGTGTTTCTACCTCGCTGAATGTAAACACAGATGCAACCTACTAAAAGGAACCAAAACACCGCAGATCAGTTTGTACGAAGCGGGTCTTCTGTGTTTTAAACGCATTCTTTCTGCTAACTCTTATATGCGTCTCTAGGGCTGGAAATGACTGTTTCTACATTCTCCAAAGAAAGGGTTTCTGAACTGCTGCAAACACACAGCAGTTTAGCTCTGGAAGTTGAATGCACACATTGACAACCATTCTGATAGATAGCTCCGTTTTGGTTTTACAGCAAGGTACTTCTCTTTACAGCCTGTATTCCCAAGCACTCTGGAATGTCCAAACGCAGCTTTTAGAAGAAACGTGTTTCTGCCTCGCTGAATATAAACATAGATGCAACTTCCTAAAAGGAACCAACACAGAGCAGATCAGTTTGTACGAAGCGAGTCTTCTATGTTTTAAACGCATTCTTACTGCAAACTCTTATATGTGTCTCTAGGGCTGGAAATGACTGTTTCTACATTCTCCAAAGAAAGGGTTTCTGAACTGCTGCAAACACAGAGAAGTTTAGCTCTGGAAGTTGAATGCACACATTGACAACCATTCTGCTAGATAGCTCCGTTTTTGTTTTACAGCAAGGTACTTCTCTTTACAGCCTGTACTACCAAGCAATCTGGAATGTCCAAACGCAGCTTTTAGAAGAAACGTGTTTCTTCCTCGCTGAATGTAAACATAGATGCAACTTCCTAAAAGGAACCAACACACAGCAGATCAGTTTGTACGAAGCTGGCCTTCTGTGTTTTAAACGCATTCTTACTGCTAACCCTTATATGCTTCTCTAGGGCTGGAAATGACTGTTTCTACATTCTCCAAAGAAAGGGTTTCTTTACTGCTGCAAACACACAGCAGTTTAGCTCTGGAAGTTGAATGCACACATTGACAACCATTCTGCTAGATAGCTCCGTTTTAGTTTTACAGCAAGGTACTTCTCTTTACAGCCTGTACTCCCAAGCACTCTGGAATGTCCAAACGCAGCTTTTAGAAGAAACGTGTTTCTACCTCGCTGAATATAAACATAGATGCAACTTCCTAAAAGGAACCAACACACAGCAGATCAGTTTGTACGAAGCGGGTCTTCTGTGTTTTAAACGCATTCTTACTGCTAACTCCTATATGCTTCTCTAGGGCTGGAAATGACTGTTTCTACATTCTCCAAAGAAAGGGTTTCTGAACTGCTGCAAACACACAGCAGTTTAGCTCTGGAAGTTGAATGCACACATTGACAACCATTCTGCTAGATAGCTCCGTTTTTGTTTTACAGCAAGGTACTTCTCTTTACAGCCTGTACTCCCAAGCACTCTGGAATGTCCAAACGCAGCTTTTAGAAGAAACGTGTTTCTGCCTCGCTGAATATAAACAGAGATGCAACTTCCTAAAAGGAACAAACACAGAGCAGATCAGTTTGTACGAAGCAGGTCTTCTTTGTTTTAAACGCATTCTTACAGCTAACTCTTATATGCTTCTTTAGGGCTGAAAATGACAGTTTCTACATTCTCCAAAGAAAGGGTTTCTGAACTGCGACAAACACACAGCAGTTTAGCTCTGGAAGTTGAATGCACACATTGACAAGCATTCTGCTACATAGCTCCGGTTTAGTTTTACAGCATGGTACTTCTCTTTACAGCCTGTACTCCCAAGCACTCTGGAATGTCCAAACGCAGCTTTTAGAAGAAACGTGTTTCTACCTCCCTAATGTAAACATAAATGCAACTTCCTAAAAGGAAACAACACACATCAGATCAGTTTGTACGAAGCTGGTCTTCTGTGTTTTAAACGCATTCTTACTGCTAACCCTTATATGCTTCCCTAGGGCTGGAAATGACTGTTTCTACATTCTCCAAAGAAAGGGTTTCTGAACTGCTGCAAAAACAAAGCAGTTTAGCTCTGGAAGTTGAATGCACACATTGACAACCATTCTGCTAGATAGCTCCGTTTTAGTTTTACAGCAAGGTACTTCTCTTTACAGCCTGTACTCCCAAGGTCTCTGGAATGTCCAAACGCAGCTTTTAGAAGAAAAGTGTTTCTACCTCGCTGAATGTAAACATAGATGCAACTTTCTAAAAGGAACCAACACACAGCAGATCAGTTTGTACGAAGTGGGTCTTCTGTGTTTTAAACGCGTTCTTACTGCTAACTCTTATATGCGTCTCTAGGGCTGGAAATGACTGTTTCTACATTCTCCAAAGAAAGGGTTTCTGAACTGCTGCAAACACAAAGCAGTTTAGCTCTGGAAGTTGAATGCACACATTGACAACCATTCTGCTAGATAGCTCCGTTTTAGTTTTACAGCAAGGTACTTCTCTTTACAGCCTGTACTCCCAAGCACTCTGCAATGTCCAAACGCAGCTTTTAGAAGAAACGTGTTTCTGCCTCGCTGAATATAAACATAGATGCAACTTCCTAAAAGGAACCAACACACAGCAGATCAGTTTGTACGAAGAGGTTCTTCTTTGTTTTAAAAGCATTCTTACTGCAAACTCTTATATGATTCTCTAGGGCTGGAAATGACTGTTTCTACATTCTCCAAAGAAAGGGTTTCTGAACTGCTGCAAACACACAGCAGTTTAGCTCTGGAAGTTGAATGCACACATTGACAACCATTCTGGTAGATAGCTCCGTTTTGGTTTTACAGCAAGGTACTTCTCTTTACAGCCTGTATTCCCAAGCACTCTGGAATGTCTAAACGCAGCTTTTAGAAGAAACGTGTTTCTGCCTCGCTGAATATAAACATAGATGCAACTTCCTAAAAGGAACCGACACAGAGCAGATCAGTTTGTACGAAGCGAATCTTCTTTGTTTTAAACGCATTCTTACTGCAAACTCTTATATGTGTCTCTAGGGCTGGAAATGACTGTTTCTAAATTCTCCAAAGAAAGGGTTTCTGAACTGCTGCAAACACACAGAAGTTTAGCTCTGGAAGTTGAATGCACACATTGACAACCATTCTGCTAGATAGCTCCGTTTTAGTTTTACAGCAAGGTACTTCTCTTTACAGCCTGTACTCCCAAGGTCTCTGGAATGTCCAAACGCAGCTTTTAGAAGAAACGTGTTTCTACCTCGCTGAATGTAAACATAGATGCAACTTCCTAAAAGGAACCAACACACAGCAGATCAGTTTGTACGAAGCGAGTCTTCTTTGTTTTAAACGCATTCTTACTGCAAACTCTTATATGTGTCTCTAGGGCTGGAAATGACTGTTTCTACATTCTCCAAAGAAAGGGTTTCTGAACTGCTGCAAACACACAGAAGTTTAGCTCTGGAAGTTGAATGCACACATTGACAACCATTCTGCTAGATAGCTCCGTTTTAGTTTTACAGCAAGGTACTTCTCTTTACAGCCTGTACTCCCAAGCACTCTGGAATGTCCAAACGCAGCTTTTAGAAGAAACGTGTTTCTACCTCGCTGAATGTAAACACAGATGCGACCTACTAAAAGGAACCAAAACACCGCAGATCAGTTTGTACGAAGCGGGTCTTCTGTGTTTTAAACGCATTCTTTCTGCTAACTCTTATATGCGTCTCTAGGGCTGGAAATGACTGTTTCTACATTCTCCAAAGAAAGGGTTTCTGAACTGCTGCAAACACACAGCAGTTTAGCTCTGGAAGTTGAATGCACACATTGACAACCATTCTGATAGATAGCTCCGTTTTGGTTTTACAGCAAGGTACTTCTCTTTACAGCCTGTATTCCCAAGCACTCTGGAATGTCCAAACGCAGCTTTTAGAAGAAACGTGTTTCTGCCTCGCTGAATATAAACATAGATGCAACTTCCTAAAAGGAACCAACACAGAGCAGATCAGTTTGTACGAAGCGAGTCTTCTTTGTTTTAAACGCATTCTTACTGCAAACTCTTATATGTGTCTCTAGGGCTGGAAATGACTGTTTCTACATTCTCCAAAGAAAGGGTTTCTGAACTGCTGCAAACACAGAGAAGTTTAGCTCTGGAAGTTGAATGCACACATTGACAACCATTCTGCTAGATAGCTCCGTTTTTGTTTTACAGCAAGGTACTTCTCTTTACAGCCTGTACTACCAAGCAATCTGGAATGTCCAAACGCAGCTTTTAGAAGAAACGTGTTTCTTCCTCGCTGAATGTAAACATAGATGCAACTTCCTAAAAGGAACCAACACACAGCAGATCAGTTTGTACGAAGCGGGTCTTCTGTGTTTTAAACGCATTCTTACTGCTAACTCTCATATGCGTCTCTAGGCCTGGAAATGACTGTTTCTACATTCTCCAAAGAAAGGGTTTCTGAACTCCTGCAAACACACAGCAGTTTAGCTCTGGAAGTTGAATGCACACATTGACAACCATTCTGCTAGATAGCTCCGTTTTTGTTTTACAACAAGGTACATCTCTTTACAGCCTGTATTCCCAAGCACTCTGGAATGTCCAAACGCAGCTTTTAGAAGAAACGTGTTTCTACCTCGCTGAATGTAAACATAAATGCAACTTCCTAAAAGGAACCAACACACAGCAGATCAGTTTGTACGAAGCGGGTCTTCTTTGTTTTAAACGCATTCTTACTGCTAACTCTTATATGCGTCTCTAGGGCTGGAAATGACTGTTTCTACATTCTCCAAAGAAAGGGTTTCTGAACTGCTGCAAACACACAGCAGTTTAGCTCTGGAAGTTGAATGCCCACATTGACAAACATTCTGCTAGATAGCTCCGTTTTTGTTTTACAGCAAGGTACTTCTCTTTACAGCCTGTATTCCCAAGCACTCTGGAATGTCCAAACGCAGCTTTTAGAAGAAACGTGTTTCTTCCTCGCTGAATATAAACATAGATGCAACTTCCTAAAAGGAACAAACACAGAGCAGATCAGTTTGTACGAAGCAGGTCTTCTTTGTTATAAACGCATTCTTACAGCTAACTCTTATATGCTTCTGTAGGGCTGAAAATGACAGTTTCTACATTCTCCAAACAAAGGGTTTCTGAACCGCTGCAAACACACAGCAGTTTAGCTCTGGAAGTTGAATGCACACATTGACAACCATTCTGCTAGATAGCTCCGTTTTAGTTTTACAGCAAGCTACTCTTTACAGCCTGTACTCCCAAGCACTCTGGAATGTCCAAACGCAGCTTTTAGAATAAACGTGTTTCTACCTCTCTGAATGTAAACATAGATGCAACCTCATAAAAGGAACCAAGACACAGCAGATCAGATTGTACGAAGCGGGTCTTCTGTGTTTTAAACGCATTCTTACTGCTAAATCTTATATGCGTCTCTAGGGCTGGAAATGATTGTTTCTACATTCTCCAAAGAAAGGGTTTCTGAACTGCTGCAAACATACATCAGTTTACCTCTGGAAGGTGAATGCACACGTTGACAGCCATTCTGCTAGATAGCTCCGTTTTTGTTTTAGAGCAATGTACTTCTCTACAGCCTGTACTCCCAAGCACTCTGGAATGTCCAGACGCAGCTTTTAGAAGAAACGTGTTTCTACCTCGCTGAATATAAACAGAGATGCAAATTCCTTAAAGGAACCAACACAGAGCAGATCATTTTGTACGAAGTGCGTCTTCTTTCTTTTAAACGCATTCTTACTGCAAACTCTTATATGCTTCTCTAGGGCTGGAAATGACTGTTTCTACATTCTCAAAAGAAAGGGTTTCTGAACTGCTGCAAACACACAGCAGTTTAGCTCTGGAAGTTGAATGCACACATTGACAACCATTCTGCTAGATAGCTCCGTTTTAGTTTTACAGCAAGGTACTTCTCTTTACAGCCTGTACTCCCAAGCACTCTGGAATGTCCAAACGCAGCTTTCAGAAGAAACGTGTTTCTACCTCGCTGAATGTAAACATAGATGCAACTTTCTAAAAGGAACCAACACACAGCAGATCAGTTTGTACGAAGCGGGTCTTCTGTGTTTTAAACGCATTCTTACTGCTAACTCTTATATGCGTCTCTAGGGCAGGAAATGACTGTTTCTGCATTCTCCAAAGAAAGGGTGTCTGAACTGCTGCAAACGCACAGCATTTTAGCTCTGGTAGTTGAATGCACACATGGACAACCATTCTGCTAGATAGCTCCGTTTTAGTTTTACAGCAAGGTACTTATCTTTACAGCCTGTACTCCCAAGGTCTCTGGAATGTCCAAAAGCAGCTTTTAGAAGAAAAGTGTTTCTACCTCGCTGAATGTAAACATAGATTCAACTTCCTAAAAGGAACCAACACACAGCAGATCAGTTTGTACTAAATGGGTCTTCTGTGTTTTAAACGCATTCTTACTGCTAACTCTTATATGCGTCTCTAGGGCTGGAAATGACTGTTTCTACATTCTCCAAAGAAAGGGTTTCTGAACTGCTGCAAACACACAGCAGTTTAGCTCTGGAATTTGAATGCACACATTGACAACCATTCTGCTAGATAGCTCCGTTTTTGTTTTACAGCAAGGTACTTCTCTTTACAGCCTGTACTCCCAAGCACTCTGGAATGTCCAAACGCAGCTTTTAGAAGAAACATGTTTCTGCCTCGCTGAATGTAAACATAGATGCAACTTCCTAAAAGGTACCAACACAGAGCAGATCAGTTTGTACGAAGTGCGTATTCTTTCTTTTAAACGCATTCTTACTGCAAACTCTTATATGCTTCTCTAGGGCTGGAAATGACTGTTTCTACATTCTCCAAACAAAGGGTTTCTGAACTGCTGCAAACACACATCAGTTTAGCTCTGGAAGTTGAATGCACACATTGACAACCATTCTGCTAGATAGCTCCGTTTTTCTTTTACAGCAAGGTACTTCTCTTTACAGCCTGTACTCCCAAGCACTCTGGAATGTCCAAACGCAGCTTTTAGAAGAAACGTGTTTCTACCTCGCTGAATGTAAACATAGATGCAACTTCCTAAAAGGAACCAACACACATCAGATCAGTTTGTACGAAGCTGGTCTTCTGTGTTTTAAACGCATTCTTACTGCTAACCCTTATATGCTTCCCTAGGGCTGGAAATGACTGTTTCTACATTCTCCAAAGAAAGGGTTTCTGAACTGCTGCAAAAACAAAGCAGTTTAGCTCTGGAAGTTGAATGCACACATTGACAACCATTCTGCTAGATAGCTCCGTTTTAGTTTTACAGCAAGGTACTTCTCTTTACAGCCTGTACTCCCAAGCACTCTGCAATGTCCAAACGCAGCTTTTAGAAGAAACGTGTTTCTGCCTCGCTGAAAATAAACATAGATGCAACTTCCTAAAAGGAACCAACACAGAGCAGATCAGTTTGTACGAAGCGAGTCTTCTTTGTTTTAAACGCATTCTTACTGCAAACTCTTATATGTGTCTCTAGGGCTGGAAATGACTGTTTCTACATTCTCCAAAGAAAGGGTTTCTGAACTGCTGCAAAGACACAGAAGTTTAGCTCTGGAAGTTGAATGCACACATTGACAACCATTCTGCTAGATAGCTCCGTTTTAGTTTTACAGCAAGGTACTTCTCTTTACAGCCTGTACTCCCAAGCACTCTGGAATGTCCAAACGCAGCTTTTAGAAGAAACGTGTTTCTACCTCGCTGAATGTAAACACAGATGCAACCTACTAAAAGGAACCAAAACACCGCAGATCAGTTTGTACGAAGCGGGTCTTCTGTGTTTTAAACGCATTCTTTCTGCTAACTCTTATATGCGTCTCTAGGGCTGGAAATGACTGTTTCTACATTCTCCAAAGAAAGGGTTTCTGAACTGCTGCAAACACACAGCAGTTTAGCTCTGGAAGTTGAATGCACCCATTGACAACCATTCTGATAGATAGCTCCGTTTTGGTTTTACAGCAAGGTACTTCTCTTTACAGCCTGTATTCCCAAGCACTCTGGAATGTCCAAACGCAGCTTTTAAAAGAAACGTGTTTCTGCCTCGCTGAATATAAACATAGATGCAACTTCCTAAAAGGAACCAACACAGAGCAGATCAGTTTGTACGAAGCGAGTCTTCTTTGTTTTAAACGCATTCTTACTGCAAACTCTTATATGTGTCTCTAGGGCTGGAAATGACTGTTTCTACATTCTCCAAAGAAAGGGTTTCTGAACTGGTGCAAACACAGAGAAGTTTAGCTCTGGAAGTTGAATGCACACATTGACAACCATTCTGCTAGATAGCTCCGTTTTTGTTTTACAGCAAGGTACTTCTCTTTACAGCCTGTACTCCCAAGCAATCTGGAATGTCCAAACGCAGCTTTTAGAAGAAACGTGTTTCTTCCTCGCTGAATGTAAACATAGATGCAACTTCCTAAAAGGAACCAACACACAGCAGATCAGTTTGTACGAAGCTGGTCTTCTGTGTTTTAAACGCATTCTTACTGCTAACCCTTTTATGCTTCCCTAGGGCTGGAAATGACTGTTTCTACATTCTCCAAAGAAAGTGTTTCTGAACTGCTGCAAACACACAGCAGTTTAGCTCTGGAAGTTGAATGCAGACATTGACAACCATTCTGCTAGATAGCTCCATTTTTGTTTTACAGCAAGCTACTTCTCTTTACAGCGTGTATTCCCAAGCACTCTGGAATGTCCAAACGCAGCTTTTAGAAGAAACGTGTTTCTGCCTCGCTGAATATAAACATAGATGCAACTTCCTAAAAGGAACAAACACAGAGCAGATCAGTTTGTACGAAGCAGGTCTTCTTTGTTTTAAACGCATTCTTACAGCTAACTCTTATATGCTTCTTTAGGGCTGAAAATGACAGTTTCTACATTCTCCAAAGAAAGGGTTTCTGAACTGCGACAAACACACAGCAGTTTAGCTCTGGAAGTTGAATGCACACATTGACAAGCATTCTGCTAGATAGCTCCGGTTTAGTTTTACAGCATGGTACTTCTCTTTACAGCCTGTACTCCCAAGCACTTTGGAATGTCCAAACGCAGCTTTTAGAAGAAACGTGTTTCTACCTCCCTAATGTAAACATAAATGCAACTTTCTAAAAGGAAACAACACACAGCAGATCAGTTTGTACGAAGCGGGTCTTCTGTGTTTTAAACGCATTCTTACTGCTAACTCTTATATGCGTCTCTAGGGCTGGAAATGACTGTTTCTACATTCTCCAAAGAAAGGGTTTCTGAACTGCTGCAAACACACAGCAGTTCAGCTCTGGAAGTTGAATGCACACATTGACAACCATTCTGCTAGATAGCTCCGTTTTTGTTTTACAACAAGGTACATCTCTTTACAGCCTGTATTCCCAAGCACTCTGGAATGTCCAGACGCAGCTTTTAGAAGAAACGTGTTTCTACCTCGCTGAATGTAAACATAAATGCAACTTCCTAAAAGGAACCAACACACAGCAGATCAGTTTGTACGAAGCGGGTCTTCTTTGTTTTAAACGCATTCTTACTGCTAACTCTTATATGCGTCTCTAGGGCTGGAAATGACTGTTTCTATATTCTCCAAAGAAAGGGTTTCTGAACTGCTGCAAACACACAGCAGTTTAGCTCTGGAAGTTGAATGCCCACATTGACAAACATTCTGCTAGATAGCTCCGTTTTTGTTTTACAGCAAGGTACTTCTCTTTACAGCCTGTATTCCCAAGCACTCTGGAATGTCCAAACGCAGCTTTTAGAAGAAACGTGTTTCTTCCTCGCTGAATATAAACATAGATGCAACTTCCTAAAAGGAACAAATACAGAGCAGATCAGTTTGTACGAAGCAGGTCTTCTTTGTTTTAAACGCATTCTTACAGCTAACTCTTATATGCTTCTGTAGGGCTGAAAATGACAGTTTCTACATTCTCCAAACAAAGGGTTTCTGAACCGCTGCAAACACACAGCAGTTTAGCTCTGGAAGTTGAATGCACACATTGACAACCATTCTGCTAGATAGCTCCGTTTTAGTTTTACAGCAAGCTACTCTTTACAGCCTGTACTCCCAAGCACTCTGCAATGTCCAAACGCAGCTTTTAGAATAAACGTGTTTCTACCTCTCTGAATGTAAACATAGATGCAACCTCATAAAAGGAACCAAGACACAGCAGATCAGATTGTACGAAGCGGGTCTTCTGTGTTTTAAACGCATTCTTACTGCTAAATCTTATATGCGTCTCTAGGGCTGGAAATGATTGTTTCTACATTCTCCAAAGAAAGGGTTTCTGAACTGCTGCAAACATACATCAGTTTACCTCTGGAAGGTGAATGCACACGTTGACAGCCATTCTGCTAGATAGCTCCGTTTTTGTTTTAGAGCAATGTACTTCTCTACAGCCTGTACTCCCAAGCACTCTGGAATGTCCGAACGCAGCTTTTAGAAGAAACGTGTTTCTTCCTCGCTGAATGTAAACATAGATGCAACTTCCTAAAAGGAACCAACACACAGCAGATCAGTTTGTACGAAGCGGGTCTTCTGTGTTTTAAACGCATTCTTACTGCTAACTCTCTTATGCGTCTCTATGCCTGGAAATGACTGTTTCTACATTCTCCAAAGAAAGGGTTTCTGAACTGCTGCAAACACACAGCAGTTTAGCTCTGGAAGTTGAATGCACACATTGACAACCATTCTGCTAGATAGCTCCGTTTTTGTTTTACAACAAGGTACATCTCTTTACAGCCTGTATTCCCAAGCACTCTGGAATGTCCAGACGCAGCTTTTAGAAGAAACGTGTTTCTACCTCGCTGAATGTAAACATAGATGCAACCTACTAAAAGGAACCAAAACACCGCAGATCAGTTTGTACGAAGCGGGTCTTCTGTGTTTTAAACGCATTCTTTCTGCTAACTCTTATATGCGTCTCTAGGGCTGGAAATGACTGTTTCTACATTCTCCAAAGAAAGGGTTTCTGAACTGCTGCAAACACACAGAAGTTTAGCTTTGGAAGTTGAATGCACACATTGACAACCATTCTGATAGATAGCTCCGTTTTGGTTTTACAGCAAGGTACTTCTCTTTACAGCCTGTATTCCCAAGCACTCTGGAATGTCCAAACGCAGCTTTTAGAAGAAATGGGTTTCTGCCTCGCTGAATATAAACATAGATGCAACTTCCTAAAAGGAACCAACACAGAGCAGATCAGTTTGTACGAAGCGAGTCTTCTTTGTTTTAAATGCATTCTTACTGCAAAATCTTATATGTGTCTCTAGGGCTGGAAATGACTCTTTCTACATTCTCCAAAGAAAGGGTTTCTGAACTGCTGCAAACACACAGAAGTTTAGCTCTGGAAGTTGAATGCACACATTGACAACCATTCTGCTAGATAGCTCCGTTTTTGTTTTACAGCAAGGTACTTCTCTTTACAGCCTGTACTCCCAAGCACTCTGGAATGTCCAAACGCAGCTTTTACAAGAAACGTGTTTCTGCCTCGCTGAATATAAACAGAGATGCAAATTCCTAAAAGGAACCAACACAGAGCAGATCAGTTTGTACGAAGCGAGTCTTCTTTGTTTTAAACGCATTCTTACTGCTAACTCTTATATGCATCTCTAGGGCTGGAAATGACTGTTTCTACATTCTCCAAAGAAAGGGTTTCTGAACTGCTGCAAACACACAGAAGTTTAGCTCTGGAAGTTGAATGGACACATTGACAACCATTCTGCTAGATAGCTCCGTTTTAGTTTTACAGCAAGGTACTTCTCTTTACAGCCTGTACTCCCAAGCACTCTGGAATGTCCAAACGCAGCTTTTAGATGAAACGTGTTTCTACCTCTCTGAATGTAAACATAGATGCAACCTCATAAAAGGAACCAAGACACAGCAGATCAGTTTGTACGAAGCGGGTCTTCTGTGTTTTAAACGCATTCTTACTGCTTAATCTTATATGCGTTTCTAGGGCTGGAAATGATTGTTTCTACATTCTCCAAAGAAAGGGTTTCTGAACTGCTGCAAACATACATCAGTTTACCTCTGGAAGGTGAATGCACACGTTGACAGCCATTCTGGTAGATAGCTCCGTTTTTGTTTTAGAGCAATGTACTTCTCTTTACAGCCTGTGCTGCCATCCACTCTGGAATGTTCAAACGATGTTTTTAGAAGATACGTGTTTCTGCTTCGCTGAATCTAAACATAGATGCAACTTCCTAAAAGGAACCAACACACAGCAGATCAGTTTGTACGAAGCGGGTCTTCTGTGTTTTAAACGAATTCTTACTGCTAACTCTTATATGCGTCTCTAGGGCTGGAAATGACTGTTTCTACATTCTCCAAAGAAAGGGTTTCTGAACTGCAGCAAACACAGGGCAGTTTAGCTCTGGAAGTTGAACGCCCACATTGACAACCATTCTGCTAGATAGCTCCGTTTTTGTTTTACAGCAAGGTACTTCTCTTTACAGCCTGTATTCCCAAGCACTCTGGAATGTCCAAACGCAGCTTTTAGAAGAAAAGTTTTTCTGCCTCGCTGAATATAAACATAGATGCAACTTCCTAAAAGGAACCAACACAGAGCAGATCAGTTCGTACGAAGCGGGACTTCTTTGTTTTAAACGCATTCTTACTGCAAACTCTTATATGCTTCTCTAGGGCTGGAAATGACTGTTTCTACATTCTCCAAAGAAAGGGTTTCTTTACTGCTGCAAACACACAGCAGTTTAGCTCTGGAAGTTGAATGCACACATTGACAACCATTCTGCTAGATAGCTCCGTTTTTGTTTTACAGCAAGGTAATTCTCTTTACAGCCTGTACTCCCAAGCACTCTGGAATGTCCGAACGCAGCTTTTAGAAGAAACGTGTTTCTTCCTCGCTGAATGTAAATATAGATGCAACTTCCTGAAAGGAACCAACACACAGCAGATCAGTTTGTACGAAGTGGGTCTTCTGTGTTTTAAACGCGTTCTTACTGCTAACTCTTATATGCGTCTTTAGGGCTGGAAATGACTGTTTCTACATTCTCCAAAGAAAGGGTTTCTGAACTGCTGCAAACACACAGAAGTTTAGCTCTGGAAGTTGAATGCACACATTGACAACCATTCTGCTAGATAGCTCCGTTTTAGTTTTACAGCAAGGTAATTCTCTTTACAGCCTGTACTCCCAAGCACTCTGCAATGTCCAAACGCAGCTTTTAGAAGAAACGTGTTTCTGCCTCGCTGAATATAAACATAGATGCAACTTCCTAAAAGGAACCAACACACAGCAGATCAGTTTGTACGAAGAGGTTCTTCTTTGTTTTAAAAGCATTCTTACTGCAAACTCTTATATGATTCTCTAGGGCTGGAAATGACTGTTTCTACATTCTCCAAAGAAAGGGTTTCTGAACTGCTGCAAACACACAGCAGTTCAGCTCTGGAAGTTGAATGCACACATTGACAACCATTCTGCTAGATAGCTCCGTTTTAGTTTTACAGCAAGCTACTCTTTACAGCCTGTACTCCCAAGCACTCTGCAATGTCCAAACGCAGCTTTTAGAATAAACGTGTTTCTACCTCTCTGAATGTAAACATAGATGCAACCTCATAAAAGGAACCAAGACACAGCAGATCAGATTGTACGAAGCGGGTCTTCTGTGTTTTAAACGCATTCTTACTGCTAAATCTTATATGCGTCTCTAGGGCTGGAAATGATTGTTTCTACATTCTCCAAAGAAAGGGTTTCTGAACTGCTGCAAACATACATCAGTTTACCTCTGGAAGGTGAATGCACACGTTGACAGCCATTCTGCTAGATAGCTCCGTTTTTGTTTTAGAGCAATGTACTTCTCTACAGCCTGTACTCCCAAGCACTCTGGAATGTCCGAACGCAGCTTTTAGAAGAAACGTGTTTCTTCCTCGCTGAATGTAAATATAGATGCAACTTCCTAAAAGGAACCAACACACAGCAGATCAGTTTGTACGAAGCGGGTCTTCTGTGTTTTAAACGCATTCTTACTCCTAACTCTCTTATGCGTCTCTATGCCTGGAAATGACTGTTTCTACATTCTCCAAAGAAAGGGTTTCTGAACTGCTGCAAACATACATCAGTTTACCTCTGGAAGGTGAATGCACACGTTGACAGCCATTCTGGTAGATAGCTCCGTTTTTGTTTTAGAGCAATGTACTTCTCTTTACAGCCTGTGCTGCCATCCACTCTGGAATGTTCAAACGATGTTTTTAGAAGATACGTGTTTCTGCTTCGCTGAATCTAAACATAGATGCAACTTCCTAAAAGGAACCAACACACAGCAGATCAGTTTGTACGAAGCGGGTCTTCTGTGTTTTAAACGAATTCTTACTGCTAACTCTTATATGCGTCTCTAGGGCTGGAAATGACTGTTTCTACATTCTCCAAAGAAAGGGTTTCTGAACTGCAGCAAACACAGGGCAGTTTAGCTCTGGAAGTTGAACGCCCACATTGACAACCATTCTGCTAGATAGCTCCGTTTTTGTTTTACAGCAAGGTACTTCTCTTTACAGCCTGTATTCCCAAGCACTCTGGAATGTCCAAACGCAGCTTTTAGAAGAAAAGTTTTTCTGCCTCGCTGAATATAAACATAGATGCAACTTCCTAAAAGGAACCAACACAGAGCAGATCAGTTCGTACGAAGCGGGACTTCTTTGTTTTAAACGCATTCTTACTGCAAACTCTTATATGCTTCTCTAGGGCTGGAAATGACTGTTTCTACATTCTCCAAAGAAAGGGTTTCTTTACTGCTGCAAACACACAGCAGTTTAGCTCTGGAAGTTGAATGCACACATTGACAACCATTCTGCTAGATAGCTCCGTTTTTGTTTTACAGCAAGGTAATTCTCTTTACAGCCTGTACTCCCAAGCACTCTGGAATGTCCGAACGCAGCTTTTAGAAGAAACGTGTTTCTTCCTCGCTGAATGTAAATATAGATGCAACTTCCTAAAAGGAACC
The DNA here is from genome assembly GCF_048565385.1 of Saimiri boliviensis. Taxonomy (NCBI): domain Eukaryota; kingdom Metazoa; phylum Chordata; class Mammalia; order Primates; family Cebidae; genus Saimiri; species Saimiri boliviensis. The sequence goes on from NC_133456.1 coordinate 66,207,017, forward strand.
AACACACAGCAGATCAGTTTGTAAGAAGTGGGTCTTCTGTGTTTTAAACGCGTTCTTACTGCTAACTCTTATATGCGTCTTTAGGGCTGGAAATGACTGTTTCTACATTCTCCAAAGAAAGGTTTTCTGAACTGCTGCAAACACACAGAAGTTTAGCTCTGGAAGTTGAATGCACACATTGACAACCATTCTGCTAGATAGCTCCGTTTTGGTTTTACAGCAAGGTAATTCTCTTTACAGCCTGTACTCCCAAGCACTCTGCAATGTCCAAACGCAGCTTTTAGAAGAAACGTGTTTCTGCCTCGCTGAATATAAACATAGATGCAACTTCCTAAAAGGAACCAACACACAGCAGATCAGTTTGTACGAAGAGGTTCTTCTTTGTTTTAAAAGCATTCTTACTGCAAACTCTTATATGATTCTCTAGGGCTGGAAATGACTGTTTCTACATTCTCCAAAGAAAGGGTTTCTGAACTGCTGCAAACACACAGCAGTTCAGCTCTGGAAGTTGAATGCACACATTGACAACCATTCTGCTAGATAGCTCCGTTTTTGTTTTACAGCAAGGTACTTCTCTTTACAGCCTGTACTCCCAAGCACTCTGGAATGTCCAAACGCAGCTTTTAGAAGAAACGTGTTTCTACCTCGCTGAATGTAAACATAGATGCAACCTACTAAAAGGAACCAAAACACCGCAGATCAGTTTGTACGAAGCGGGTCTTCTGTGTTTTAAACGCATTCTTTCTGCTAACTCTTATATGCGTCTCTAGGGCTGGAAATGACTGTTTCTACATTCTCCAAACAAAGGGTTTCTGAACTGCTGCAAACACACAGAAGTTTAGCTCTGGAAGTTGAATGCACACATTGACAACCATTCTGCTAGATAGCTCCGTTTTGGTTTTACAGCAAGGTACTTCTCTTTACAGCCTGTATTCCCAAGCACTCTGGAATGTCTAAATGCAGCTTTTAGAAGAAACGTGTTTCTGCCTCGCTGAATATAAACATAGATGCAACTTCCTAAAAGGAACCGACACAGAGCAGATCAGTTTGTACGAAGCGAGTCTTCTTTGTTTTCAACGCATTCTTACTGCAAACTCTTATATGTGTCTCTAGGGCTGGAAATGACTGTTTCTACATTCTCCAAAGAAAGGGTTTCTGAACTGCTGCAAACACACAGAAGTTTAGCTCTGGAAGTTGAATGCACACATTGACAACCATTCTGCTAGATAGCTCCGTTTTAGTTTTACAGCAAGGTACTTCTCTTTACAGCCTGTACTCCCAAGGTCTCTGGAATGTCCAAACGCAGCTTTTAGAAGAAAAGTGTTTCTACCTCGCTGAATGTAAACATAGATGCAACTTTCTAAAAGGAACCGACACACAGCAGATCAGTTTGTACGAAGCGGGTCTTCTGTGTTTTAAACGCATTTTTACTGCTAACTCTTATATGCATCTCTAGGGCTGGAAATGACTGTTTCTACATTCTCCAAAGAAAGGGTTTCTGAACTGCTGCAAACACACAGAAGTTTAGCTCTGGAAGTTGAATGGACACATTGACAACCATTCTGCTAGATAGCTCCGTTTTAGTTTTACAGCAAGGTACTTCTCTTTACAGCCTGTACTCCCAAGCACTCTGGAATGTCCAAACGCAGCTTTTAGAAGAAACGTGTTTCTGCCTCGCTGAATATAAACAAAGATGCAAATTCCTAAAAGGAACCAACACAGAGCAGATCAGTTTGTACGAAGTGCGTCTTCTTTCTTTTAAACGCATTCTTACTGCAAACTCTTATATGCTTCTCTAGGGCTGGAAATGACTGTTTCTACATTCTCCAAAGAAAGGGTTTCTGAACTGCTGCAAACACACAGCAGTTCAGCTCTGGAAGTTGAATGCACACATTGACAACCATTCTGCTAGATAGCTCCGTTTTTGTTTTACAGCAAGGTACTTCTCTTTACAGCCTGTACTCCCAAGCACTCTGGAATGTCCAAACGCAGCTTTTAGAAGAAACGTGTTTCTACCTCGCTGAATGTAAACATAGATGCAACTTCCTAAAAGGAACCAACACAGAGCAGATAAGTTCGTACGAAGTGGGACTTCTTTGTTTTAAACGCATTCTTACTGCAAACACACAGAAGTTTAGCTCTGGAAGTTGAATGCACACATTGACAACCATTCTGCTAGATAGCTCCGTTTTAGTTTTACAGCAAGGTACTTCTCTTTACAGCCTGTACTCCCAAGCACTCTGGAATGACCAAACGCAGCTTTTAGAAGAAACGTGTTTCTTCCTCGCAGAATGTAAACATAGATGCAACTTCCTAAAAGGAACCAACACACAGCAGATCAGTTTGTACGAAGCGGGTCTTCTGTGTTTTAAACGCATTCTTACTGCTTACTCTTACATGTGTCTCTGGGGCTGGAAATGACTGTTTCTACATTCTCCAAAGAAAGGGTTTCTGAACTGCTGCAAACACAAAGCAGTTTAGCTCTGGAAGTTGAATGCACACATTGACAACCATTCTGCTAGATAGCTCCGTTTTAGTTTTACAGCAAGGTACTTCTCTTTACAGCCTGTACTCCCAAGCACTCTGCAATGTCCAAACGCAGCTTTTAGAAGAAACGTGTTTCTGCCTCGCTGAATATAAACATAGATGCAACTTCCTAAAAGGAACCAACACAGAGCAGATCAGTTTGTACGAAGCGAGTCTTCTTTCTTTTAAACGCATTCTTACTGCAAACTCTTATATGTGTCTCTAGGGCTGGAAATGACTGTTTCTACATTCTCCAAAGAAAGGGTTTCTGAACTGCTGCAAACACACAGAAGTTTAGCTCTGGAAGTTGAATGCACACATTGACAACCATTCTGCTAGAAAGCTCCGTTTTAGTTTTACAGCAAGGTACTTCTCTTTACAGCCTGTACTCCCAAGGTCTCTGGAATGTCCAAACGCAGCTTTTAGAAGAAAAGTGTTTCTACCTCGCTGAATGTAAACATAGATGCAACTTTCTAAAAGGAACCGACACACAGCAGATCAGTTTGTACGAAGCGGGTCTTCTGTGTTTTAAACGCATTCTTACTGCTAACTCTTATATGCATCTCTAGGGCTGGAAATGACTGTTTCTACATTCTCCAAAGAAAGGGTTTCTGAACTGCTGCAAACACACAGAAGTTTAGCTCTGGAAGTTGAATGGACACATTGACAACCATTCTGCTAGATAGCTCCGTTTTAGTTTTAGAGCAATGTACTTCTCTTTACAGCCTGTCCTCCCAAGCACTCTGGAATGTCCAAACGCAGCTTTTAGAAGAAACGTGTTTCTGCCTCGCTGAATATAAACAGAGATGCAAATTCCTAAAAGGAACCAACACAGAGCAGATCAGTTTGTACGAAGTGCGTCTTCTTTCTTTTAAACGCATTCTTACTGCAAACTCTTATATGTGTCTCTAGGGCTGGAAATGACTGTTTCTACATTCTCCAAAGAAAGGGTTTCTGAACTGCTGCAAACACACAGCAGTTCAGCTCTGGAAGTTGAATGCACACATTGACAACCATTCTGCTAGATAGCTCCGTTTTTGTTTTACAGCAAGGTACTTCTCTTTACAGCCTGTACTCCCAAGCACTCTGGAATGTCCAAACGCAGCTTTTAGAAGAAACATGTTTCTGCCTCGCTGAATGTAAACATAGATGCAACTTCCTAAAAGGAACCAACACAGAGCAAATCAGTTTGTACGAAGTGCGTCTTCTTTCTTTTAAACGCATTCTTACTGCAAACTCTTATATGCTTCTCTAGGGCTGGAAATGACTGTTTCTACATTCTCCAAACAAAGGGTTTCTGAACTGCTGCAAACACACAGAAGTTTAGCTCTGGAAGTTGAATGCACACATTGACAACCATTCTGCTAGATAGCTCCATTTTTCTTTCACAGCAAGGTACTTCTCTTTACAGCCTGTACTCCCAAGCACTCTGGAATGTCCAAACGCAGCTTTTAGAAGAAACGTGTTTCTACCTCGCTGAATGTAAACATAGATGCAACTTCCTAAAAGGAACCAACACACATCAGATCAGTTTGTACGAAGCTGGTCTTCTGTGTTTTAAACGCATTCTTACTGCTAACCCTTATATGCTTCCCTAGGGCTGGAAATGACTGTTTCTACATTCTCCAAAGAAAGGGTTTCTGAACTGCTGCAAACACACAGCAGTTTAGCTCTGGAAGTTGAATGCACACATTGACAACCATTCTGCTAGATAGCTCCATTTTTGTTTTACAGCAAGCTACTTCTCTTTACAGCCTGTATTCCCAAGCACTCTGGAATGTCCAAACGCAGCTTTTAGAAGAAACGTGTTTCTGCCTCGCTGAATATAAACATAGATGCAACTTCCTAAAAGGAACAAACACAGAGCAGATCAGTTTGTACGAAGCAGGTCTTCTTTGTTTTAAACGCATTCTTACAGCTAACTCTTATATACTTCTGTAGGGCTGAAAATGACAGTTTCTACATTCTCCAAAGAAAAGGTTTCTGAACTGCGACAAACACACAGCAGTTTAGCTCTGGAAGTTGAATGCACACATTGACAAGCATTCTGCTAGATAGCTCCGTTTTAGTTTTACAGCATGGTACTTCTCTTTACAGCCTGTACTCCCAAGCACTTTGAAATGTCCAAACGCAGCTTTTAGAAGAAAAGTGTTTCTACCTCCCTAATGTAAACATAAATGCAACTTCCTAAAAGGAACCAACACAGAGCAGATCAGTTTGTACGAAGCGGGTCTTCTGTGTTTTAAACGCATTCTTACTGCTAACTCTTATATGCGTCTCTAGGGCTGGAAATGACTGTTTCTACATTCTCCAAAGAAAGGGTTTCTGAACTGCTGCAAACACACAGAAGTTTAGCTCTGGAAGTTGAATGCACACATTGACAACCATACTGCTAGATAGCTACGTTTTTGTTTTACAGCAAGGTACTTCTCTTTACAGCCTGTACTCCCAAGCACTCTGGAATGTCCAAACGCAGCTTTTAGAAGAAACGTGTTTCTGCCTCGCTGAATATAAACAGAGATGCAAATTCCTAAAAGGAACCAACACAGAGCAGATCAGTTTGTACGAAGTGTGTCTTCTTTCTTTTAAACGCATTCTTACTGCAAACTCTTATATGCTTCTCTAGGGCTGGAAATGACTGTTTCTACATTCTCCAAAGAAAGGGTTTCTGAACTGCAGAAAACACAGGGCAGTTTAGCTCTGGAAGTTGAACGCCCACATTGACAACCATTCTGCTACATAGCTCCGTTTTTGTTTTACAGCAAGGTACTTCTCTTTACAGCTTGTATTCCAAAGCACTCTGGAATGTCCAAACGCAGCTTTTAGAAGAAAAGTTTTTCTGCCTCGCTGAATATAAACATAGATGCAACTTCCTAAAAGGAACCAACACAGAGCAGATCAGTTCGTACGAAGTGGGACTTCTTTGTTTTAAACGGATTCTTACTGCAAACTCTTATATGCTTCTCTAGGGCTGGAAATGACTGTTTCTACATTCTCTAAAGAAAGGGTTTCTTTACTGCTGCAAACACACAGCAGTTTAGCTCTGGAAGATGAATGAACACATTGACAACCATTCTGCTAGATAGCTCCGTTTTAGTTTTACAGCAAGGTACTTCTCTTTACAGCCTGTACTCCCAAGCACTCTGGAATGTCCAAACGCAGCTTTTAGAAGAAAAGTGTTTCTACCTCGCTGAATATAAACATAGATGCAACTTCCTAAAAGGAACCAACACAGAGCAGATCAGTTCGTACGAAGTGGGTCTTCTTTGTTTTAAACGCATTCTTACTGCAAACTCTTATATGCTTCTCTAGGGCTGGAAATGACTGTTTCTACATTCTCCAAAGAAAGGGTTTCTTTACTGCTGCAAACACGGAGCAGTTTAGCTCTGGAAGTTGAATGCACACATTGACAACCATTCTGCTAGATAGCTCCGTTTTTTTTTACAACAAGGTACTTCTCTTTACAGCCTGTACTCCCAAGCACTCTGGAATGTCCAAACGCAGCTTTTAGAAGAAACGTGTTTCTACCTCGCTGAATGTAAACATACATGCAACTTCCTAAAAGGAACCAAAACACAGCAGATCAGTTTGTACGAAGCGGGTCTTCTGTGTTTTAAACGCATTCTTACTGCTAACTCTTATATGCGTCTTTAGGGCTGGAAATAACTGTTTCTACATTCTCCAAGGAAAGGGTTTCTGAACTGCTGCAAAGACACAGAAGTTTAGCTCTGGAAGTTGAATGCACACATTGACAACCATTCTGCTAGATAGCTCCGTTTTTGTTTTACAGCAAGGTACTTCTCTTTGGAGCCTGTACTCCCAAGCACTCTGGAATGTCCGAACGCAGCTTTTAGAAGAAACGTGTTTCTTCCTCGCTGAAAGTAAACATAGATGCAACTTCCTAAAAGGGACCAACACACAGCAGATCAGTTTGTACGAAGCGGGTCTTCTGTGTTTTAAACGCATTCTTACTGCTAACTGTTATATGCGTCTCTAGGGCTGGAAATGACTGTTTCTACATTCTCCAAAGAAAGGGTTTCTGAACTGCTGCAAACACACAGAAGTTTAGCTCTGGAAGTTGAATGCACACATTGACAACCATTCTGCTAGATAGCTCCGTTTTAGTTTTACAGCAAGGTACTTCTCTTTACAGCCTGTACTCCCAAGCACTCTGGAATGTCCAAACGCAGCTTTTAGAAGAAACGTGTTTCTACCTCGCTGAATGTAAACATAGATGCAACTTCCTAAAAGGAACCGACACACAGCAGATCAGTTTGTACCAAGCGGGTCTTCTGTGTTTTAAACGCATTCTTACTGCTAACTCTTATATGCTTCTCTAGGGCTGGAAATGACTGTTTCTACATTCTCCAAAGAAAGGGTTTCTGAACTGCTGCAAACACACAGAAGTTTAGCTCTGGAAGTTGAATGCACACATTGACAACCATTCTGCTAGATAGCTCCGTTTTTGTTTTACAGCAAGGTACTTCTCTTTACAGCCTGTACTCCCAAGCACTCTGGAATGTCCAAACGCAGCTTTTAGAAGAAACGTGTTTCTGCCTCGCTGAATATAAACAGAGATGCAAATTCCTAAAAGGAACCAACACAGAGCAGATCAGTTTGTACGAAGCGAGTCTTCTTTGTTTTAAACGCATTCTTACTGCTAACTCTTATATGCATCTCTAGGGCTGGAAATGACTGTTTCTACATTCTCCAAAGAAAGGGTTTCTGAACTGCTGCAAACACACAGAAGTTTAGCTCTGGAAGTTGAATGCACACATTGACAACCATTCTGCTAGATAGCTCCGTTTTAGTTTTACAGCAAGCTACTCTTTACAGCCTGTACTCCCAAGCACTCTGCAATGTCCAAACGCAGCTTTTAGAATAAACGTGTTTCTACCTCTCTGAATGTAAACATAGATGCAACCTCATAAAAGGAACCAAGACACAGCAGATCAGATTGTACGAAGCGGGTCTTCTGTGTTTTAAACGCATTCTTACTGCTAAATCTTATATGCGTCTCTAGGGCTGGAAATGATTGTTTCTACATTCTCCAAAGAAAGGGTTTCTGAACTGCTGCAAACATACATCAGTTTACCTCTGGAAGGTGAATGCACACGTTGACAGCCATTCTGCTAGATAGCTCCGTTTTTGTTTTAGAGCAATGTACTTCTCTACAGCCTGTACTCCCAAGCACTCTGGAATGTCCGAACGCAGCTTTTAGAAGAAACGTGTTTCTTCCTCGCTGAATGTAAACATAGATGCAACTTCCTAAAAGGAACCAACACACAGCAGATCAGTTTGTACGAAGCGGGTCTTCTGTGTTTTAAACGCATTCTTACTGCTAACTCTCTTATGCGTCTCTATGCCTGGAAATGACTGTTTCTACATTCTCCAAAGAAAGGGTTTCTGAACTGCTGCAAACACACAGCAGTTTAGCTCTGGAAGTTGAATGAACACATTGACAACCATTCTGCTAGATAGCTCCGTTTTTGTTTTACAACAAGGTACATCTCTTTACAGCCTGTATTCCCAAGCACTCTGGAATGTCCAGACGCAGCTTTTAGAAGAAACGTGTTTCTACCTCGCTGAATGTAAACATAGATGCAACCTACTAAAAGGAACCAAAACACCGCAGATCAGTTTGTACGAAGCGGGTCTTCTGTGTTTTAAACGCATTCTTTCTGCTAACTCTTATATGCGTCTCTAGGGCTGGAAATGACTGTTTCTACATTCTCCAAAGAAAGGGTTTCTGAACTGCTGCAAACACACAGAAGTTTAGCTTTGGAAGTTGAATGCACACATTGACAACCATTCTGATAGATAGCTCCGTTTTGGTTTTACAGCAAGGTACTTCTCTTTACAGCCTGTATTCCCAAGCACTCTGGAATGTCCAAACGCAGCTTTTAGAAGAAATGGGTTTCTGCCTCGCTGAATATAAACATAGATGCAACTTCCTAAAAGGAACCAACACAGAGCAGATCAGTTTGTACGAAGCGAGTCTTCTTTGTTTTAAATGCATTCTTACTGCAAAATCTTATATGTGTCTCTAGGGCTGGAAATGACTCTTTCTACATTCTCCAAAGAAAGGGTTTCTGAACTGCTGCAAACACACAGAAGTTTAGCTCTGGAAGTTGAATGCACACATTGACAACCATTCTGCTAGATAGCTCCGTTTTTGTTTTACAGCAAGGTACTTCTCTTTACAGCCTGTACTCCCAAGCACTCTGGAATGTCCAAACGCAGCTTTTACAAGAAACGTGTTTCTGCCTCGCTGAATATAAACAGAGATGCAAATTCCTAAAAGGAACCAACACAGAGCAGATCAGTTTGTACGAAGCGAGTCTTCTTTGTTTTAAACGCATTCTTACTGCTAACTCTTATATGCATCTCTAGGGCTGGAAATGACTGTTTCTACATTCTCCAAAGAAAGGGTTTCTGAACTGCTGCAAACACACAGAAGTTTAGCTCTGGAAGTTGAATGGACACATTGACAACCATTCTGCTAGATAGCTCCGTTTTAGTTTTACAGCAAGGTACTTCTCTTTACAGCCTGTACTCCCAAGCACTCTGGAATGTCCAAACGCAGCTTTTAGAAGAAACGTGTTTCTACCTCTCTGAATGTAAACATAGATGCAACCTCATAAAAGGAACCAAGACACAGCAGATCAGTTTGTACGAAGCGGGTCTTCTGTGTTTTAAACGCATTCTTACTGCTTAATCTTATATGCGTTTCTAGGGCTGGAAATGATTGTTTCTACATTCTCCAAAGAAAGGGTTTCTGAACTGCTGCAAACATACATCAGTTTACCTCTGGAAGGTGAATGCACACGTTGACAGCCATTCTGGTAGATAGCTCCGTTTTTGTTTTAGAGCAATGTACTTCTCTTTACAGCCTGTGCTGCCATCCACTCTGGAATGTTCAAACGATGTTTTTAGAAGATACGTGTTTCTGCTTCGCTGAATCTAAACATAGATGCAACTTCCTAAAAGGAACCAACACACAGCAGATCAGTTTGTACGAAGCGGGTCTTCTGTGTTTTAAACGAATTCTTACTGCTAACTCTTATATGCGTCTCTAGGGCTGGAAATGACTGTTTCTACATTCTCCAAAGAAAGGGTTTCTGAACTGCAGCAAACACAGGGCAGTTTAGCTCTGGAAGTTGAACGCCCACATTGACAACCATTCTGCTAGATAGCTCCGTTTTTGTTTTACAGCAAGGTACTTCTCTTTACAGCCTGTATTCCCAAGCACTCTGGAATGTCCAAACGCAGCTTTTAGAAGAAAAGTTTTTCTGCCTCGCTGAATATAAACATAGATGCAACTTCCTAAAAGGAACCAACACAGAGCAGATCAGTTCGTACGAAGCGGGACTTCTTTGTTTTAAACGCATTCTTACTGCAAACTCTTATATGCTTCTCTAGGGCTGGAAATGACTGTTTCTACATTCTCCAAAGAAAGGGTTTCTTTACTGCTGCAAACACACAGCAGTTTAGCTCTGGAAGTTGAATGCACACATTGACAACCATTCTGCTAGATAGCTCCGTTTTTGTTTTACAGCAAGGTAATTCTCTTTACAGCCTGTACTCCCAAGCACTCTGGAATGTCCGAACGCAGCTTTTAGAAGAAACGTGTTTCTTCCTCGCTGAATGTAAATATAGATGCAACTTCCTGAAAGGAACCAACACACAGCAGATCAGTTTGTACGAAGTGGGTCTTCTGTGTTTTAAACGCGTTCTTACTGCTAACTCTTATATGCGTCTTTAGGGCTGGAAATGACTGTTTCTACATTCTCCAAAGAAAGGGTTTCTGAACTGCTGCAAACACACAGAAGTTTAGCTCTGGAAGTTGAATGCACACATTGACAACCATTCTGCTAGATAGCTCCGTTTTAGTTTTACAGCAAGGTAATTCTCTTTACAGCCTGTACTCCCAAGCACTCTGCAATGTCCAAACGCAGCTTTTAGAAGAAACGTGTTTCTGCCTCGCTGAATATAAACATAGATGCAACTTCCTAAAAGGAACCAACACACAGCAGATCAGTTTGTACGAAGAGGTTCTTCTTTGTTTTAAAAGCATTCTTACTGCAAACTCTTATATGATTCTCTAGGGCTGGAAATGACTGTTTCTACATTCTCCAAAGAAAGGGTTTCTGAACTGCTGCAAACACACAGCAGTTCAGCTCTGGAAGTTGAATGCACACATTGACAACCATTCTGCTAGATAGCTCCGTTTTAGTTTTACAGCAAGCTACTCTTTACAGCCTGTACTCCCAAGCACTCTGCAATGTCCAAACGCAGCTTTTAGAATAAACGTGTTTCTACCTCTCTGAATGTAAACATAGATGCAACCTCATAAAAGGAACCAAGACACAGCAGATCAGATTGTACGAAGCGGGTCTTCTGTGTTTTAAACGCATTCTTACTGCTAAATCTTATATGCGTCTCTAGGGCTGGAAATGATTGTTTCTACATTCTCCAAAGAAAGGGTTTCTGAACTGCTGCAAACATACATCAGTTTACCTCTGGAAGGTGAATGCACACGTTGACAGCCATTCTGCTAGATAGCTCCGTTTTTGTTTTAGAGCAATGTACTTCTCTACAGCCTGTACTCCCAAGCACTCTGGAATGTCCGAACGCAGCTTTTAGAAGAAACGTGTTTCTTCCTCGCTGAATGTAAATATAGATGCAACTTCCTAAAAGGAACCAACACACAGCAGATCAGTTTGTACGAAGCGGGTCTTCTGTGTTTTAAACGCATTCTTACTCCTAACTCTCTTATGCGTCTCTATGCCTGGAAATGACTGTTTCTACATTCTCCAAAGAAAGGGTTTCTGAACTGCTGCAAACATACATCAGTTTACCTCTGGAAGGTGAATGCACACGTTGACAGCCATTCTGGTAGATAGCTCCGTTTTTGTTTTAGAGCAATGTACTTCTCTTTACAGCCTGTGCTGCCATCCACTCTGGAATGTTCAAACGATGTTTTTAGAAGATACGTGTTTCTGCTTCGCTGAATCTAAACATAGATGCAACTTCCTAAAAGGAACCAACACACAGCAGATCAGTTTGTACGAAGCGGGTCTTCTGTGTTTTAAACGAATTCTTACTGCTAACTCTTATATGCGTCTCTAGGGCTGGAAATGACTGTTTCTACATTCTCCAAAGAAAGGGTTTCTGAACTGCAGCAAACACAGGGCAGTTTAGCTCTGGAAGTTGAACGCCCACATTGACAACCATTCTGCTAGATAGCTCCGTTTTTGTTTTACAGCAAGGTACTTCTCTTTACAGCCTGTATTCCCAAGCACTCTGGAATGTCCAAACGCAGCTTTTAGAAGAAAAGTTTTTCTGCCTCGCTGAATATAAACATAGATGCAACTTCCTAAAAGGAACCAACACAGAGCAGATCAGTTCGTACGAAGCGGGACTTCTTTGTTTTAAACGCATTCTTACTGCAAACTCTTATATGCTTCTCTAGGGCTGGAAATGACTGTTTCTACATTCTCCAAAGAAAGGGTTTCTGAACTGCTGCAAACACACAGAAGTTTAGCTCTGGAAGTTGAATGCACACATTGACAACCATTCTGCTAGATAGCTCCGTTTTAGTTTTACAGCAAGGTACTTCTCTTTACAGCCTGTACTCCCAAGGTCTCTGGAATGTCCAAACGCAGCTTTTAGAAGAAAAGTGTTTCTACCTCGCTGAATGTAAACATAGATGCAACTTTCTAAAAGGAACCGACACACAGCAGATCAGTTTGTACGAAGCGGGTCTTCTGTGTTTTAAACGCATTTTTACTGCTAACTCTTATATGCATCTCTAGGGCTGGAAATGACTGTTTCTACATTCTCCAAAGAAAGGGTTTCTGAACTGCTGCAAACACACAGAAGTTTAGCTCTGGAAGTTGAATGGACACATTGACAACCATTCTGCTAGATAGCTCCGTTTTAGTTTTAGAGCAATGTACTTCTCTTTACAGCCTGTCCTCCCAAGCACTCTGGAATGTCCAAACGCAGCTTTTAGAAGAAACGTGTTTCTGCCTCGCTGAATATAAACAGAGATGCAAATTCCTAAAAGGAACCAACACAGAGCAGATCAGTTTGTACGAAGTGCGTCTTCTTTCTTTTAAACGCATTCTTACTGCAAACTCTTATATGTGTCTCTAGGGCTGGAAATGACTGTTTCTACATTCTCCAAAGAAAGGGTTTCTGAACTGCTGCAAACACACAGCAGTTCAGCTCTGGAAGTTGAATGCACACATTGACAACCATTCTGCTAGATAGCTCCGTTTTTGTTTTACAGCAAGGTACTTCTCTTTACAGCCTGTACTCCCAAGCACTCTGGAATGTCCAAACGCAGCTTTTAGAAGAAACATGTTTCTGCCTCGCTGAATGTAAACATAGATGCAACTTCCTAAAAGGAACCAACACAGAGCAAATCAGTTTGTACGAAGTGCGTCTTCTTTCTTTTAAACGCATTCTTACTGCAAACTCTTATATGCTTCTCTAGGGCTGGAAATGACTGTTTCTACATTCTCCAAAGAAAGGGTTTCTGAACTGCTGCAAACACACAGAAGTTTAGCTCTGGAAGTTGAATGCACACATTGACAACCATTCTGCTAGATAGCTCCATTTTTCTTTCACAGCAAGGTACTTCTCTTTACAGCCTGTACTCCCAAGCACTCTGGAATGTCCAAACGCAGCTTTTAGAAGAAACGTGTTTCTACCTCGCTGAATGTAAACATAGATGCAACTTCCTAAAAGGAACCAACACACATCAGATCAGTTTGTACGAAGCTGGTCTTCTGTGTTTTAAACGCATTCTTACTGCTAACCCTTATATGCTTCCCTAGGGCTGGAAATGACTGTTTCTACATTCTCCAAAGAAAGGGTTTCTGAACTGCTGCAAACACACAGCAGTTTAGCTCTGGAAGTTGAATGCACACATTGACAACCATTCTGCTAGATAGCTCCATTTTTGTTTTACAGCAAGCTACTTCTCTTTACAGCCTGTATTCCCAAGCACTCTGGAATGTCCAAACGCAGCTTTTAGAAGAAACGTGTTTCTGCCTCGCTGAATATAAACATAGATGCAACTTCCTAAAAGGAACAAACACAGAGCAGATCAGTTTGTACGAAGCAGGTCTTCTTTGTTTTAAACGCATTCTTACAGCTAACTCTTATATACTTCTGTAGGGCTGAAAATGACAGTTTCTACATTCTCCAAAGAAAAGGTTTCTGAACTGCGACAAACACACAGCAGTTTAGCTCTGGAAGTTGAATGCACACATTGACAAGCATTCTGCTAGATAGCTCCGTTTTAGTTTTACAGCATGGTACTTCTCTTTACAGCCTGTACTCCCAAGCACTTTGAAATGTCCAAACGCAGCTTTTAGAAGAAAAGTGTTTCTACCTCCCTAATGTAAACATAAATGCAACTTCCTAAAAGGAACCAACACAGAGCAGATCAGTTTGTACGAAGCGGGTCTTCTGTGTTTTAAACGCATTCTTACTGCTAACTCTTATATGCGTCTCTAGGGCTGGAAATGACTGTTTCTACATTCTCCAAAGAAAGGGTTTCTGAACTGCTGCAAACACACAGAAGTTTAGCTCTGGAAGTTGAATGCACACATTGACAACCATACTGCTAGATAGCTACGTTTTTGTTTTACAGCAAGGTACTTCTCTTTACAGCCTGTACTCCCAAGCACTCTGGAATGTCCAAACGCAGCTTTTAGAAGAAACGTGTTTCTGCCTCGCTGAATATAAACAGAGATGCAAATTCCTAAAAGGAACCAACACAGAGCAGATCAGTTTGTACGAAGTGTGTCTTCTTTCTTTTAAACGCATTCTTACTGCAAACTCTTATATGCTTCTCTAGGGCTGGAAATGACTGTTTCTACATTCTCCAAAGAAAGGGTTTCTGAACTGCAGAAAACACAGGGCAGTTTAGCTCTGGAAGTTGAACGCCCACATTGACAACCATTCTGCTACATAGCTCCGTTTTTGTTTTACAGCAAGGTACTTCTCTTTACAGCTTGTATTCCAAAGCACTCTGGAATGTCCAAACGCAGCTTTTAGAAGAAAAGTTTTTCTGCCTCGCTGAATATAAACATAGATGCAACTTCCTAAAAGGAACCAACACAGAGCAGATCAGTTCGTACGAAGTGGGACTTCTTTGTTTTAAACGGATTCTTACTGCAAACTCTTATATGCTTCTCTAGGGCTGGAAATGACTGTTTCTACATTCTCTAAAGAAAGGGTTTCTTTACTGCTGCAAACACACAGCAGTTTAGCTCTGGAAGATGAATGAACACATTGACAACCATTCTGCTAGATAGCTCCGTTTTAGTTTTACAGCAAGGTACTTCTCTTTACAGCCTGTACTCCCAAGCACTCTGGAATGTCCAAACGCAGCTTTTAGAAGAAAAGTGTTTCTACCTCGCTGAATATAAACATAGATGCAACTTCCTAAAAGGAACCAACACAGAGCAGATCAGTTCGTACGAAGTGGGTCTTCTTTGTTTTAAACGCATTCTTACTGCAAACTCTTATATGCTTCTCTAGGGCTGGAAATGACTGTTTCTACATTCTCCAAAGAAAGGGTTTCTTTACTGCTGCAAACACGGAGCAGTTTAGCTCTGGAAGTTGAATGCACACATTGACAACCATTCTGCTAGATAGCTCCGTTTTTTTTTACAGCAAGGTACTTCTCTTTACAGCCTGTACTCCCAAGCACTCTGGAATGTCCAAACGCAGCTTTTAGAAGAAACGTGTTTCTACCTCGCTGAATGTAAACATACATGCAACTTCCTAAAAGGAACCAAAACACAGCAGATCAGTTTGTACGAAGCGGGTCTTCTGTGTTTTAAACGCATTCTTACTGCTAACTCTTATATGCGTCTTTAGGGCTGGAAATAACTGTTTCTACATTCTCCAAGGAAAGGGTTTCTGAACTGCTGCAAAGACACAGAAGTTTAGCTCTGGAAGTTGAATGCACACATTGACAACCATTCTGCTAGATAGCTCCGTTTTTGTTTTACAGCAAGGTACTTCTCTTTGGAGCCTGTACTCCCAAGCACTCTGGAATGTCCGAACGCAGCTTTTAGAAGAAACGTGTTTCTTCCTCGCTGAAAGTAAACATAGATGCAACTTCCTAAAAGGGACCAACACACAGCAGATCAGTTTGTACGAAGCGGGTCTTCTGTGTTTTAAACGCATTCTTACTGCTAACTGTTATATGCGTCTCTAGGGCTGGAAATGACTGTTTCTACATTCTCCAAAGAAAGGGTTTCTGAACTGCTGCAAACACACAGAAGTTTAGCTCTGGAAGTTGAATGCACACATTGACAACCATTCTGCTAGATAGCTCCGTTTTAGTTTTACAGCAAGGTACTTCTCTTTACAGCCTGTACTCCCAAGCACTCTGGAATGTCCAAACGCAGCTTTTAGAAGAAACGTGTTTCTACCTCGCTGAATGTAAACATAGATGCAACTTCCTAAAAGGAACCGACACACAGCAGATCAGTTTGTACCAAGCGGGTCTTCTGTGTTTTAAACGCATTCTTACTGCTAACTCTTATATGCTTCTCTAGGGCTGGAAATGACTGTTTCTACATTCTCCAAAGAAAGGGTTTCTGAACTGCTGCAAACACACATCAGTTTAGCTCTGGAAGTTGAATGCACACATTGACAACCATTCTGCTAGATAGCTCCGTTTTTGTTTTACAGCAAGGTACTTCTCTTTACAGCCTGTACTCCCAAGCACTCTGGAATGTCCAAACGCAGCTTTTAGAAGAAACGTGTTTCTGCCTCGCTGAATATAAACAGAGATGCAAATTCCTAAAAGGAACCAACACAGAGCAGATCAGTTTGTACGAAGCGAGTCTTCTTTGTTTTAAACGCATTCTTACTGCTAACTCTTATATGCATCTCTAGGGCTGGAAATGACTGTTTCTACATTCTCCAAAGAAAGGGTTTCTGAACTGCTGCAAACACACAGAAGTTTAGCTCTGGAAGTTGAATGCACACATTGACAACCATTCTGCTAGATAGCTCCGTTTTAGTTTTACAGCAAGCTACTCTTTACAGCCTGTACTCCCAAGCACTCTGCAATGTCCAAACGCAGCTTTTAGAATAAACGTGTTTCTACCTCTCTGAATGTAAACATAGATGCAACCTCATAAAAGGAACCAAGACACAGCAGATCAGATTGTACGAAGCGGGTCTTCTGTGTTTTAAACGCATTCTTACTGCTAAATCTTATATGCGTCTCTAGGGCTGGAAATGATTGTTTCTACATTCTCCAAAGAAAGGGTTTCTGAACTGCTGCAAACATACATCAGTTTACCTCTGGAAGGTGAATGCACACGTTGACAGCCATTCTGCTAGATAGCTCCGTTTTTGTTTTAGAGCAATGTACTTCTCTACAGCCTGTACTCCCAAGCACTCTGGAATGTCCGAACGCAGCTTTTAGAAGAAACGTGTTTCTTCCTCGCTGAATGTAAATATAGATGCAACTTCCTAAAAGGAACCAACACACAGCAGATCAGTTTGTACGAAGCGGGTCTTCTGTGTTTTAAACGCATTCTTACTCCTAACTCTCTTATGCGTCTCTATGCCTGGAAATGACTGTTTCTACATTCTCCAAAGAAAGGGTTTCTGAACTGCTGCAAACATACATCAGTTTACCTCTGGAAGGTGAATGCACACGTTGACAGCCATTCTGGTAGATAGCTCCGTTTTTGTTTTAGAGCAATGTACTTCTCTTTACAGCCTGTGCTGCCATCCACTCTGGAATGTTCAAACGATGTTTTTAGAAGATACGTGTTTCTGCTTCGCTGAATCTAAACATAGATGCAACTTCCTAAAAGGAACCAACACACAGCAGATCAGTTTGTACGAAGCGGGTCTTCTGTGTTTTAAACGAATTCTTACTGCTAACTCTTATATGCGTCTCTAGGGCTGGAAATGACTGTTTCTACATTCTCCAAAGAAAGGGTTTCTGAACTGCAGCAAACACAGGGCAGTTTAGCTCTGGAAGTTGAACGCCCACATTGACAACCATTCTGCTAGATAGCTCCGTTTTTGTTTTACAGCAAGGTACTTCTCTTTACAGCCTGTATTCCCAAGCACTCTGGAATGTCCAAACGCAGCTTTTAGAAGAAAAGTTTTTCTGCCTCGCTGAATATAAACATAGATGCAACTTCCTAAAAGGAACCAACACAGAGCAGATCAGTTCGTACGAAGCGGGACTTCTTTGTTTTAAACGCATTCTTACTGCAAACTCTTATATGCTTCTCTAGGGCTGGAAATGACTGTTTCTACATTCTCCAAAGAAAGGGTTTCTTTACTGCTGCAAACACACAGCAGTTTAGCTCTGGAAGTTGAATGCACACATTGACAACCATTCTGCTAGATAGCTCCGTTTTTGTTTTACAGCAAGGTAATTCTCTTTACAGCCTGTACTCCCAAGCACTCTGGAATGTCCGAACGCAGCTTTTAGAAGAAACGTGTTTCTTCCTCGCTGAATGTAAATATAGATGCAACTTCCTAAAAGGAACCAACACACAGCAGATCAGTTTGTACGAAGTGGGTCTTCTGTGTTTTAAACGCGTTCTTACTGCTAACTCTTATATGCGTCTTTAGGGCTGGAAATGACTGTTTCTACATTCTCCAAAGAAAGGTTTTCTGAACTGCTGCAAACACACAGAAGTTTAGCTCTGGAAGTTGAATGCACACATTGACAACCATTCTGCTAGATAGCTCCGTTTTAGTTTTACAGCAAGGTAATTCTCTTTACAGCCTGTACTCCCAAGCACTCTGCAATGTCCAAACGCAGCTTTTAGAAGAAACGTGTTTCTGCCTCGCTGAATATAAACATAGATGCAACTTCCTAAAAGGAACCAACACACAGCAGATCAGTTTGTACGAAGAGGTTCTTCTTTGTTTTAAAAGCATTCTTACTGCAAACTCTTATATGATTCTCTAGGGCTGGAAATGACTGTTTCTACATTCTCCAAAGAAAGGGTTTCTGAACTGCTGCAAACACACAGCAGTTCAGCTCTGGAAGTTGAATGCACACATTGACAACCATTCTGCTAGATAGCTCCGTTTTTGTTTTACAGCAAGGTACTTCTCTTTACAGCCTGTACTCCCAAGCACTCTGGAATGTCCAAACGCAGCTTTTAGAAGAAACGTGTTTCTACCTCGCTGAATGTAAACATAGATGCAACCTACTAAAAGGAACCAAAACACCGCAGATCAGTTTGTACGAAGCGGGTCTTCTGTGTTTTAAACGCATTCTTTCTGCTAACTCTTATATGCGTCTCTAGGGCTGGAAATGACTGTTTCTACATTCTCCAAACAAAGGGTTTCTGAACTGCTGCAAACACACAGAAGTTTAGCTCTGGAAGTTGAATGCACACATTGACAACCATTCTGCTAGATAGCTCCGTTTTGGTTTTACAGCAAGGTACTTCTCTTTACAGCCTGTATTCCCAAGCACTCTGGAATGTCTAAATGCAGCTTTTAGAAGAAACGTGTTTCTGCCTCGCTGAATATAAACATAGATGCAACTTCCTAAAAGGAACCGACACAGAGCAGATCAGTTTGTACGAAGCGAGTCTTCTTTGTTTTCAACGCATTCTTACTGCAAACTCTTATATGTGTCTCTAGGGCTGGAAATGACTGTTTCTACATTCTCCAAAGAAAGGGTTTCTGAACTGCTGCAAACACACAGAAGTTTAGCTCTGGAAGTTGAATGCACACATTGACAACCATTCTGCTAGATAGCTCCGTTTTAGTTTTACAGCAAGGTACTTCTCTTTACAGCCTGTACTCCCAAGGTCTCTGGAATGTCCAAACGCAGCTTTTAGAAGAAAAGTGTTTCTACCTCGCTGAATGTAAACATAGATGCAACTTTCTAAAAGGAACCGACACACAGCAGATCAGTTTGTACGAAGCGGGTCTTCTGTGTTTTAAACGCATTTTTACTGCTAACTCTTATATGCATCTCTAGGGCTGGAAATGACTGTTTCTACATTCTCCAAAGAAAGGGTTTCTGAACTGCTGCAAACACACAGAAGTTTAGCTCTGGAAGTTGAATGGACACATTGACAACCATTCTGCTAGATAGCTCCGTTTTAGTTTTACAGCAAGGTACTTCTCTTTACAGCCTGTACTCCCAAGCACTCTGGAATGTCCAAACGCAGCTTTTAGAAGAAACGTGTTTCTGCCTCGCTGAATATAAACAAAGATGCAAATTCCTAAAAGGAACCAACACAGAGCAGATCAGTTTGTACGAAGTGCGTCTTCTTTCTTTTAAACGCATTCTTACTGCAAACTCTTATATGCTTCTCTAGGGCTGGAAATGACTGTTTCTACATTCTCCAAAGAAAGGGTTTCTGAACTGCTGCAAACACACAGCAGTTCAGCTCTGGAAGTTGAATGCACACATTGACAACCATTCTGCTAGATAGCTCCGTTTTTGTTTTACAGCAAGGTACTTCTCTTTACAGCCTGTACTCCCAAGCACTCTGGAATGTCCAAACGCAGCTTTTAGAAGAAACGTGTTTCTACCTCGCTGAATGTAAACATAGATGCAACTTCCTAAAAGGAACCAACACAGAGCAGATAAGTTCGTACGAAGTGGGACTTCTTTGTTTTAAACGCATTCTTACTGCAAACACACAGAAGTTTAGCTCTGGAAGTTGAATGCACACATTGACAACCATTCTGCTAGATAGCTCCGTTTTAGTTTTACAGCAAGGTACTTCTCTTTACAGCCTGTACTCCCAAGCACTCTGGAATGACCAAACGCAGCTTTTAGAAGAAACGTGTTTCTTCCTCGCAGAATGTAAACATAGATGCAACTTCCTAAAAGGAACCAACACACAGCAGATCAGTTTGTACGAAGCGGGTCTTCTGTGTTTTAAACGCATTCTTACTGCTTACTCTTACATGTGTCTCTGGGGCTGGAAATGACTGTTTCTACATTCTCCAAAGAAAGGGTTTCTGAACTGCTGCAAACACAAAGCAGTTTAGCTCTGGAAGTTGAATGCACACATTGACAACCATTCTGCTAGATAGCTCCGTTTTAGTTTTACAGCAAGGTACTTCTCTTTACAGCCTGTACTCCCAAGCACTCTGCAATGTCCAAACGCAGCTTTTAGAAGAAACGTGTTTCTGCCTCGCTGAATATAAACATAGATGCAACTTCCTAAAAGGAACCAACACAGAGCAGATCAGTTTGTACGAAGCGAGTCTTCTTTCTTTTAAACGCATTCTTACTGCAAACTCTTATATGTGTCTCTAGGGCTGGAAATGACTGTTTCTACATTCTCCAAAGAAAGGGTTTCTGAACTGCTGCAAACACACAGAAGTTTAGCTCTGGAAGTTGAATGCACACATTGACAACCATTCTGCTAGAAAGCTCCGTTTTAGTTTTACAGCAAGGTACTTCTCTTTACAGCCTGTACTCCCAAGGTCTCTGGAATGTCCAAACGCAGCTTTTAGAAGAAACGTGTTTCTACCTCGCTGAATGTAAACATAGATGCAACTTCCTAAAAGGAACCAACACACATCAGATCAGTTTGTACGAAGCTGGTCTTCTGTGTTTTAAACGCATTCTTACTGCTAACCCTTATATGCTTCCCTAGGGCTGGAAATGACTGTTTCTACATTCTCCAAAGAAAGGGTTTCTGAACTGCTGCAAACACACAGCAGTTTAGCTCTGGAAGTTGAATGCACACATTGACAACCATTCTGCTAGATAGCTCCATTTTTGTTTTACAGCAAGCTACTTCTCTTTACAGCCTGTATTCCCAAGCACTCTGGAATGTCCAAACGCAGCTTTTAGAAGAAACGTGTTTCTGCCTCGCTGAATATAAACATAGATGCAACTTCCTAAAAGGAACAAACACAGAGCAGATCAGTTTGTACGAAGCAGGTCTTCTTTGTTTTAAACGCATTCTTACAGCTAACTCTTATATACTTCTGTAGGGCTGAAAATGACAGTTTCTACATTCTCCAAAGAAAAGGTTTCTGAACTGCGACAAACACACAGCAG
Organism: Saimiri boliviensis; assembly: GCF_048565385.1. Taxonomy (NCBI): domain Eukaryota; kingdom Metazoa; phylum Chordata; class Mammalia; order Primates; family Cebidae; genus Saimiri; species Saimiri boliviensis. Next base: position 66,228,606 of record NC_133456.1, read on the forward strand.
TTTAGCTCTGGAAGTTGAATGCACACATTGACAAGCATTCTGCTAGATAGCTCCGTTTTAGTTTTACAGCATGGTACTTCTCTTTACAGCCTGTACTCCCAAGCACTTTGAAATGTCCAAACGCAGCTTTTAGAAGAAAAGTGTTTCTACCTCCCTAATGTAAACATAAATGCAACTTCCTAAAAGGAACCAACACAGAGCAGATCAGTTTGTACGAAGCGGGTCTTCTGTGTTTTAAACGCATTCTTACTGCTAACTCTTATATGCGTCTCTAGGGCTGGAAATGACTGTTTCTACATTCTCCAAAGAAAGGGTTTCTGAACTGCTGCAAACACACAGAAGTTTAGCTCTGGAAGTTGAATGCACACATTGACAACCATACTGCTAGATAGCTACGTTTTTGTTTTACAGCAAGGTACTTCTCTTTACAGCCTGTACTCCCAAGCACTCTGGAATGTCCAAACGCAGCTTTTAGAAGAAACGTGTTTCTGCCTCGCTGAATATAAACAGAGATGCAAATTCCTAAAAGGAACCAACACAGAGCAGATCAGTTTGTACGAAGTGTGTCTTCTTTCTTTTAAACGCATTCTTACTGCAAACTCTTATATGCTTCTCTAGGGCTGGAAATGACTGTTTCTACATTCTCCAAAGAAAGGGTTTCTGAACTGCAGAAAACACAGGGCAGTTTAGCTCTGGAAGTTGAACGCCCACATTGACAACCATTCTGCTACATAGCTCCGTTTTTGTTTTACAGCAAGGTACTTCTCTTTACAGCTTGTATTCCAAAGCACTCTGGAATGTCCAAACGCAGCTTTTAGAAGAAAAGTTTTTCTGCCTCGCTGAATATAAACATAGATGCAACTTCCTAAAAGGAACCAACACAGAGCAGATCAGTTCGTACGAAGTGGGACTTCTTTGTTTTAAACGGATTCTTACTGCAAACTCTTATATGCTTCTCTAGGGCTGGAAATGACTGTTTCTACATTCTCTAAAGAAAGGGTTTCTTTACTGCTGCAAACACACAGCAGTTTAGCTCTGGAAGATGAATGAACACATTGACAACCATTCTGCTAGATAGCTCCGTTTTAGTTTTACAGCAAGGTACTTCTCTTTACAGCCTGTACTCCCAAGCACTCTGGAATGTCCAAACGCAGCTTTTAGAAGAAAAGTGTTTCTACCTCGCTGAATATAAACATAGATGCAACTTCCTAAAAGGAACCAACACAGAGCAGATCAGTTCGTACGAAGTGGGTCTTCTTTGTTTTAAACGCATTCTTACTGCAAACTCTTATATGCTTCTCTAGGGCTGGAAATGACTGTTTCTACATTCTCCAAAGAAAGGGTTTCTTTACTGCTGCAAACACGGAGCAGTTTAGCTCTGGAAGTTGAATGCACACATTGACAACCATTCTGCTAGATAGCTCCGTTTTTTTTTACAGCAAGGTACTTCTCTTTACAGCCTGTACTCCCAAGCACTCTGGAATGTCCAAACGCAGCTTTTAGAAGAAACGTGTTTCTACCTCGCTGAATGTAAACATACATGCAACTTCCTAAAAGGAACCAAAACACAGCAGATCAGTTTGTACGAAGCGGGTCTTCTGTGTTTTAAACGCATTCTTACTGCTAACTCTTATATGCGTCTTTAGGGCTGGAAATAACTGTTTCTACATTCTCCAAGGAAAGGGTTTCTGAACTGCTGCAAAGACACAGAAGTTTAGCTCTGGAAGTTGAATGCACACATTGACAACCATTCTGCTAGATAGCTCCGTTTTTGTTTTACAGCAAGGTACTTCTCTTTGGAGCCTGTACTCCCAAGCACTCTGGAATGTCCGAACGCAGCTTTTAGAAGAAACGTGTTTCTTCCTCGCTGAAAGTAAACATAGATGCAACTTCCTAAAAGGGACCAACACACAGCAGATCAGTTTGTACGAAGCGGGTCTTCTGTGTTTTAAACGCATTCTTACTGCTAACTGTTATATGCGTCTCTAGGGCTGGAAATGACTGTTTCTACATTCTCCAAAGAAAGGGTTTCTGAACTGCTGCAAACACACAGAAGTTTAGCTCTGGAAGTTGAATGCACACATTGACAACCATTCTGCTAGATAGCTCCGTTTTAGTTTTACAGCAAGGTACTTCTCTTTACAGCCTGTACTCCCAAGCACTCTGGAATGTCCAAACGCAGCTTTTAGAAGAAACGTGTTTCTACCTCGCTGAATGTAAACATAGATGCAACTTCCTAAAAGGAACCGACACACAGCAGATCAGTTTGTACCAAGCGGGTCTTCTGTGTTTTAAACGCATTCTTACTGCTAACTCTTATATGCTTCTCTAGGGCTGGAAATGACTGTTTCTACATTCTCCAAAGAAAGGGTTTCTGAACTGCTGCAAACACACATCAGTTTAGCTCTGGAAGTTGAATGCACACATTGACAACCATTCTGCTAGATAGCTCCGTTTTTGTTTTACAGCAAGGTACTTCTCTTTACAGCCTGTACTCCCAAGCACTCTGGAATGTCCAAACGCAGCTTTTAGAAGAAACGTGTTTCTGCCTCGCTGAATATAAACAGAGATGCAAATTCCTAAAAGGAACCAACACAGAGCAGATCAGTTTGTACGAAGCGAGTCTTCTTTGTTTTAAACGCATTCTTACTGCTAACTCTTATATGCATCTCTAGGGCTGGAAATGACTGTTTCTACATTCTCCAAAGAAAGGGTTTCTGAACTGCTGCAAACACACAGAAGTTTAGCTCTGGAAGTTGAATGCACACATTGACAACCATTCTGCTAGATAGCTCCGTTTTAGTTTTACAGCAAGCTACTCTTTACAGCCTGTACTCCCAAGCACTCTGCAATGTCCAAACGCAGCTTTTAGAATAAACGTGTTTCTACCTCTCTGAATGTAAACATAGATGCAACCTCATAAAAGGAACCAAGACACAGCAGATCAGATTGTACGAAGCGGGTCTTCTGTGTTTTAAACGCATTCTTACTGCTAAATCTTATATGCGTCTCTAGGGCTGGAAATGATTGTTTCTACATTCTCCAAAGAAAGGGTTTCTGAACTGCTGCAAACATACATCAGTTTACCTCTGGAAGGTGAATGCACACGTTGACAGCCATTCTGCTAGATAGCTCCGTTTTTGTTTTAGAGCAATGTACTTCTCTACAGCCTGTACTCCCAAGCACTCTGGAATGTCCGAACGCAGCTTTTAGAAGAAACGTGTTTCTTCCTCGCTGAATGTAAATATAGATGCAACTTCCTAAAAGGAACCAACACACAGCATATCAGTTTGTACGAAGCGGGTCTTCTGTGTTTTAAACGCATTCTTACTCCTAACTCTCTTATGCGTCTCTATGCCTGGAAATGACTGTTTCTACATTCTCCAAAGAAAGGGTTTCTGAACTGCTGCAAACATACATCAGTTTACCTCTGGAAGGTGAATGCACACGTTGACAGCCATTCTGGTAGATAGCTCCGTTTTTGTTTTAGAGCAATGTACTTCTCTTTACAGCCTGTGCTGCCATCCACTCTGGAATGTTCAAACGATGTTTTTAGAAGATACGTGTTTCTGCTTCGCTGAATCTAAACATAGATGCAACTTCCTAAAAGGAACCAACACACAGCAGATCAGTTTGTACGAAGCGGGTCTTCTGTGTTTTAAACGAATTCTTACTGCTAACTCTTATATGCGTCTCTAGGGCTGGAAATGACTGTTTCTACATTCTGCAAAGAAAGGGTTTCTGAACTGCAGCAAACACAGGGCAGTTTAGCTCTGGAAGTTGAACGCCCACATTGACAACCATTCTGCTAGATAGCTCCGTTTTTGTTTTACAGCAAGGTACTTCTCTTTACAGCCTGTATTCCCAAGCACTCTGGAATGTCCAAACGCAGCTTTTAGAAGAAAAGTTTTTCTGCCTCGCTGAATATAAACATAGATGCAACTTCCTAAAAGGAACCAACACAGAGCAGATCAGTTCGTACGAAGCGGGACTTCTTTGTTTTAAACGCATTCTTACTGCAAACTCTTATATGCTTCTCTAGGGCTGGAAATGACTGTTTCTACATTCTCCAAAGAAAGGGTTTCTTTACTGCTGCAAACACACAGCAGTTTAGCTCTGGAAGTTGAATGCACACATTGACAACCATTCTGCTAGATAGCTCCGTTTTTGTTTTACAGCAAGGTAATTCTCTTTACAGCCTGTACTCCCAAGCACTCTGGAATGTCCGAACGCAGCTTTTAGAAGAAACGTGTTTCTTCCTCGCTGAATGTAAATATAGATGCAACTTCCTAAAAGGAACCAACACACAGCAGATCAGTTTGTACGAAGTGGGTCTTCTGTGTTTTAAACGCGTTCTTACTGCTAACTCTTATATGCGTCTTTAGGGCTGGAAATGACTGTTTCTACATTCTCCAAAGAAAGGTTTTCTGAACTGCTGCAAACACACAGAAGTTTAGCTCTGGAAGTTGAATGCACACATTGACAACCATTCTGCTAGATAGCTCCGTTTTAGTTTTACAGCAAGGTAATTCTCTTTACAGCCTGTACTCCCAAGCACTCTGCAATGTCCAAACGCAGCTTTTAGAAGAAACGTGTTTCTGCCTCGCTGAATATAAACATAGATGCAACTTCCTAAAAGGAACCAACACACAGCAGATCAGTTTGTACGAAGAGGTTCTTCTTTGTTTTAAAAGCATTCTTACTGCAAACTCTTATATGATTCTCTAGGGCTGGAAATGACTGTTTCTACATTCTCCAAAGAAAGGGTTTCTGAACTGCTGCAAACACACAGCAGTTCAGCTCTGGAAGTTGAATGCACACATTGACAACCATTCTGCTAGATAGCTCCGTTTTTGTTTTACAGCAAGGTACTTCTCTTTACAGCCTGTACTCCCAAGCACTCTGGAATGTCCAAACGCAGCTTTTAGAAGAAACGTGTTTCTACCTCGCTGAATGTAAACATAGATGCAACCTACTAAAAGGAACCAAAACACCGCAGATCAGTTTGTACGAAGCGGGTCTTCTGTGTTTTAAACGCATTCTTTCTGCTAACTCTTATATGCGTCTCTAGGGCTGGAAATGACTGTTTCTACATTCTCCAAACAAAGGGTTTCTGAACTGCTGCAAACACACAGAAGTTTAGCTCTGGAAGTTGAATGCACACATTGACAACCATTCTGCTAGATAGCTCCGTTTTGGTTTTACAGCAAGGTACTTCTCTTTACAGCCTGTATTCCCAAGCACTCTGGAATGTCTAAATGCAGCTTTTAGAAGAAACGTGTTTCTGCCTCGCTGAATATAAACATAGATGCAACTTCCTAAAAGGAACCGACACAGAGCAGATCAGTTTGTACGAAGCGAGTCTTCTTTGTTTTCAACGCATTCTTACTGCAAACTCTTATATGTGTCTCTAGGGCTGGAAATGACTGTTTCTACATTCTCCAAAGAAAGGGTTTCTGAACTGCTGCAAACACACAGAAGTTTAGCTCTGGAAGTTGAATGCACACATTGACAACCATTCTGCTAGATAGCTCCGTTTTAGTTTTACAGCAAGGTACTTCTCTTTACAGCCTGTACTCCCAAGGTCTCTGGAATGTCCAAACGCAGCTTTTAGAAGAAAAGTGTTTCTACCTCGCTGAATGTAAACATAGATGCAACTTTCTAAAAGGAACCGACACACAGCAGATCAGTTTGTACGAAGCGGGTCTTCTGTGTTTTAAACGCATTTTTACTGCTAACTCTTATATGCATCTCTAGGGCTGGAAATGACTGTTTCTACATTCTCCAAAGAAAGGGTTTCTGAACTGCTGCAAACACACAGAAGTTTAGCTCTGGAAGTTGAATGGACACATTGACAACCATTCTGCTAGATAGCTCCGTTTTAGTTTTACAGCAAGGTACTTCTCTTTACAGCCTGTACTCCCAAGCACTCTGGAATGTCCAAACGCAGCTTTTAGAAGAAACGTGTTTCTGCCTCGCTGAATATAAACAAAGATGCAAATTCCTAAAAGGAACCAACACAGAGCAGATCAGTTTGTACGAAGTGCGTCTTCTTTCTTTTAAACGCATTCTTACTGCAAACTCTTATATGCTTCTCTAGGGCTGGAAATGACTGTTTCTACATTCTCCAAAGAAAGGGTTTCTGAACTGCTGCAAACACACAGCAGTTCAGCTCTGGAAGTTGAATGCACACATTGACAACCATTCTGCTAGATAGCTCCGTTTTTGTTTTACAGCAAGGTACTTCTCTTTACAGCCTGTACTCCCAAGCACTCTGGAATGTCCAAACGCAGCTTTTAGAAGAAACGTGTTTCTACCTCGCTGAATGTAAACATAGATGCAACTTCCTAAAAGGAACCAACACAGAGCAGATAAGTTCGTACGAAGTGGGACTTCTTTGTTTTAAACGCATTCTTACTGCAAACACACAGAAGTTTAGCTCTGGAAGTTGAATGCACACATTGACAACCATTCTGCTAGATAGCTCCGTTTTAGTTTTACAGCAAGGTACTTCTCTTTACAGCCTGTACTCCCAAGCACTCTGGAATGACCAAACGCAGCTTTTAGAAGAAACGTGTTTCTTCCTCGCAGAATGTAAACATAGATGCAACTTCCTAAAAGGAACCAACACACAGCAGATCAGTTTGTACGAAGCGGGTCTTCTGTGTTTTAAACGCATTCTTACTGCTTACTCTTACATGTGTCTCTGGGGCTGGAAATGACTGTTTCTACATTCTCCAAAGAAAGGGTTTCTGAACTGCTGCAAACACAAAGCAGTTTAGCTCTGGAAGTTGAATGCACACATTGACAACCATTCTGCTAGATAGCTCCGTTTTAGTTTTACAGCAAGGTACTTCTCTTTACAGCCTGTACTCCCAAGCACTCTGCAATGTCCAAACGCAGCTTTTAGAAGAAACGTGTTTCTGCCTCGCTGAATATAAACATAGATGCAACTTCCTAAAAGGAACCAACACAGAGCAGATCAGTTTGTACGAAGCGAGTCTTCTTTCTTTTAAACGCATTCTTACTGCAAACTCTTATATGTGTCTCTAGGGCTGGAAATGACTGTTTCTACATTCTCCAAAGAAAGGGTTTCTGAACTGCTGCAAACACACAGAAGTTTAGCTCTGGAAGTTGAATGCACACATTGTCAACCATTCTGCTAGAAAGCTCCGTTTTAGTTTTACAGCAAGGTACTTCTCTTTACAGCCTGTACTCCCAAGGTCTCTGGAATGTCCAAACGCAGCTTTTAGAAGAAAAGTGTTTCTACCTCGCTGAATGTAAACATAGATGCAACTTTCTAAAAGGAACCGACACACAGCAGATCAGTTTGTACGAAGCGGGTCTTCTGTGTTTTAAACGCATTCTTACTGCTAACTCTTATATGCATCTCTAGGGCTGGAAATGACTGTTTCTACATTCTCCAAAGAAAGGGTTTCTGAACTGCTGCAAACACACAGAAGTTTAGCTCTGGAAGTTGAATGGACACATTGACAACCATTCTGCTAGATAGCTCCGTTTTAGTTTTAGAGCAATGTACTTCTCTTTACAGCCTGTCCTCCCAAGCACTCTGGAATGTCCAAACGCAGCTTTTAGAAGAAACGTGTTTCTGCCTCGCTGAATATAAACAGAGATGCAAATTCCTAAAAGGAACCAACACAGAGCAGATCAGTTTGTACGAAGTGCGTCTTCTTTCTTTTAAACGCATTCTTACTGCAAACTCTTATATGTGTCTCTAGGGCTGGAAATGACTGTTTCTACATTCTCCAAAGAAAGGGTTTCTGAACTGCTGCAAACACACAGCAGTTCAGCTCTGGAAGTTGAATGCACACATTGACAACCATTCTGCTAGATAGCTCCGTTTTTGTTTTACAGCAAGGTACTTCTCTTTACAGCCTGTACTCCCAAGCACTCTGGAATGTCCAAACGCAGCTTTTAGAAGAAACATGTTTCTGCCTCGCTGAATGTAAACATAGATGCAACTTCCTAAAAGGAACCAACACAGAGCAAATCAGTTTGTACGAAGTGCGTCTTCTTTCTTTTAAACGCATTCTTACTGCAAACTCTTATATGCTTCTCTAGGGCTGGAAATGACTGTTTCTACATTCTCCAAACAAAGGGTTTCTGAACTGCTGCAAACACACAGAAGTTTAGCTCTGGAAGTTGAATGAACACATTGACAACCATTCTGCTAGATAGCTCCATTTTTCTTTCACAGCAAGGTACTTCTCTTTACAGCCTGTACTCCCAAGCACTCTGGAATGTCCAAACGCAGCTTTTAGAAGAAACGTGTTTCTACCTCGCTGAATGTAAACATAGATGCAACTTCCTAAAAGGAACCAACACACATCAGATCAGTTTGTACGAAGCTGGTCTTCTGTGTTTTAAACGCATTCTTACTGCTAACCCTTATATGCTTCCCTAGGGCTGGAAATGACTGTTTCTACATTCTCCAAAGAAAGGGTTTCTGAACTGCTGCAAACACACAGCAGTTTAGCTCTGGAAGTTGAATGCACACATTGACAACCATTCTGCTAGATAGCTCCATTTTTGTTTTACAGCAAGCTACTTCTCTTTACAGCCTGTATTCCCAAGCACTCTGGAATGTCCAAACGCAGCTTTTAGAAGAAACGTGTTTCTGCCTCGCTGAATATAAACATAGATGCAACTTCCTAAAAGGAACAAACACAGAGCAGATCAGTTTGTACGAAGCAGGTCTTCTTTGTTTTAAACGCATTCTTACAGCTAACTCTTATATACTTCTGTAGGGCTGAAAATGACAGTTTCTACATTCTCCAAAGAAAAGGTTTCTGAACTGCGACAAACACACAGCAGTTTAGCTCTGGAAGTTGAATGCACACATTGACAAGCATTCTGCTAGATAGCTCCGTTTTAGTTTTACAGCATGGTACTTCTCTTTACAGCCTGTACTCCCAAGCACTTTGAAATGTCCAAACGCAGCTTTTAGAAGAAAAGTGTTTCTACCTCCCTAATGTAAACATAAATGCAACTTCCTAAAAGGAACCAACACAGAGCAGATCAGTTTGTACGAAGCGGGTCTTCTGTGTTTTAAACGCATTCTTACTGCTAACTCTTATATGCGTCTCTAGGGCTGGAAATGACTGTTTCTACATTCTCCAAAGAAAGGGTTTCTGAACTGCTGCAAACACACAGAAGTTTAGCTCTGGAAGTTGAATGCACACATTGACAACCATACTGCTAGATAGCTACGTTTTTGTTTTACAGCAAGGTACTTCTCTTTACAGCCTGTACTCCCAAGCACTCTGGAATGTCCAAACGCAGCTTTTAGAAGAAACGTGTTTCTGCCTCGCTGAATATAAACAGAGATGCAAATTCCTAAAAGGAACCAACACAGAGCAGATCAGTTTGTACGAAGTGTGTCTTCTTTCTTTTAAACGCATTCTTACTGCAAACTCTTATATGCTTCTCTAGGGCTGGAAATGACTGTTTCTACATTCTCCAAAGAAAGGGTTTCTGAACTGCAGAAAACACAGGGCAGTTTAGCTCTGGAAGTTGAACGCCCACATTGACAACCATTCTGCTACATAGCTCCGTTTTTGTTTTACAGCAAGGTACTTCTCTTTACAGCCTGTATTCCCAAGCACTCTGGAATGTCCAAACGCAGCTTTTAGAAGAAAAGTTTTTCTGCCTCGCTGAATATAAACATAGATGCAACTTCCTAAAAGGAACCAACACAGAGCAGATCAGTTCGTACGAAGTGGGACTTCTTTGTTTTAAACGGATTCTTACTGCAAACTCTTATATGCTTCTCTAGGGCTGGAAATGACTGTTTCTACATTCTCTAAAGAAAGGGTTTCTTTACTGCTGCAAACACACAGCAGTTTAGCTCTGGAAGATGAATGAACACATTGACAACCATTCTGCTAGATAGCTCCGTTTTAGTTTTACAGCAAGGTACTTCTCTTTACAGCCTGTACTCCCAAGCACTCTGGAATGTCCAAACGCAGCTTTTAGAAGAAAAGTGTTTCTACCTCGCTGAATATAAACATAGATGCAACTTCCTAAAAGGAACCAACACAGAGCAGATCAGTTCGTACGAAGTGGGTCTTCTTTGTTTTAAACGCATTCTTACTGCAAACTCTTATATGCTTCTCTAGGGCTGGAAATGACTGTTTCTACATTCTCCAAAGAAAGGGTTTCTTTACTGCTGCAAACACGGAGCAGTTTAGCTCTGGAAGTTGAATGCACACATTGACAACCATTCTGCTAGATAGCTCCGTTTTTTTTTACAGCAAGGTACTTCTCTTTACAGCCTGTACTCCCAAGCACTCTGGAATGTCCAAACGCAGCTTTTAGAAGAAACGTGTTTCTACCTCGCTGAATGTAAACATACATGCAACTTCCTAAAAGGAACCAAAACACAGCAGATCAGTTTGTACGAAGCGGGTCTTCTGTGTTTTAAACGCATTCTTACTGCTAACTCTTATATGCGTCTTTAGGGCTGGAAATAACTGTTTCTACATTCTCCAAGGAAAGGGTTTCTGAACTGCTGCAAAGACACAGAAGTTTAGCTCTGGAAGTTGAATGCACACATTGACAACCATTCTGCTAGATAGCTCCGTTTTTGTTTTACAGCAAGGTACTTCTCTTTGGAGCCTGTACTCCCAAGCACTCTGGAATGTCCGAACGCAGCTTTTAGAAGAAACGTGTTTCTTCCTCGCTGAAAGTAAACATAGATGCAACTTCCTAAAAGGGACCAACACACAGCAGATCAGTTTGTACGAAGCGGGTCTTCTGTGTTTTAAACGCATTCTTACTGCTAACTGTTATATGCGTCTCTAGGGCTGGAAATGACTGTTTCTACATTCTCCAAAGAAAGGGTTTCTGAACTGCTGCAAACACACAGAAGTTTAGCTCTGGAAGTTGAATGCACACATTGACAACCATTCTGCTAGATAGCTCCGTTTTAGTTTTACAGCAAGGTACTTCTCTTTACAGCCTGTACTCCCAAGCACTCTGGAATGTCCAAACGCAGCTTTTAGAAGAAACGTGTTTCTACCTCGCTGAATGTAAACATAGATGCAACTTCCTAAAAGGAACCGACACACAGCAGATCAGTTTGTACCAAGCGGGTCTTCTGTGTTTTAAACGCATTCTTACTGCTAACTCTTATATGCTTCTCTAGGGCTGGAAATGACTGTTTCTACATTCTCCAAAGAAAGGGTTTCTGAACTGCTGCAAACACACATCAGTTTAGCTCTGGAAGTTGAATGCACACATTGACAACCATTCTGCTAGATAGCTCCGTTTTTGTTTTACAGCAAGGTACTTCTCTTTACAGCCTGTACTCCCAAGCACTCTGGAATGTCCAAACGCAGCTTTTAGAAGAAACGTGTTTCTGCCTCGCTGAATATAAACAGAGATGCAAATTCCTAAAAGGAACCAACACAGAGCAGATCAGTTTGTACGAAGCGAGTCTTCTTTGTTTTAAACGCATTCTTACTGCTAACTCTTATATGCATCTCTAGGGCTGGAAATGACTGTTTCTACATTCTCCAAAGAAAGGGTTTCTGAACTGCTGCAAACACACAGAAGTTTAGCTCTGGAAGTTGAATGGACACATTGACAACCATTCTGCTAGATAGCTCCGTTTTAGTTTTACAGCAAGGTACTTCTCTTTACAGCCTGTACTCCCAAGCACTCTGGAATGTCCAAACGCAGCTTTTAGAAGAAACGTGTTTCTACCTCTCTGAATGTAAACATAGATGCAACCTCATAAAAGGAACCAAGACACAGCAGATCAGTTTGTACGAAGCGGGTCTTCTGTGTTTTAAACGCATTCTTACTGCTAAATCTTATATGCGTTTCTAGGGCTGGAAATGATTGTTTCTACATTCTCCAAAGAAAGGGTTTCTGAACTGCTGCAAACATACATCAGTTTACCTCTGGAAGGTGAATGCACACGTTGACAGCCATTCTGCTAGATAGCTCCGTTTTTGTTTTAGAGCAATGTACTTCTCTTTACAGCCTGTGCTGCCATCCACTCTGGAATGTTCAAACGATGTTTTTAGAAGATACGTGTTTCTGCTTCGCTGAATCTAAACATAGATGCAACTTCCTAAAAGGAACCAACACACAGCAGATCAGTTTGTACGAAGCGGGTCTTCTGTGTTTTAAACGAATTCTTACTGCTAACTCTTATATGCGTCTCTAGGGCTGGAAATGACTGTTTCTACATTCTCCAAAGAAAGGGTTTCTGAACTGCAGCAAACACAGGGCAGTTTAGCTCTGGAAGTTGAATGCACACATTGACAACCATTCTGCTACATAGCTCCGTTTTTGTTTTAGAGCAATGTACTTCTCTTTACAGCCTGTACTCCCAAGCACTCTGGAATGTCCAAACGCAGCTTTTAGAAGAAACGTGTTTCTGCCTCGCTGAATATAAACAGAGATGCAAATTCCTAAAAGGAACCAACACAGAGCAGATCAGTTTGTACGAAGTGCGTCTTCTTTCTTTTAAACGCATTCTTACTGCAAACTCTTATATGTGTCTCTAGGGCTGGAAATGACTGTTTCTACATTCTCCAAAGAAAGGGTTTCTGAACTGCTGCAAACACACAGCAGTTCAGCTCTGGAAGTTGAATGCACACATTGACAACCATTCTGCTAGATAGCTCCGTTTTTGTTTTACAGCAGGGTACTTCTCTTTACAGCCTGTACTCCCAAGCACTCTGGAATGTCCAAACGCAGCTTTTAGAAGAAACATGTTTCTGCCTCGCTGAATGTAAACATAGATGCAACTTCCTAAAAGGAACCAACACAGAGCAAATCAGTTTGTACGAAGTGCGTCTTCTTTCTTTTAAACGCATTCTTACTGCAAACTCTTATATGCTTCTCTAGGGCTGGAAATGACTGTTTCTACATTCTCCAAACAAAGGGTTTCTGAACTGCTGCAAACACACAGAAGTTTAGCTCTGGAAGTTGAATGCACACATTGACAACCATTCTGCTAGATAGCTCCATTTTTCTTTTACAGCAAGGTACTTCTCTTTACAGCCTGTACTCCCAAGCACTCTGGAATGTCCAAACGCAGCTTTTAGAAGAAACGTGTTTCTACCTCGCTGAATGTAAACATAGATGCAACTTCCTAAAAGGAACCAACACACATCAGATCAGTTTGTACGAAGCTGGTCTTCTGTGTTTTAAACGCATTCTTACTGCTAACCCTTATATGCTTCCCTAGGGCTGGAAATGACTGTTTCTACATTCTCCAAAGAAAGGGTTTCTGAACTGCTGCAAACACACAGCAGTTTAGCTCTGGAAGTTGAATGCACACATTGACAACCATTCTGCTAGATAGCTCCATTTTTGTTTTACAGCAAGCTACTTCTCTTTACAGCCTGTATTCCCAAGCACTCTGGAATGTCCAAACGCAGCTTTTAGAAGAAACGTGTTTCTGCCTCGCTGAATATAAACATAGATGCAACTTCCTAAAAGGAACAAACACAGAGCAGATCAGTTTGTACGAAGCAGGTCTTCTTTGTTTTAAACGCATTCTTACAGCTAACTCTTATATACTTCTGTAGGGCTGAAAATGACAGTTTCTACATTCTCCAAAGAAAAGGTTTCTGAACTGCGACAAACACACAGCAGTTTAGCTCTGGAAGTTGAATGCACACATTGACAAGCATTCTGCTAGATAGCTCCGTGTTAGTTTTACAGCATGGTACTTCTCTTTACAGCCTGTACTCCCAAGCACTTTGAAATGTCCAAACGCAGCTTTTAGAAGAAAAGTGTTTCTACCTCCCTAATGTAAACATAAATGCAACTTCCTAAAAGGAACCAACACAGAGCAGATCAGTTTGTACGAAGCGGGTCTTCTGTGTTTTAAACGCATTCTTACTGCTAACTCTTATATGCGTCTCTAGGGCTGGAAATGACTGTTTCTACATTCTCCAAAGAAAGGGTTTCTGAACTGCTGCAAACACACAGAAGTTTAGCTCTGGAAGTTGAATGGACACATTGACAACCATTCTGCTAGATAGCTCCGTTTTAGTTTTACAGTAAGGTACTTCTCTTTACAGCCTGTCCTCCCAAGCACTCTGGAATGTCCAAACGCAGCTTTTAGAAGAAACGTGTTTCTGCCTCGCTGAATATAAACAAAGATGCAAATTCCTAAAAGGAACCAACACAGAGCAGATCAGTTTGTACGAAGTGCGTCTTCTTTCTTTTAAACGCATTCTTACTGCAAACTCTTATATGCTTCTCTAGGGCTGGAAATGACTGTTTCTACATTCTCCAAAGAAAGGGTTTCTGAACTGCTGCAAACACACAGCAGTTCAGCTCTGGAAGTTGAATGCACACATTGACAACCATTCTGCTAGATAGCTCCGTTTTTGTTTTACAGCAAGGTACTTCTCTTTACAGCCTGTACTCCCAAGCACTCTGGAATGTCCAAACGCAGCTTTTAGAAGAAACGTGTTTCTACCTCGCTGAATGTAAACATAGATGCAACTTCCTAAAAGGCACCAACACAGAGCAGATAAGTTCGTACGAAGTGGGACTTCTTTGTTTTAAACGCATTCTTACTGCAAACACACAGAAGTTTAGCTCTGGAAGTTGAATGCACACATTGACAACCATTCTGCTAGATAGCTCCGTTTTAGTTTTACAGCAAGGTACTTCTCTTTACAGCCTGTACTCCCAAGCACTCTGGAATGACCAAACGCAGCTTTTAGAAGAAACGTGTTTCTTCCTCGCAGAATGTAAACATAGATGCAACTTCCTAAAAGGAACCAACACACAGCAGATCAGTTTGTACGAAGCGGGTCTTCTGTGTTTTAAACGCATTCTTACTGCTTACTCTTACATGTGTCTCTGGGGCTGGAAATGACTGTTTCTACATTCTCCAAAGAAAGGGTTTCTGAACTGCTGCAAACACAAAGCAGTTTAGCTCTGGAAGTTGAATGCACACATTGACAACCATTCTGCTAGATAGCTCCGTTTTAGTTTTACAGCAAGGTACTTCTCTTTACAGCCTGTACTCCCAAGCACTCTGCAATGTCCAAACGCAGCTTTTAGAAGAAACGTGTTTCTGCCTCGCTGAATATAAACATAGATGCAACTTCCTAAAAGGAACCAACACAGAGCAGATCAGTTTGTACGAAGCGAGTCTTCTTTCTTTTAAACGCATTCTTACTGCAAACTCTTATATGTGTCTCTAGGGCTGGAAATGACTGTTTCTACATTCTCCAAAGAAAGGGTTTCTGAACTGCTGCAAACACACAGAAGTTTAGCTCTGGAAGTTGAATGCACACATTGACAACCATTCTGCTAGAAAGCTCCGTTTTAGTTTTACAGCAAGGTACTTCTCTTTACAGCCTGTACTCCCAAGGTCTCTGGAATGTCCAAACGCAGCTTTTAGAAGAAAAGTGTTTCTACCTCGCTGAATGTAAACATAGATGCAACTTTCTAAAAGGAACCGACACACAGCAGATCAGTTTGTACGAAGCGGGTCTTCTGTGTTTTAAACGCATTCTTACTGCTAACTCTTATATGCATCTCTAGGGCTGGAAATGACTGTTTCTACATTCTCCAAAGAAAGGGTTTCTGAACTGCTGCAAACACACAGAAGTTTAGCTCTGGAAGTTGAATGGTCACATTGACAACCATTCTGCTAGATAGCTCCGTTTTAGTTTTAGAGCAATGTACTTCTCTTTACAGCCTGTCCTCCCAAGCACTCTGGAATGTCCAAACGCAGCTTTTAGAAGAAACGTGTTTCTGCCTCGCTGAATATAAACAGAGATGCAAATTCCTAAAAGGAACCAACACAGAGCAGATCAGTTTGTACGAAGTGCGTCTTCTTTCTTTTAAACGCATTCTTACTGCAAACTCTTATATGTGTCTCTAGGGCTGGAAATGACTGTTTCTACATTCTCCAAAGAAAGGGTTTCTGAACTGCTGCAAACACACAGCAGTTCAGCTCTGGAAGTTGAATGCACACATTGACAACCATTCTGCTAGATAGCTCCGTTTTTGTTTTACAGCAAGGTACTTCTCTTTACAGCCTGTACTCCCAAGCACTCTGGAATGTCCAAACGCAGCTTTTAGAAGAAACATGTTTCTGCCTCGCTGAATGTAAACATAGATGCAACTTCCTAAAAGGAACCAACACAGAGCAAATCAGTTTGTACGAAGTGCGTCTTCTTTCTTTTAAACGCATTCTTACTGCAAACTCTTATATGCTTCTCTAGGGCTGGAAATGACTGTTTCTACATTCTCCAAACAAAGGGTTTCTGAACTGCTGCAAACACACAGAAGTTTAGCTCTGGAAGTTGAATGCACACATTGACAACCATTCTGCTAGATAGCTCCATTTTTCTTTCACAGCAAGGTACTTCTCTTTACAGCCTGTACTCCCAAGCACTCTGGAATGTCCAAACGCAGCTTTTAGAAGAAACGTGTTTCTACCTCGCTGAATGTAAACATAGATGCAACTTCCTAAAAGGAACCAACACACATCAGATCAGTTTGTAAGAAGCTGGTCTTCTGTGTTTTAAACGCATTCTTACTGCTAACCCTTATATGCTTCCCTAGGGCTGGAAATGACTGTTTCTACATTCTCCAAAGAAAGGGTTTCTGAACTGCTGCAAACACACAGCAGTTTAGCTCTGGAAGTTGAATGCACACATTGACAACCATTCTGCTAGATAGCTCCATTTTTGTTTTACAGCAAGCTACTTCTCTTTACAGCCTGTATTCCCAAGCACTCTGGAATGTCCAAACGCAGCTTTTAGAAGAAACGTGTTTCTGCCTCGCTGAATATAAACATAGATGCAACTTCCTAAAAGGAACAAACACAGAGCAGATCAGTTTGTACGAAGCAGGTCTTCTTTGTTTTAAACGCATTCTTACAGCTAACTCTTATATACTTCTGTAGGGCTGAAAATGACAGTTTCTACATTCTCCAAAGAAAAGGTTTCTGAACTGCGACAAACACACAGCAGTTTAGCTCTGGAAGTTGAATGCACACATTGACAAGCATTCTGCTAGATAGCTCCGTTTTAGTTTTACAGCATGGTACTTCTCTTTACAGCCTGTACTCCCAAGCACTTTGAAATGTCCAAACGCAGCTTTTAGAAGAAAAGTGTTTCTACCTCCCTAATGTAAACATAAATGCAACTTCCTAAAAGGAACCAACACAGAGCAGATCAGTTTGTACGAAGCGGGTCTTCTGTGTTTTAAACGCATTCTTACTGCTAACTCTTATATGCGTCTCTAGGGCTGGAAATGACTGTTTCTACATTCTCCAAAGAAAGGGTTTCTGAACTGCTGCAAACACACAGAAGTTTAGCTCTGGAAGTTGAATGCACACATTGACAACCATACTGCTAGATAGCTACGTTTTTGTTTTACAGCAAGGTATTTCTCTTTACAGCCTGTACTCCCAAGCACTCTGGAATGTCCAAACGCAGCTTTTAGAAGAAACGTGTTTCTGCCTCGCTGAATATAAACAGAGATGCAAATTCCTAAAAGGAACCAACACAGAGCAGATCAGTTTGTACGAAGTGTGTCTTCTTTCTTTTAAACGCATTCTTACTGCAAACTCTTATATGCTTCTCTAGGGCTGGAAATGACTGTTTCTACATTCTCCAAAGAAAGGGTTTCTGAACTGCAGAAAACACAGGGCAGTTTAGCTCTGGAAGTTGAACGCCCACATTGACAACCATTCTGCTACATAGCTCCGTTTTTGTTTTACAGCAAGGTACTTCTCTTTACAGCCTGTATTCCCAAGCACTCTGGAATGTCCAAACGCAGCTTTTAGAAGAAAAGTTTTTCTGCCTCGCTGAATATAAACATAGATGCAACTTCCTAAAAGGAACCAACACAGAGCAGATCAGTTCGTACGAAGTGGGACTTCTTTGTTTTAAACGGATTCTTACTGCAAACTCTTATATGCTTCTCTAGGGCTGGAAATGACTGTTTCTACATTCTCTAAAGAAAGGGTTTCTTTACTGCTGCAAACACACAGCAGTTTAGCTCTGGAAGACGAATGAACACATTGACAACCATTCTGCTAGATAGCTCCGTTTTAGTTTTACAGCAAGGTACTTCTCTTTACAGCCTGTACTCCCAAGCACTCTGGAATGTCCAAACGCAGCTTTTAGAAGAAAAGTGTTTCTACCTCGCTGAATATAAACATAGATGCAACTTCCTAAAAGGAACCAACACAGAGCAGATCAGTTCGTACGAAGTGGGTCTTCTTTGTTTTAAACGCATTCTTACTGCAAACTCTTATATGCTTCTCTAGGGCTGGAAATGACTGTTTCTACATTCTCCAAAGAAAGGGTTTCTTTACTGCTGCAAACACGGAGCAGTTTAGCTCTGGAAGTTGAATGCACACATTGACAACCATTCTGCTAGATAGCTCCGTTTTTTTTTACAGCAAGGTACTTCTCTTTACAGCCTGTACTCCCAAGCACTCTGGAATGTCCAAACGCAGCTTTTAGAAGAAACGTGTTTCTACCTCGCTGAATGTAAACATACATGCAACTTCCTAAAAGGAACCAAAACACAGCAGATCAGTTTGTACGAAGCGGGTCTTCTGTGTTTTAAACGCATTCTTACTGCTAACTCTTATATGCGTCTTTAGGGCTGGAAATAACTGTTTCTACATTCTCCAAGGAAAGGGTTTCTGAACTGCTGCAAAGACACAGAAGTTTAGCTCTGGAAGTTGAATGCACACATTGACAACCATTCTGCTAGATAGCTCCGTTTTTGTTTTACAGCAAGGTACTTCTCTTTGGAGCCTGTACTCCCAAGCACTCTGGAATGTCCGAACGCAGCTTTTAGAAGAAACGTGTTTCTTCCTCGATGAAAGTAAACATAGATGCAACTTCCTAAAAGGGACCAACACACAGCAGATCAGTTTGTACGAAGCGGGTCTTCTGTGTTTTAAACGCATTCTTACTGCTAACTGTTATATGCGTCTCTAGGGCTGGAAATGACTGTTTCTACATTCTCCAAAGAAAGGGTTTCTGAACTGCTGCAAACACACAGAAGTTTAGCTCTGGAAGTTGAATGCACACATTGACAACCATTCTGCTAGATAGCTCCGTTTTAGTTTTACAGCAAGGTACTTCTCTTTACAGCCTGTACTCCCAAGCACTCTGGAATGTCCAAACGCAGCTTTTAGAAGAAACGTGTTTCTACCTCGCTGAATGTAAACATAGATGCAACTTCCTAAAAGGAACCGACACACAGCAGATCAGTTTGTACCAAGCGGGTCTTCTGTGTTTTAAACGCATTCTTACTGCTAACTCTTATATGCTTCTCTAGGGCTGGAAATGACTGTTTCTACATTCTCCAAAGAAAGGGTTTCTGAACTGCTGCAAACACACATCAGTTTAGCTCTGGAAGTTGAATGAACACATTGACAACCATTCTGCTAGATAGCTCCGTTTTTGTTTTACAGCAAGGTACTTCTCTTTACAGCCTGTACTCCCAAGCACTCTGGAATGTCCAAACGCAGCTTTTAGAAGAAACGTGTTTCTGCCTCGCTGAATATAAACAGAGATGCAAATTCCTAAAAGGAACCAACACAGAGCAGATCAGTTTGTACGAAGCGAGTCTTCTTTGTTTTAAACGCATTCTTACTGCTAACTCTTATATGCATCTCTAGGGCTGGAAATGACTGTTTCTACATTCTCCAAAGAAAGGGTTTCTGAACTGCTGCAAACACACAGAAGTTTAGCTCTGGAAGTTGAATGGACACATTGACAACCATTCTGCTAGATAGCTCCGTTTTAGTTTTACAGCAAGGTACTTCTCTTTACAGCCTGTACTCCCAAGCACTCTGGAATGTCCAAACGCAGCTTTTAGAAGAAACGTGTTTCTACCTCTCTGAATGTAAACATAGATGCAACCTCATAAAAGGAACCAAGACACAGCAGATCAGTTTGTACGAAGCGGGTCTTCTGTGTTTTAAACGCATTCTTACTGCTAAATCTTATATGCGTTTCTAGGGCTGGAAATGATTGTTTCTACATTCTCCAAAGAAAGGGTTTCTGAACTGCTGCAAACATACATCAGTTTACCTCTGGAAGGTGAATGCACACGTTGACAGCCATTCTGCTAGATAGCTCCGTTTTTGTTTTAGAGCAATGTACTTCTCTTTACAGCCTGTGCTGCCATCCACTCTGGAATGTTCAAACGATGTTTTTAGAAGATACGTGTTTCTGCTTCGCTGAATCTAAACATAGATGCAACTTCCTAAAAGGAACCAACACACAGCAGATCAGTTTGTACGAAGCGGGTCTTCTGTGTTTTAAACGAATTCTTACTGCTAACTCTTATATGCGTCTCTAGGGCTGGAAATGACTGTTTCTACATTCTCCAAAGAAAGGGTTTCTGAACTGCAGCAAACACAGGGCAGTTTAGCTCTGGAAGTTGAATGGACACATTGACAACCATTCTGCTAGATAGCTCCGTTTTAGTTTTAGAGCAATGTACTTCTCTTTACAGCCTGTACTCCCAAGCACTCTGGAATGTCCAAACGCAGCTTTTAGAAGAAACGTGTTTCTGCCTCGCTGAATATAAACAGAGATGCAAATTCCTAAAAGGAACCAACACAGAGCAGATCAGTTTGTACGAAGTGCGTCTTCTTTCTTTTAAACGCATTCTTACTGCAAACTCTTATATGTGTCTCTAGGGCTGGAAATGACTGTTTCTACATTCTCCAAAGAAAGGGTTTCTGAACTGCTGCAAACACACAGCAGTTCAGCTCTGGAAGTTGAATGCACACATTGACAACCATTCTGCTAGATAGCTCCGTTTTTGTTTTACAGCAGGGTACTTCTCTTTACAGCCTGTACTCCCAAGCACTCTGGAATGTCCAAACGCAGCTTTTAGAAGAAACATGTTTCTGCCTCGCTGAATGTAAACATAGATGCAACTTCCTAAAAGGAACCAACACAGAGCAAATCAGTTTGTACGAAGTGCGTCTTCTTTCTTTTAAACGCATTCTTACTGCAAACTCTTATATGCTTCTCTAGGGCTGGAAATGACTGTTTCTACATTCTCCAAACAAAGGGTTTCTGAACTGCTGCAAACACACAGAAGTTTAGCTCTGGAAGTTGAATGCACACATTGACAACCATTCTGCTAGATAGCTCCATTTTTCTTTTACAGCAAGGTACTTCTCTTTACAGCCTGTACTCCCAAGCACTCTGGAATGTCCAAACGCAGCTTTTAGAAGAAACGTGTTTCTACCTCGCTGAATGTAAACATAGATGCAACTTCCTAAAAGGAACCAACACACATCAGATCAGTTTGTACGAAGCTGGTCTTCTGTGTTTTAAACGCATTCTTACTGCTAACCCTTATATGCTTCCCTAGGGCTGGAAATGACTGTTTCTACATTCTCCAAAGAAAGGGTTTCTGAACTGCTGCAAAAACACAGCAGTTTAGCTCTGGAAGTTGAATGCACACATTGACAACCATTCTGCTAGATAGCTCCATTTTTGTTTTACAGCAAGCTACTTCTCTTTACAGCCTGTATTCCCAAGCACTCTGGAATGTCCAAACGCAGCTTTTAGAAGAAACGTGTTTCTGCCTCGCTGAATATAAACATAGATGCAACTTCCTAAAAGGAACAAACACAGAGCAGATCAGTTTGTACGAAGCAGGTCTTCTTTGTTTTAAACGCATTCTTACAGCTAACTCTTATATACTTCTGTAGGGCTGAAAATGACAGTTTCTACATTCTCCAAAGAAAAGGTTTCTGAACTGCGACAAACACACAGCAGTTTAGCTCTGGAAGTTGAATGCACACATTGACAAGCATTCTGCTAGATAGCTCCGTGTTAGTTTTACAGCATGGTACTTCTCTTTACAGCCTGTACTCCCAAGCACTTTGAAATGTCCAA
The DNA here is from genome assembly GCF_048565385.1 of Saimiri boliviensis. Lineage (NCBI taxonomy): Eukaryota > Metazoa > Chordata > Mammalia > Primates > Cebidae > Saimiri > Saimiri boliviensis. The sequence goes on from NC_133456.1 coordinate 66,250,514, forward strand.
ACGCAGCTTTTAGAAGAAAAGTGTTTCTACCTCCCTAATGTAAACATAAATGCAACTTCCTAAAAGGAACCAACACAGAGCAGATCAGTTTGTACGAAGCGGGTCTTCTGTGTTTTAAACGCATTCTTACTGCTAACTCTTATATGCGTCTCTAGGGCTGGAAATGACTGTTTCTACATTCTCCAAAGAAAGGGTTTCTGAACTGCTGCAAACACACAGAAGTTTAGCTCTGGAAGTTGAATGGACACATTGACAACCATTCTGCTAGATAGCTACGTTTTAGTTTTACAGTAAGGTACTTCTCTTTACAGCCTGTCCTCCCAAGCACTCTGGAATGTCCAAACGCAGCTTTTAGAAGAAACGTGTTTCTGCCTCGCTGAATATAAACAAAGATGCAAATTCCTAAAAGGAACCAACACAGAGCAGATCAGTTTGTACGAAGTGCGTCTTCTTTCTTTTAAACGCATTCTTACTGCAAACTCTTATATGCTTCTCTAGGGCTGGAAATGACTGTTTCTACATTCTCCAAAGAAAGGGTTTCTGAACTGCTGCAAACACACAGCAGTTCAGCTCTGGAAGTTGAATGCACACATTGACAACCATTCTGCTAGATAGCTCCGTTTTTGTTTTACAGCAAGGTACTTCTCTTTACAGCCTGTACTCCCAAGCACTCTGGAATGTCCAAACGCAGCTTTTAGAAGAAACGTGTTTCTACCTCGCTGAATGTAAACATAGATGCAACTTCCTAAAAGGAACCAACACAGAGCAGATAAGTTCGTACGAAGTGGGACTTCTTTGTTTTAAACGCATTCTTACTGCAAACACACAGAAGTTTAGCTCTGGAAGTTGAATGCACACATTGACAACCATTCTGCTAGATAGCTCCGTTTTAGTTTTACAGCAAGGTACTTCTCTTTACAGCCTGTACTCCCAAGCACTCTGGAATGACCAAACGCAGCTTTTAGAAGAAACGTGTTTCTTCCTCGCAGAATGTAAACATAGATGCAACTTCCTAAAAGGAACCAACACACAGCAGATCAGTTTGTATGAAGCGGGTCTTCTGTGTTTTAAACGCATTCTTACTGCTTACTCTTACATGTGTCTCTGGGGCTGGAAATGACTGTTTCTACATTCTCCAAAGAAAGGGTTTCTGAACTGCTGCAAACACAAAGCAGTTTAGCTCTGGAAGTTGAATGCACACATTGACAACCATTCTGCTAGATAGCTCCGTTTTAGTTTTACAGCAAGGTACTTCTCTTTACAGCCTGTACTCCCAAGCACTCTGCAATGTCCAAACGCAGCTTTTAGAAGAAACGTGTTTCTGCCTCGCTGAATATAAACATAGATGCAACTTCCTAAAAGGAACCAACACAGAGCAGATCAGTTTGTACGAAGCGAGTCTTCTTTCTTTTAAACGCATTCTTACTGCAAACTCTTATATGTGTCTCTAGGGCTGGAAATGACTGTTTCTACATTCTCCAAAGAAAGGGTTTCTGAACTGCTGCAAACACACAGAAGTTTAGCTCTGGAAGTTGAATGCACACATTGACAACCATTCTGCTAGAAAGCTCCGTTTTAGTTTTACAGCAAGGTACTTCTCTTTACAGCCTGTACTCCCAAGGTCTCTGGAATGTCCAAACGCAGCTTTTAGAAGAAAAGTGTTTCTACCTCGCTGAATGTAAACATAGATGCCACTTTCTAAAAGGAACCGACACACAGCAGATCAGTTTGTACGAAGCGGGTCTTCTGTGTTTTAAACGCATTCTTACTGCTAACTCTTATATGCATCTCTAGGGCTGGAAATGACTGTTTCTACATTCTCCAAAGAAAGGGTTTCTGAACTGCTGCAAACACACAGAAGTTTAGCTCTGGAAGTTGAATGGACACATTGACAACCATTCTGCTAGATAGCTCCGTTTTAGTTTTAGAGCAATGTACTTCTCTTTACAGCCTGTCCTCCCAAGCACTCTGGAATGTCCAAACGCAGCTTTTAGAAGAAACGTGTTTCTGCCTCGCTGAATATAAACAGAGATGCAAATTCCTAAAAGGAACCAACACAGAGCAGATCAGTTTGTACGAAGTGCGTCTTCTTTCTTTTAAACGCATTCTTACTGCAAACTCTTATATGTGTCTCTAGGGCTGGAAATGACTGTTTCTACATTCTCCAAAGAAAGGGTTTCTGAACTGCTGCAAACACACAGCAGTTCAGCTCTGGAAGTTGAATGCACACATTGACAACCATTCTGCTAGATAGCTCCGTTTTTGTTTTACAGCAAGGTACTTCTCTTTACAGCCTGTACTCCCAAGCACTCTGGAATGTCCAAACGCAGCTTTTAGAAGAAACATGTTTCTGCCTCGCTGAATGTAAACATAGATGCAACTTCCTAAAAGGAACCAACACAGAGCAAATCAGTTTGTACGAAGTGCGTCTTCTTTCTTTTAATCGCATTCTTACTGCAAACTCTTATATGCTTCTCTAGGGCTGGAAATGACTGTTTCTACATTCTCCAAACAAAGGGTTTCTGAACTGCTGCAAACACACAGAAGTTTAGCTCTGGAAGTTGAATGCACACATTGACAACCATTCTGCTAGATAGCTCCATTTTTCTTTCACAGCAAGGTACTTCTCTTTACAGCCTGTACTCCCAAGCACTCTGGAATGTCCAAACGCAGCTTTTAGAAGAAACGTGTTTCTACCTCGCTGAATGTAAACATAGATGCAACTTCCTAAAAGGAACCAACACACATCAGATCAGTTTGTACGAAGCTGGTCTTCTGTGTTTTAAACGCATTCTTACTGCTAACCCTTATATGCTTCCCTAGGGCTGGAAATGACTGTTTCTACATTCTCCAAAGAAAGGGTTTCTGAACTGCTGCAAACACACAGCAGTTTAGCTCTGGAAGTTGAATGCACACATTGACAACCATTCTGCTAGATAGCTCCATTTTTGTTTTACAGCAAGCTACTTCTCTTTACAGCCTGTATTCCCAAGCACTCTGGAATGTCCAAACGCAGCTTTTAGAAGAAACGTGTTTCTGCCTCGCTGAATATAAACATAGATGCAACTTCCTAAAAGGAACAAACACAGAGCAGATCAGTTTGTACGAAGCAGGTCTTCTTTGTTTTAAACGCATTCTTACAGCTAACTCTTATATACTTCTGTAGGGCTGAAAATGACAGTTTCTACATTCTCCAAAGAAAAGGTTTCTGAACTGCGACAAACACACAGCAGTTTAGCTCTGGAAGTTGAATGCACACATTGACAAGCATTCTGCTAGATAGCTCCGTTTTAGTTTTACAGCATGGTACTTCTCTTTACAGCCTGTACTCCCAAGCACTTTGAAATGTCCAAACGCAGCTTTTAGAAGAAAAGTGTTTCTACCTCCCTAATGTAAACATAAATGCAACTTCCTAAAAGGAACCAACACAGAGCAGATCAGTTTGTACGAAGCGGGTCTTCTGTGTTTTAAACGCATTCTTACTGCAAACTCTTATATGCTTCTCTAGGGCTGGAAATGACTGTTTCTACATTCTCCAAAGAAAGGGTTTCTGAACTGCAGAAAACAAAGGGCAGTTTAGCTCTGGAAGTTGAACGCCCACATTGACAACCATTCTGCTACATAGCTCCGTTTTTGTTTTACAGCAAGGTACTTCTCTTTACAGCCTGTATTCCCAAGCACTCTGGAATGTCCAAACGCAGCTTTTAGAAGAAAAGTTTTTCTGCCTCGCTGAATATAAACATAGATGCAACTTCCTAAAAGGAACCAACACAGAGCAGATCAGTTCGTACGAAGTGGGACTTCTTTGTTTTAAACGGATTCTTACTGCAAACTCTTATATGCTTCTCTAGGGCTGGAAATGACTGTTTCTACATTCTCTAAAGAAAGGGTTTCTTTACTGCTGCAAACACACAGCAGTTTAGCTCTGGAAGATGAATGAACACATTGACAACCATTCTGCTAGATAGCTCCGTTTTAGTTTTACAGCAAGGTACTTCTCTTTACAGCCTGTACTCCCAAGCACTCTGGAATGTCCAAACGCAGCTTTTAGAAGAAAAGTGTTTCTACCTCGCTGAATATAAACATAGATGCAACTTCCTAAAAGGAACCAACACAGAGCAGATCAGTTCGTACGAAGTGGGTCTTCTTTGTTTTAAACGCATTCTTACTGCAAACTCTTATATGCTTCTCTAGGGCTGGAAATGACTGTTTCTACATTCTCCAAAGAAAGGGTTTCTTTACTGCTGCAAACACGGAGCAGTTTAGCTCTGGAAGTTGAATGCACACATTGACAACCATTCTGCTAGATAGCTCCGTTTTTTTTTACAGCAAGGTACTTCTCTTTACAGCCTGTACTCCCAAGCACTCTGGAATGTCCAAACGCAGCTTTTAGAAGAAACGTGTTTCTACCTCGCTGAATGTAAACATACATGCAACTTCCTAAAAGGAACCAAAACACAGCAGATCAGTTTGTACGAAGCGGGTCTTCTGTGTTTTAAACGCATTCTTACTGCTAACTCTTATATGCGTCTTTAGGGCTGGAAATAACTGTTTCTACATTCTCCAAGGAAAGGGTTTCTGAACTGCTGCAAAGACACAGAAGTTTAGCTCTGGAAGTTGAATGCACACATTGACAACCATTCTGCTAGATAGCTCCGTTTTTGTTTTACAGCAAGGTACTTCTCTTTGGAGCCTGTACTCCCAAGCACTCTGGAATGTCCGAACGCAGCTTTTAGAAGAAACGTGTTTCTTCCTCGATGAAAGTAAACATAGATGCAACTTCCTAAAAGGGACCAACACACAGCAGATCAGTTTGTACGAAGCGGGTCTTCTGTGTTTTAAACGCATTCTTACTGCTAACTGTTATATGCGTCTCTAGGGCTGGAAATGACTGTTTCTACATTCTCCAAAGAAAGGGTTTCTGAACTGCTGCAAACACACAGAAGTTTAGCTCTGGAAGTTGAATGCACACATTGACAACCATTCTGCTAGATAGCTCCGTTTTAGTTTTACAGCAAGGTACTTCTCTTTACAGCCTGTACTCCCAAGCACTCTGGAATGTCCAAACGCAGCTTTTAGAAGAAACGTGTTTCTACCTCGCTGAATGTAAACATAGATGCAACTTCCTAAAAGGAACCGACACACAGCAGATCAGTTTGTACCAAGCGGGTCTTCTGTGTTTTAAACGCATTCTTACTGCTAACTCTTATATGCTTCTCTAGGGCTGGAAATGACTGTTTCTACATTCTCCAAAGAAAGGGTTTCTGAACTGCTGCAAACACACATCAGTTTAGCTCTGGAAGTTGAATGCACACATTGACAACCATTCTGCTAGATAGCTCCGTTTTTGTTTTACAGCAAGGTACTTCTCTTTACAGCCTGTACTCCCAAGCACTCTGGAATGTCCAAACGCAGCTTTTAGAAGAAACGTGTTTCTGCCTCGCTGAATATAAACAGAGATGCAAATTCCTAAAAGGAACCAACACAGAGCAGATCAGTTTGTACGAAGCGAGTCTTCTTTGTTTTAAACGCATTCTTACTGCTAACTCTTATATGCATCTCTAGGGCTGGAAATGACTGTTTCTACATTCTCCAAAGAAAGGGTTTCTGAACTGCTGCAAACACACAGAAGTTTAGCTCTGGAAGTTGAATGGACACATTGACAACCATTCTGCTAGATAGCTCCGTTTTAGTTTTACAGCAAGGTACTTCTCTTTACAGCCTGTACTCCCAAGCACTCTGGAATGTCCAAACGCAGCTTTTAGAAGAAACGTGTTTCTACCTCTCTGAATGTAAACATAGATGCAACCTCATAAAAGGAACCAAGACACAGCAGATCAGTTTGTACGAAGCGGGTCTTCTGTGTTTTAAACGCATTCTTACTGCTAAATCTTATATGCGTTTCTAGGGCTGGAAATGATTGTTTCTACATTCTCCAAAGAAAGGGTTTCTGAACTGCTGCAAACATACATCAGTTTACCTCTGGAAGGTGAATGCACACGTTGACAGCCATTCTGCTAGATAGCTCCGTTTTTGTTTTAGAGCAATGTACTTCTCTTTACAGCCTGTGCTGCCATCCACTCTGGAATGTTCAAACGATGTTTTTAGAAGATACGTGTTTCTGCTTCGCTGAATCTAAACATAGATGCAACTTCCTAAAAGGAACCAACACACAGCAGATCAGTTTGTACGAAGCGGGTCTTCTGTGTTTTAAACGAATTCTTACTGCTAACTCTTATATGCGTCTCTAGGGCTGGAAATGACTGTTTCTACATTCTCCAAAGAAAGGGTTTCTGAACTGCAGCAAACACAGGGCAGTTTAGCTCTGGAAGTTGAATGGACACATTGACAACCATTCTGCTAGATAGCTCCGTTTTAGTTTTAGAGCAATGTACTTCTCTTTACAGCCTGTACTCCCAAGCACTCTGGAATGTCCAAACGCAGCTTTTAGAAGAAACGTGTTTCTGCCTCGCTGAATATAAACAGAGATGCAAATTCCTAAAAGGAACCAACACAGAGCAGATCAGTTTGTACGAAGTGCGTCTTCTTTCTTTTAAACGCATTCTTACTGCAAACTCTTATATGTGTCTCTAGGGCTGGAAATGACTGTTTCTACATTCTCCAAAGAAAGGGTTTCTGAACTGCTGCAAACACACAGCAGTTCAGCTCTGGAAGTTGAATGCACACATTGACAACCATTCTGCTAGATAGCTCCGTTTTTGTTTTACAGCAGGGTACTTCTCTTTACAGCCTGTACTCCCAAGCACTCTGGAATGTCCAAACGCAGCTTTTAGAAGAAACATGTTTCTGCCTCGCTGAATGTAAACATAGATGCAACTTCCTAAAAGGAAGCAACACAGAGCAAATCAGTTTGTACGAAGTGCGTCTTCTTTCTTTTAAACGCATTCTTACTGCAAACTCTTATATGCTTCTCTAGGGCTGGAAATGACTGTTTCTACATTCTCCAAACAAAGGGTTTCTGAACTGCTGCAAACACACAGAAGTTTAGCTCTGGAAGTTGAATGTACACATTGACAACCATTCTGCTAGATAGCTCCATTTTTCTTTTACAGCAAGGTACTTCTCTTTACAGCCTGTACTCCCAAGCACTCTGGAATGTCCAAACGCAGCTTTTAGAAGAAACGTGTTTCTACCTCGCTGAATGTAAACATAGATGCAACTTCCTAAAAGGAACCAACACACATCAGATCAGTTTGTACGAAGCTGGTCTTCTGTGTTTTAAACGCATTCTTACTGCTAACCCTTATATGCTTCCCTAGGGCTGGAAATGACTGTTTCTACATTCTCCAAAGAAAGGGTTTCTGAACTGCTGCAAACACACAGCAGTTTAGCTCTGGAAGTTGAATGCACACATTGACAACCATTCTGCTAGATAGCTCCATTTTTGTTTTACAGCAAGCTACTTCTCTTTACAGCCTGTATTCCCAAGCACTCTGGAATGTCCAAACGCAGCTTTTAGAAGAAACGTGTTTCTGCCTCGCTGAATATAAACATAGATGCAACTTCCTAAAAGGAACAAACACAGAGCAGATCAGTTTGTACGAAGCAGGTCTTCTTTGTTTTAAACGCATTCTTACAGCTAACTCTTATATACTTCTGTAGGGCTGAAAATGACAGTTTCTACATTCTCCAAAGAAAAGGTTTCTGAACTGCGACAAACACACAGCAGTTTAGCTCTGGAAGTTGAATGCACACATTGACAAGCATTCTGCTAGATAGCTCCGTGTTAGTTTTACAGCATGGTACTTCTCTTTACAGCCTGTACTCCCAAGCACTTTGAAATGTCCAAACGCAGCTTTTAGAAGAAAAGTGTTTCTACCTCCCTAATGTAAACATAAATGCAACTTCCTAAAAGGAACCAACACAGAGCAGATCAGTTTGTACGAAGCGGGTCTTCTGTGTTTTAAACGCATTCTTACTGCTAACTCTTATATGCGTCTCTAGGGCTGGAAATGACTGTTTCTACATTCTCCAAAGAAAGGGTTTCTGAACTGCTGCAAACACACAGAAGTTTAGCTCTGGAAGTTGAATGCACACATTGACAACCATACTGCTAGATAGCTACGTTTTTGTTTTACAGCAAGGTACTTCTCTTTACAGCCTGTACTCCCAAGCACTCTGGAATGTCCAAACGCAGCTTTTAGAAGAAACGTGTTTCTGCCTCGCTGAATATAAACAGAGATGCAAATTCCTAAAAGGAACCAACACAGAGCAGATCAGTTTGTACGAAGTGTGTCTTCTTTCTTTTAAACGCATTCTTACTGCAAACTCTTATATGCTTCTCTAGGGCTGGAAATGACTGTTTCTACATTCTCCAAAGAAAGGGTTTCTGAACTGCAGAAAACACAGGGCAGTTTAGCTCTGGAAGGTGAACGCCCACATTGACAACCATTCTGCTACATAGCTCCGTTTTTGTTTTACAGCAAGGTACTTCTCTTTACAGCCTGTATTCCCAAGCACTCTGGAATGTCCAAACGCAGCTTTTAGAAGAAAAGTTTTTCTGCCTCGCTGAATATAAACATAGATGCAACTTCCTAAAAGGAACCAACACAGAGCAGATCAGTTCGTACGAAGTGGGACTTCTTTGTTTTAAACGGATTCTTACTGCAAACTCTTATATGCTTCTCTAGGGCTGGAAATGACTGTTTCTACATTCTATAAAGAAAGGGTTTCTTTACTGCTGCAAACACACAGCAGTTTAGCTCTGGAAGATGAATGAACACATTGACAACCATTCTGCTAGATAGCTCCGTTTTAGTTTTACAGCAAGGTACTTCTCTTTACAGCCTGTACTCCCAAGCACTCTGGAATGTCCAAACGCAGCTTTTAGAAGAAACGTGTTTCTACCTCGCTGAATGTAAACATAGATGCAACTTCCTAAAAGGAACCGACACACAGCAGATCAGTTTGTACCAAGCGGGTCTTCTGTGTTTTAAACGCATTCTTACTGCTAACTCTTATATGCTTCTCTAGGGCTGGAAATGACTGTTTCTACATTCTCCAAAGAAAGGGTTTCTGAACTGCTGCAAACACACATCAGTTTAGCTCTGGAAGTTGAATGCACACATTGACAACCATTCTGCTAGATAGCTCCGTTTCTGTTTTACAGCAAGGTACTTCTCTTTACAGCCTGTACTCCCAAGCACTCTGGAATGTCCAAACGCAGCTTTTAGAAGAAACGTGTTTCTGCCTCGCTGAATATAAACAGAGATGCAAATTCCTAAAAGGAACCAACACAGAGCAGATCAGTTTGTACGAAGCGAGTCTTCTTTGTTTTAAACGCATTCTTACTGCAAACTCTTATATGTGTCTCTAGGGCTGGAAATGACTGTTTCTACATTCTCCAAAGAAAGGGTTTCTGAACTGCTGCAAACACACAGAAGTTTAGCTCTGGAAGTTGAATGCACACATTGACAACCATTCTGCTAGATAGCTCCGTTTTAGTTTTACAGCAAGGTACTTCTCTTTACAGCCTGTACTCCCAAGGTCTCTGGAATGTCCAAACGCAGCTTTTAGAAGAAAAGTGTTTCTACCTCGCTGAATGTAAACATAGATGCAACTTTCTAAAAGGAACCGACACACAGCAGAACAGTTTGTACGAAGCGGGTCTTCTGTGTTTTAAACGCATTCTTACTGCTAACTCTTATATGCATCTCTAGGGCTGGAAATGACTGTTTCTACATTCTCCAAAGAAAGGGTTTCTGAACTGCTGCAAACACACAGAAGTTTAGCTCTGGAAGTTGAATGGACACATTGACAACCATTCTGCTAGATAGCTCCGTTTTAGTTTTACAGCAAGGTACTTCTCTTTACAGCCTGTACTCCCAAGCACTCTGGAATGTCCAAACGCAGCTTTTAGAAGAAACGTGTTTCTGCCTCGCTGAATATAAACAGAGATGCAAATTCCTAAAAGGAACCAACACAGAGCAGATCAGTTTGTACGAAGTGCGTCTTCTTTCTTTTAAACGCATTCTTACTGCAAACTCTTATATGCTTCTCTAGGGCTGGAAAAGACTGTTTCTACATTCTCCAAAGAAAGGGTTTCTGAACTGCTGCAAACACACAGCAGTTTAGCTCTGGAAGTTGAATGCACACATTGACAACCATTCTGCTAGATAGCTCCGTTTTTGTTTTACAGCAACGTACTTCTCTTTACAGCCTGTACTCCCAAGCACTCTGGAATGTCCAAACGCAGCTTTTAGAAGAAACGTGTTTCTACCTCTCTGAATGTAAACATAGATGCAACCTCATAAAAGGAACCAAGACACAGCAGATCAGTTTGTACGAAGCGGGTCTTCTGTGTTTTAAACGCATTCTTAATGCTAAATCTTATATGCGTTTCTAGGGCTGGAAATGATTGTTTCTACATTCTCCAAAGAAAGGGTTTCTGAACTGCTGCAAACATACATCAGTTTACCTCTGGAAGGTGAATGCACACGTTGACAGCCATTCTGCTAGATAGCTCCGTTTTTGTTTTAGAGCAATGTACTTCTCTTTACAGCCTGTGCTGCCATCCACTCTGGAATGTTCAAACGATGTTTTTAGAAGATACGTGTTTCTGCTTCGCTGAATCTAAACATAGATGCATCTTCCTAAAAGGAACCAACACACAGCAGATCAGTTTTTACGAAGTGGGTCTTCTGTGTTTTAAACGCGTTCTTACTGCTAACTCTTATATGCGTCTCTAGGGCTGGAAATGACTGTTTCTACATTCTGCAAAGAAAGGGTTTCTGAACTGCTGCAAACACACAGAAGTTTAGCTCTGGAAGTTGAATGCACACATTGACAACCATTCTGCTAGATAGCTCCGTTTTAGTTTTACAGCAAGGTACTTCTCTTTACAGCCTGTACTCCAAAGCACTCTGCAATGTCCCAACGCAGCTTTTAGAAGAAACGTGTTTCTGCCTCGCTGAATATAAACATAGATGCAACTTCCTAAAAGGAACCAACACACAGCAGATCAGTTTGTACGAAGAGGTTCTTCTTTGTTTTAAAAGCATTCTTACTGCAAACTCTTATATGATTCTCTAGGGCTGGAAATGACTGTTTCTACATTCTCCAAAGAAAGGGTTTCTGAACTGCTGCAAACACACAGCAGTTCAGCTCTGGAAGTTGAATGCACACATTGACAACCATTCTGCTAGATAGCTCCGTTTTTGTTTTACAGCAAGGTACTTCTCTTTACAGCCTGTACTCCCAAGCACTCTGGAATGTCAAAACGCAGCTTTTAGAAGAAACGTGTTTCTACCTCGCTGAATGTAAACATAGATGCAACCTACTAAAAGGAACCAAAACACCGCAGATCAGTTTGTACGAAGCGGGTCTTCTGTGTTTTAAACGCATTCTTTCTGCTAACTCTTATATGCGTCTCTAGGGCTGGAAATGACTGTTTCTACATTCTCCATAGAAAGGGTTTCTGAACTGCTGCAAACACACAGAAGTTTAGCTCTGGAAGTTGAATGCACACATTGACAACCATTCTGGTAGATAGCTCCGTTTTGGTTTTACAGCAAGGTACTTCTCTTTACAGCCTGTATTCCCAAGCACTCTGGAATGTCTAAACGCAGCTTTTAGAAGAAACGTGTTTCTGCCTCGCTGAATATAAACATAGATGCAACTTCCTAAAAGGAACCGACACAGAGCAGATCAGTTTGTACGAAGCGAGTCTTCTTTGTTTTACACGCATTCTTACTGCAAACTCTTATATGTGTCTCTAGGGCTGGAAATGACTGTTTCTACATTCTCCAAAGAAAGGGTTTCTGAACTGCTGCAAACACACAGAAGTTTAGCTCTGGAAGTTGAATGCACACATTGACAACCATTCTGCTAGATAGCTCCGTTTTAGTTTTACAGCAAGGTACTTCTCTTTACAGCCTGTACTCCCAAGGTCTCTGGAATGTCCAAACGCAGCTTTTAGAAGAAAAGTGTTTCTAACTCGCTGAATGTAAACATAGATGCAACTTTCTAAAAGGAACCGACACACAGCAGATCAGTTTGTACGAAGCGGGTCTTCTGTGTTTTAAACGCATTCTTACTGCTAACTCTTATATGCATCTCTAGGGCTGGAAATGACTGTTTCTACATTCTCCAAAGAAAGGGTTTCTGAACTGCTGCAAACACACAGAAGTTTAGCTCTGGAAGTTGAATGGACACATTGACAACCATTCTGCTAGATAGCTCCGTTTTAGTTTTACAGCAAGGTACTTCTCTTTACAGCCTGTACTCCCAAGCACTCTGGAATGTCCAAACGCAGCTTTTAGAAGAAACGTGTTTTTGCCTCGCTGAATATAAACAGAGATGCAAATTCCTAAAAGGAACCAACACAGAGCAGATCAGTTTGTACGAAGTGCGTCTTCTTTCTTTTAAACGCATTCTTACTGCAAACTCTTATATGCTTCTCTAGGGCTGGAAATGACTGTTTCTACTTTCTCCAAAGAAAGGGTTTCTGAACTGCAGCAAACACAGGGCAGTTTAGCTCTGGAAGTGGAACGCCCACATTGACAACCATTCTGCTAGATAGCTCCGTTTTTGTTTTACAGCAAGGTACTTCTCTTTACAGCCTGTATTCCCAAGCACTCTGGAATGTCCAAACGCAGCTTTTAGAAGAAAAGTTTTTCTGCCTCGCTGAATATAAACATAGATGCAACTTCCTAAAAGGAACCAACACAGAGCAGATCAGTTCGTACGAAGTGGGACTTCTTTGTTTTAAACGCATTCTTACTGCAAACACACAGAAGTTTAGCTCTGGAAGTTGAATGCACACATTGACAACCATTCTGCTAGATAGCTCCGTTTTAGTTTTACAGCAAGGTACTTCTCTTTACAGCCTGTACTCCCAAGCACTCTGGAATGACCAAACGCAGCTTTTAGAAGAAACGTGTTTCTTCCTCGCTGAATGTAAACATAGATGCAACTTCCTAAAAGGAACCAACACACAGCAGATCAGTTTGTACGAAGCGGGTCTTCTGTGTTTTAAACGCATTCTTACTGCTTACTCTTACATGTGTCTCTGGGGCTGGAAATGACTGTTTCTACATTCTCCAAAGAAAGGGTTTCTGAACTGCTGCAAACACAAAGCAGTTTAGCTCTGGAAGTTGAATGCACACATTGACAACCATTCTGCTAGATAGCTCCGTTTTAGTTTTACAGCAAGGTACTTCTCTTTACAGCCTGTACTCCCAAGCACTCTGCAATGTCCAAACGCAGCTTTTAGAAGAAACGTGTTTCTGCCTCGCTGAATATAAACATAGATGCAACTTCCTAAAAGGAACCAACACAGAGCAGATCAGTTTGTACGAAGCGAGTCTTCTTTGTTTTAAACGCATTCTTACTGCAAACTCTTATATGTGTCTCTAGGGCTGGAAATGACTGTTTCTACATTCTCCAAAGAAAGGGTTTCTGAACTGCTGCAAACACACAGAAGTTTAGCTCTGGAAGTTGAATGCACACATTGACAACCATTCTGCTAGATAGCTCCGTTTTAGTTTTACAGCAAGGTACTTCTCTTTACAGCCTGTACTCCCAAGGTCTCTGGAATGTCCAAACGCAGCTTTTAGAAGAAAAGTGTTTCTACCTCGCTGAATGTAAACATAGATGCAACTTTCTAAAAGGAACCGACACACAGCAGATCAGTTTGTACGAAGCGGGTCTTCTGTGTTTTAAACGCATTCTTACTGCTAACTCTTATATGCATCTCTAGGGCTGGAAATGACTGTTTCTACATTCTCCAAAGAAAGGGTTTCTGAACTGCTGCAAACACACAGAAGTTTAGCTCTGGAAGTTGAATGGACACATTGACAACCATTCTGCTAGATAGCTCCGTTTTAGTTTTACAGCAATGTACTTCTCTTTACAGCCTGTACTCCCAAGCACTCTGGAATGTCCAAACGCAGCTTTTAGAAGAAACGTGTTTCTGCCTCGCTGAATATAAACATAGATGCAACTTCCTAAAAGGAACCGACACAGAGCAGATCAGTTTGTACGAAGCGAGTCTTCTTTGTTTTACACGCATTCTTACTGCAAACTCTTATATGTGTCTCTAGGGCTGGAAATGACTGTTTCTACATTCTCCAAAGAAAGGGTTTCTGAACTGCTGCAAACACACAGAAGTTTAGCTCTGGAAGTTGAATGCACACATTGACAACCATTCTGCTAGATAGCTCCGTTTTAGTTTTACAGCAAGGTACTTCTCTTTACAGCCTGTACTCCCAAGGTCTCTGGAATGTCCAAACGCAGCTTTTAGAAGAAAAGTGTTTCTAACTCGCTGAATGTAAACATAGATGCAACTTTCTAAAAGGAACCGACACACAGCAGATCAGTTTGTACGAAGCGGGTCTTCTGTGTTTTAAACGCATTCTTACTGCTAACTCTTATATGCATCTCTAGGGCTGGAAATGACTGTTTCTACATTCTCCAAAGAAAGGGTTTCTGAACTGCTGCAAACACACAGAAGTTTAGCTCTGGAAGTTGAATGGACACATTGACAACCATTCTGCTAGATAGCTCCGTTTTAGTTTTACAGCAAGGTACTTCTCTTTACAGCCTGTACTCCCAAGCAATCTGGAATGTCCAAACGCAGCTTTTAGAAGAAACGTGTTTTTGCCTCGCTGAATATAAACAGAGATGCAAATTCCTAAAAGGAACCAACACAGAGCAGATCAGTTTGTACGAAGTGCGTCTTCTTTCTTTTAAACGCATTCTTACTGCAAACTCTTATATGCTTCTCTAGGGCTGGAAATGACTGTTTCTACTTTCTCCAAAGAAAGGGTTTCTGAACTGCAGCAAACACAGGGCAGTTTAGCTCTGGAAGTGGAACGCCCACATTGACAACCATTCTGCTAGATAGCTCCGTTTTTGTTTTACAGCAAGGTACTTCTCTTTACAGCCTGTATTCCCAAGCACTCTGGAATGTCCAAACGCAGCTTTTAGAAGAAAAGTTTTTCTGCCTCGCTGAATATAAACATAGATGCAACTTCCTAAAAGGAACCAACACAGAGCAGATCAGTTCGTACGAAGTGGGACTTCTTTGTTTTAAACGCATTCTTACTGCAAACACACAGAAGTTTAGCTCTGGAAGTTGAATGCACACATTGACAACCATTCTGCTAGATAGCTCCGTTTTAGTTTTACAGCAAGGTACTTCTCTTTACAGCCTGTACTCCCAAGCACTCTGGAATGACCAAACGCAGCTTTTAGAAGAAACGTGTTTCTTCCTCGCTGAATGTAAACATAGATGCAACTTCCTAAAAGGAACCAACACACAGCAGATCAGTTTGTACGAAGCGGGTCTTCTGTGTTTTAAACGCATTCTTACTGCTTACTCTTACATGTGTCTCTGGGGCTGGAAATGACTGTTTCTACATTCTCCAAAGAAAGGGTTTCTGAACTGCTGCAAACACAAAGCAGTTTAGCTCTGGAAGTTAAATGCACACATTGACAACCATTCTGCTAGATAGCTCCGTTTTAGTTTTACAGCAAGGTACTTCTCTTTACAGCCTGTACTCCCAAGCACTCTGCAATGTCCAAACGCAGCTTTTAGAAGAAACGTGTTTCTGCCTCGCTGAATATAAACATAGATGCAACTTCCTAAAAGGAACCAACACAGAGCAGATCAGTTTGTACGAAGCGAGTCTTCTTTGTTTTAAACGCATTCTTACTGCAAACTCTTATATGTGTCTCTAGGGCTGGAAATGACTGTTTCTACATTCTCCAAAGAAAGGGTTTCTGAACTGCTGCAAACACACAGAAGTTTAGCTCTGGAAGTTGAATGCACACATTGACAACCATTCTGCTAGATAGCTCCGTTTTAGTTTTACAGCAATGTACTTCTCTTTACAGCCTGTACTCCCAAGCACTCTGGAATGTCCAAACGCAGCTTTTAGAAGAAACGTGTTTCTGCCTCGCTGAATATAAACAGAGATGCCAATTTCTAAAAGGAACCAACACAGAGCAGATCAGTTTGTACGAAGTGCGTCTTCTTTCTTTTAAACGCATTCTTACTGCAAACTCTTATATGCTTCTCTAGGGCTGGAAATGACTGTTTCTACATTCTCCAAAGAAAGGGTTTCTTTACTGCTGCAAACACACCGCAGTTCAGCTCTGGAAGTTGAATGCACACATTGACAACCATTCTGCTAGATAGCTCCGTTTTTGTTTTACAGCAAGGTAATTCTCTTTACAGCCTGTACTCCCAAGCACTGTGGAATGTCCGAACGCAGCTTTTAGAAGAAACGTGTTTCTTCCTCGCTGAATGTAAATATAGATGCAACTTCCTAAAAGGAACCAACACACAGCAGATCAGTTTGTACGAAGCGGGTCTTCTGTGTTTTAAACGCGTTCTTACTGCTTACTCTTACATGTGTCTCTGGGGCTGGAAATGACTGTTTCTACATTCTCCAAAGAAAGGGTTTCTGAACTGCTGCAAACACACAGAAGTTTAGCTCTGGAAGTTGAATGCACACATTGACAACCATTCTGCTAGATAGCTCCGTTTTAGTTTTACAGCAAGGTACTTCTCTTTACAGCCTGTACTCCCAAGGTCTCTGGAATGTCCAAACGCAGCTTTTAGAAGAAAAGTGTTTCTACCTCGCTGAATGTAAACATAGATGCAACTTTCTAAAAGGAACCGACACACAGCAGATCAGTTTGTACGAAGCGGGTCTTCTGTGTTTTAAACGCATTCTTACTGCTAACTCTTATATGCATCTCTAGGGCTGGAAATGACTGTTTCTACATTCTCCAAAGAAAGGGTTTCTGAACTGCTGCAAACACACAGAAGTTTAGCTCTGGAAGTTGAATGGACACATTGACAACCATTCTGCTAGATAGCTCCGTTTTAGTTTTACAGCAAGGTACTTCTCTTTACAGCCTGTACTCCCAAGCACTCTGGAATGTCCAAACGCAGCTTTTAGAAGAAACGTGTTTTTGCCTCGCTGAATATAAACAGAGATGCAAATTCCTAAAAGGAACCAACACAGAGCAGATCAGTTTGTACGAAGTGCGTCTTCTTTCTTTTAAACGCATTCTTACTGCAAACTCTTATATGCTTCTCTAGGGCTGGAAATGACTGTTTCTACTTTCTCCAAAGAAAGGGTTTCTGAACTGCAGCAAACACAGGGCAGTTTAGCTCTGGAAGTGGAACGCCCACATTGACAACCATTCTGCTAGATAGCTCCGTTTTTGTTTTACAGCAAGGTACTTCTCTTTACAGCCTGTATTCCCAAGCACTCTGGAATGTCCAAACGCAGCTTTTAGAAGAAAAGTTTTTCTGCCTCGCTGAATATAAACATAGATGCAACTTCCTAAAAGGAACCAACACAGAGCAGATCAGTTCGTACGAAGTGGGACTTCTTTGTTTTAAACGCATTCTTACTGCAAACACACAGAAGTTTAGCTCTGGAAGTTGAATGCACACATTGACAACCATTCTGCTAGATAGCTCCGTTTTAGTTTTACAGCAAGGTACTTCTCTTTACAGCCTGTACTCCCAAGCACTCTGGAATGACCAAACGCAGCTTTTAGAAGAAACGTGTTTCTTCCTCGCTGAATGTAAACATAGATGCAACTTCCTAAAAGGAACCAACACACAGCAGATCAGTTTGTACGAAGCGGGTCTTCTGTGTTTTAAACGCATTCTTACTGCTTACTCTTACATGTGTCTCTGGGGCTGGAAATGACTGTTTCTACATTCTCCAAAGAAAGGGTTTCTGAACTGCTGCAAACACAAAGCAGTTTAGCTCTGGAAGTTGAATGCACACATTGACAACCATTCTGCTAGATAGCTCCGTTTTAGTTTTACAGCAAGGTACTTCTCTTTACAGCCTGTACTCCCAAGCACTCTGCAATGTCCAAACGCAGCTTTTAGAAGAAACGTGTTTCTGCCTCGCTGAATATAAACATAGATGCAACTTCCTAAAAGGAACCAACACAGAGCAGATCAGTTTGTACGAAGCGAGTCTTCTTTGTTTTAAACGCATTCTTACTGCAAACTCTTATATGCTTCTCTAGGGCTGGAAATGACTGTTTCTACATTCTCCAAGGAAAGGGTTTCTGAACTGCTGCAAACACACAGAAGCTTAGCTCTGGAAGTTGAATGCACACATTGACAACCATTCTGCTAGATAGCTCCGTTTTTTTTTACAGCAAGGTACTTCTCTTTACAGCCTGTACCCCCAAGCACTCTGGAATGTCCAAACGCAGCTTTTAGAAGAAACGTGTTTCTACCTCGCTGAATGTAAACATACATGCAACTTCCTAAAAGGAACCAACACACAGCAGATCAGTTTGTACGAAGCGGGTCTTCTGTGTTTTAAACGCATTCTTACTGCTAACTCTTATATGCGTCTCTAGGGCTGGAAATGACTGTTTCTACATTCTCCAAAGAAAGGGTTTCTGAACTGCTGCAAACACCCAGACGTTTAGCTCTGGATGTTGAATGCACACATTGACAACCATTCTGCTAGATAGCTCCGTTTTTGTTTTACAGCAAGGTACTTCTCTTTACAGCCTGTACTCCCAAGCACTCTGGAATGTCCAAACGCAGCTTTTAGAAGAAACGTGTTTCTACCTCGCTGAATGTAAACATAGATGCAACCTACTAAAAGGAACCAAAACACCGCAGATCAGTTTGTACGAAGTGGGTCTTCTTTGTTTTAAACGCATTCTTACTGCAAACTCTTATATGCTTCTCTAGGGCTGGAAATGACTGTTTCTACATTCTCCAAAGAAAGGGTTTCTTTACTGCTGCAAACATGGAGCAGTTTAGCTCTGGAAGTTGAATGCACACATTGACAACCATTCTGCTAGATAGCTCCGTTTTTTTTTACAGCAAGGTACTTCTCTTTACAGCCTGTACTCCCAAGCACTCTGGAATGTCCAAACGCAGCTTTTAGAAGAAACGTGTTTCTACCTCGCTGAATGTAAACATACATGCAACTTCCTAAAAGGAACCAACACACAGCAGATCAGTTTGTACGAAGCGGGTCTTCTGTGTTTTAAACGCATTCTTACTGCTAACTCTTATATGCGTCTTTAGGGCTGGAAATAACTGTTTCTACATTCTCCAAGGAAAGGGTTTCTGAACTGCTGCAAAGACACAGAAGTTTAGCTCTGGAAGTTGAATGCACACATTGACAACCATTCTGCTAGATAGCTCCGTTTTTGTTTTACAGCAAGGTACTTCTCTTTGGAGCCTGTACTCCCAAGCACTCTGGAATGTCCGAACGCAGCTTTTAGAAGAAACGTGTTTCTTCCTCGCTGAAAGTAAACATAGATGCAACTTCCTAAAAGGGACCAACACACAGCAGATCAGTTTGTACGAAGCGGGTCTTCTGTGTTTTAAACGCATTCTTACTGCTAACTGTTATATGCGTCTCTAGGGCTGGAAATCACTGTTTCTACATTCTCCAAAGAAAGGGTTTCTGAACTGCTGCAAACACACAGAAGTTTAGCTCTGGAAGTTGAATGCACACAATGACAACCATTCTGCTAGATAGCTCCGTTTTAGTTTTACAGCAAGGTACTTCTCTTTACAGCCTGTACTCCCAAGCACTCTGGAATGTCCAAACGCAGCTTTTAGAAGAAACGTGTTTCTACCTCGCTGAATGTAAACATAGATGCAACTTCCTAAAAGGAACCGACACACAGCAGATCAGTTTGTACCAAGCGGGTCTTCTGTGTTTTAAACGCATTCTTACTGCTAACTCTTATATGCTTCTCTAGGGCTGGAAATGACTGTTTCTACATTCTCCAAAGAAAGGGTTTCTGAACTGCTGCAAACACACAGCAGTTTAGCTCTGGAAGTTGAATGCACACATTGACAACCATTCTGATAGATAGCTCCGTTTTGTTTTACAGCAAGGTACTTCTCTTTACAGCCTGTACTCCCAAGCACTCTGGAATGTCCAAACGCAGCTTTTAGAAGAAACGTGTTTCTGCCTCGCTGAATATAAACAGAGATGCAAATTCCTAAAAGGAACCAACACAGAGCAGATCAGTTTGTACGAAGCGAGTCTTCTTTGTTTTAAACGCATTCTTACTGCAAACTCTTATATGTGTCTCTAGGGCTGGAAATGACTGTTTCTACATTCTCCAAAGAAAGGGTTTCTGAACTGCTGCAAACACACAGAAGTTTAGCTCTGGAAGTTGAATGCACACATTGACAACCATTCTGCTAGATAGCTCCGTTTTAGTTTTACAGCAAGGTACTTCTCTTTACAGCCTGTACTCCCAAGGTCTCTGGAATGTCCAAACGCAGCTTTTAGAAGAAAAGTGTTTCTACCTCGCTGAATGTAAACATAGATGCAACTTTCTAAAAGGAACCGACAGACAGCAGAACAGTTTGTACGAAGCGGGTCTTCTGTGTTTTAAACGCATTCTTACTGCTAACTCTTATATGCATCTCTAGGGCTGGAAATGACTGTTTCTACATTCTCCAAAGAAAGGGTTTCTGAACTGCTGCAAACACACAGAAGTTTAGCTCTGGAAGTTGAATGGACACATTGACAACCATTCTGCTAGATAGCTCCGTTTTAGTTTTACAGCAAGGTACTTCTCTTTACAGCCTTTACTCCCAAGCACTCTGGAATGTCCAAACGCAGCTTTTAGAAGAAACGTGTTTCTGCCTCGCTGAATATAAACAGAGATGCAAATTCCTAAAAGGAACCAACACAGAGCAGATCAGTTTGTACGAAGTGCGTCTTCTTTCTTTTAAACGCATTCTTACTGCAAACTCTTATATGCTTCTCTAGGGCTGGAAATGACTGTTTCTACATTCTCCAAAGAAAGGGTTTCTGAACTGCTGCAAACACACAGCAGTTTAGCTCTGGAAGTTGAATGCACACATTGACAACCATTCTGCTAGATAGCTCCGTTTTTGTTTTACAGCAACGTACTTCTCTTTACAGCCTGTACTCCCAAGCACTCTGGAATGTCCAAACGCAGCTTTTAGAAGAAACGTGTTTCTGCCTCGCTGAATATAAACAGAGATGCAAATTCCTAAAAGGAACCAACACAGAGCAGATCAGTTTGTACGAAGTGCGTCTTCTTTCTTTTAAACGCATTCTTACTGCAAACTCTTATATGCTTTTCTTGGGCTGGAAATGACTGTTTCTACATTCTCCAAAGAAAGGGTTTCTGAACTGCTGCAAACACACAGCAGTTTAACTCTGGAAGTTGAATGCACACATTGACAACCATTCTGGTAGATAGCTCCGTTTTTGTTTTACAGCAAGGTACTTCTCTTTACAGCCTGTACTCCCAAGCACTCTGGAATTTCCAAACGCAGCTTTTAGAAGAAACGTGTTTCTACCTCGCTGAATGTAAACATAGATGCAACTTCCTAAAAGGAACCAACACACAGCAGATCAGTTTGTACGAAGCGGGTCTTCTGTGTTTTAAACGCATTCTTACTGCTAACTCTTATATGCGTCTCTAGGGCTGGAAATGACTGTTTCTACATTCTCCAAAGAAAGGGTTTCTGAACTGCAGCAAACACACGGCAGTTTAGCTCTGGAAGTTGAACGCCCACATTGACAACCATTCTGCTAGATAGCTCCGTTTTTGTTTTACAGCAAGGTACTTCTCTTTACAGCCTGTATTCCCAAGCACTCTGGAATGTCCAAACGCAGCTTTTAGAAGAAACGTGTTTCTAACTCGCTGAATGTAAACATAGATGCAACTTCCTAAAAGGAACCAACACAGAGCAGATCAGTTTGTACGAAGCGGGTCTTCTGTGTTTTAAACGCATTCCTACTGCTAACTGTTATATGCGTCTCTAGGGCTGGAAATGACTGTTTCAACATTCTCCAAAGAAAGGGTTTCTGAACTGCTGCAAACACACAGCAGTTTAGCTCTGGAAGTTGAATGCACACATTGACAACCATTCTGCTAGATAGCTCCGTTTTAGTTTTACAGCAAGGTACTTCTCTTTACAGCCTGTACTCCCAAGCACTCTGGAATGACCAAACGCAGCTTTTAGAAGAAACGTGTTTCTTCCTCGCTGAATGTAAACATAGATGCAACTTTCTAAAAGGAACCGACACACAGCAGATCAGTTTGTACGAAGCGGGTCTTCTGTGTTTTAAACGCATTCTTACTGCTAACTCTTATATGCATCTCTAGGGCTGGAAATGACTGTTTCTACATTCTCCAAAGAAAGGGTTTCTGAACTGCTGCAAACACACAGCAGTTCAGCTCTGGAAGTTGAATGCACACATTGACAACCATTCTGCTAGATAGCTCCGTTTTAGTTTTACAGCAAGGTACTTCTCTTTACAGCCTGTACTCCCAAGCACTCTGGAATGTCCAAACGCAGCTTTTAGAAGAAACGTGTTTCTTCCTCGCTGAATGTAAACATAGATGCAACTTCCTAAAAGGAAACAACACACAGCAGATCAGTTTGTACGAAGCGGGTCTTCTGTGTTATAAACGCATTCTTACTGCTTACTCTTACATGCTTCTCTAGGGCTGGAAACGACTGTTTCTACATTCTCCAAAGAAAGGGTTTCTGAACTGCTGCAAACACACAGCAGTTTAGCTCTGGAAGTTGAATGCACACATTGACAACCATTCTGCTAGATAGCTCCGTTTTTGTTTTACAGCAAGGTACTTCTCTTTACAGCCTGTACTCCCAAGCACTCTGGAATGTCCAAACGCAGCTTTTAGAAGAAACGTGTTTCTGCCTCGCTGAATATAAACAGAGATGCAAATTCCTAAAAGGAACCAACACAGAGCAGATCAGTTTGTACGAAGCGAGTCTTCTTTGTTTTAAACGCATTCTTACTGCAAACTCTTATATGTGTCTCTAGGGCTGGAAATGACTGTTTCTACATTCTCCAAAGAAAGGGTTTCTGAACTGCTGCAAACACAGAGCAGTTTAGCTCTGGAAGTTGAATGCACACATTGACAACCATTCTGCTAGATAGCTCCGTTTTAGTTTTACAGCAAGGTACTTCTCTTTACAGCCTGTACTCCCAAGGTCTCTGGAATGTCCAAAGGCAGCTTTTAGAAGAAAAGTGTTTCTACCTCGCTGAATGTAAACATAGATGCAACTTTCTAAAAGGAACCGACACACAGCAGAACAGTTTGTACGAAGCGGGTCTTCTGTGTTTTAAACGCATTCTTACTGCTAACTCTTATATGCATCTCTAGGGCTGGAAATGACTGTCTCTACGTTCTCCAAAGAAAGGGTTTCTGAACTGCTGCAAACACACAGAAGTTTAGCTCTGGAAGTTGAATGCACACATTGACAACCATTATGCTAGATAGCTCCGTTTTAGTTTTACAGCAAGGTACTTCTCTTTACAGCCTGTACTCCCAAGGTCTCTGGAATGTCCAAATGCAGCTTTTAGAAGAAACGTGTTTCTACCTCGCTGAATGTAAACATAGATGCAACTTCCTAAAAGGAACCAACACAGAGCAGATCAGTTTGTACGAAGCGGGTCTTCTGTGTTTTAAACGCATTCTTACTGCTAACTCTTATATGCATCTCTAGGGCTGGAAATGACTGTTTCTACATTCTCCAAAGAAAGGGTTTCTGAACTGCTGCAAACACACAGAAGTTTAGCTCTGGAAGTTGAATGGACACATTGACAACCATTCTCCTAGATAGCTCCGTTTTAGTTTTACAGCAAGGTACTTCTCTTTACAGCCTGTACTCCCAAGCACTCTGGAATGTCCAAACGCAGCTTTTAGAAGAAACGTGTTTCTGCCTCGCTGAATATAAACAGAGATGCAAATTCCTAAAAGGAACCAACACAGAGCAGATCAGTTTGTACGAAGTGCGTCTTCTTTCTTTTAAACGCATTCTTACTGCAAACTCTTATATGCTTTTCTTGGGCTGGAAATGACTGTTTCTACATTCTCCAAAGAAAGGGTTTCTGAACTGCTGCAAACACACAGCAGTTTAACTCTGGAAGTTGAATGCACACATTGACAACCATTCTGCTAGATAGCTCCGTTTTTGTTTTACAGCAAGGTACTTCTCTTTACAGCCTGTACTCCCAAGGTCTCTGGAATGTCCAAAGGCAGCTTTTAGAAGAAAAGTGTTTCTACCTCGCTGAATGTAAACATAGATGCAACTTTCTAAAAGGAACCGACACACAGCAGAACAGTTTGTACGAAGCGGGTCTTCTGTGTTTTAAACGCATTCTTACTGCTAACTCTTATATGCATCTCTAGGGCTGGAAATGACTGTCTCTACATTCTCCAAAGAAAGGGTTTCTGAACTGCTGCAAACACACAGAAGTTTAGCTCTGGAAGTTGAATGCACACATTGACAACCATTATGCTAGATAGCTCCGTTTTAGTTTTACAGCAAGGTACTTCTCTTTACAGCCTGTACTCCCAAGGTCTCTGGAATGTCCAAATGCAGCTTTTAGAAGAAACGTGTTTCTACCTCGCTGAATGTAAACATAGATGCAACTTCCTAAAAGGAACCAACACAGAGCAGATCAGTTTGTACGAAGCGGGTCTTCTGTGTTTTAAACGCATTCTTACTGCTAACTCTTATATGCATCTCTAGGGCTGGAAATGACTGTTTCTACATTCTCCAAAGAAAGGGTTTCTGAACTGCTGCAAACACACAGAAGTTTAGCTCTGGAAGTTGAATGGACACATTGACAACCATTCTCCTAGATAGCTCCGTTTTAGTTTTACAGCAAGGTACTTCTCTTTACAGCCTGTACTCCCAAGCACTCTGGAATGTCCAAACGCAGCTTTTAGAAGAAACGTGTTTCTGCCTCGCTGAATATAAACAGAGATGCAAATTCCTAAAAGGAACCAACACAGAGCAGATCAGTTTGTACGAAGTGCGTCTTCTTTCTTTTAAACGCATTCTTACTGCAAACTCTTATATGCTTTTCTTGGGCTGGAAATGACTGTTTCTACATTCTCCAAAGAAAGGGTTTCTGAACTGCTGCAAACACACAGCAGTTTAACTCTGGAAGTTGAATGCACACATTGACAACCATTCTGCTAGATAGCTCCGTTTTTGTTTTACAGCAAGGTACTTCTCTTTACAGCCTGTACTCCCAAGCACTCTGGAATTTCCAAACGCAGCTTTTAGAAGAAACGTGTTTCTACCTCGCTGAATGTAAACATAGATGCAACTTCCTAAAAGGAACCAACACACAGCAGATCAGTTTGTACGAAGCGGGTCTTCTGTGTTTTAAACGCATTCTTACTGCTAACTCTTATATGCGTCTCTAGGGCTGGAAATGACTGTTTCTACATTCTCCAAAGAAAGGGTTTCTGAACTGCAGCAAACACACGGCAGTTTAGCTCTGGAAGTTGAACGCCCACATTGACAACCATTCTGCTAGATAGCTCCGTTTTTGTTTTACAGCAAGGTACTTCTCTTTACAGCCTGTATTCCCAAGCACTCTGGAATGTCCAAACGCAGCTTTTAGAAGAAAAGTTTTTCTTCCTCGCTGAATATAAACATAGATGCAATTTCCTAAAAGGAACCAACACAGAGCAGATCAGTTCGTACGAAGTGGGTCTTCTTTGTTTTAAACGCATTCTTACTGCAAACTCTTATATGCTTCTCTAGGGCTGGAAATGACTGTTTCTACATTCTCCAAAGAAAGGGTTTCTGAACTGCTGCAAACACACAGAAGTTTAGCTCTGGAAGTTGAATGCACACATTGACAACCATTCTGCTAGATAGCTCCGTTTTAGTTTTACAGCAAGGTACTTCTCTTTACAGCCTGTACTCCCAAGGTCTCTGGAATGTCCAAACGCAGCTTTTAGAAGAAAAGTGTTTCTACCTCGATGAATGTAAACATAGATGCAACTTCCTAAAAGGAACCAACACAAAGCAGGTCAGTTTGTACGAAACGGGTCTTCTGTGTTTTAAACGCATTCTTACTGCTAACTCTTATATGCATCTCTAGGGCTGGAAATGACTGTTTCTACATTCTCCAAAGAAAGGGTTTCTGAACTGCTGCAAACACACAGAAGTTTAGCTCTGGAAGTTGAATGGACACATTGACAACCATTCTCCTAGATAGCTCCGTTTTAGTTTTACAGCAAGGTACTTCTCTTTACAGCCTGTATTCCCAAGCACTCTGGAATGTCCAAACGCAGCTTTTAGAAGAAACGTGTTTCTGCCTCGCTGAATATAAACATAGATGCAACTTCCTAAAAGGAACCAACACAGAGCAGATCAGTTCGTACGAAGCGGGTCTTCTTTGTTTTAAACGCATTCTTACTGCAAACTCTTATATGCTTCTCTAGGGCTGGAAATGACTGTTTCTACATTCTCCAAAGAAAGGGTTTCTTTACTGCTGCAAACACAGAGCAGTTTAGCTCTGGAAGTTGAATGCACACATTGACAACCATTCTGCTAGATAGCTCCGTTTCTTTTTACAGCAAGGTACTTCTCTTTACAGCGTGTACTCCCAAGCACTCTGGAATGTCCAAACGCAGCTTTTAGAAGAAACGTGTTTCTACCTCGCTGAATGTAAACGTACATGCAACGTCCTAAAAGGAACCAAAACACAGCAGATCAGTTTGTACGAAGCGGGTCTTCTGTGTTTTAAACGCATTCTTACTGCTAACTGTTATATGCGTCTCTAGGGCTGGAAATGACTGTTTCTACATTCTCCAAAGAAAGGGTTTCTGAACTGCTGCAAACACACAGAAGTTTAGCTCTGGAAGTTGAATGTACACATTGACAACCATTCTGATAGATAGCTCCGTTTTGGTTTTACAGCAAGGTACTTCTCTTTACAGCCTGTATTCCCAAGCACTCTGGAATGTCCAAACGCAGCTTTTAGAAGAAACGTGTTTCTGCCTCGCTGAATATAAACATAGATGCAACTTCCTAAAAGGAACCAACACAGAGCAGATCAGTTTGTACGAAGCGAGTCTTCTTTGTTTTAAACGCATTCTTACTGCAAACTCTTATATGTGTCTCTAGGGCTGGAAATGACTGTTTCTACATTCTCCAAAGAAAGGGTTTCTGAACTGCTGCAAACACACAGAAGTTTAGCTCTGGAAGTTGAATGCACACATTGACAACCATTATGCTAGATAGCTCCGTTTTAGTTTTACAGCAAGGTACTTCTCTTTACAGCCTGTACTCCCAAGGTCTCTGGAATGTCCAAACGCAGCTTTTAGAAGAAACGTGTTTCTACCTCGCTGAATGTAAACATAGATGCAACGTCCTAAAAGGAACCAAAACACAGCAGATCAGTTTGTACGAAGCGGGTCTTCTGTGTTTTAAACGCATTCTTACTGCTAACTCTTATATGCATCTCTAGGGCTGGAAATGACTGTTTCTACATTCTCCAAAGAAAGGGTTTCTGAACTGCTGCAAACACACAGAAGTTTAGCTCTGGAAGTTGAATGGACACATTGACAACCATTCTCCTAGGTAGCTCCGTTTTAGTTTCACAGCAAGGTACTTCTCTTTACAGCCTGTACTCCCAAGCACTCTGGAATGTCCAAACGCAGCTTTTAGAAGAAACGTGTTTCTGCCTCGCTGAATATAAACAGAGATGCAAATTCCTAAAAGAAACCAACACAGAGCAGATCAGTTTGTACGAAGTGCGTCTTCTTTCTTTTAAACGCATTCTTACTGCAAACTCTTATATGCTTTTCTAGGGCTGGAAATGACTGTTTCTACATTCTCCAAAGAAAGGGTTTCTGAACTGCTGCAAACACACAGCAGTTTAACTCTGGAAGTTGAATGCACACATTGACAACCATTCTGCTAGATAGCTCCGTTTTTGTTTTACAGCAAGGTACTTCCCTTTACAGCCTGTACTCCCAAGCACTCTGGAATGTCCAAACGCAGCTTTTAGAAGAAACGTGTTTCTTCCTCGCTGAATGTAAACATAGATGCAACTTCCTAAAAGGAACCAACACACAGCAGATCAGTTTGTACGAAGCGGGTCTTCTGTGTTTTAAACGCATTCTTACTGCTAACTCTTATATGCGTCTCTAGGGCTGGAAATGACTGTTTCTACATTCTCCAAAGAAAGGGTTTCTGAACTGCAGCAAACACACGGCAGTTTAGCTCTGGAAGTTGAACGCCCACATTGACAACCATTCTGCTAGATAGCTCCGTTTTTGTTTTACAGCAAGGTACTTCTCTTTACAGCCTGTACTCCCAAGCACTCTGGAATGTCCAAACGCAGCTTTTAGAAGAAACGTGTTTCTGCCTCGCTGAATATAAACAGAGATGCAAATTCCTAAAAGGAACCAACACAGAGCAGATCAGTTTGTACGAAGCGAGTCTTCTTTGTTTTAAACGCATTCTTACTGCAAACTCTTATATGTGTCTCTAGGGCTGGAAATGACTGTTTCTACATTCTCCAAAGAAAGGGTTTCTGAACTGCTGCAAACACACAGAAGTTTAGCTCTGGAAGTTGAATGCACACATTGACAACCATTCTGCTAGATAGCTCCGTTTTAGTTTTACAGCAAGGTACTTCTCTTTACAGCCTGTACTCCCAAGGTCTCTGGAATGTCCAAAGGCAGCTTTTAGAAGAAAAGTGTTTCTACCTCGCTGAATGTAAACATAGATGCAACTTTCTAAAAGGAACCGACACACAGCAGAACAGTTTGTACGAAGCGGGTCTTCTGTGGTTTAAACGCATTCTTACTGCTAACTCTTATATGCATCTCTAGGGCTGGAAATGACTGTCTCTACATTCTCCAAAGAAAGGGTTTCTGAACTGCTGCAAACACACAGAAGTTTAGCTCTGGAAGTTGAATGCACACATTGACAACCATTATGCTAGATAGCTCCGTTTTAGTTTTACAGCAAGGTACTTCTCTTTACAGCCTGTACTCCCAAGGTCTCTGGAATGTCCAAATGCAGCTTTTAGAAGAAACGTGTTTCTACCTCGCTGAATGTAAACATAGATGCAACTTCCTAAAAGGAACCAACACAGAGCAGATCAGTTTGTACGAAGCGGGTCTTCTGTGTTTTAAACGCATTCTTACTGCTAACTCTTATATGCATCTCTAGGGCTGGAAATGACTGTTTCTACATTCTCCAAAGAAAGGGTTTCTGAACTGCTGCAAACACACAGAAGTTTAGCTCTGGAAGTTGAATGGACACATTGACAACCATTCTCCTAGATAGCTCCGTTTTAGTTTTACAGCAAGGTACTTCTCTTTACAGCCTGTACTCCCAAGCACTCTGGAATGTCCAAACGCAGCTTTTAGAAGAAACGTGTTTCTGCCTCGCTGAATATAAACAGAGATGCAAATTCCTAAAAGGAACCAACACAGAGCAGATCAGTTTGTACGAAGTGCGTCTTCTTTCTTTTAAACGCATTCTTACTGCAAACTCTTATATGCTTTTCTTGGGCTGGAAATGACTGTTTCTACATTCTCCAAAGAAAGGGTTTCTGAACTGCTGCAAACACACAGCAGTTTAACTCTGGAAGTTGAATGCACACATTGACAACCATTCTGGTAGATAGCTCCGTTTTTGTTTTACAGCAAGGTACTTCTCTTTACAGCCTGTACTCCCAAGCACTCTGGAATTTCCAAACGCAGCTTTTAGAAGAAACGTGTTTCTACCTCGCTGAATGTAAACATAGATGCAACTTCCTAAAAGGAACCAACACACAGCAGATCAGTTTGTACGAAGCGGGTCTTCTGTGTTTTAAACGCATTCTTACTGCTAACTCTTATATGCGTCTCTAGGGCTGGAAATGACTGTTTCTACATTCTCCAAAGAAAGGGTTTCTGAACTGCAGCAAACACACGGCAGTTTAGCTCTGGAAGTTGAACGCCCACATTGACAACCATTCTGCTAGATAGCTCCGTTTTTGTTTTACAGCAAGGTACTTCTCTTTACAGCCTGTATTCCCAAGCACTCTGGAATGTCCAAACGCAGCTTTTAGAAGAAAAGTTTTTCTTCCTCGCTGAATATAAACATAGATGCAATTTCCTAAAAGGAACCAACACAGAGCAGATCAGTTCGTACGAAGTGGGTCTTCTTTGTTTTAAACGCATTCTTACTGCAAACTCTTATATGCTTCTCTAGGGCTGGAAATGACTGTTTCTACATTCTCCAAAGAAAGGGTTTCTGAACTGCTGCAAACACACAGAAGTTTAGCTCTGGAAGTTGAATGCACACATTGACAACTATTCTGCTAGATAGCTCCGTTTTAGTTTTACAGCAAGGTACTTCTCTTTACAGCCTGTACTCCCAAGCAGTCTGGAATGACCAAACGCAGCTTTTAGAAGAAACGTGTTTCTTCCTCGCTGAATGTAAACATAGATGCAACTTCCTAAAAGGAACCAACACACAGCAGATCAGTTTGTACGAAGCGGGTCTTCTGTGTTTTAAACGCATTCTTACTGCTTACTCTTACATGTGTCTCTGGGGCTGGAAATGACTGTTTCTACATTCTCCAAAGAAAGGGTTTCTGAACTGCTGCAAACACAAAGCAGTTTAGCTCTGGAAGTTGAATGAACACATTGACAACCATTCTGCTAGATAGCTCCGTTTTAGTTTTACAGCAAGGTACTTCTCTTTACAGCCTGTACTCCCAAGCACTCTGCAATGTCCAAACGCAGCTTTTAGAAGAAACGTGTTTCTGCCTCGCTGAATATAAACATAGATGCAACTTCCTAAAAGGAACCAACACAGAGCAGATCAGTTTGTACGAAGCGAGTCTTCTTTGTTTTAAACGCATTCTTACTGCAAACTCTTATATGTGTCTCTAGGGCTGGAAATGACTGTTTCTACATTCTCCAAAGAAAGGGTTTCTGAACTGCTGCAAACACACAGAAGTTTAGCTCTGGAAGTTGAATGCACACATTGACAACCATTCTGCTAGATAGCTCCGTTGTAGTTTTACAGCAAGGTACTTCTCTTTACAGCCTGTACTCCCAAGGTCTCTGGAATGTCCAAACGCAGCTTTTAGAAGAAAAGTGTTTCTACCTCGCTGAATGTAAACATAGATGCAACTTTCTAAAAGGAACCGACACACAGCAGATCAGTTTGTACGAAGCGGGTCTTCTGTGTTTTAAACGCATTCTTACTGCTAACTCTTATATGCATCTCTAGGGCTGGAAATGACTGTTTCTACATTCTCCAAAGAAAGGGTTTCTGAACTGCTGCAAACACACAGAAGTTTAGCTCTGGAAGTTGAATGGACACATTGACAACCATTCTGCTAGATAGCTCCGTTTTAGTTTTACAGCAATGTACTTCTCTTTACAGCCTGTACTCCCAAGCACTCTGGAATGTCCAAACGCAGCTTTTAGAAGAAACGTGTTTCTGCCTCGCTGAATATAAACAGAGATGCCAATTCCTAAAAGGAACCAACACAGAGCAGATCAGTTTGTACGAAGTGCGTCTTCTTTCTTTTAAACGCATTCTTACTGCAAACTCTTATATGCTTCTCTAGGGCTGGAAATGACTGTTTCTACATTCTCCAAAGAAAGGGTTTCTTTACTGCTGCAGACACACCGCAGTTCAGCTCTGGAAGTTGAATGCACACATTGACAACCATTCTGCTAGATAGCTCCGTTTTTGTTTTACAGCAAGGTAATTCTCTTTACAGCCTGTACTCCCAAGCACTGTGGAATGTCCGAACGCAGCTTTTAGAAGAAACGTGTTTCTTCCTCGCTGAATGTAAATATAGATGCAACTTCCTAAAAGGAACCAACACACAGCAGATCAGTTTGTACGAAGCGGGTCTTCTGTGTTTTAAACGCGTTCTTACTGCTTACTCTTACATGTGTCTCTGGGGCTGGAAATGACTGTTTCTACATTCTCCAAAGAAAGGGTTTCTGAACTGCTGCAAACACACAGAAGTTTAGCTCTGGAAGTTGAATGCACACATTGACAACCATTCTGCTAGATAGCTCCGTTTTAGTTTTACAGCAAGGTACTTCTCTTTACAGCCTGTACTCCCAAGGTCTCTGGAATGTCCAAACGCAGCTTTTAGAAGAAAAGTGTTTCTACCTCGCTGAATGTAAACATAGATGCAACTTTCTAAAAGGAACCGACACACAGCAGATCAGTTTGTACGAAGCGGGTCTTCTGTGTTTTAAACGCATTCTTACTGCTAACTCTTATATGCATCTCTAGGGCTGGAAATGACTGTTTCTACATTCTCCAAAGAAAGGGTTTCTGAACTGCTGCAAACACACAGAAGTTTAGCTCTGGAAGTTGAATGGACACATTGACAACCATTCTGCTAGATAGCTCCGTTTTAGTTTTACAGCAAGGTACTTCTCTTTACAGCCTGTACTCTCAAGCACTCTGGAATGTCCAAACGCAGCTTTTAGAAGAAACGTGTTTTTGCCTCGCTGAATATAAACAGAGATGCAAATTCCTAAAAGGAACCAACACAGAGCAGATCAGTTTGTACGAAGTGAGTCTTCTTTCTTTTAAACGCATTCTTACTGCAAACTCTTATATGCTTCTCTAGGGCTGGAAATGACTGTTTCTACTTTCTCCAAAGAAAGGGTTTCTGAACTGCAGCAAACACAGGGCAGTTTAGCTCTGGAAGTTGAACGCCCACATTGACAACCATTCTGCTAGATAGCTCCGTTTTTGTTTTACAGCAAGGTACTTCTCTTTACAGCCTGTATTCCCAAGCACTCTGGAATGTCCAAACGCAGCTTTTAGAAGAAAAGTTTTTCTGCCTCGCTGAATATAAACATAGATGCAACTTCCTAAAAGGAACCAACACAGAGCAGATCAGTTCGTACGAAGTGGGACTTCTTTGTTTTAAACGCATTCTTACTGCAAACACACAGAAGTTTAGCTCTGGAAGTTGAATGCACACATTGACAACCATTCTGCTAGATAGCTCCGTTTTAGTTTTACAGCAAGGTACTTCTCTTTACAGCCTGTACTCCCAAGCACTCTGGAATGACCAAACGCAGCTTTTAGAAGAAACGTGTTTCTTCCTCGCTGAATGTAAACATAGATGCAACTTCCTAAAAGGAACCAACACACAGCAGATCAGTTTGTACGAAGCGGGTCTTCTGTGTTTTAAACGCATTCTTACTGCTTACTCTTACATGTGTCTCTGGGGCTGGAAATGACTGTTTCTACATTCTCCAAAGAAAGGGTTTCTGAACTGCTGCAAACACAAAGCAGTTTAGCTCTGGAAGTTGAATGCACACATTGACAACCATTCTGCTAGATAGCTCCGTTTTAGTTTTACAGCAAGGTACTTCTCTTTACAGCCTGTTCTCCCAAGCACTCTGCAATGTCCAAACGCAGCTTTTAGAAGAAACGTGTTTCTGCCTCGCTGAATATAAACATAGATGCAACTTCCTAAAAGGAACCAACACAGAGCAGATCAGTTTGTACGAAGCGAGTCTTCTTTGTTTTAAACGCATTCTTACTGCAAACTCTTATATGCTTCTCTAGGGCTGGAAATGACTGTTTCTACATTCTCCAAGGAAAGGGTTTCTGAACTGCTGCAAACACACAGAAGCTTAGCTCTGGAAGTTGAATGCACACATTGACAACCATTCTGCTAGATAGCTCCGTTTTTTTTTACAGCAAGGTACTTCTCTTTACAGCCTGTACCCCCAAGCACTCTGGAATGTCCAAACGCAGCTTTTAGAAGAAACGTGTTTCTACCTCGCTGAATGTAAACATACATGCAACTTCCTAAAAGGAACCAACACACAGCAGATCAGTTTGTACGAAGCGGGTCTTCTGTGTTTTAAACGCATTCTTACTGCTAACTCTTATATGCGTCTTTAGGGCTGGAAATAACTGTTTCTACATTCTCCAAGGAAAGGGTTTCTGAACTGCTGCAAAGACACAGAAGTTTAGCTCTGGAAGTTGAATGCACACATTGACAACCATTCTGCTAGATAGCTCCGTTTTTGTTTTACAGCAAGGTACTTCTCTTTGGAGCCTGTACTCCCAAGCACTCTGGAATGTCCGAACGCAGCTTTTAGAAGAAACGTGTTTCTTCCTCGCTGAAAGTAAACATAGATGCAACTTCCTAAAAGGGACCAACACACAGCAGATCAGTTTGTACGAAGCGGGTCTTCTGTGTTTTAAACGCATTCTTACTGCTAACTGTTATATGCGTCTCTAGGGCTGGAAATGACTGTTTCTACATTCTCCAAAGAAAGGGTTTCTGAACTGCTGCAAACACACAGAAGTTTAGCTCTGGAAGTTGAATGCACACAATGACAACCATTCTGCTAGATAGCTCCGTTTTAGTTTTACAGCAAGGTACTTCTCTTTACAGCCTGTACTCCCAAGCACTCTGGAATGTCCAAACGCAGCTTTTAGAAGAAACGTGTTTCTACCTCGCTGAATGTAAACATAGATGCAACTTCCTAAAAGGAACCGACACACAGCAGATCAGTTTGTACCAAGCGGGTCTTCTGTGTTTTAAACGCATTCTTACTGCTAACTCTTATATGCTTCTCTAGGGCTGGAAATGACTGTTTCTACATTCTCCAAAGAAAGGGTTTCTGAACTGCTGCAAACACACAGCAGTTTAGCTCTGGAAGTTGAATGCACACATTGACAACCATTCTGATAGATAGCTCCGTTTTTGTTTTACAGCAAGGTACTTCTCTTTACAGCCTGTACTCCCAAGCACTCTGGAATGTCCAAACGCAGCTTTTAGAAGAAACGTGTTTCTGCCTCGCTGAATATAAACAGAGATGCAAATTCCTAAAAGGAACCAACACAGAGCAGATCAGTTTGTACGAAGCGAGTCTTCTTTGTTTTAAACGCATTCTTACTGCAAACTCTTATATGTGTCTCTAGGGCTGGAAATGACTGTTTCTACATTCTCCAAAGAAAGGGTTTCTGAACTGCTGCAAACACACAGAAGTTTAGCTCTGGAAGTTGAATGCACACATTGACAACCATTCTGCTAGATAGCTCCGTTTTAGTTTTACAGCAAGGTACTTCTCTTTACAGCCTGTACTCCCAAGGTCTCTGGAATGTCCAAACGCAGCTTTTAGAAGAAAAGTGTTTCTACCTCGCTGAATGTAAACATAGATGCAACTTTCTAAAAGGAACCGACAGACAGCAGAACAGTTTGTACGAAGCGGGTCTTCTGTGTTTTAAACGCATTCTTACTGCTAACTCTTATATGCATCTCTAGGGCTGGAAATGACTGTTTCTACATTCTCCAAAGAAAGGGTTTCTGAACTGCTGCAAACACACAGAAGTTTAGCTCTGGAAGTTGAATGGACACATTGACAACCATTCTGCTAGATAGCTCCGTTTTAGTTTTACAGCAAGGTACTTCTCTTTACAGCCTTTACTCCCAAGCACTCTGGAATGTCCAAACGCAGCTTTTAGAAGAAACGTGTTTCTGCCTCGCTGAATATAAACAGAGATGCAAATTCCTAAAAGGAACCAACACAGAGCAGATCAGTTTGTACGAAGTGCGTCTTCTTTCTTTTAAACGCATTCTTACTGCAAACTCTTATATGCTTCTCTAGGGCTGGAAATGACTGTTTCTACATTCTCCAAAGAAAGGGTTTCTGAACTGCTGCAAACACACAGCAGTTTAGCTCTGGAAGTTGAATGCACACATTGACAACCATTCTGCTAGATAGCTCCGTTTTTGTTTTACAGCAACGTACTTCTCTTTACAGCCTGTACTCCCAAGCACTCTGGAATGTCCAAACGCAGCTTTTAGAAGAAACGTGTTTCTACCTCGCTGAATGTAAACATAGATGCAACCTCATAAAAGGAACCAAGACACAGCAGATCAGTTTGTACGAAGCGGGTCTTCTGTGTTTTAAACGCATTCTTACTGCTAAATCTTATATGCGTTTCTAGGGCTGGAAATGATTGTTTCTACATTCTCCAAAGAAAGGGTTTCTGAACTGCTGCAAACATACATCAGTTTACCTCTGGAAGGTGAATGCACACGTTGACAGCCATTCTGCTAGATAGCTCCGTTTTTGTTTTAGAGCAATGTACTTCTCTTTACAGCCTGTGCTGCCATCCACTCTGGAATGTTCAAACGATGTTTTTAGAAGATACGTGTTTCTGCTTCGCTGAATCTAAACATAGATGCAACTTCCTAAAAGGAACCAAAACACAGCAGATCAGTTTGTACGAAGCGGGTCTTCTGTGTTTTAAACGCATTCTTACTGCTAACTCTGATATGCGTCTCTAGGCCGGGAAATGACTGTTTCTACATTCTCCAAAGAAAGGGTTTCTGAACTGCTGCAAACACACAGCAGTTTAGCTCTGGAAGTTGAATGCACACATTGACAACCATTCTGCTAGATAGCTCCGTTTTTGTTTTACAACAAGGTACATCTCTTTACAGCCTGTACTCCCAAGCACTCTGGAATGTCCAAACGCAGCTTTTAGAAGAAACGTGTTTCTAACTCGCTGAATGTAAACATAGATGCAACTTCCTAAAAGGAACCAACACAGAGCAGATCAGTTTGTACGAAGCGGGTCTTCTGTGTTTTAAACGCATTCCTACTGCTAACTGTTATATGCGTCTCTAGGGCTGGAAATGACTGTTTCAACATTCTCCAAAGAAAGGGTTTCTGAACTGCTGCAAACACACAGAAGTTTAGCTCTGGAAGTTGAATGCACACATTGACAACCATTCTGCTAGATAGCTCCGTTTTAGTTTTACAGCAAGGTACTTCTCTTTACAGCCTGTACTCCCAAGCACTCTGGAATGACCAAACGCAGCTTTTAGAAGAAACGTGTTTCTTCCTCGCTGAATGTAAACATAGATGCAACTTTCTAAAAGGAACCGACACACAGCAGATCAGTTTGTACGAAGCGGGTCTTCTGTGTTTTAAACGCATTCTTACTGCTAACTCTTATATGCATCTCTAGGGCTGGAAATGACTGTTTCTACATTCTCCAAAGAAAGGGTTTCTGAACTGCTGCAAACACACAGCAGTTCAGCTCTGGAAGTTGAATGCACACATTGACAACCATTCTGCTAGATAGCTCCGTTTTTGTTTTACAGCAAGGTACTTCTCTTTACAGCCTGTACTCCCAAGCACTCTGGAATGTCCAAACGCAGCTTTTAGAAGAAACGTGTTTCTACCTCGCTGAATGTAAACATAGATGCAACCTACTAAAAGGAACCAAAACACCGCAGATCAGTTTGTACGAAGCGGGTCTTCTGTGTTTTAAACGCATTCTTTCTGCTAACTCTTATATGCGTCTCTAGGGCTGGAAATGACTGTTTCTAAATTCTCCAAAGAAAGGGTTTCTGAACTGCTGCAAACACACAGAAGTTTAGCTCTGGAAGTTGAATGCACACATTGACAACCATTCTGGTAGATAGCTCCGTTTTGGTTTTACAGCAAGGTACTTCTCTTTACAGCCTGTATTCCCAAGCACTCTGGAATGTCCAAACGCAGCTTTTAGAAGAAACGTGTTTCTACCTCGCTGAATGTAAACATACATGCAACTTCCTAAAAGGAACCAACACACAGCAGATCAGTTTGTACGAAGCGGGTCTTCTGTGTTTTAAACGCATTCTTACTGCTAACTCTTATATGCATCTCTAGGGCTGGAAATGACTGTTTCTACATTCTCCAAAGAAAGGGTTTCTGAACTGCTGCAAACACACAGAAGTTTAGCTCTGGAAGTTGAATGGACACATTGACAACCATTCTCCTAGATAGCTTTGTTTTTGTTTTACAGCAAGGTACTTCTCTTTACAGCCTGTACTCCCAAGCACTCTGGAATGTCCAAACGCAGCTTTTAGAAGAAACGTGTTTTTACCTCGCTGAATATAAACAGAGATGCAAATTCCTAAAAGGAACCAACACAGAGCAGATCAGTTTGTACGAAGTGCGTCTTCTTTCTTTTAAACGCATTCTTACTGCAAACTCTTATATGCGTCTCTAGGGCTGGAAATGACTGTTTCTACATTCTCCAAAGAAAGGGTTTCTGAACTGCTGCAAACACACAGACGTTTAGCTCTGGATGTTGAATGCACACATTGACAACCATTCTGCTAGATAGCTCCGTTTTTGTTTTACAGTAAGGTACTTCTCTTTAGAGCCTGTACTCCCAAGCACTCTGGAATGTCCAAACGCAGCTTTTAGAAGAAACGTGTTTCTAACTCGCTGAATGTAAACATAGATGCAACTTCCTAAAAGGAACCAACACAGAGCAGATAAGTTTGTACGAAGCGGGTCTTCTGTGTTTTAAACGCATTCCTACTGCTAACTGTTATATGCGTCTCTAGGGCTGGAAATGACTGTTTCAACATTCTCCAAAGAAAGGGTTTCTGAACTGCTGCAAACACACAGAAGTTTAGCTCTGGAAGTTGAATGCACACATTGACAACCATTCTGCTAGATAGCTCCGTTTTAGTTTTACAGCAAGGTACTTCTCTTTACAGCCTGTACTCCCAAGCACTCTGGAATGTCCAAACGCAGCTTTTAGAAGAAACGTGTTTCTTCCTCGCTGAATGTAAACATAGATGCAACTTCCTAAAAGGAACCAACACACAGCAGATCAGTTTGTACGAAGCGGGTCTTCTGTGTTATAAACGCATTCTTACTGCTTACTCTTACATGCTTCTCTAGGGCTGGAAACGACTGTTTCTACATTCTCCAAAGAAAGGGTTTCTGAACTGCTACAAACACACAGACGTTTAGCTCTGGAAGTTGAATGCACACATTGACAACCATTCTGCTAGATAGCTCCGTTTTTGTTTTACAGCAAGGTACTTCTCTTTACAGCCTGTACTCCCAAGCACTCTGGAATGTCCAAACGCAGCTTTTAGAAGAAACGTGTTTCTGCCTCGCTGAATATAAACAGAGATGCAAATTCCTAAAAGGAACCAACACAGAGCAGATCAGTTTGTACGAAGCGAGTCTTCTTTGTTTTAAACGCATTCTTACTGCAAACTCTTATATGTGTCTCTAGGGCTGGAAATGACTGTTTCTACATTCTCCAAAGAAAGGGTTTCTGAACTGCTGCAAACACACAGAAGTTTAGCTCTGGAAGTTGAATGCACACATTGACAACCATTCTGCTAGATAGCTCCGTTTTAGTTTTACAGCAAGGTACTTCTCTTTACAGCCTGTACTCCCAAGGTCTCTGGAATGTCCAAAGGCAGCTTTTAGAAGAAAAGTGTTTCTACCTCGCTGAATGTAAACATAGATGCAACTTTCTAAAAGGAACCGACACACAGCAGAACAGTTTGTACGAAGCGGGTTTTCTGTGTTTTAAACGCATTCTTACTGCTAACTCTTATATGCATCTCTAGGGCTGGAAATGACTGTCTCTACATTCTCCAAAGAAAGGGTTTCTGAACTGCTGCAAACACACAGAAGTTTAGCTCTGGAAGTTGAATGCACACATTGACAACCATTATGCTAGATAGCTCCGTTGTAGTTTTACAGCAAGGTACTTCTCTTTACAGCCTGTACTCCCAAGGTCTCTGGAATGTCCAAATGCAGCTTTTAGAAGAAACGTGTTTCTACCTCGCTGAATGTAAACATAGATGCAACTTCCTAAAAGGAACCAACACAGAGCAGATCAGTTTGTACGAAGCGGGTCTTCTGTGTTTTAAACGCATTCTTACTGCTAACTCTTATATGCATCTCTAGGGCTGGAAATGACTGTTTCTACATTCTCCAAAGAAAGGGTTTCTGAACTGCTGCAAACACACAGAAGTTTAGCTCTGGAAGTTGAATGGACACATTGACAACCATTCTCCTAGATAGCTCCGTTTTAGTTTTACAGCAAGGTACTTCTCTTTACAGCCTGTACTCCCAAGCACTCTGGAATGTCCAAACGCAGCTTTTAGAAGAAACGTGTTTCTGCCTCGCTGAATATAAACATAGATGCAACTTCCTAAAAGGAACCAACACACAGCAGATCAGTTTGTACGAAGCGGGTCTTCTGTGTTTTAAACGCATTCTTACTGCTAACTCTTATATGCGTCTCTAGGGCTGGAAATGACTGTTTCTACATTCTCCAAAGAAAGGGTTTCTGAACTGCAGCAAACACACGGCAGTTTAGCTCTGGAAGTTGAACGCCCACATTGACAACCATTCTGCTAGATAGCTCCGTTTTTGTTTTACAGCAAGGTACTTCTCTTTACAGCCTGTATTCCCAAGCACTCTGGAATGTCCAAACGCAGCTTTTAGAAGAAAAGTTTTTCTTCCTCGCTGAATATAAACATAGATGCAATTTCCTAAAAGGAACCAACACAGAGCAGATCAGTTCGTACGAAGTGGGTCTTCTTTGTTTTAAACGCATTCCTACTGCTAACTGTTATATGCGTCTCTAGGGCTGGAAATGACTGTTTCTACATTCTCCAAAGAAAGGGTTTCTGAACTGCTGCAAACACACAGCAGTTCAGCTCTGGAAGTTGAATGCACACATTGACAACCATTCTGCTAGATAGCTCCGTTTTAGTTTTACAGCAAGGTACTTCTCTTTACAGCCTGTACTCCCAAGCACTCTGGAATGTCCAAACGCAGCTTTTAGAAGAAACGTGTTTCTACCTCGCTGAATGTAAACATAGATGCAACCTACTAAAAGGAACCAAAACACCGCAGATCAGTTTGTACGAAGCGGGTCTTCTGTGTTTTAAACGCATTCTTTCTGCTAACTCTTATATGCGTCTCTAGGGCTGGAAATGACTGTTTCTACATTCTCCAAAGAAAGGGTTTCTGAACTGCTGCAAACACACAGAAGTTTAGCTCTGGAAGTTGAATGCACACATTGACAACCATTCTGGTAGATAGCTCCGTTTTGGTTTTACAGCAAGGTACTTCTCTTTACAGCCTGTATTCCCAAGCACTCTGGAATGTCCAAACGCAGCTTTTAGAAGAAACGTGTTTCTACCTCGCTGAATGTAAACATACATGCAACTTCCTAAAAGGAACCAACACACAGCAGATCAGTTTGTACGAAGCGGGTCTTCTGTGTTTTAAACGCATTCTTACTGCTAACTCTTATATGCATCTCTAGGGCTGGAAATTACTGTTTCTACATTCTCCAAAGAAAGGGTTTCTGAACTGCTGCAAACACACAGAAGTTTAGCTCTGGAAGTTGAATGGACACATTGACAACCATTCTCCTAGATAGCTTTGTTTTTGTTTTACAGCAAGGTACTTCTCTTTACAGCCTGTACTCCCAAGCACTCTGGAATGTCCAAACGCAGCTTTTAGAAGAAACGTGTTTTTACCTCGCTGAATATAAACAGAGATGCAAATTCCTAAAAGGAACCAACACAGAGCAGATCAGTTTGTACGAAGTGCGTCTTCTTTCTTTTAAACGCATTCTTACTGCAAACTCTTATATGCGTCTCTAGGGCTGGAAATGACTGTTTCTACATTCTCCAAAGAAAGGGTTTCTGAACTGCTGCAAACACACAGACGTTTAGCTCTGGATGTTGAATGCACACATTGACAACCATTCTGCTAGATAGCTCCGTTTTTGTTTTACAGTAAGGTACTTCTCTTTAGAGCCTGTACTCCCAAGCACTCTGGAATGTCCAAACGCAGCTTTTAGAAGAAACGTGTTTCTAACTCGCTGAATGTAAACATAGATGCAACTTCCTAAAAGGAACCAACACAGAGCAGATAAGTTTGTACGAAGCGGGTCTTCTGTGTTTTAAACGCATTCCTACTGCTAACTGTTATATGCGTCTCTAGGGCTGGAAATGACTGTTTCAACATTCTCCAAAGAAAGGGTTTCTGAACTGCTGCAAACACACAGAAGTTTAGCTCTGGAAGTTGAATGCACACATTGACAACCATTCTGCTAGATAGCTCCGTTTTAGTTTTACAGCAAGGTACTTCTCTTTACAGCCTGTACTCCCAAGCACTCTGGAATGTCCAAACGCAGCTTTTAGAAGAAACGTGTTTCTTCCTCGCTGAATGTAAACATAGATGCAACTTCCTAAAAGGAACCAACACACAGCAGATCAGTTTGTACGAAGCGGGTCTTCTGTGTTATAAACGCATTCTTACTGCTTACTCTTACATGCTTCTCTAGGGCTGGAAACGACTGTTTCTACATTCTCCAAAGAAAGGGTTTCTGAACTGCTGCAAACACACAGCAGTTTAGCTCTGGAAGTTGAATGCACACATTGACAACCATTCTGCTAGATAGCTCCGTTTTTGTTTTACAGCAAGGTACTTCTCTTTACAGCCTGTACTCCCAAGCACTCTGGAATGTCCAAACGCAGCTTTTAGAAGAAACGTGTTTCTGCCTCGCTGAATATAAACAGAGATGCAAATTCCTAAAAGGAACCAACACAGAGCAGATCAGTTTGTACGAAGCGAGTCTTCTTTGTTTTAAACGCATTCTTACTGCAAACTCTTATATGTGTCTCTAGGGCTGGAAATGACTGTTTCTACATTCTCCAAAGAAAGGGTTTCTGAACTGCTGCAAACACACAGAAGTTTAGCTCTGGAAGTTGAATGCACACATTGACAACCATTCTGCTAGATAGCTCCGTTTTAGTTTTACAGCAAGGTACTTCTCTTTACAGCCTGTACTCCCAAGGTCTCTGGAATGTCCAAAGGCAGCTTTTAGAAGAAAAGTGTTTCTACCTCGCTGAATGTAAACATAGATGCAACTTTCTAAAAGGAACCGACACACAGCAGAACAGTTTGTACGAAGCGGGTCTTCTGTGTTTTAAACGCATTCTTACTGCTAACTCTTATATGCATCTCTAGGGCTGGAA
Organism: Saimiri boliviensis; assembly: GCF_048565385.1. Lineage (NCBI taxonomy): Eukaryota > Metazoa > Chordata > Mammalia > Primates > Cebidae > Saimiri > Saimiri boliviensis. Next base: position 66,293,164 of record NC_133456.1, read on the forward strand.
ATGACTGTCTCTACATTCTCCAAAGAAAGGGTTTCTGAACTGCTGCAAACACACAGAAGTTTAGCTCTGGAAGTTGAATGCACACATTGACAACCATTATGCTAGATAGCTCCGTTGTAGTTTTACAGCAAGGTACTTCTCTTTACAGCCTGTACTCCCAAGGTCTCTGGAATGTCCAAATGCAGCTTTTAGAAGAAACGTGTTTCTACCTCGCTGAATGTAAACATAGATGCAACTTCCTAAAAGGAACCAACACAGAGCAGATCAGTTTGTACGAAGCGGGTCTTCTGTGTTTTAAACGCATTCTTACTGCTAACTCTTATATGCATCTCTAGGGCTGGAAATGACTGTTTCTACATTCTCCAAAGAAAGGGTTTCTGAACTGCTGCAAACACACAGAAGTTTAGCTCTGGAAGTTGAATGGACACATTGACAACCATTCTCCTAGATAGCTCCGTTTTAGTTTTACAGCAAGGTACTTCTCTTTACAGCCTGTACTCCCAAGCACTCTGGAATGTCCAAACGCAGCTTTTAGAAGAAACGTGTTTCTGCCTCGCTGAATATAAACAGAGATGCAAATTCCTAAAAGGAACCAACACAGAGCAGATCAGTTTGTACGAAGTGCGTCTTCTTTCTTTTAAACGCATTCTTACTGCAAACTCTTATATGCTTTTCTTGGGCTGGAAATGACTGTTTCTACATTCTCCAAAGAAAGGGTTTCTGAACTGCTGCAAACACACAGCAGTTTAACTCTGGAAGTTGAATGCACACATTGACAACCATTCTGGTAGATAGCTCCGTTTTTGTTTTACAGCAAGGTACTTCTCTTTACAGCCTGTACTCCCAAGCACTCTGGAATTTCCAAACGCAGCTTTTAGAAGAAACGTGTTTCTACCTCGCTGAATGTAAATATAGATGCAACTTCCTAAAAGGAACCAACACACAGCAGATCAGTTTGTACGAAGCGGGTCTTCTGTGTTTTAAACGCATTCTTACTGCTAACTCTTATATGCGTCTCTAGGGCTGGAAATGACTGTTTCTACATTCTCCAAAGAAAGGGTTTCTGAACTGCAGCAAACACACGGCAGTTTAGCTCTGGAAGTTGAACGCCCACATTGACAACCATTCTGCTAGATAGCTCCGTTTTTGTTTTACAGCAAGGTACTTCTCTTTACAGCCTGTATTCCCAAGCACTCTGGAATGTCCAAACGCAGCTTTTAGAAGAAAAGTTTTTCTTCCTCGCTGAATATAAACATAGATGCAATTTCCTAAAAGGAACCAACACAGAGCAGATCAGTTCGTACGAAGTGGGTCTTCTCTGTTTTAAACGCATTCTTACTGCAAACTCTTATATGCTTCTCTAGGGCTGGAAATGACTGTTTCTACATTCTCCAAAGAAAGGGTTTCTGAACTGCTGCAAACACACAGAAGTTTAGCTCTGGAAGTTGAATGCACACATTGACAACCATTCTGCTAGATAGCTCCGTTTTAGTTTTACAGCAAGGTACTTCTCTTTACAGCCTGTACTCCCAAGGTCTCTGGAATGTCCAAACGCAGCTTTTAGAAGAAAAGTGTTTCTACCTCGATGAATGTAAACATAGATGCAACTTCCTAAAAGGAACCAACACAAAGCAGGTCAGTTTGTACGAAACGGGTCTTCTGTGTTTTAAACGCATTCTTACTGCTAACTCTTATATGCATCTCTAGGGCTGGAAATGACTGTTTCTACATTCTCCAAAGAAAGGGTTTCTGAACTGCTGCAAACACACAGAAGTTTAGCTCTGGAAGTTGAATGGACACATTGACAACCATTCTCCTAGATAGCTCCGTTTTAGTTTTACAGCAAGGTACTTCTCTTTACAGCCTGTATTCCCAAGCACTCTGGAATGTCCAAACGCAGCTTTTAGAAGAAACGTGTTTCTGCCTCGCTGAATATAAACATAGATGCAACTTCCTAAAAGGAACCAACACAGAGCAGATCAGTTCGTACGAAGCGGGTCTTCTTTGTTTTAAACGCATTCTTACTGCAAACTCTTATATGCTTCTCTAGGGCTGGAAATGACTGTTTCTACATTCTCCAAAGAAAGGGTTTCTTTACTGCTGCAAACACAGAGCAGTTTAGCTCTGGAAGTTGAATGCACACATTGACAACCATTCTGCTAGATAGCTCCGTTTCTTTTTACAGCAAGGTACTTCTCTTTACAGCGTGTACTCCCAAGCACTCTGGAATGTCCAAACGCAGCTTTTAGAAGAAACGTGTTTCTACCTCGCTGAATGTAAACGTACATGCAACGTCCTAAAAGGAACCAAAACACAGCAGATCAGTTTGTACGAAGCGGGTCTTCTGTGTTTTAAACGCATTCTTACTGCTAACTCTTATATGCGTCTTTAGGGCTGGAAATAACTGTTTCTACATTCTCCAAGGAAAGGGTTTCTGAACTGCTGCAAAGACACAGAAGTTTAGCTCTGGAAGTTGAATGCACACATTGACAACCATTCTGCTAGATAGCTCCGTTTTTGTTTTACAGCAAGGTACTTCTCTTTGGAGCCTGTACTCCCAAGCACTCTGGAATGTCCGAACGCAGCTTTTAGAAGAAACGTGTTTCTTCCTCGCTGAAAGTAAACATAGATGCAACTTCCGAAAAGGGACCAACACACAGCAGATCAGTTTGTACGAAGCGGGTCTTCTGTGTTTTAAACGCATTCTTACTGCTAACTGTTATATGCGTCTCTAGCGCTGGAAATGACTGTTTCTACATTCTCCAAAGAAAGGGTTTCTGAACTGCTGCAAACACACAGAAGTTTAGCTCTGGAAGTTGAATGTACACATTGACAACCATTCTGATAGATAGCTCCGTTTTGGTTTTACAGCAAGGTACTTCTCTTTACAGCCTGTATTCCCAAGCACTCTGGAATGTCCAAACGCAGCTTTTAGAAGAAACGTGTTTCTGCCTCGCTGAATATAAACATAGATGCAACTTCCTAAAAGGAACCAACACAGAGCAGATCAGTTTGTACGAAGCGAGTCTTCTTTGTTTTAAACGCATTCTTACTGCAAACTCTTATATGTGTCTCTAGGGCTGGAAATGACTGTTTCTACATTCTCCAAAGAAAGGGTTTCTGAACTGCTGCAAACACACAGAAGTTTAGCTCTGGAAGTTGAATGCACACATTGACAACCATTATGCTAGATAGCTCCGTTTTAGTTTTACAGCAAGGTACTTCTCTTTACAGCCTGTACTCCCAAGGTCTCTGGAATGTCCAAACGCAGCTTTTAGAAGAAACGTGTTTCTACCTCGCTGAATGTAAACATAGATGCAACTTCCTAAAAGGAACCAACACAGAGCAGATCAGTTTGTACGAAGCGGGTCTTCTGTGTTTTAAACGCATTCTTACTGCTAACTCTTATATGCATCTCTAGGGCTGGAAATGACTGTTTCTACATTCTCCAAAGAAAGGATTTCTGAACTGCTGCAAACACACAGAAGTTTAGCTCTGGAAGTTGAATGGACACATTGACAACCATTCTCCTAGATAGCTCCGTTTTAGTTTTACAGCAAGGTACTTCTCTTTACAGCCTGTACTCCCAAGCACTCTGGAATGTCCAAACGCAGCTTTTAGAAGAAACGTGTTTCTGCCTCGCTGAATATAAACAGAGATACAAATTCCTAAAAGAAACCAACACAGAGCAGATCAGTTTGTACGAAGTGCGTCTTCTTTCTTTTAAACGCATTCTTACTGCAAACTCTTATATGCTTTTCTAGGGCTGGAAATGACTGTTTCTACATTCTCCAAAGAAAGGGTTTCTGAACTGCTGCAAACACACAGCAGTTTAACTCTGGAAGTTGAATGCACACATTGACAACCATTCTGCTAGATAGCTCCGTTTTTGTTTTACAGCAAGGTACTTCCCTTACAGCCTGTACTCCCAAGCACTCTGGAATGTCCAAACGCAGCTTTTAGAAGAAACGTGTTTCTACCTCGCTGAATGTAAACATAGATGCAACTTCCTAAAAGGAACCAACACACAGCAGATCAGTTTGTACGAAGCGGGTCTTCTGTGTTTTAAACGCATTCTTACTGCTAACTCTTATATGCGTCTCTAGGGCTGGAAATGACTGTTTCTACATTCTCCAAAGAAAGGGTTTCTGAACTGCAGCAAACACAGGGCAGTTTAGCTCTGGAAGTTGAAAGCCCACATTGACAACCATTCTGCTAGATAGCTCCGTTTTTGTTTTACAGCAAGGTACTTCTCTTTACAGCCTGTATTCCCAAGCACTCTGGAATGTCCAAACGCAGCTTTTAGAAGAAAAGTTTTTCTGCCTCGCTGAATATAAACATAGATGCAACTTCCTAAAAGGAACCAACACAGAGCAGATCAGTTCGTACGAAGTGGGACTTCTTTGTTTTAAACGCATTCTTACTGCAAACACACAGAAGTTTAGCTCTGGAAGTTGAATGCACACATTGACAACCATTCTGCTAGATAGCTCCGTTTTAGTTTTACAGCAAGGTACTTCTCTTTACAGCCTGTACTCCCAAGCACTCTGGAATGACCAAACGCAGCTTTTAGAAGAAACGTGTTTCTTCCTCGCTGAATGTAAACATAGATGCAACTTCCTAAAAGGAACCAACACACAGCAGATCAGTTTGTACGAAGCGGGTCTTCTGTGTTTTAAACGCATTCTTACTGCTTACTCTTACATGTGTCTCTGGGGCTGGAAATGACTGTTTCTACATTCTCCAAAGAAAGGGTTTCTGAACTGCTGCAAACACAAAGCAGTTTAGCTCTGGAAGTTGAATGCACACATTGACAACCATTCTGCTAGATAGCTCCGTTTTTGTTTTACAGCAAGGTACTTCTCTTTACAGCCTGTACTCCCAAGCACTCTGCAATGTCCAAACGCAGCTTTTAGAAGAAACGTGTTTCTGCCTCGCTGAATATAAACAGAGATGCAACTTCCTAAAAGGAACCAACACAGAGCAGATCAGTTTGTACGAAGCGAGTCTTCTTTGTTTTAAACGCATTCTTACTGCAAACTCTTATATGTGTCTCTAGGGCTGGAAATGACTGTTTCTACATTCTCCAAAGAAAGGGTTTCTGAACTGCTGCAAACACACAGAAGTTTAGCTCTGGAAGTTGAATGCACACATTGACAACCATTCTGCTAGATAGCTCCGTTGTAGTTTTACAGCAAGGTACTTCTCTTTACAGCCTGTACTCCCAAGGTCTCTGGAATGTCCAAACGCAGCTTTTAGAAGAAAAGTGTTTCTACCTCGCTGAATGTAAACATAGATGCAACTTTCTAAAAGGAACCGACACACAGCAGATCAGTTTGTACGAAGCGGGTCTTCTGTGTTTTAAACGCATTCTTACTGCTAACTCTTATATGCATCTCTAGGGCTGGAAATGACTGTTTCTACATTCTCCAAAGAAAGGGTTTCTGAACTGCTGCAAACACACAGAAGTTTAGCTCTGGAAGTTGAATGGACACATTGACAACCATTCTGCTAGATAGCTCCGTTTTAGTTTTACAGCAATGTACTTCTCTTTACAGCCTGTACTCCCAAGCACTCTGGAATGTCCAAACGCAGCTTTTAGAAGAAACGTGTTTCTGCCTCGCTGAATATAAACAGAGATGCCAATTCCTAAAAGGAACCAACACAGAGCAGATCAGTTTGTACGAAGTGCGTCTTCTTTCTTTTAAACGCATTCTTACTGCAAACTCTTATATGCTTCTCTAGGGCTGGAAATGACTGTTTCTACATTCTCCAAAGAAAGGGTTTCTTTACTGCTGCAAACACACCACAGTTCAGCTCTGGAAGTTGAATGCACACATTGACAACCATTCTGCTAGATAGCTCCGTTTTTGTTTTACAGCAAGGTAATTCTCTTTACAGCCTGTACTCCCAAGCACTGTGGAATGTCCGAACGCAGCTTTTAGAAGAAACGTGTTTCTTCCTCGCTGAATGTAAATATAGATGCAACTTCCTAAAAGGAACCAACACACAGCAGATCAGTTTGTACGAAGCGGGTCTTCTGTGCTTTAAACGCGTTCTTACTGCTTACTCTTACATGTGTCTCTGGGGCTGGAAATGACTGTTTCTACATTCTCCAAAGAAAGGGTTTCTGAACTGCTGCAAACACACAGAAGTTTAGCTCTGGAAGTTGAATGCACACATTGACAACCATTCTGCTAGATAGCTCCGTTTTAGTTTTACAGCAAGGTACTTCTCTTTACAGCCTGTACTCCCAAGGTCTCTGGAATGTCCAAACGCAGCTTTTAGAAGAAAAGTTTTTCTGCCTCGCTGAATATAAACATAGATGCAACTTCCTAAAAGGAACCAACACAGAGCAGATCAGTTCGTACGAAGTGGGACTTCTTTGTTTTAAACGCATTCTTACTGCAAACACACAGAAGTTTAGCTCTGGAAGTTGAATGCACACATTGACAACCATTCTGCTAGATAGCTCCGTTTTAGTTTTACAGCAAGGTACTTCTCTTTACAGCCTGTACTCCCAAGCACTCTGGAATGACCAAACGCAGCTTTTAGAAGAAACGTGTTTCTTCCTCGCTGAATGTAAACATAGATGCAACTTCCTAAAAGGAACCAACACACAGCAGATCAGTTTGTACGAAGCGGGTCTTCTGTGTTTTAAACGCATTCTTACTGCTTACTCTTACATGTGTCTCTGGGGCTGGAAATGACTGTTTCTACATTCTCCAAAGAAAGGGTTTCTGAACTGCTGCAAACACAAAGCAGTTTAGCTCTGGAAGTTGAATGCACACATTGACAACCATTCTGCTAGATAGCTCCGTTTTAGTTTTACAGCAAGGTACTTCTCTTTACAGCCTGTACTCCCAAGCACTCTGCAATGTCCAAACGCAGCTTTTAGAAGAAACGTGTTTCTGCCTCGCTGAATATAAACATAGATGCAACTTCCTAAAAGGAACCAACACAGAGCAGATCAGTTTGTACGAAGCGAGTCTTCTTTGTTTTAAACGCATTCTTACTGCAAACTCTTATATGCTTCTCTAGGGCTGGAAATGACTGTTTCTACATTCTCCAAGGAAAGGGTTTCTGAACTGCTGCAAACACACAGAAGCTTAGCTCTGGAAGTTGAATGCACACATTGACAACCATTCTGCTAGATAGCTCCGTTTTTTTTTACAGCAAGGTACTTCTCTTTACAGCCTGTACCCCCAAGCACTCTGGAATGTCCAAACGCAGCTTTTAGAAGAAACGTGTTTCTACCTCGCTGAATGTAAACATACATGCAACTTCCTAAAAGGAACCAACACACAGCAGATCAGTTTGTACGAAGCGGGTCTTCTGTGTTTTAAACGCATTCTTACTGCTAACTCTTATATGCGTCTTTAGGGCTGGAAATAACTGTTTCTACATTCTCCAAGGAAAGGGTTTCTGAACTGCTGCAAAGACACAGAAGTTTAGCTCTGGAAGTTGAATGCACACATTGACAACCATTCTGCTAGATAGCTCCGTTTTTGTTTTACAGCAAGGTACTTCTCTTTGGAGCCTGTACTCCCAAGCACTCTGGAATGTCCGAACGCAGCTTTTAGAAGAAACGTGTTTCTTCCTCGCTGAAAGTAAACATAGATGCAACTTCCTAAAAGGGACCAACACACAGCAGATCAGTTTGTACGAAGCGGGTCTTCTGTGTTTTAAACGCATTCTTACTGCTAACTGTTATATGCGTCTCTAGGGCTGGAAATGACTGTTTCTACATTCTCCAAAGAAAGGGTTTCTGAACTGCTGCAAACACACAGAAGTTTAGCTCTGGAAGTTGAATGCACACAATGACAACCATTCTGCTAGATAGCTCCGTTTTAGTTTTACAGCAAGGTACTTCTCTTTACAGCCTGTACTCCCAAGCACTCTGGAATGTCCAAACGCAGCTTTTAGAAGAAACGTGTTTCTACCTCGCTGAATGTAAACATAGATGCAACTTCCTAAAAGGAACCGACACACAGCAGATCAGTTTGTACCAAGCGGGTCTTCTGTGTTTTAAACGCATTCTTACTGCTAACTCTTATATGCTTCTCTAGGGCTGGAAATGACTGTTTCTACATTCTCCAAAGAAAGGGTTTCTGAACTGCTGCAAACACACAGCAGTTTAGCTCTGGAAGTTGAATGCACACATTGACAACCATTCTGATAGATAGCTCCGTTTTTTTTTTACAGCAAGGTACTTCTCTTTACAGCCTGTACTCCCAAGCACTCTGGAATGTCCAAACGCAGCTTTTAGAAGAAACGTGTTTCTGCCTCGCTGAATATAAACAGAGATGCAAATTCCTAAAAGGAACCAACACAGAGCAGATCAGTTTGTACGAAGCGAGTCTTCTTTGTTTTAAACGCATTCTTACTGCAAACTCTTATATGTGTCTCTAGGGCTGGAAATGACTGTTTCTACATTCTCCAAAGAAAGGGTTTCTGAACTGCTGCAAACACACAGAAGTTTAGCTCTGGAAGTTGAATGCACACATTGACAACCATTCTGCTAGATAGCTCCGTTTTAGTTTTACAGCAAGGTACTTCTCTTTACAGCCTGTACTCCCAAGGTCTCTGGAATGTCCAAACGCAGCTTTTAGAAGAAAAGTGTTTCTACCTCGCTGAATGTAAACATAGATGCAACTTTCTAAAAGGAACCGACAGACAGCAGAACAGTTTGTACGAAGCGGGTCTTCTGTGTTTTAAACGCATTCTTACTGCTAACTCTTATATGCATCTCTAGGGTTGGAAATGACTGTTTCTACATTCTCCAAAGAAAGGGTTTCTGAACTGCTGCAAACACACAGAAGTTTAGCTCTGGAAGTTGAATGGACACATTGACAACCATTCTGCTAGATAGCTCCGTTTTAGTTTTACAGCAAGGTACTTCTCTTTACAGCCTTTACTCCCAAGCACTCTGGAATGTCCAAACGCAGCTTTTAGAAGAAACGTGTTTCTGCCTCGCTGAATATAAACAGAGATGCAAATTCCTAAAAGGAACCAACACAGAGCAGATCAGTTTGTACGAAGTGCGTCTTCTTTCTTTTAAACGCATTCTTACTGCAAACTCTTATATGCTTCTCTAGGGCTGGAAATGACTGTTTCTACATTCTCCAAAGAAAGGGTTTCTGAACTGCTGCAAACACACAGCAGTTTAGCTCTGGAAGTTGAATGCACACATTGACAACCATTCTGCTAGATAGCTCCGTTTTTGTTTTACAGCAACGTACTTCTCTTTACAGCCTGTACTCCCAAGCACTCTGGAATGTCCAAACGCAGCTTTTAGAAGAAACGTGTTTCTACCTCGCTGAATGTAAACATAGATGCAACCTCATAAAAGGAACCAAGACACAGCAGATCAGTTTGTACGAAGCGGGTCTTCTGTGTTTTAAACGCATTCTTACTGCTAAATCTTATATGCGTTTCTAGGGCTGGAAATGATTGTTTCTACATTCTCCAAAGAAAGGGTTTCTGAACTGCTGCAAACATACATCAGTTTACCTCTGGAAGGTGAATGCACACTTTGACAGCCATTCTGCTAGATAGCTCCGTTTTTGTTTTAGAGCAATGTACTTCTCTTTACAGCCTGTGCTGCCATCCACTCTGGAATGTTCAAACGATGTTTTTAGAAGATACGTGTTTCTGCTTCGCTGAATCTAAACATAGATGCAACTTCCTAAAAGGAACCAAAACACAGCAGATCAGTTTGTACGAAGCGGGTCTTCTGTGTTTTAAACGCATTCTTACTGCTAACTCTGATATGCGTCTCTAGGCCGGGAAATGACTGTTTCTACATTCTCCAAAGAAAGGGTTTCTGAACTGCTGCAAACACACAGCAGTTTAGCTCTGGAAGTTGAATGCACACATTGACAACCATTCTGCTAGATAGCTCCGTTTTTGTTTTACAACAAGGTACATCTCTTTACAGCCTGTACTCCCAAGCACTCTGGAATGTCCAAACGCAGCTTTTAGAAGAAACGTGTTTCTAACTCGCTGAATGTAAACATAGATGCAACTTCCTAAAAGGAACCACCACAGAGCAGATCAGTTTGTACGAAGCGGGTCTTCTGTGTTTTAAACGCATTCCTACTGCTAACTGTTATATGCGTCTCTAGGGCTGGAAATGACTGTTTCAACATTCTCCAAAGAAAGGGTTTCTGAACTGCTGCAAACACACAGAAGTTTAGCTCTGGAAGTTGAATGCACACATTGACAACCATTCTGCTAGATAGCTCCGTTTTAGTTTTACAGCAAGGTACTTCTCTTTACAGCCTGTACTCCCAAGCACTCTGGAATGTCCAAACGCAGCTTTTAGAAGAAACGTGTTTCTTCCTCGCTGAATGTAAACATAGATGCAACTTTCTAAAAGGAACCGACACACAGCAGATCAGTTTGTACGAAGCGGGTCTTCTGTGTTTTAAACGCATTCTTACTGCTAACTCTTATATGCATCTCTAGGGCTGGAAATGACTGTTTCTACATTCTCCAAAGAAAGGGTTTCTGAACTGCTACAAACACACAGCAGTTCAGCTCTGGAAGTTGAATGAACACATTGACAACCATTCTGCTAGATAGCTCCGTTTTTGTTTTACAGCAAGGTACTTCTCTTTACAGCCTGTACTCCCAAGCACTCTGGAATGTCCAAACGCAGCTTTTAGAAGAAACGTGTTTCTACCTCGCTGAATGTAAACATAGATGCAACCTACTAAAAGGAACCAAAACACCGCAGATCAGTTTGTACGAAGCGGGTCTTCTGTGTTTTAAACGCATTCTTTCTGCTAACTCTTATATGCGTCTCTAGGGCTGGAAATGACGGTTTCTAAATTCTCCAAAGAAAGGGTTTCTGAACTGCTGCAAACACACAGAAGTTTAGCTCTGGAAGTTGAATGCACACATTGACAACCATTCTGGTAGATAGCTCCGTTTTGGTTTTACAGCAAGGTACTTCTCTTTACAGCCTGTATTCCCAAGCACTCTGGAATGTCCAAACGCAGCTTTTAGAAGAAACGTGTTTCTACCTCGCTGAATGTAAACATACATGCAACTTCCTAAAAGGAACCAACACACAGCAGATCAGTTTGTACGAAGCGGGTCTTCTGTGTTTTAAACGCATTCTTACTGCTAACTCTTATATGCATCTCTAGGGCTGGAAATGACTGTTTCTACATTCTCCAAAGAAAGGGTTTCTGAACTGCTGCAAACACACAGAAGTTTAGCTCTGGAAGGTGAATGGACACATTGACAACCATTCTCCTAGATAGCTTTGTTTTTGTTTTACAGCAAGGTACTTCTCTTTACAGCCTGTACTCCCAAGCACTCTGGAATGTCCAAACGCAGCTTTTAGAAGAAACGTGTTTTTACCTCGCTGAATATAAACAGAGATGCAAATTCCTAAAAGGAACCAACACAGAGCAGATCAGTTTGTACGAAGTGCGTCTTCTTTCTTTTAAACGCATTCTTACTGCAAACTCTTATATGCGTCTCTAGGGCTGGAAATGACTGTTTCTACATTCTCCAAAGAAAGGGTTTCTGAACTGCTGCAAACACACAGACGTTTAGCTCTGGATGTTGAATGCACACATTGACAACCATTCTGCTAGATAGCTCCGTTTTTGTTTTACAGTAAGGTACTTCTCTTTAGAGCCTGTACTCCCAAGCACTCTGGAATGTCCAAACGCAGCTTTTAGAAGAAACGTGTTTCTAACTCGCTGAATGTAAACATAGATGCAACTTCCTAAAAGGAACCAACACAGAGCAGATAAGTTTGTACGAAGCGGGTCTTCTGTGTTTTAAACGCATTCCTACTGCTAACTGTTATATGCGTCTCTAGGGCTGGAAATGACTGTTACAACATTCTCCAAAGAAAGGGTTTCTGAACTGCTGCAAACACACAGAAGTTTAGCTCTGGAAGTTGAATGCACACATTGACAACCATTCTGCTAGATAGCTCCGTTTTAGTTTTACAGCAAGGTACTTCTCTTTACAGCCTGTACTCCCAAGCACTCTGGAATGTCCAAACGCAGCTTTTAGAAGAAACGTGTTTCTTCCTCGCTGAATGTAAACATAGATGCAACTTCCTAAAAGGAACCAACACACAGCAGATCAGTTTGTACGAAGCGGGTCTTCTGTGTTATAAACGCATTCTTACTGCTTACTCTTACATGCTTCTCTAGGGCTGGAAACGACTGTTTCTACATTCTCCAAAGAAAGGGTTTCTGAACTGCTGCAAACACACAGCAGTTTAGCTCTGGAAGTTGAATGCACACATTGACAACCATTCTGCTAGATAGCTCCGTTTTTGTTTTACAGCAAGGTACTTCTCTTTACAGCCTGTACTCCCAAGCACTCTGGAATGTCCAAACGCAGCTTTTAGAAGAAACGTGTTTCTGCCTCGCTGAATATAAACAGAGATGCAAATTCCTAAAAGGAACCAACACAGAGCAGATCAGTTTGTACGAAGCGAGTCTTCTTTGTTTTAAACGCATTCTTACTGCAAACTCTTATATGTGTCTCTAGGGCTGGAAATGACTGTTTCTACATTCTCCAAAGAAAGGGTTTCTGAACTGCTGCAAACACACAGAAGTTTAGCTCTGGAAGTTGAATGCACACATTGACAACCATTCTGCTAGATAGCTCCGTTTTAGTTTTACAGCAAGGTAATTCTCTTTACAGCCTGTACTCCCAAGGTCTCTGGAATGTCCAAAGGCAGCTTTTAGAAGAAAAGTGTTTCTACCTCGCTGAATGTAAACATAGATGCAACTTTCTAAAAGGAACCGACACACAGCAGAACAGTTTGTACGAAGCGGGTCTTCTGTGTTTTAAACGCATTCTTACTGCTAACTCTTATATGCATCTCTAGGGCTGGAAATGACTGTCTCTACATTCTCCAAAGAAAGGGTTTCTGAACTGCTGCAAACACACAGAAGTTTAGCTCTGGAAGTTGAATGCACACATTGACAACCATTATGCTAGATAGCTCCGTTGTAGTTTTACAGCAAGGTACTTCTCTTTACAGCCTGTACTCCCAAGGTCTCTGGAATGTCCAAATGCAGCTTTTAGAAGAAACGTGTTTCTACCTCGCTGAATGTAAACATAGATGCAACTTCCTAAAAGGAACCAACACAGAGCAGATCAGTTTGTACGAAGCGGGTCTTCTGTGTTTTAAACGCATTCTTACTGCTAACTCTTATATGCATCTCTAGGGCTGGAAATGACTGTTTCTACATTCTCCAAAGAAAGGGTTTCTGAACTGCTGCAAACACACAGAAGTTTAGCTCTGGAAGTTGAATGGACACATTGACAACCATTCTCCTGGATAGCTCCGTTTTAGTTTTACAGCAAGGTACTTCTCTTTACAGCCTGTACTCCCAAGCACTCTGGAATGTCCAAACGCAGCTTTTAGAAGAAACGTGTTTCTGCCTCGCTGAATATAAACATAGATGCAACTTCCTAAAAGGAACCAACACACAGCAGATCAGTTTGTACGAAGCGGGTCTTCTGTGTTTTAAACGCATTCTTACTGCTAACTCTTATATGCGTGTCTAGGGCTGGAAATGACTGTTTCTACATTCTCCAAAGAAAGGGTTTCTGAACTGCAGCAAACACACGGCAGTTTAGCTCTGGAAGTTGCACGCCCACATTGACAACCATTCTGCTAGATAGCTCCGTTTTTGTTTTACAGCAAGGTACTTCTCTTTACAGCCTGTATTCCCAAGCACTCTGGAATGTCCAAACGCAGCTTTTAGAAGAAAAGTTTTTCTTCCTCGCTGAATATAAACATAGATGCAATTTCCTAAAAGGAACCAACACAGAGCAGATCAGTTCGTACGAAGTGGGTCTTCTTTGTTTTAAACGCATTCCTACTGCTAACTGTTATATGCGTCTCTAGGGCTGGAAATGACTGTTTCAACATTCTCCAAAGAAAGGGTTTCTGAACTGCTGCAAACACACAGAAGTTTAGCTCTGGAAGTTGAATGCACACATTGACAACCATTCTGCTAGATAGCTCCGTTTTAGTTTTACAGCAAGGTACTTCTCTTTACAGCCTGTACTCCCAAGCACTCTGGAATGACCAAACGCAGCTTTTAGAAGAAACGTGTTTCTTCCTCGCTGAATGTAAACATAGATGCAACTTTCTAAAAGGAACCGACACACAGCAGATCAGTTTGTACGAAGCGGGTCTTCTGTGTTTTAAACGCATTCTTACTGCTAACTCTTATATGCATCTCTAGGGCTGGAAATGACTGTTTCTACATTCTCCAAAGAAAGGGTTTCTGAACTGCTGCAAACACACAGCAGTTCAGCTCTGGAAGTTGAATGCACACATTGACAACCATTCTGCTAGATAGCTCCGTTTTTGTTTTACAGCAAGGTACTTCTCTTTACAGCCTGTACTCCCAAGCACTCTGGAATGTCCAAACGCAGCTTTTAGAAGAAACGTGTTTCTACCTCGCTGAATGTAAACATAGATGCAACCTACTAAAAGGAACCAAAACACCGCAGATCAGTTTGTACGAAGCGGGTCTTCTGTGTTTTAAACGCATTCTTTCTGCTAACTCTTACATGCGTCTCTAGGGCTGGAAATGACTGTTTCTACATTCTCCAAAGAAAGGGTTTCTGAACTGCTGCAAACACACAGAAGTTTAGCTCTGGAAGTTGAATGCACACATTGACAACCATTCTGGTAGATAGCTCCGTTTTGGTTTTACAGCAAGGTACTTCTCTTTACAGCCTGTATTCCCAAGCACTCTGGAATGTCCAAACGCAGCTTTTAGAAGAAACGTGTTTCTACCTCGCTGAATGTAAACATACATGCAACTTCCTAAAAGGAACCAACACACAGCAGATCAGTTTGTACGAAGCGGGTCTTCTGTGTTTTAAACGCATTCTTACTGCTAACTCTTATATGCATCTCTAGGGCTGGAAATGACTGTTTCTACATTCTCCAAAGAAAGGGTTTCTGAACTGCTGCAAACACACAGAAGTTTAGCTCTGGAAGTTGAATGGACACATTGACAACCATTCTCCTAGATAGCTTTGTTTTTGTTTTACAGCAAGGTACTTCTCTTTACAGCCTGTACTCCCAAGCACTCTGGAATGTCCAAACGCAGCTTTTAGAAGAAACGTGTTTTTACCTCGCTGAATATAAACAGAGATGCAAATTCCTAAAAGGAACCAACACAGAGCAGATCAGTTTGTACGAAGTGCGTCTTCTTTCTTTTAAACGCATTCTTACTGCAAACTCTTATATGCGTCTCTAGGGCTGGAAATGACTGTTTCTACATTCTCCAAAGAAAGGGTTTCTGAACTGCTGCAAACACACTGACGTTTAGCTCTGGATGTTGAATGCACACATTGACAACCATTCTGCTAGATAGCTCCGTTTTTGTTTTACAGTAAGGTACTTCTCTTTAGAGCCTGTACTCCCAAGCACTCTGGAATGTCCAAACGCAGCTTTTAGAAGAAACGTGTTTCTAACTCGCTGAATGTAAACATAGATGCAACTTCCTAAAAGGAACCAACACAGAGCAGATAAGTTTGTACGAAGCGGGTCTTCTGTGTTTTAAACGCATTCCTACTGCTAACTGTTATATGCGTCTCTAGGGCTGGAAAAGACTGTTTCTACATTCTCCAAAGAAAGGGTTTCTGAACTGCTGCAAACACACAGAAGTTTAGCTCTGGAAGTTGAATGCACACATTGACAACCATTCTGCTAGATAGCTCCGTTTTAGTTTTACAGCAAGGTACTTCTCTTTACAGCCTGTACTCCCAAGCACTCTGGAAGGTCCAAACGCAGGTTTTAGAAGAAACGTGTTTCTACCTCGCTGAATGTAAACATAGATGCAACTTCCTAAAAGGAACCGACACACAGCAGATCAGTTTGTACCAAGCGGGTCTTCTGTGTTTTAAACGCATTCTTACTGCTAACTCTTATATGCTTCTCTAGGGCTGGAAATGACTGTTTCTACATTCTCCAAAGAAAGGGTTTCTGAACTGCTGCAAACACATATCAGTTTAGCTCTGGAAGTTGAATGCACACATTGACAAGCATTCTGCTAGATAGCTCCGTTTTAGTTTTACAGCAAGGTACTTCTCTTTACAGCCTGTACTCCCAAGCACTCTGGAATGTCCAAACGCAGCTTTTAGAAGAAACGTGTTTCTGCCTCGCTGAATATAAACAGAGATGCAAATTCCTAAAAGGAACCAACACAGAGCAGATCAGTTTGTACGAAGCGAGTATTCTTTGTTTTAAACGCATTCTTACTGCAAACTCTTATATGTGTCTCTAGGGCTGGAAATGACTGTTTCTACATTCTCCAAAGAAAGGGTTTCTGAACTGCTGCAAACACACAGAAGTTTAGCTCTGGAAGTTGAATGCACACATTGACAACCATTCTGCTAGATAGCTCCGTTTTAGTTTTACAGCAAGGTATTTCCCTTTACAGCCTGTACTCCCAAGGTCTCTGGAATGTCCAAACGCAGCTTTTAGAAGAAAAGTGTTTCTACCTCGCTGAATGTAAACATAGATGCAACTTTCTAAAAGGAACCGACACACAGCAGAACAGTTTGTACGAAGCGGGTCTTCTGTGTTTTAAACGCATTCTTACTGCTAACTCTTATATGCATCTCTAGGGCTGGAAATGACTGTTTCTACATTCTCCAAAGAAAGGGTTTCTGAACTGCTGCAAACACACAGAAGTTTAGCTCTGGAAGTTGAATGGACACATTGACAACCATTCTGCTAGATAGCTCCGTTTTAGTTTTACAGCAAGGTACTTCTCTTTACAGCCTGTACTCCCAAGCACTCTGGAATGTCCAAACGCAGCTTTTAGAAGAAACGTGTTTCTGCCTCGCTGAATATAAACAGAGATGCAAATTCCTAAAAGGAACCAACACAGAGCTGATCAGTTTGTACGAAGTGAGTCTTCTTTCTTTTAAACGCATTCTTACTGAAAACTCTTATATGCTTCTCTAGGGCTGGAAATGACTGTTTCTACATTCTCCAAAGAAAGGGTTTCTGAACTGCTGCAAACACACAGCAGTTTAGCTCTGGAAGTTGAATGCACACATTGACAACCATTCTGCTAGATAGCTCCGTTTTTGTTTTACAGCAACGTACTTCTCTTTACAGCCTGTACTCCCAAGCACTCTGGAATGTCCGAACGCAGCTTTTAGAAGAAACGTGTTTCTTCCTCGCTGAAAGTAAACATAGATGCAACTTCCGAAAAGGGACCAACACACAGCAGATCAGTTTGTACGAAGCGGGTCTTCTGTGTTTTAAACGCATTCTTACTGCTAACTGTTATATGCGTCTCTAGGGCTGGAAATGACTGTTTCTACATTCTCCAAAGAAAGGGTTTCTGAACTGCTGCAAACACACAGCAGTTTAACTCTGGAAGTTGAATGCACACATTGACAACCATTCTGCTAGATAGCTCCGTTTTTGTTTTACAGCAAGGTACTTCTCTTTACAGCCTGTACTCCCAAGCACTCTGGAATGTCCAAACGCAGCTTTTAGAAGAAACGTGTTTCTACCTCGCTGAATGTAAACATAGATGCAACTTCCTAAAAGGAACCAACACACAGCAGATCAGTTTGTACGAAGCGGGTCTTCTGTGTTTTAAACGCATTCTTACTGCTAACTCTTATATGCGTCTCTAGGGCTGGAAATGACTGTTTCTACATTCTCCAAAGAAAGGGTTTCTGAACTGCAGCAAACACACGGCAATTTAGCTCTGGAAGTTGAACGCCCACATTGACAACCATTCTGCTAGATAGCTCCGTTTTTGTTTTACAGCAAGGTACTTCTCTTTACAGCCTGTATTCCCAAGCACTCTGGAATGTCCAAACGCAGCTTTTAGAAGAAACGTGTTTCTGCCTCGCTGAATATAAACATAGATGCAACTTCCTAAAAGGAACCAACACAGAGCAGATCAGTTCGTACGAAGTGGGTCTTCTTTGTTTTAAACGCATTCTTACTGCAAACTCTTATATGCTTCTCTAGGGCTGGAAATGACTGTTTCTACATTCTCCAAAGAAAGGGTTTCTTTACTGCTGCAAACACAGAGCAGTTTAGCTCTGGAAGTTGAATGCACACATTGACAACCATTCTGCTAGATAGCTCTGTTTTTTTTTACAGCAAGGTACTTCTCTTTACAGCCTGTACTCCCAAGCACTCTGGAATGTCCAAACGCAGCTTTTAGAAGAAACGTGTTTCTACCTCGCTGAATGTAAAAGTACATGCAACGTCCTAAAAGGAACCAAAACACAGCAGATCAGTTTGTACGAAGCGGGTCTTCTGTGTTTTAAACGCATTCTTACTGCTAACTCTTATATGCGTCTATAGGGCTGGAAATAACTGTTTCTACATTCTCCAAGGAAAGGGTTTCTGAACTGCTGCAAAGACACAGAAGTTTAGCTCTGGAAGTTGAATGCACACATTGACAACCATTCTGCTAGATAGCTCCGTTTTTGTTTTACAGCAAGGTACTTCTCTTTGGAGCCTGTACTCCCAAGCACTCTGGAATGTCCGAACGCAGCTTTTAGAAGAAACGTGTTTCTTCCTCGCTGAAAGTAAACATAGATGCAACTTCCTAAAAGGGACCAACACACAGCAGATCAGTTTGTACGAAGCGGGTCTTCTGTGTTTTAAACGCATTCTTACTGCTAACTGTTATATGCGTCTCTAGGGCTGGAAATGACTGTTTCTACATTCTCCAAAGAAAGGGTTTCTGAACTGCTGCAAACACACATCAGTTTAGCTCTGGAAGTTGAATGCACACATTGACAACCATTCTGCTAGATAGCTCCGTTTTAGTTTTACAGCAAGGTACTTCTCTTTACAGCCTGTACTCCCAAGCACTCTGGAATGTCCAAACGCAGCTTTTAGAAGAAACGTGTTTCTGCCTCGCTGAATATAAACAGAGATGCAAATTCCTAAAAGGAACCAACACAGAGCAGATCAGTTTGTACGAAGCGAGTATTCTTTGTTTTAAACGCATTCTTACTGCAAACTCTTATATGTGTCTCTAGGGCTGGAAATGACTGTTTCTACATTCTCCAAAGAAAGGGTTTCTGAACTGCTGCAAACACACAGAAGTTTAGCTCTGGAAGTTGAATGCACACATTGACAACCATTCTGCTAGATAGCTCCGTTTTAGTTTTACAGCAAGGTACTTCCCTTTACAGCCTGTACTCCCAAGGTCTCTGGAATGTCCAAACGCAGCTTTTAGAAGAAAAGTGTTTCTACCTCGCTGAATGTAAACATAGATGCAACTTTCTAAAAGGAACCGACACACAGCAGAACAGTTTGTACGAAGCGGGTCTTCTGTGTTTTAAACGCATTCTTACTGCTAACTCTTATATGCATCTCTAGGGCTGGAAATGACTGTTTCTACATTCTCCAAAGAAAGGGTTTCTGAACTGCTGCAAACACACAGAAGTTTAGCTCTGGAAGTTGAATGGACACATTGACAACCATTCTGCTAGATAGCTCCGTTTTAGTTTTACAGCAAGGTACTTCTCTTTACAGCCTGTACTCCCAAGCACTCTGGAATGTCCAAACGCAGCTTTTAGAAGAAACGTGTTTCTGCCTCGCTGAATATAAACAGAGATGCAAATTCCTAAAAGGAACCAACACAGAGCAGATCAGTTTGTACGAAGGGCGTCTTCTTTCTTTTAAACGCATTCTTACTGCAAACTCTTATATGTTTCTCTAGGGCTGGAAATGACTGTTTCTACATTCTCCAAAGAAAGGGTTTCTGAACTGCTGCAAACACACAGCAGTTTAGCTCTGGAAGTTGAATGCACACATTGACAACCATTCTGCTAGATAGCTCCGTTTTTGTTTTACAGCAACGTACTTCTCTTTACAGCCTGTACTCCCAAGCACTCTGGAATGTCCAAACGCAGCTTTTAGAAGAAACGTGTTTCTACCTCGCTGAATGTAAACATAGATGCAACTTCCTAAAAGGAACCAACACACAGCAGATCAGTTTGTACGAAGCGGGTCTTCTGTGTTTTAAACGCATTCTTACTGCTAACTCTTATATGCGTCTCTAGGGCTGGAAATGACTGTTTCTACATTCTCCAAAGAAAGGGTTTCTGAACTGCAGCAAACACAGGGCAGTTTAGCTCTGGAAGTTGAACGCCCACATTGACAACCATTCTGCTAGATAGCTCCGTTTTTGTTTTACAGCAAGGTACTTCTCTTTACAGCCTGTACTCCCAAGCACTCTGGAATGTCCGAACGCAGCTTTTAGAAGAAACGTGTTTCTTCCTCGCTGAATGTAAATATAGATGCAACTTCCTAAAATGAACCAACACACAGCAGATCAGTTTGTACGAAGCGGGTCTTCTGTGTTTTAAACGCGTTCTTACTGCTAAATCTTATATGCGTCTCTAGGGCTGGAAATGACTGTTTCTACATTCTCCAAAGAAAGGGTTTCTGAACTGCTACAAACACACAGACGTTTAGCTCTGGATGTTGAATGCACACATTGACAACCATTCTGCTAGATAGCTCCGTTTTTGTTTTACAGTAAGGTACTTCTCTTTACAGCCTGTACTCCCAAGCACTCTGGAAAGTCCAAACGCAGCTTTTAGAAGAAACGTGTTTCTAACTCGCTGAATGTAAACATAGATGCAACTTCCTAAAAGGAACCAACACAGAGCAGATCAGTTTGTACGAAGCGGGTCTTCTGTGTTTTAAACGCATTCCTACTGCTAACTGTTATATGCGTCTCTAGGGCTGGAAATGACTGTTTCAACATTCTCCAAAGAAAGGGTTTCTGAACTGCTGCAAACACACAGAAGTTTAGCTCTGGAAGTTGAATGGACACATTGACAACCATTCTGCTAGATAGCTCCGTTTTAGTTGTACAGCAAGGTACTTCTCTTTACAGCCTGTACTCCCAAGCACTCTGGAATGTCCAAACGCAGCTTTTAGAAGAAACGTGTTTCTTCCTCGCTGAATGTAAACATAGATGCAACTTCCTAAAAGGAACCAACACACAGCAGATCAGTTTGTACGAAGCGGGTCTTCTGTGTTTTAAACGCATTCTTACTGCTTACTCTTACATGCGTCTCTGGGGCTGGAAATGACTGTTTCTACATTCTCCAAAGAAAGGGTTTCTGAACTGCTGCAAACACACAGCAGTTTAGCTCTGGAAGTTGAATGCACACATTGACAACCATTCTGCTAGATAGCTCCGTTTTAGTTTTACAGCAAGGTACTTCTCTTTACAGCCTGTATTCCCAAGCACTCTGGAATGTCCAAACGCAGCTTTTAGAAGAAACGTGTTTCTGCCTCGCTGAATATAAACATAGATGCAACTTCTTAAAAGGAACCAACACACAGCAGATCAGTTTGTACGAAGAGGTTCTTCTTTGTTTTAAAAGCATTCTTACTGCAAACTCTTATATGATTCTCTAGGGCTGGAAATGACTGTTTCTACATTCTCCAAAGAAAGGGTTTCTGAACTGCTGCAAACACACAGAAGTTTAGCTCTGGAAGTTGAATGCACACATTGACAACCATTCTGCTAGATAGCTCCGTTTTTGTTTTACAGCAAGGTACTTCTCTTTACAGCCTGTACTCCCAAGGTCTCTGGAATGTCCAAACGCAGCTTTTAGAAGAAAAGTGTTTCTACCTCGCTGAATGTAAATATAGATGCAACTTCCTAAAAGGAACCAACACAGAGCAGATCAGTTTGTACGAAGCGGGTCTTCTGTGTTTTAAATGCATTCTTACTGCTAACTCTTATATGCATCTCTAGGGCTGGAAATGACTGTTTCTACATTCTCCAAAGAAAGGGTTTCTGAACTGCTGCAAACACACAGAAGTTTAGCTCTGGAAGTTGAATGGACACATTGACAACCATTCTCCTAGATAGCTCCGTTTTAGTTTTACAGCAAGGTACTTCTCTTTACAGCCTGTACTCCCAAGCACTCTGGAATGTCCAAACGCAGCTTTTAGAAGAAACGTGTTTCTGCCTCGCTGAATATAAACAGAGATGCAAATTCCTAAAAGGAACCAACACAGAGCAGATCAGTTTGTACGAAGTGCGTCTTCTTTCTTTTAAACGCATTCTTACTGCAAACTCTTATATGCTTTTCTAGGGCTGGAAATGACTGTTTCTACATTCTCCAAAGAAAGGGTTTCTGAACTGCTGCAAACACACAGCAGTTTAGCTCTGGAAGTTGAATGCACACATTGACAACCATTCTGCTAGATAGCTCCGTTTTTGTTTTACAGCAACGTACTTCTCTTTACAGCCTGTACTCCCAAGCACTCTGCAATGTCCAAACGCAGCTCTCAGAAGAAACGTGTTTCTTCCTCGTTGAATGTAAACATAGATGAACTTTCTAAAAGGAACCAACACACAGCAGATCAGTTTGTACGAAGCGGGTCTTCTGTGTTTTACGCATTCTTACTGCTAACTCTTATATGCGTCTCTAGGGCTGTAAATGACTGTTTCTGCATTCTCCAAAGAAAGGGTTTCTGAACTGCTGCAAACACACAGCAGTTTAGCTCTGGAAGTTGAATGAACACATTGACAACCATTCTGCTAGATAGCTCCGTTTTAGTTTTACAGCAAAGTACTTCTCTTTACAGCCTGTAATCCCAAGCACTCTGGAATGTCCAAACGCAGCTTTTAGAAGAAACGTGTTCCTGCCTCGCTGAATATAAACATAGATGGAACATCCTAAAGGGAACCAACACAGAGCAGATCAGTTTGTACGAAGAGGTTCTTCTTTGTTTTAAACGCATTCTTACTGCAAACTCTTATATGATTCTCTAGGGCTGGAAATGACTGTTTCTACATTCTCCAAAGAATGGGTTTCTGAACTGCTGCAAACACACAGCAGTTTAGCTCTGGAAGTTGAATGCACACATTGACAACCATTCTGCTAGATAGCTCCGTTTTGTTTTACAGCAAGGTACTTCTCTTTACAGCCTGTACTCCCAAGCACTCTGGAATGTCCAAAAGCAGCTTTTAGAAGAAACGTGTTTCTTCCTCGCTGAATGTAAACATAGATGCAACTTCCTAAAAGGAACCAACACAGAGCAGATAAGTTTATACGAAGCGGGTCTTCTGTGTTTTAAACGCATTCCTACTGCTAACTGTTATATGCGTCTCTAGGGCTGGAAATGACTGTTTCAACATTCTCCAAAGAAAGGGTTTCTGAACTGCTGCAAACACACAGAAGTTTATCTCTGGAAGTTGATTGCACACATTGACAACCATTCTGCTAGATTGCTCCGTTTTAGTTTTACAGCAAGGTACTTCTCTTTACAGCCTGTACTCCCAAGCACTCTGGAATGTCCAAACGCAGCTTTTAGAAGAAACGTGTTTCTTCCTCGCTGAATGTAAACATAGATGCAACTTCCTAAAAGGAACCAACACACAGCAGATCAGTTTGTACGAAGTGGGTCTTCTGTGTTTTAAACGCATTCTTACTGCTTACTCTTACATGCGTCTCTGGGGCTGGAAATGACTGTTTCTACATTCTCCAAAGAAAGGGTTTCTGAACTGCTGCAAACACAGAGAAGTTTAGCTCTGGAAGTTGAATGCACACATTGACAACCATTCTGCTAGATAGCTCCGTTTTAGTTTTACAGCAAGGTACTTCTCTTTACAGCCTGTATTCCCAAGCACTCTGGAATGTCCAAACGCAGCTTTTAGAAGAAACGTGTTTCTGCCTCGCTGAATATAAACATAGATGCAACTTCCTAAAAGGAACCAACACACAGCAGATCAGTTTGTACGAAGCGGGTCTTCTGTGTTTTAAACGCATTCCTACTGCTAACTGTTATATGCGTCTCTAGGGCTGGAAATGACTGTTTCAACATTCTCCAAAGAAAGGGTTTCTGAACTGCTGCAAACACACAGAAGTTTATCTCTGGAAGTTGATTGCACACATTGACAACCATTCTGCTAGATTGCTCCGTTTTAGTTTTACAGCAAGGTACTTCTCTTTACAGCCTGTACTCCCAAGCACTCTGGAATGTCCAAACGCAGCTTTTAGAAGAAACGTGTTTCTTCCTCGCTGAATGTAAACATAGATGCAACTTCCTAAAAGGAACCGACACACAGCAGATCAGTTTGTACGAAGCTGGTCTTCTGTGTTTTAAACGCATTCTTACTGCTAACTCTTATATGCTTCTCTAGGGCTGGAAATGACTGTTTCTACATTCTCCAAAGAAAGGGTTTCTGAACTGCTGCAAACACACATCAGTTTAGCTCTGGAAGTTGAATGCACACATTGACAACCATTCTGCTAGATAGCTCCGTTTTTGTTTTACAGCAAGGTACTTCTCTTTACAGCCTGTACTCCCAAGCACTCCGGAATGTCCAAACGCAGCTTTTAGAAGAAACGTGTTTCTGCCTCGCTGAATATAAACAGAGATGCAAATTCCTAAAAGGAACCAACACAGAGCAGATCAGTTTGTACGAAGCGAGTGTTCTTTGTTTTAAACGCATTCTTACTGCAAACTCTTATATGTGTCTCTAGGGCTGGAAATGACTGTTTCTACATTCTCCAAAGAAAGGGTTTCTGAACTGCTGCAAACACACAGCAGTTTAGCTCTGGAAGTTGAATGCACACATTGACAACCATTCTGCTAGATAGCTCCGTTTTAGTTTTACAGCAAGGTACTTCTCTTTACAGCCTGTACTCCCAAGGTCTCTGGAATGTCCAAACGCAGCTTTTAGAAGAAAAGTGTTTCTACCTCGCTGAATGTAAACATAGATGCAACTTTCTAAAAGGAACCGACACACAGCAGAACAGTTTGTACGAAGCGGGTCTTCTGTGTTTTAAACGCATTCTTACTGCTAACTCTTATATGCATCTCTAGGGCTGGAAATGACTGTTTCTACATTCTCCAAAGAAAGGGTTTCTGAACTGCTGCAAACACACAGAAGTTTAGCTCTGGAAGTTGAATGGACACATTGACAACCATTCTGCTAGATAGCTCCGTTTTCGTTTTACAGCAAGGTACTTCTCTTTACAGCCTGTACTCCCAAGCACTCTGGAATGTCCAAACGCAGCTTTTAGAAGAAACGTGTTTCTGCCTCGCTGAATATAAACAGAGATGCAAATTCCTAATAGGAACGAACACAGAGCAGATCAGTTTGTACGAAGTGCGTCTTCTTTCTTTTAAACGCATTCTTACTGCAAACTCATATGCTTCTCTAGGGCTGGAAATGACTGTTTCTACATTCTCCAAAGAAAGGGTTTCTGAACTGCTGCAAACACACAGCAGTTTAGCTCTGGAAGTTGAATGCACACATTGACAACCATTCTGCTAGATAGCTCCGTTTTTGTTTTACAGCAACGTACTTCTCTTTACAGCCTGTACTCCCAAGCACTCTGGAATGTCCAAACGCAGCTTTTAGAAGAAACGTGTTTCTACGTCGCTGAATGTAAACATAGATGCAACTTCCTAAAAGGAACCAACACACAGCAGATCAGTTTGTACGAAGCGGGTCTTCTGTGTTTTAAACGCATTCTTACTGCTAACTCTTATATGCCTCTCTAGGGCTGGAAATGACTGTTTCTACATTCTCCAAAGAAAGGATTTCTGAACTGCAGCAAACACAGGGCAGTTTAGCTCTGGAAGTTGAACGCCCACATTGACAACAATTCTGCTAGATAGCTCCGTTTTTGTTTTACAGCAAGGTACTTCTCTTTACAGCCTGTACTCCCAAGCACTCTGGAATGTCCGAACGCAGCTTTTAGAAGAAACGTGTTTCTTCCTCGCTGAATGTAAATATAGATGCAACTTCCTAAAATGAACCAACACACAGCAGATCAGTTTGTACGAAGCGGGTCTTCTGTGTTTTAAACGCGTTCTTACTGCTAACTCTTATATGCCTCTCTAGGGCTGGAAATGACTGTTTCTACATTCTCCAAAGAAAGGGTTTCTGAACTGCTGCAAACACACAGACGTTTAGCTCTTAATGTTGAATGCACACATTGACAACCATTCTCCTAGATAGCTCCGTTTTAGCTTTGCAGCAAGGTATTTCTCTTTACAGCCTGTACTCCCAAGCACTCTGGAATGTCCAAACGCAGCTTTTAGAAGAAACGTGTTTCTGCCTCGCTAAATATAAACATAGATGCAACTTTCTAAAAGGAACCAACACAGAGCAGATCAGTTTGTTCGAAGTGCGCCTTCTTTTTTTAAACGCTTTCTTACTGCAAACTCTTATATGCTTCTCTAGGGCTGGAAATGACTGTTTCTACATTCTCCAAAGAAAGGGTTTCTGAACTGCTGCAAACACACAGCAGTTTAGCTCTGGAAGTTGAATGCACACATTGACAACCATTCTGCTAGATAGCTCCGTTTTTGTTTTACAGCAACGTACTTCTCTTTACAGCCTGTACTCCCAAGCACTCTGCAATGTCCAAACGCAGCTTTCAGAAGAAACGTGTTTCTACCTCGTTGAATGTAAACATAGATGCAACTTCCTAAAAGGAACCAACACACAGCAGATCAGTTTGTACGAAGCGGGTCTTCTGTGTTTTACGCATTCTTTCTGCTAACTCTTATATGCGTCTCTAGGGCTGGAAATGACTGTTTCTACATTCTCCAAAGAAAGGGTTTCTGAACTGCAGCAAACACAGGGCAGTTTAGCTGTGGAAGTTGAACGCCCACATTGACAACCATTCTGCTAGATAGCTCCGTTTTTGTTTTAGAGCAAGGTACTTCTCTTTACAACCTGTATTCCCAAGCACTCTGGAATGTCCAAACGCAGCTTTTAGAAGAAAAGTTTTTCTGCCTCCCTGAATATAAACATAGATGCAACTTCCTAAAAGGAACCAACACAGAGCAGATCAGTTCGTACGAAGTGGGTCTTCTTTGTTTTAAACGCATTCTTACTGCAAACTCTTATATGCTTCTCTAGGGCTGGAAATGACTGTTTCTACATTCTCCAAAGAAAGGGTTTCTTTACTGCTGCAAACACACAGCAGTTTAGCTCTGGAAGTTGAATGCACACATTGACAACCATTATGCTAGATAGCTCCGTTTTTGTTTTACAGCAAGGTACTTCTCTTTACAGCCTGTACTCCCAAGCACTCTGGAATGTCCAAACGCAGCTTTTAGAAGAAACGTGTTTCTACCTCGCTGAATGTAAACATAGATGCAACCTACTAAAAGGAACCAACACACAGCAGATCAGTTTGTACGAAGCGGGTCTTCTGTGTTTTAAACGCATTCTTTCTGCTAACTCTTATATGCGTCTCTAGGGCTGAAAATGACTGTTTCTACATTCTCCAAAGAAAGGGTTTCTGAACTGCTGCAAACACACAGCAGTTTAGCTCTGGAAGTTGAATGCACACACTGACAACCATTCTGATAGATAGCTCCGTTTTGGTTTTACAGCAAGGTACTTCTCTTTACAGCCTGTACTCCCAAGCACTCTGGAATGTCCAAACGCAGCTTTTAGAAGAAACGTGTTTCTGCCTCGCTGAATATAAACATAGATGCAACTTCCTAAAAGGAACCAACACAGAGCAGATCAGTTTGTACGAAGCGAGTCTTCTTTGTTTTAAACGCATTCTTACTGCAAACTCTTATATGTGTCTCTAGGGCTGGAAATGACTGTTTCTACATTCTCCAAAGAAAGGGTTTCTGAACTGCTGCAAACACACAGAATTTTAGCTCTGGAAGTTCAATGCACACATTGACAACCATTCTGCTAGATAGCTCCGTTTTAGTTTTACAGCAAGGTACTTCTCTTTACAGCCTGTACTCCCAAGGTCTCTGGAATGTCCAAACGCAGCTTTTAGAAGAAAAGTGTTTCTACCTCGCTGAATGTAAACATAGATGCAACTTTCTAAAAGGAACCGACACACAGCAGATCAGTTTGTACGAAGCGAGTCTTCTGTGTTTTAAACGCATTCTTACTGCTAACTCTTATATGCATCTCTAGGGATGGAAATGACTGTTTCTACATTCTCCAAAGAAAGGGTTTCTGAACTGCTGGAAACACACAGAAGTTTAGCTCTGGAAGTTGAATGGACACATTGACAATCATTCTGCTAGATAGCTCCGTTTTAGTTTTACAGCAAGGTACTTCTCTTTACAGCCTTTACTCCCAAGCACTCTGGAATGTCCAAACGCAGCTTTTAGAAGAAAAGTGTTTCTACCTCGCTGAATGTAAACATAGATGCAACTTACTAAAAGGAACCAACAGAGAGCAGATCAGTTTGTACGAAGCGGGTCTTCTGTGTTTTAAACGCATTCTTACTGCTAACTCTTATATGCATCTCTAGGGCTGGAAATGACTGTTTCTACATTCTCCAAAGAAAGGGTTTCTGAACTGCTGCAAACACACAGAAGTTTAGCTCTGGAAGTTGAATGGACACATTGACAACCATTCTCCTAGATAGCTCCGTTTTAGTTTTACAGCAAGGTACTTCTCTTTACAGCCTGTACTCCCAAGCACTCTGGAATGTCCAAACGCAGCTTTTAGAAGAAACGTGTTTCTGCCTCGCTGAATATAAACAGAGATGCAAATTCCTAAAAGGAACCAACACAGAGCAGATCAGTTTGTACGAAGTGCGTCTTCTTTCTTTTAAACGCATTCTTACTGCAAACTCTTATATGCTTTTCTAGGGCTGGAAATGACTGTTTCTACATTCTCCAAAGAAAGGGTTTCTGAACTCCTGCAAACACACAGCAGTTTAGCTCTGGAAGTTGAATGCACACATTGACAACCATTCTGCTAGATAGCTCCGTTTTTGTTTTACAGCAACGTACTTCTCTTTACAGCCTGTACTCCCAAGCACTCTGCAATGTCCAAACGCAGCTCTCAGAAGAAACGTGTTTCTACCTCGTTGAATGTAAACATAGATGAACTTTCTAAAAGGAACCAACACACAGCAGATCAGTTTGTACGAAGCGGGTCTTCTGTGTTTTACGCATTCTTACTGCTAACTCTTATATGCGTCTCTAGGGCTGAAAATGACTGTTTCTGCATTCTCCAAAGAAAGGGTTTCTGAACTGCTGCAAACACACAACAGTTAAGCTCTGGAAGTTGAATGAAAACATTGACAACCATTCTGCTAGATAGCTCCGTTTTAGTTTTACAGCAAAGTACTTCTCTTTACAGCCTGTAATCCCAAGCACTCTGGAATGTCCAAACGCAGCTTTTAGAAGAAACGTGTTCCTGCCTCGCTGAATATAAACATAGATGGAACATCCTAAAAGGAACCAACACAGAGCAGATCAGTTTGTACAAAGAGGTTCTTCTTTGTTTTAAACGCATTCTTACTGCAAACTCTTATATGATTCTCTAGGGCTGGAAATGACTGTTTCTACATTCTCCAAAGAATGGGTTTCTGAACTGCTGCAAACACACAGCAGTTTAGCTCTGGAAGTTGAATGCACACATTGACAACCATTCTGCTAGATAGCTCCGTTTTTGTTTTCAGCAAGGTACTTCTCTTTACAGCCTGTACTCCCAAGCACTCTGGAATGTCCAAACGCAGCTTTTAGAAGAAACGTGTTTCTACCTCGCTGAATGTAAACATAGATGCAACTTTCTAAAAGGAACCAACACACAGCAGATCAGTTTGTACGAAGTGGGTCTTCTGTGTTTTAAACGCATTCTTACTGCTTACTCTTACATGCGTCTCTGGGGCTGGAAATGACTGTTTCTACATTCTCCAAAGAAAGGGTTTCTGAACTGCTGCAAACACACAGCAGTTTAGCTCTGGAAGTTGAATGCACACATTGACAACCATTCTGCTAGATAGCTCCGTTTTAGTTTTACAGCAAGGTACTTCTCTTTACAGCCTGTATTCCCAAGCACTCTGGAATGTCCAAACGCAGCTTTTAGAAGAAACGTGTTTCTGCCTCGCTGAATATAAACATAGATGCAACTTCCTAAAAGTAACCAACACATAGGAGATCAGTTTGTACGAAGAGGTTCTTCTTTGTTTTAAAAGCATTCTTACTGCAAACTCTTATATGATTCTCTAGGGCTGGAAATGACTGTTTCTACATTCTCCAAAGAAAGGGTTTCTGAACTGCTGCAAACACACAGCAGTTCAGCTCTGGAAGTTGAATGCACACATTGACAACCATTATGCTAGATAGCTCCGTTTTTGTTTTACAGCAAGGTACTTCTCTTTACAGCCTGTACTCCCAAGCACTCTGGAATGTCCAAACGCAGCTTTTAGAAGAAACGTGTTTCTACCTCGCTGAATGTAAACATAGATGCAACTTCCTAAAAGGAACCGACACACAGCAGATCAGTTTGTACCAAGCGGGTCTTCTGTGTTTTAAACGCATTCTTACTGCTAACTCTTATATGCATCTCTAGGGCTGGAAATGACTGTTTCTACATTCTCCAAAGAAAGGGTTTCTGAACTGCTGCAAACACACAGAAGTTTAGCTCTGGAAGTTGAATGGACACATTGACAACCATTCTGCTAGATAGCTCCGTTTTCGTTTTACAGCAAGGTACTTCTCTTTACAGCCTGTACTCCCAAGCACTCTGGAATGTCCAAACGCAGCTTTTAGAAGAAACGTGTTTCTGCCTCGCTGAATATAAACAGAGATGCAAATTCCTAAAAGGAACCAACACAGAGCAGATCAGTTTGTACGAAGTGCGTCTTCTTTCTTTTAAACGCATTCTTACTGCAAACTCTTATATGCTTCTCTAGGGCTGGAAATGACTGTTTCTACATTCTCCAAAGAAAGGGTTTCTGAACTGCTGCAAACACACAGCAGTTTAGCTCTGGAAGTTGAATGCACACATTGACAACCATTCTGCTAGATAGCTCCGTTTTTGTTTTACAGCAACGTACTTCTCTTTACAGCCTGTACTCCCAAGCACTCTGGAATGTCCAAACGCAGCTTTTAGAAGAAACGTGTTTCTACCTCGCTGAATGTAAACATAGATGCAACTTCCTAAAAGGAACCAACACACAGCAGATCAGTTTGTACGAAGCGGGTCTTCTGTGTTTTAAACGCATTCTTACTGCTAACTCTTATATGCCTCTCTAGGGCTGGAAATGACTGTTTCTACATTCTCCAAAGAAAGGGTTTCTGAACTGCTGCAAACACACAGACGTTTAGCTCTGGAAGTTGAATGCATACATTGACAACCATTCTGCTAGATAGCTCCGTTTTAGTTTTACAGCAAGGTACTTCTCTTTACAGCCTGTACTCCCAAGCACTCTGGAATGTCCAAACGCAGCTTTCAGAAGAAACGTGTTTCTACCTCGCTGAATTTAAACATAGATGCAACTTTCTAAAAGGAACCAACACACAGCAGATCAGTTTGTACGAAGCGGGTCTTCTGTGTTTAAACGCATTCTTACTGCTAACTCTTATATGCGTCTCTAGGGCTGGAAATGACTGTTTCTGCATTCTCCAAAGAAAGGGTTTCTGAACTGCTGCAAACACACAGCAGTTTAGCTCTGGAAGTTGAATGCACACATTGACAACCATTCTGCTAGATAGCTCCGTTTTAGCTTTACAGCAAGGTATTTCTCTTTACAGCCTGTACTCCCAAGCACTCTGGAATGTCCAAACGCAGCTTTTAGAAGAAACGTGTTTCTACCTCGCTGAATGTAAAAATAGATGCAACCTACTAAAAGGAACCAACACACAGCAGATCAGTTTGTACGAAGCGGGTCTTCTGTGTTTTAAACGCATTCTTTCTGCTAACTCCTATATGCGTCTCTAGGGCTGAAAATGACTGTTTCTACATTCTCCAAATAAAGGGTTTCTGAACTGCTGCAAACACACAGCAGTTTAGCTCTGGAAGTTGAATGCACACACTGACAACCATTCTGATAGATAGCTCCGTTTTGGTTTTACAGCAAGGTACTTCTCTTTACAGCCTGTAATCCCAAGCACTCTGGAATGTCCAAACGCAGCTTTTAGAAGAAACGTGTTTCTGCCTCGCCGAATATAAACATAGATGCAACTTCCTAAAAGGAACCAACACAGAGCAGATCAGTTTGTACGAAGCGAGTCTTCTTTGTTTTAAACGCATTCTTACTGCAAACTCTTATATGTGTCTCTAGGGCTGGAAATGACTGTTTCTACATTCTCCAAAGAAAGGGTTTCTGAACTGCTGCAAACACACAGAATTTTAGCTCTGGAAGTTGAATGCAGACATTGACAACCATTCTGCTAGATAGCTCCGTTTTAGTTTTACAGCAAGGTACTTCTCTTTACAGCCTGTACTCCCAAGGTCTCTGGAATGTCCAAACGCAGCTTTTAGAAGAAAAGTGTTTCTACCTCGCTGAATGTAAACATAGATGCAACTTTCTAAAAGGAACCGACACACAGCAGATCAGTTTGTACGAAGCGAGTCTTCTGTGTTTTAAACGCATTCTTACTGCTAACTCTTATATGCATCTCTAGGGCTGGAAATGACTGTTTCTACATTCTCCAAAGAAAGGGTTTCTGAACTGCTGCAAACACACAGAAGTTTAGCTCTGGAAGTTGAATGGACACATTGACAACCATTCTCCTAGATAGCTCCGTTTTAGTTTTACAGCAAGGTACTTCTCTTTACAGCCTGTACTCCCAAGCACTCTGGAATGTCCAAACGCAGCTTTTAGAAGAAACGTGTTTCTGCCTCGCTGAATATAAACAGAGATGCAAATTCCTAAAAGGAACCAACACAGAGCTGATCAGTTTTTACGAAGTGCGTCTTCTTTCTTTTAAACGCATTCTTACTGCAAACTCTTATATGATTTTCTAGGGCTGGAAATGACTGTTTCTACATTCTCCAAAGAAAGGGTTTCTGAACTGCTGCAAACACACAGCAGTTTAGCTCTGGAAGTTGAATGCACACATTGACAACCATTCTGCTAGATAGCTCCGTTTTTGTTTTACAGCAACGTACTTCTCTTTACAGCCTGTACTCCCAAGCACTCTGCAATGTCCAAACGCAGCTCTCAGAAGAAACGTGTTTCTACCTCGTTGAATGTAAACATAGATGAACTTTCTAAAAGGAACCAACACACAGCAGATCAGTTTGTACGAAGCGGGTCTTCTGTGTTTTACGCATTCTTTCTGCTAACTCTTATATGCGTCTCTAGGGCTGAAAATGACTGTTTCTGCATTCTCCAAAGAAAGGGTTTCTGAACTGCTGCAAACACACAGCAGTTTAGCTCTGGAAGTTGAATGCACACACTGACAACCATTCTGATAGATAGCTCCGTTTTGGTTTTACAGCAAGGTACTTCTCTTTACAGCCTGTAATCCCAAGCACTCTGGAATGTCCAAACGCAGCTTTTAGAAGAAACGTGTTTCTGCCTCGCTGAATATAAACATAGATGCAACTTCCTAAAAGGAACCAACACAGAGCAGATAACTTTGTACGAAGCGGGTCTTCTCTGTTTTAAACGCATTCCTACTGCTAACTGTTATATGCGTCTCTAGTGCTGGAAATGACTGTTTCTAAATTCTCCAAAGAAAGGGTTTCTGAACTGCTGCAAACACACAGAAGTTTAGCTCTGGAAGTTGAATGCACACATTGACAACCATTCTGCTAGATAGCTCCGTTTTAGTTTTACAGCAAGGTACTTCTCTTTACAGCCTGTACTCCCAAGCACTCTGGAATGTCCAAACGCAGCTTTCAGAAGAAACGTGTTTCTACCTCGCTGAATTTAAACATAGATGCAACTTTCTAAAAGGAACCAACACACAGCAGATCAGTTTGTACGAAGCGGGTCTTCTGTGTTTAAACGCATTCTTACTGCTAACTCTTATATGCGTCTCTAGGGCTGGAAATGACAGTTTCTGCATTCTCCAAAGAAAGGGTTTCTGAACTGCTGCAAACACACAGCAGTTTAGCTCTGGAAGTTGAATGCACACATTGACAACCATTCTGCTAGATAGCTCCGTTTTAGCTTTACAGCAAGGTATTTCTCTTTACAGCCTGTACTCCCAAGCACTCTGGAATGTCCAAACGCAGCTTTTAGAAGAAACGTGTTCCTGCCTCGCTGAATATAAACATAGATGGAACATCCTAAAAGGAACCAACACAGAGCAGATCAGTTTGTACGAAGAGGTTCTTCTTTGTTTTAAACGCATTCTTACTGCAAACTCTTATATGATTCTCTAGGGCTGGAAATGACTGTTTCTACATTCTCCAAAGAATGGGTTTCTGAACTGCTGCAAACACACATCAGTTTAGCTCTGGAAGTTGAATGCACACATTGACAACCATTCTGCTAGATAGCTCCGTTTTTGTTTTACAACAAGGTACTTCTCTTTACAGCCTGTACTCCCAAGCACTCTGGAATGTCCAAAAGTAGCTTTTAGAAGAAACGTGTTTCTACCTCGCTGAATGTAAACATAGATGCAACTTCCTAAAAGGAACCAACACAGAGCAGATAAGTTTATACGAAGCGGGTCTTCTGTGTTTTAAACGCATTCCTACTGCTAACTGTTATATGCGTCTCTAGGGCTGGAAATGACTGTTTCAACATTCTCCAAAGAAAGGGTTTCTGAACTGCTGCAAACACACAGACGTTTAGCTCTGGATGTTGAATGCACACATTGACAACCATTCTGCTAGATAGCTCCGTTTTTGTTTTACAGTAAGGTACTTCTCTTTACAGCCTGTACTCCCAAGCACTCTGGAATGTCCAAACGCAGCTTTTAGAAGAAACGTGTTTCTAACTCGCTGAATGTAAACATAGATGCAACTTCCTAAAAGGAACCAACACAGAGCAGATAAGTTTGTACGAAGCGGGTCTTCTGTGTTTTAAACGCATTCCTACTGCTAACTGTTATATGCGTCTCTAGGGCTGGAAATGACTGTTTCAACATTCTCCAAAGAAAGGGTTTCTGAACTGCTGCAAACACACAGAAGTTTAGCTCTGGAAGTTGAATGCACACATTGACAACCATTCTGCTAGATAGCTCCGTTTTAGTTTTACAGCAAGGTACTTCTCTTTACAGCCTGTACTCCCAAGGTCTCTGGAATGTCCAAACGCAGCTTTTAGAAGAAAAGTGTTTCTACCTCGCTGAATGTAAACATAGATGCAACTTCCTAAAAGGAACCAACACAGAGCAGATCAGTTTGTACGAAGCGGGTCTTCTGTGTTTTAAACGCATTCTTACTGCTAACTCTTATATGCATCTCTAGGGCTGGAAATGACTGTTTCTACATTCTCCAAAGAAAGGGTTTCTGAACTGCTGCAAACACACAGAAGTTTAGCTCTGGAAGTTGAATGGACACATTGACAACCATTCTCCTAGATAGCTCCGTTTTAGTTTTACAGCAAGGTACTTCTCTTTACAGCCTGTACTCCCAAGCACTCTGGAATGTCCAAACGCAGCTTTTAGAAGAAACGTGTTTCTGCCTCGCTGAATATAAACAGAGATGCAAATTCCTAAAAGGAACCAACACAGAGCAGATCAGTTTGTACGAAGTGCGTCTTCTTTCTTTTAAACGCATTCTTACTGCAAACTCTTATATGCTTTTCTAGGGCTGGAAATGACTGTTTCTACATTCTCCAAAGAAAGGGTTTCTGAACTGCTGCAAACACACAGCAGTTTAGCTCTGGAAGTTGAATGCACACATTGACAACCATTCTGCTAGATAGCTCCGTTTTTGTTTTACAGCAACGTACTTCTCTTTACAGCCTGTACTCCCAAGCACTCTGCAATGTCCAAACGCAGCTCTCAGAAGAAACGTGTTTCTTCCTCGTTGAATGTAAACATAGATGAACTTTCTAAAAGGAACCAACACACAGCAGATCAGTTTGTACGAAGCGGGTCTTCTGTGTTTTACGCATTCTTACTGCTAACTCTTATATGCGTCTCTAGGGCTGTAAATGACTGTTTCTGCATTCTCCAAAGAAAGGGTTTCTGAACTGCTGCAAACACACAGCAGTTTAGCTCTGGAAGTTGAATGAACACATTGACAACCATTCTGCTAGATAGCTCCGTTTTAGTTTTACAGCAAAGTACTTCTCTTTACAGCCTGTAATCCCAAGCACTCTGGAATGTCCAAACGCAGCTTTTAGAAGAAACGTGTTCCTGCCTCGCTGAATATAAACATAGATGGAACATCCTAAAAGTAACCAACACAGAGCAGATCAGTTTGTACGAAGAGGTTCTTCTTTGTTTTAAACGCATTCTTACTGCAAACTCTTATATGATTCTCTAGGGCTGGAAATGACTGTTTCTACATTCTCCAAAGAATGGGTTTCTGAACTGCTGCAAACACACAGACGTTTAGCTCTGGAAGTTGAATGCACACATTGACAACCATTCTGCTAGATAGCTCCGTTTTTGTTTTACAGCAAGGTACTTCTCTTTACAGCCTGTACTCCCAAGCACTCTGGAATGTCCAAACGCAGCTTTTAGAAGAAACGTGTTTCTACCTCGCTGAATGTAAACATAGATGCAACTTCCTAAAAGGAACCAACACAGAGCAGATAAGTTTGTACGAAGCGGGTCTTCTGTGTTTTAAACGCATTCCTACTGCTAACTGTTATATGCGTCTCTAGGGCTGGAAATGACTGTTTCAACATTCTCCAAAGAAAGGGTTTCTGAACTGCTGCAAACACACAGAAGTTTAGCTCTGGAAGTTGAATGCACACATTGACAACCATTCTGCTAGATAGTTCCGTTTTTGTTTTACAGCAAGGTACTTTTCTTTACAGCCTGTACTCCCAAGCACTCTGGAATGTCCAAACGCAGCTTTTAGAAGAAACGTGTTTCTTCCTCGCTGAATGTAAACATAGATGCAACTTCCTAAAAGGAACCAACACACAGCAGATCAGTTTGTACGAAGCGGGTCTTCTGTGTTTTAAACGCATTCTTAATGCTAACTCTTATGTGCGTCTTTAGGGCTGGAAATAACTGTTTCTACATTCTCCAAGGAAAGGGTTTCTGAACTGCTGCAAACACACAGAAGTTTAGCTCTGGAAGTTGAATGCACACATTGACAACCATTCTGCTAGATAGCTCCGTTTTAGTTTTACAGGAAGGTACTTCTCTTTACAGCCTGTACTCCCAAGCACTCTGGAATGTCCAAACGCAGCTTTCAGAAGAAACGTGTTTCTACCTCGCTGAATTTAAACATAGATGCAACTTTCTAAAAGGAACCAACACACAGCAGATCAGTTTGTACGAAGCGGGTCTTCTGTGTTTAAACGCATTCTTACTGCTAACTCTTATATGCGTCTCTAGGGCTGGAAATGACTGTTTCTGCATTCTCCAAAGAAAGGGCTTCTGAACTGCTGCAAACACACAGCAGTTTAGCTCTGGAAGTTGAATGCACACATTGACAACCATTCTGCTAGATAGCTCCGTTTTAGCTTTACAGCAAGGTATTTCTCTTTACAGCCTGTACTCCCAAGCACTCTGGAATGTCCAAACGCAGCTTTTAGAAGAAACGTGTTTCTACCTCGCTGAATGTAAACATAGATGCAACCTACTAAAAGGAACCAACACACAGCAGATCAGTTTGTACGAAGCGGGTCTTCTGTGTTTTAAACGCATTCTTTCTGCTAACTCTTATATGCGTCTCTAGGGCTGAAAATGACTGTTTCTACATTCTCCAAATAAAGGGTTTCTGAACTGCTGCAAACACACAGCAGTTTAGCTCTGGAAGTTGAATGCACACACTGACAACCATTCTGATAGATAGCTCCGTTTTGGTTTTACAGCAAGGTACTTCTCTTTACAGCCTGTAATCCCAAGCACTCTGGAATGTCCAAACGCAGCTTTTAGAAGAAACGTGTTTCTGCCTCGCTGAATATAAACATAGATGCAACTTCCTAAAAGGAACCAACACAGAGCAGATCAGTTTGTACGAAGCGAGTCTTCTTTGTTTTAAACGCATTCTTACTGCAAACTCTTATATGTGTCTCTAGGGCTGGAAATGACTGTTTCTACATTCTCCAAAGAAAGGGTTTCTGAACTGCTGCAAACACACAGAATTTTAGCTCTGGAAGTTGAATGCACACATTGACAACCATTCTGCTAGATAGCTCCGTTTTAGTTTTACAGCAAGGTACTTCTCTTTACAGCCTGTACTCCCAAGGTCTCTGGAATGTCCAAACGCAGCTTTTAGAAGAAACGTGTTTCTACCTCGCTGAATGTAAACATAGATGCAACTTCCTAAAAGGAACCAACACACAGCAGATCAGTTTGTACGAAGCGGGTCTTCTGTGTTTTAAACGCATTCCTACTGCTAACTGTTATATGCGTCTCTAGGGCTGGAAATGACTGTTTCAACATTCTCCAAAGAAAGGGTTTCTGAACTGCTGCAAACACACAGAAGTTTAGCTCTGGAAGTTGAATGCACACATTGACAACCATTCTGCTAGATAGCTCCGTTTTTGTTTTACAGCAAGGTACTTCTCTTTACAGCCTGTACTCCCAAGCACTCTGGAATGTCCAAACGCAGCTTTTAGAAGAAACGTGTTTCTTCCTCGCTGAATGTAGACATAGATGCAACTTCCTAAAAGGAACCAACACACAGCAAATCAGTTTGTACGAAGTGGGTCTTCTGTGTTTTAAACGCATTCTTACTGCTTACTCTTACATGCGTCTCTGGGGCTGGAAATGACTGTTTCTACATTCTCCAAAGAAAGGGTTTCTGAACTGCTGCAAACACACAGCAGTTTAGATCTGGAAGTTGAATGCACACATTGACAACCATTCTGCTAGATAGCTCCGTTTTAGTTTTACAGCAAGGTACTTCTCTTTACAGCCTGTATTCCCAAGCACTCTAGAATGTCCAAACGCAGCTTTTAGAAGAAACGTGTTTCTGCCTCGCTGAATATAAACATAGATGCAACTTCCTAAAAGTATCCAACACACAGCAGATCAGTTTGTACGAAGAGGTTCTTCTTTGTTTTAAAAGCATTCTTACTGCAAACTCTTATATGATTCTCTAGGGCTGGAAATGACTGTTTCTACATTCTCCAAAGAAAGGGTTTCTGAACTGCTGCAAACACACAGAAGTTTAGCTCTGGAAGTTGAATGCACACATTGACAACCATTATGCTAGATAGCTCCGTTTTAGTTTTACAGCAAGGTACTTCTCTTTACAGCCTGTACTCCCAAGGTCTCTGGAATGTCCAAACGCAGCTTTTAGAAGAAACGTGTTTCTACCTCGCTGAATGTAAACATAGATGCAACTTCACTTCCTAAAAGGAACCAACACAGAGCAGATCAGTTTGTACGAAGCGGGTCTTCTGTGTTTTAAACGCATTCTTACTGCTAACTCTTATATGCATCTCTAGGGCTGGAAATGACTGTTTCTACATTCTCCAAAGAAAGGGTTTCTGAACTGCTGCAAACACACAGAAGTTTAGCTCTGGAAGTTGAATGGACACATTGACAACCATTATGCTAGATAGCTCCGTTTTAGTTTTACAGCAAGGTACTTCTCTTTACAGCCTGTACTCCCAAGCACTCTGGAATGTCCAAACGCAGCTTTTAGAAGAAACGTGTTTCTGCCTCGCTGAATATAAACAGAGATGCAAATTCCTAAAAGGAACCAACACAGAGCAGATCAGTTTGTACGAAGTGCGTCTTCTTTCTTTTAAACGCATTCTTACTGCAAACTCTTATATGCTTCTCTAGGGCTGGAAATGACTGTTTCTACATTCTCCAAAGAAAGGATTTCTGAACTGCTGCAAACACACAGCAGTTTAGCTCTGGAAGTTGAATGCACACATTGACAACCATTCTGCTAGATAGCTCCGTTTTTGTTTTACAGCAAAGTACTTCTCTTTACAGCCTGTACTCCCAAGCACTCTGGAATGTCCAAACGCAGCTTTTAGAAGAAACGTGTTTCTACCTCGCTGAATGTAAACATAGATGCAACTACCTAAAAGGAACCATCACACAGCAGATCAGTTTGTACGAAGAGGTTCTTCTTTGTTTTAAAAGCATTCTTACTGCAAACTCTTATATGATTCTCTAGGGCTGGAAATGACTGTTTCTACATTCTCCAAAGAAAGGGTTTCTGAACTGCTGCAAACACACAGAAGTTTAGCTCTGGAAGTTGAATGCACACATTGACAACCATTCTGCTAGATAGCTCCGTTTTAGTTTTACAGCAAGGTACTTCTCTTTACAGCCTGTACTCCCAAGGTCTCTGGAATGTCCAAACGCAGCTTTTAGAAGAAACGTGTTCCTGCCTCGCTGAATATAAACATAGATGGAACATCCTAAAAGGAACCAACACAGAGCAGATCAGTTTGTACGAAGAGGTTCTTCTTTGTTTCAAACGCATTCTTACTGCAAAGTCTTATATGATTCTCTAGGGCTGGAAATGAGTGTTTCTACATTCTCCAAAGAATGGGTTTCTGAACTGCTGCAAACACACAGAAGTTTAGCTCTGGAAGTTGAATGCACACATTGACAACCATTCTGCTAGATAGCTCCGTTTTTGTTTTACAGCAACGTAATTCTCTTTACAGCCTGTACTCCCAAGCACTCTGGAATGTCCAAACGCAGCTTTTAGAAGAAACGTGTTTCTACCTCGCTGAATGTAAACATAGATGCAACTTCCTAAAAGGAACCAACACACAGCAGATCAGTTTGTACGAAGCGGGTCTTCTGTGTTTTAAACGCGTTCTTACTGCTAACTCTTATATGCGTCTCTAGGGCTGGAAATGACTGTTTCTACATTCTCCAAAGAAAGGGTTTCTGAACTGCTGCAAACACACAGACGTTTAGCTCTGGATGTTGAATGCACACATTGACAACCATTCTGCTAGATAGCTCCGTTTTTGTTTTACAGCAAGGTACTTCTCTTTACAGCCTGTACTCCCAAGCACTCTGGAATGTCCAAACGCAGCTTTTAGAAGAAACGTGTTTCTACCTCGCTGAATGTAAACATAGATGCAACTTCCTAAAAGGAACAAACACAGAGCAGATAAGTTTGTACGAAGCGGGTCTTCTGTGTTTTAAACGCATTCCTACTGCTAACTGTTATATGCGTCTCTAGGGCTGGAAATGACTGTTTCAACATTCTCCAAAGAAAGGGTTTCTGAACTGCTGCAAACACACAGAAGTTTAGCTCTGGAAGTTGAATGCACAC
This sequence comes from Saimiri boliviensis, assembly GCF_048565385.1. Taxonomy (NCBI): domain Eukaryota; kingdom Metazoa; phylum Chordata; class Mammalia; order Primates; family Cebidae; genus Saimiri; species Saimiri boliviensis. The sequence goes on from NC_133456.1 coordinate 66,334,236, forward strand.
ATTGACAACCATTCTGCTAGATAGCTCCGTTTTTGTTTTACAGCAAGGTACTTTTCTTTACAGCCTGTACTCCCAAGCACTCTGGAATGTCCAAACGCAGCTTTTAGAAGAAACGTGTTTCTTCCTCGCTGAATGTAAACATAGATGCAACTTCCTAAAAGGAACCAACACACAGCAGATCAGTTTGTACGAAGCGGGTCTTCTGTGTTTTAAACGCATTCTTAATGCTAACTCTTATATGCGTCTTTAGGGCTGGAAATAACTGTTTCTACATTCTCCAAGGAAAGGGTTTCTGAACTGCTGCAAACACACAGAAGTTTAGCTCTGGAAGTTGAATGCACACATTGACAACCATTCTGCTAGATAGCTCCGTTTTTGTTTTACAGCAAGGTACTTCTCTTTACAGCCTGTACTCCCAAGCACTCTGGAATGTCCGAACGCAGATTTTAGAAGAAACGTGTTTCTTCCTCGCTGAATGTAAACATACATGCAACTTCCTAAAAGTAACCAACACACAGCAGATCAGTTTGTACGAAGCGGGTCTTCTGTGTTTTAAACGCATTCTTACTGCTAACTCTTATATGCGTCTCTAGGGCTGGAAATGACTGTTTCTACATTCTCCAAAGAAAGGGTTTCTGAACTGCTGCAAACACACAGACGTTTAGCTCTGGATGTTGAATGCACACATTGACAACCATTCTGCTAGATAGCTCCGTTTTAGTTTTACAGCAAGGTACTTCTCTTTACAGCCTGTACTCCCAAGGTCTCTGGAATGTCCAAACGCAGCTTTTAGAAGAAAAGTGTTTCTACCTCGCTGAATGTAAACATAGATGCAACTTCCTAAAAGGAACCAACACAAAGCAGGTCAGTTTGTACGAAACGGGTCTTCTGTGTTTTAAACGCATTCTTACTGCTAACTCTTATATGCATCTCTAGGGCTGGAAATGACTGTTTCTACATTCTCCAAAGAAAGGGTTTCTGAACTGCTGTAAACACACAGAAGTTTAGCTCTGGAAGTTGAATGGACACATTGACAACCATTCTCCTAGATAGCTCCGTTTTAGTTTTACAGCAAGGTACTTCTCTTTACAGCCTGTATTCCCAAGCACTCTGGAATGTCCAAACGCAGCTTTTAGAAGAAACGTGTTTCTGCCTCGCTGAATATAAACATAGATGCAACTTCCTAAAAGGAACCAACACAGAGCAGATAAGTTTGTACGAAGCGGGTCTTCTGTGTTTTAAACGCATTCCTACTGCTAACTGTTATATGCGTCTCTAGGGCTGGAAATGACTGTTTCAACATTCTCCAAAGAAAGGGTTTCTGAACTGCTGCAAACACACAGAAGTTTAGCTCTGGAAGTTGAATGCACACATTGACAACCATTCTGCTAGATAGCTCCGTTTTAGTTTTACAGCAAGGTACTTCTCTTTACAGCCTGTACTCCCAAGCACTCTGGAATGTCCAAACGCAGCTTTTAGAAGAAACGTGTTTCTTCCTCGCTGAATGTAAACATAGATGCAACTTCCTAAAAGGAACCAACACACAGCAGATCAGTTTGTACGAAGCGGGTCTTCTGTGTTTTAAACGCATTCTTACTGCTTACTCTTACATGCGTCTCTGGGGCTGGAAATGACTGTTTCTACATTCTCCAAAGAAAGGGTTTCTGAACTGCTGCAAACACACAGCAGTTTAGCTCTGGAAGTTGAATGCACACATTGACAACCATTCTGCTAGATAGCTCCGTTTTAGTTTTACAGCAAGGTACTTCTCTTTACAGCCTGTATTCCCAAGCACTGTGGAATATCCAAACGCAGCTTTTAGAAGAAACGTGTTTCTGCCTCGCTGAATATATACATAGATGCAACTTCCTAAAAGGAACCAACACACAGCAGATCAGTTTGTACGAAGAGGTTCTTCTTTGTTTTAAAAGCATTCTTACTGCAAACTCTTATATGATTCTCTAGGGCTGGAAATGACTGTTTCTACATTCTCCAAAGAAAGGGTTTCTGAACTGCTGCAAACACACAGAAGTTTAGCTCTGGAAGTTGAATGCACACATTGACAACCATTCTGCTAGATAGCTCCGTTTTAGTTTTACAGCAAGGTACTTCTCTTTACAGCCTGTACTCCCAAGGTCTCTGGAATGTCCAAACGCAGCTTTTAGAAGAAAAGTGTTTCTACCTCGCTGAATGTAAACATAGATGCAACTTTCTAAAAGGAACCGACACACAGCAGAACAGTTTGTACGAAGCGGGTCTTCTGTATTTTAAACGCATTCTTACTGCTAACTCTTATATGCATCTCTAGGGCTGGAAATGACTGTTTCTACATTCTCCAAAGAAAGGGTTTCTGAACTGCTGCAAACACACAGAAGTTTAGCTCTGGAAGTTGAATGGACACATTGACAACCATTCTGCTAGATAGCTCCATTTTAGTTTTACAGCAAGGTACTTCTTTTTACAGCCTGTACTCCCAAGCACTCTGGAATGTCCAAACGCAGCTTTTAGAAGAAACGTGTTTCTGCCTCGCTGAATATAAACAGAGATGCAAATTCCTAAAAGGAACCAACACAGAGCTGATCAGTTTGTACGAAGTGCGTCTTCTTTCTTTTAAACGCATTCTTACTGCAAACTCTTATATGCTTCTCTAGGGCTGGAAATGACTGTTTCTACATTCTCCAAAGAAAGGGTTTCTGAACTGCTGCAAACACACAGCAGTTTAGCTCTGGAAGTTGAATGCACACATTGACAACCATTCTGCTAGATAGCTCCGTTTTTGTTTTACAGCAACGTACTTCTCTTTACAGCCTGTACTCCCAAGCACTCTGCAATGTCCAAACGCAGCTCTCAGAAGAAACGTGTTTCTACCTCGTTGAATGTAAACATAGATGAACTTTCTAAAAGGAACCAACACACAGCAGATCAGTTTGTACGAAGCGGGTCTTCTGTGTTTTACGCATTCTTACTGCTAACTCTTATATGCGTCTCTAGGGCTGTAAATGACTGTTTCTGCATTCTCCAAAGAAAGGGTTTCTGAACTGCTGCAAACACACAGCAGTTTAGCTCTGGAAGTTGAATGAACACATTGACAACCATTCTGCTAGATAGCTCCGTTTTAGTTTTACAGCAAAGTACTTCTCTTTACAGCCTGTAATCCCAAGCACTCTGGAATGTCCAAACGCAGCTTTTAGAAGAAACGTGTTCCTGCCTCGCTGAATATAAACATAGATGGAACATCCTAAAAGTAACCAACACAGAGCAGATCAGTTTGTACGAAGAGGTTCTTCTTTGTTTTAAACGCATTCTTACTGCAAACTCTTATATGATTCTCTAGGGCTGGAAATGACTGTTTCTACATTCTCCAAAGAATGGGTTTCTGAACTGCTGCAAACACACAGACGTTTAGCTCTGGAAGTTGAATGCACACATTGACAACCATTCTGCTAGATAGCTCCGTTTTTGTTTTACAGCAAGGTACTTCTCTTTACAGCCTGTACTCCCAAGCACTCTGGAATGTCCAAAAGCAGCTTTTAGAAGAAACGTGTTTCTACCTCGCTGAATGTAAACATAGATGCAACTTCCTAAAAGGAACCAACACAGAGCAGATAAGTTTGTACGAAGCGGGTCTTCTGTGTTTTAAACGCATTCCTACTGCTAACTGTTATATGCGTCTCTAGGGCTGGAAATGACTGTTTCAACATTCTCCAAAGAAAGGGTTTCTGAACTGCTGCAAACACACAGAAGTTTAGCTCTGGAAGTTGAATGCACACATTGACAACCATTCTGCTAGATAGCTCCGTTTTTGTTTTACAGCAAGGTACTTTTCTTTACAGCCTGTACTCCCAAGCACTCTGGAATGTCCAAACGCAGCTTTTAGAAGAAACGTGTTTCTTCCTCGCTGAATGTAAACATAGATGCAACTTCCTAAAAGGAACCAACACACAGCAGATCAGTTTGTACGAAGCGGGTCTTCTGTGTTTTAAACGCATTCTTAATGCTAACTCTTATATGCGTCTTTAGGGCTGGAAATAACTGTTTCTACATTCTCCAAGGAAAGGGTTTCTGAACTGCTGCAAACACACAGAAGTTTAGCTCTGGAAGTTGAATGCACACATTGACAACCATTCTGCTAGATAGCTCCGTTTTTGTTTTACAGCAAGGTACTTCTCTTTACAGCCTGTACTCCCAAGGTCTCTGGAATGTCCAAACGCAGCTTTTAGAAGAAAAGTGTTTCTACCTCGCTGAATGTAAACATAGATGCAACTTCCTAAAAGGAACCAACACAAAGCAGGTCAGTTTGTACGAAACGGGTCTTCTGTGTTTTAAACGCATTCTTACTGCTAACTCTTATATGCATCTCTAGGGCTGGAAATGACTGTTTCTACATTCTCCAAAGAAAGGGTTTCTGAACTGCTGGAAACACACAGAAGTTTAGCTCTGGAAGTTGAATGGACACATTGACAACCATTCTCCTAGATAGCTCCGTTTTAGTTTTACAGCAAGGTACTTCTCTTTACAGCCTGTATTCCCAAGCACTCTGGAATGTCCAAACGCAGCTTTTAGAAGAAACGTGTTTCTGCCTCGCTGAATATAAACATAGATGCAACTTCCTAAAAGGAACCAACACAGAGCAGATAAGTTTGTACGAAGCGGGTCTTCTGTGTTTTAAACGCATTCCTACTGCTAACTGTTATATGCGTCTCTAGGGCTGGAAATGACTGTTTCAACATTCTCCAAAGAAAGGGTTTCTGAACTGCTGCAAACACACAGAAGTTTAGCTCTGGAAGTTGAATGCACACATTGACAACCATTCTGCTAGATAGCTCCGTTTTAGTTTTACAGCAAGGTACTTCTCTTTACAGCCTGTACTCCCAAGCACTCTGGAATGTCCAAACGCAGCTTTTAGAAGAAACGTGTTTCTTCCTCGCTGAATGTAAACATAGATGCAACTTCCTAAAAGGAACCAACACACAGCAGATCAGTTTGTACGAAGCGGGTCTTCTGTGTTTTAAACGCATTCTTACTGCTTACTCTTACATGCGTCTCTGGGGCTGGAAATGACTGTTTCTACATTCTCCAAAGAAAGGGTTTCTGAACTGCTGCAAACACACAGCAGTTTAGCTCTGGAAGTTGAATGCACACATTGACAACCATTCTGCTAGATAGCTCCGTTTTAGTTTTACAGCAAGGTACTTCTCTTTACAGCCTGTATTCCCAAGCACTGTGGAATATCCAAACGCAGCTTTTAGAAGAAACGTGTTTCTGCCTCGCTGAATATATACATAGATGCAACTTCCTAAAAGGAACCAACACACAGCAGATCAGTTTGTACGAAGAGGTTCTTCTTTGTTTTAAAAGCATTCTTACTGCAAACTCTTATATGATTCTCTAGGGCTGGAAATGACTGTTTCTACATTCTCCAAAGAAAGGGTTTCTGAACTGCTGCAAACACACAGAAGTTTAGCTCTGGAAGTTGAATGCACACATTGACAACCATTCTGCTAGATAGCTCCGTTTTAGTTTTACAGCAAGGTACTTCTCTTTACAGCCTGTACTCCCAAGGTCTCTGGAATGTCCAAACGCAGCTTTTAGAAGAAAAGTGTTTCTACCTCGCTGAATGTAAACATAGATGCAACTTTCTAAAAGGAACCGACACACAGCAGAACAGTTTGTACGAAGCGGGTCTTCTGTATTTTAAACGCATTCTTACTGCTAACTCTTATATGCATCTCTAGGGCTGGAAATGACTGTTTCTACATTCTCCAAAGAAAGGGTTTCTGAACTGCTGCAAACACACAGAAGTTTAGCTCTGGAAGTTGAATGGACACATTGACAACCATTCTGCTAGATAGCTCCATTTTAGTTTTACAGCAAGGTACTTCTTTTTACAGCCTGTACTCCCAAGCACTCTGGAATGTCCAAACGCAGCTTTTAGAAGAAACGTGTTTCTGCCTCGCTGAATATAAACAGAGATGCAAATTCCTAAAAGGAACCAACACAGAGCTGATCAGTTTGTACGAAGTGCGTCTTCTTTCTTTTAAACGCATTCTTACTGCAAACTCTTATATGCTTCTCTAGGGCTGGAAATGACTGTTTCTACATTCTCCAAAGAAAGGGTTTCTGAACTGCTGCAAACACACAGCAGTTTAGCTCTGGAAGTTGAATGCACACATTGACAACCATTCTGCTAGATAGCTCCGTTTTTGTTTTACAGCAACGTACTTCTCTTTACAGCCTGTACTCCCAAGCACTCTGCAATGTCCAAACGCAGCTCTCAGAAGAAACGTGTTTCTACCTCGTTGAATGTAAACATAGATGAACTTTCTAAAAGGAACCAACACACAGCAGATCAGTTTGTACGAAGCGGGTCTTCTGTGTTTTACGCATTCTTACTGCTAACTCTTATATGCGTCTCTAGGGCTGTAAATGACTGTTTCTGCATTCTCCAAAGAAAGGGTTTCTGAACTGCTGCAAACACACAGCAGTTTAGCTCTGGAAGTTGAATGAACACATTGACAACCATTCTGCTAGATAGCTCCGTTTTAGTTTTACAGCAAAGTACTTCTCTTTACAGCCTGTAATCCCAAGCACTCTGGAATGTCCAAACGCAGCTTTTAGAAGAAACGTGTTCCTGCCTCGCTGAATATAAACATAGATGGAACATCCTAAAAGTAACCAACACAGAGCAGATCAGTTTGTACGAAGAGGTTCTTCTTTGTTTTAAACGCATTCTTACTGCAAACTCTTATATGATTCTCTAGGGCTGGAAATGACTGTTTCTACATTCTCCAAAGAATGGGTTTCTGAACTGCTGCAAACACACAGACGTTTAGCTCTGGAAGTTGAATGCACACATTGACAACCATTCTGCTAGATAGCTCCGTTTTTGTTTTACAGCAAGGTACTTCTCTTTACAGCCTGTACTCCCAAGCACTCTGGAATGTCCAAAAGCAGCTTTTAGAAGAAACGTGTTTCTACCTCGCTGAATGTAAACATAGATGCAACTTCCTAAAAGGAACCAACACAGAGCAGATAAGTTTGTACGAAGCGGGTCTTCTGTGTTTTAAACGCATTCCTACTGCTAACTGTTATATGCGTCTCTAGGGCTGGAAATGACTGTTTCAACATTCTCCAAAGAAAGGGTTTCTGAACTGCTGCAAACACACAGAAGTTTAGCTCTGGAAGTTGAATGCACACATTGACAACCATTCTGCTAGATAGCTCCGTTTTTGTTTTACAGCAAGGTACTTTTCTTTACAGCCTGTACTCCCAAGCACTCTGGAATGTCCAAACGCAGCTTTTAGAAGAAACGTGTTTCTTCCTCGCTGAATGTAAACATAGATGCAACTTCCTAAAAGGAACCAACACACAGCAGATCAGTTTGTACGAAGCGGGTCTTCTGTGTTTTAAACGCATTCTTAATGCTAACTCTTATATGCGTCTTTAGGGCTGGAAATAACTGTTTCTACATTCTCCAAGGAAAGGGTTTCTGAACTGCTGCAAACACACAGAAGTTTAGCTCTGGAAGTTGAATGCACACATTGACAACCATTCTGCTAGATAGCTCCGTTTTTGTTTTACAGCAAGGTACTTCTCTTTACAGCCTGTACTCCCAAGCACTCTGGAATGTCCGAACGCAGATTTTAGAAGAAACGTGTTTCTTCCTCGCTGAATGTAAACATACATGCAACTTCCTAAAAGTAACCAACACACAGCAGATCAGTTTGTACGAAGCGGGTCTTCTGTGTTTTAAACGCATTCTTACTGCTAACTCTTATATGCGTCTCTAGGGCTGGAAATGACTGTTTCTACATTCTCCAAAGAAAGGGTTTCTGAACTGCTGCAAACACACAGACGTTTAGCTCTGGATGTTGAATGCACACATTGACAACCATTCTGCTAGATAGCTCCGTTTTAGTTTTACAGCAAGGTACTTCTCTTTACAGCCTGTACTCCCAAGGTCTCTGGAATGTCCAAACGCAGCTTTTAGAAGAAAAGTGTTTCTACCTCGCTGAATGTAAACATAGATGCAACTTCCTAAAAGGAACCAACACAAAGCAGGTCAGTTTGTACGAAACGGGTCTTCTGTGTTTTAAACGCATTCTTACTGCTAACTCTTATATGCATCTCTAGGGCTGGAAATGACTGTTTCTACATTCTCCAAAGAAAGTGTTTCTGAACTGCTGTAAACACACAGAAGTTTAGCTCTGGAAGTTGAATGGACACATTGACAACCATTCTCCTAGATAGCTCCGTTTTAGTTTTACAGCAAGGTACTTCTCTTTACAGCCTGTATTACCAAGCACTCTGGAATGTCCAAACGCAGCTTTTAGAAGAAACGTGTTTCTGCCTCGCTGAATATAAACATAGATGCAACTTCCTAAAAGGAACCAACACACAGCAGATCAGTTTGTACGAAGCGGGTCTTCTGTGTTTTAAACGCATTCTTTCTGCTAACTCTTATATGCGTCTCTAGGGCTGAAAATGACTGTTTCTACATTCTCCAAATAAAGGGTTTCTGAACTGCTGCAAACACACAGCAGTTTAGCTCTGGAAGTTGAATGCACACACTGACAACCATTCTGATAGATAGCTCCGTTTTGGTTTTACAGCAAGGTACTTCTCTTTACAGCCTGTAATCCCAAGCACTCTGGAATGTCCAAACGCAGCTTTTAGAAGAAACGTGTTTCTGCCTCGCTGAATATAAACATAGATGCAACTTCCTAAAAGGAACCAACACAGAGCAGATCAGTTTGTACGAAGCGAGTCTTCTTTGTTTTAAACGCATTCTTACTGCAAACTCTTATATGTGTCTCTAGGGCTGGAAATGACTGTTTCTACATTCTCCAAAGAAAGGGTTTCTGAACTGCTGCAAACACACAGAATTTTAGCTCTGGAAGTTGAATGCACACATTGACAACCATTCTGCTAGATAGCTCCGTTTTAGTTTTACAGCAAGGTACTTCTCTTTACAGCCTGTACTCCCAAGGTCTCTGGAATGTCCAAACGCAGCTTTTAGAAGAAAAGTGTTTCTACCTCGCTGAATGTAAACATAGATGCAACTTTCTAAAAGGAACCGACACACAGCAGATCAGTTTTTACGAAGCGAGTCTTCTGTGTTTTAAACGCATTCTTACTGCTAACTCTTATATGCATCTCTAGGGCTGGAAATGACTGTTTCTACATTCTCCAAAGAAAGGGTTTCTGAACTGCTGGAAACACACAGAAGTTTAGCTCTGGAAGTTGAATGGACACATTGACAACCATTCTGCTAGATAGCTCCGTTTTAGTTTTACAGCAAGGTACTTCTCTTTACAGCCTGTACTCCCAAGCACTCTGGAATGTCCAAACGCAGCTTTTAGAAGAAAAGGGTTTCTACCTCGCTGAATGTAAACATAGATGCAACTTACTAAAAGGAACCAACACAGAGCAGATCAGTTTGTACGAAGCGGGTCTTCTGTGTTTTAAACGCATTCTTACTGCTAACTCTTATATGCATCTCTAGGGCTGGAAATGACTGTTTCTACATTCTCCAAAGAAAGGGTTTCTGAACTGCTGCAAACACACAAAAGTTTAGCTCTGGAAGTTGAATGGACACATTGACAACCATTCTCCTAGATAGCTCCGTTTTAGTTTTACAGCAAGGTACTTCTCTTTACAGCCTGTACTCCCAAGCACTCTGGAATGTCCAAACGCAGCTTTTAGAAGAAACGTGTTTCTGCCTCGCTGAATATAAACAGAGATGCAAATTCCTAAAAGGAACCAACACAGAGCAGATCAGTTTTTACGAAGTGCGTCTTCTTTCTTTTAAACGCATTCTTACTGCAAACTCTTACATGCTTTTCTAGGGCTGGAAATGACTGTTTCTACATTCTCCAAAGAAAGGGTTTCTGAACTGCTGCAAACACACAGCAGTTTAGCTCTGGAAGTTGAATGCACACATTGACAACCATTCTGCTAGATAGCTCCGTTTTTGTTTTACAGCAACGTACTTCTCTTTACAGCCTGTACTCCCAAGCACTCTGCAATGTCCAAACGCAGCTCTCAGAAGAAACGTGTTTCTACCTCGTTGAATGTAAACATAGATGAACTTTCTAAAAGGAACCAACACACAGCAGATCAGTTTGTACGAAGCGGGTCTTCTGTGTTTTACGCATTCTTACTGCTAACTCTTATATGCGTCTCTAGGGCTGAAAATGACTGTTTCTGCATTCTCCAAAGAAAGGGTTTCTGAACTGCTGCAAACACACAGCAGTTTAGCTCTGGAAGTTGAATGCACACACTGACAACCATTCTGATAGATAGCTCCGTTTTTGTTTTACAGCAAGGTACTTCTCTTTACAGCCTGTAATCCCAAGCACTCTGGAATGTCCAAACGCAGCTTTTAGAAGAAACGTGTTTCTGCCTCGCTGAATATAAACATAGATGCAACTTCCTAAAAGGAACCAACACAGAGCAGATCAGTTTGTACGAAGCGAGTCTTCTTTGTTTTAAACGCATTCTTACTGCAAACTCTTATATGTGTCTCTAGGGCTGGAAATGACTGTTTCTACATTCTCCAAAGAAAGGATTTCTGAACTGCTGCAAACACACAGAAGTTTAGCTCTGGAAGTTGAATGCACACATTGACAACCATTCTGCTAGATAGCTCCGTTTTAGTTTTACAGCAAGGTACTTCTCTTTACAGCCTGTACTCCCAAGGTCTCTGGAATGTCCAAACGCAGCTTTTAGAAGAAAAGTGTTTCTTCCTAGCTGAATGTAAATATAGATGCAACTTCCTAAAATGAACCAACACACAGCAGATCAGTTTGTACGAAGCGGGTCTTCTGTGTTTTAAACGCGTTCTTACTGCTAACTCTTATATGCGTCTCCAGGGCTGGAAATGACTGTTTCTACATTCTCCAAAGAAAGGGTTTCTGAACTGCTGCAAACACACAGCAGTTTAGCTCTGGAAGTTGAATGCACACATTGACAACCATTCTGCTAGATAGCTCCGTTTTAGTTTTACAGCAAGGTACTTCTCTTTACAGCCTGTACTCCCAAGCACTCTGCAATGTCCAAACGCAGCTCTCAGAAGAAACGTGTTTCTACCTCGTTGAATGTAAACATAGATGAACTTTCTAAAAGGAACCAACACACAGCAGATCAGTTTGTACGAAGCGGGTCTTCTGTGTTTTACGCATTCTTACTGCTAACTCTTATATGCGTCTCTAGGGCTGTAAATGACTGTTTCTGCATTCTCCAAAGAAAGGGTTTCTGAACTGCTGCAAACACACAGCAGTTTAGCTCCGGAAGTTGAATGAACACATTGACAACCATTCTGCTAGATAGCTCCGTTTTAGTTTTACAGCAAAGTACTTCTCTTTACAGCCTGTAATCCCAAGCACTCTGGAATGTCCAAACGCAGCTTTTAGAAGAAACGTGTTCCTGCCTCGCTGAATATAAACATAGATGGAACATCCTAAAAGTAACCAACACAGAGCAGATCAGTTTGTACGAAGAGGTTCTTCTTTGTTTTAAACGCATTCTTACTGCAAACTCTTATATGATTCTCTAGGGCTGGAAATGACTGTTTCTACATTCTCCAAAGAATGGGTTTCTGAACTGCTGCAAACACACAGACGTTTAGCTCTGGAAGTTGAATGCACACATTGACAACCATTCTGCTAGATAGCTCCGTTTTTGTTTTACAGCAAGGTACTTCTCTTTACAGCCTGTACTCCCAAGCACTCTGGAATGTCCAAACGCAGCTTTTAGAAGAAACGTGTTTCTACCTCGCTGAATGTAAACATAGATGCAACTTCCTAAAAGGAACCAACACAGAGCAGATAAGTTTGTACGAAGCGGGTCTTCTGTGTTTTAAACGCATTCCTACTGCTAACTGTTATATGCGTCTCTAGGGCTGGAAATGACTGTTTCAACATTCTCCAAAGAAAGGGTTTCTGAACTGCTGCAAACACACAGAAGTTTAGCTCTGGAAGTTGAATGCACACATTGACAACCATTCTGCTAGATAGCTCCGTTTTTGTTTTACAGCAAGGTACTTTTCTTTACAGCCTGTACTCCCAAGCACTCTGGAATGTCCAAACGCAGCTTTTAGAAGAAACGTGTTTCTTCCTCGCTGAATGTAAACATAGATGCAACTTCCTAAAAGGAACCAACACACAGCAGATCAGTTTGTACGAAGCGGGTCTTCTGTGTTTTAAACGCATTCTTAATGCTAACTCTTATATGCGTCTTTAGGGCTGGAAATAACTGTTTCTACATTCTCCAAGGAAAGGGTTTCTGAACTGCTGCAAACACACAGAAGTTTAGCTCTGGAAGTTGAATGCACACATTGACAACCATTCTGCTAGATAGCTCCGTTTTTGTTTTACAGCAAGGTACTTCTCTTTACAGCCTGTACTCCCAAGCACTCTGGAATGTCCGAACGCAGATTTTAGAAGAAACGTGTTTCTTCCTCGCTGAATGTAAACATACATGCAACTTCCTAAAAGTAACCAACACACAGCAGATCAGTTTGTACGAAGCGGGTCTTCTGTGTTTTAAACGCATTCTTACTGCTAACTCTTATATGCGTCTCTAGGGCTGGAAATGACTGTTTCTACATTCTCCAAAGAAAGGGTTTCTGAACTGCTGCAAACACACAGACGTTTAGCTCTGGATGTTGAATGCACACATTGACAACCATTCTGCTAGATAGCTCCGTTTTAGTTTTACAGCAAGGTACTTCTCTTTACAGCCTGTACTCCCAAGGTCTCTGGAATGTCCAAACGCAGCTTTTAGAAGAAAAGTGTTTCTACCTCGCTGAATGTAAACATAGATGCAACTTCCTAAAAGGAACCAACACAAAGCAGGTCAGTTTGTACGAAACGGGTCTTCTGTGTTTTAAACGCATTCTTACTGCTAACTCTTATATGCATCTCTAGGGCTGGAAATGACTGTTTCTACATTCTCCAAAGAAAGTGTTTCTGAACTGCTGTAAACACACAGAAGTTTAGCTCTGGAAGTTGAATGGACACATTGACAACCATTCTCCTAGATAGCTCCGTTTTAGTTTTACAGCAAGGTACTTCTCTTTACAGCCTGTATTCCCAAGCACTCTGGAATGTCCAAACGCAGCTTTTAGAAGAAACGTGTTTCTGCCTCGCTGAATATAAACATAGATGCAACTTCCTAAAAGGAACCAACACACAGCAGATCAGTTTGTACGAAGCGGGTCTTCTGTGTTTTAAACGCATTCTTTCTGCTAACTCTTATATGCGTCTCTAGGGCTGAAAATGACTGTTTCTACATTCTCCAAATAAAGGGTTTCTGAACTGCTGCAAACACACAGCAGTTTAGCTCTGGAAGTTGAATGCACACACTGACAACCATTCTGATAGATAGCTCCGTTTTGGTTTTACAGCAAGGTACTTCTCTTTACAGCCTGTAATCCCAAGCACTCTGGAATGTCCAAACGCAGCTTTTAGAAGAAACGTGTTTCTGCCTCGCTGAATATAAACATAGATGCAACTTCCTAAAAGGAACCAACACAGAGCAGATCAGTTTGTACGAAGCGAGTCTTCTTTGTTTTAAACGCATTCTTACTGCAAACTCTTATATGTGTCTCTAGGGCTGGAAATGACTGTTTCTACATTCTCCAAAGAAAGGGTTTCTGAACTGCTGCAAACACACAGAATTTTAGCTCTGGAAGTTGAATGCACACATTGACAACCATTCTGCTAGATAGCTCCGTTTTAGTTTTACAGCAAGGTACTTCTCTTTACAGCCTGTACTCCCAAGGTCTCTGGAATGTCCAAACGCAGCTTTTAGAAGAAAAGTGTTTCTACCTCGCTGAATGTAAACATAGATGCAACTTTCTAAAAGGAACCGACACACAGCAGATCAGTTTTTACGAAGCGAGTCTTCTGTGTTTTAAACGCATTCTTACTGCTAACTCTTATATGCATCTCTAGGGCTGGAAATGACTGTTTCTACATTCTCCAAAGAAAGGGTTTCTGAACTGCTGGAAACACACAGAAGTTTAGCTCTGGAAGTTGAATGGACACATTGACAACCATTCTGCTAGATAGCTCCGTTTTAGTTTTACAGCAAGGTACTTCTCTTTACAGCCTGTACTCCGAAGCACTCTGGAATGTCCAAACGCAGTTTTTAGAAGAAACGTGTTTCTACCTCGCTGAATGTAAACATAGATGCAACTTACTAAAAGGAACCAACACAGAGCAGATCAGTTTGTACGAAGCGGGTCTTCTGTGTTTTAAACGCATTCTTACTGCTAACTCTTATATGCATCTCTAGGGCTGGAAATGACTGTTTCTACATTCTCCAAAGAAAGGGTTTCTGAACTGCTGCAAACACACAAAAGTTTAGCTCTGGAAGTTGAATGGACACATTGACAACCATTCTCCTAGATAGCTCCGTTTTAGTTTTACAGCAAGGTACTTCTCTTTACAGCCTGTACTCCCAAGCACTCTGGAATGTCCAAACGCAGCTTTTAGAAGAAACGTGTTTCTGCCTCGCTGAATATAAACAGAGATGCAAATTCCTAAAAGGAACCAACACAGAGCAGATCAGTTTTTACGAAGTGCGTCTTCTTTCTTTTAAACGCATTCTTACTGCAAACTCTTACATGCTTTTCTAGGGCTGGAAATGACTGTTTCTACATTCTCCAAAGAAAGGGTTTCTGAACTGCTGCAAACACACAGCAGTTTAGCTCTGGAAGTTGAATGCACACATTGACAACCATTCTGCTAGATAGCTCCGTTTTTGTTTTACAGCAACGTACTTCTCTTTACAGCCTGTACTCCCAAGCACTCTGCAATGTCCAAAGGCAGCTCTCAGAAGAAACGTGTTTCTACCTCGTTGAATGTAAACATAGATGAACTTTCTAAAAGGAACCAACACACAGCAGATCAGTTTGTACGAAGCGGGTCTTCTGTGTTTTACGCATTCTTACTGCTAACTCTTATATGCGTCTCTAGGGCTGAAAATGACTGTTTCTGCATTCTCCAAAGAAAGGGTTTCTGAACTGCTGCAAACACACAGCAGTTTAGCTCTGGAAGTTGAATGCACACACTGACAACCATTCTGATAGATAGCTCCGTTTTTGTTTTACAGCAAGGTACTTCTCTTTACAGCCTGTAATCCCATGCACTCTGGAATGTCCAAACGCAGCTTTTAGAAGAAACGTGTTTCTGCCTCGCTGAATATAAACATAGATGCAACTTCCTAAAAGGAACCAACACAGAGCAGATCAGTTTGTACGAAGCGAGTCTTCTTTGTTTTAAACGCATTCTTACTGCAAACTCTTATATGTGTCTCTAGGGCTGGAAATGACTGTTTCTACATTCTCCAAAGAAAGGATTTCTGAACTGCTGCAAACACACAGAAGTTTAGCTCTGGAAGTTGAATGCACACATTGACAACCATTCTGCTAGATAGCTCCGTTTTAGTTTTACAGCAAGGTACTTCTCTTTACAGCCTGTACTCCCAAGGTCTCTGGAATGTCCAAACGCAGCTTTTAGAAGAAAAGTGTTTCTTCCTAGCTGAATGTAAATATAGATGCAACTTCCTAAAATGAACCAACACACAGCAGATCAGTTTGTACGAAGCGGGTCTTCTGTGTTTTAAACGCGTTCTTACTGCTAACTCTTATATGCGTCTCTAGGGCTGGAAATGACTGTTTCTACATTCTCCAAAGAAAGGGTTTCTGAACTGCTGCAAACACACAGACGTTTAGCTCTGGATGTTGAATGCACACATTGACAACCATTCTGCTAGATAGCTCCGTTTTTGTTTTACAGTAAGGTACTTCTCTTTACAGCCTGTACTCCCAAGCACTCTGGAATGTCCAAACGCAGCTTTTAGAAGAAACGTGTTTCTAACTCGCTGAATGTAAACATAGATGAAACTTCCTAAAAGGAACCAACACAGAGCAGATAAGTTTGTACGAAGCGGGTCTTCTGTGTTTTAAACGCATTCCTACTGCTAACTGTTATATGCGTCTCTAGGGCTGGAAATGACTGTTTCAACATTCTCCAAAGAAAGGGTTTCTGAACTGCTGCAAACACACAGAAGTTTAGCTCTGGAAGTTGAATGCACACATTGACAACCATTCTGCTAGATAGCTCCGTTTTAGTTTTACAGCAAGGTACTTCTCTTTACAGCCTGTACTCCCAAGCACTCTGGAATGTCCAAACGCAGCTTTTAGAAGAAACGTGTTTCTTCCTCGCTGAATGTAAACATAGATGCAACTTCCTAAAAGGAACCAACACACAGCAGATCAGTTTGTACGAAGCGGGTCTTCTGTGTTTTAAACGCATTCTTACTGCTTACTCTTACATGCGTCTCTGGGGCTGGAAATGACTGTTTCTACATTCTCCAAAGAAAGGGTTTCTGAACTGCTGCAAACACACAGCAGTTTAGCTCTGGAAGTTGAATGCACACATTGACAACCATTCTGCTAGATAGCTCCGTTTTAGTTTTACAGCAAGGTACTTCTCTTTACAGCATGTGTTCCCAAGCACTGTGGAATATCCAAACGCAGCTTTTAGAAGAAACGTGTTTCTGCCTCGCTGAATATATACATAGATGCAACTTCCTAAAAGGAACCAACACACAGCAGATCAGTTTGTACGAAGAGGTTCTTCTTTGTTTTAAAAGCATTCTTACTGCAAACTCTTATATGATTCTCTAGGGCTGGAAATGACTGTTTCTACATTCTCCAAAGAAAGGGTTTCTGAACTGCTGCAAACACACAGAAGTTTAGCTCTGGAAGTTGAATGCACACATTGACAACCATTCTGCTAGATAGCTCCGTTTTTGTTTTACAGCAAGGTACTTCTCTTTACAGCCTGTACTCCCAAGGTCTCTGGAATGTCCAAACGCAGCTTTTAGAAGAAAAGTGTTTCTACCTCGCTGAATGTAAACATAGATGCAACTTTCTAAAAGGAACCGACACACAGCAGAACAGTTTGTACGAAGCGGGTCTTCTGTATTTTAAACGCATTCTTACTGCTAACTCTTATATGCATCTCTAGGGCTGGAAATGACTGTTTCTACATTCTCCAAAGAAAGGGTTTCTGAACTGCTGCAAACACACAGAAGTTTAGCTCTGGAAGTTGAATGGACACATTGACAACCATTCTGCTAGATAGCTCCATTTTAGTTTTACAGCAAGGTACTTCTCTTTACAGCCTGTACTCCCAAGCACTCTGGAATGTCCAAACGCAGCTTTTAGAAGAAACGTGTTTCTGCCTCGCTGAATATAAACAGAGATGCAAATTCCTAAAAGGAACCAACACAGAGCTGATCAGTTTGTACGAAGTGCGTCTTCTTTCTTTTAAACGCATTCTTACTGCAAACTCTTATATGCTTCTCTAGGGCTGGAAATGACTGTTTCTACATTCTCCAAAGAAAGGGTTTCTGAACTGCTGCAAACACACAGCAGTTTAGCTCTGGAAGTTGAATGCACACATTGACAACCATTCTGCTAGATAGCTCCGTTTCTGTTTTACAGCAACGTACTTCTCTTTACAGCCTGTACTCCCAAGCACTCTGCAATGTCCAAACGCAGCTCTCAGAAGAAACGTGTTTCTACCTCGTTGAATGTAAACATAGATGAACTTTCTAAAAGGAACCAACACACAGCAGATCAGTTTGTACGAAGCGGGTCTTCTGTGTTTTACGCATTCTTACTGCTAACTCTTATATGCGTCTCTAGGGCTGTAAATGACTGTTTCTGCATTCTCCAAAGAAAGGGTTTCTGAACTGCTGCAAACACACAGCAGTTTAGCTCTGGAAGTTGAATGAACACATTGACAACCATTCTGCTAGATAGCTCCGTTTTAGTTTTACAGCAAAGTACTTCTCTTTACAGCCTGTAATCCCAAGCACTCTGGAATGTCCAAACGCAGCTTTTAGAAGAAACGTGTTCCTGCCTCGCTGAATATAAACATAGATGGAACATCCTAAAAGGAACCAACACAGAGCAGATCAGTTTGTACGAAGAGGTTCTTCTTTGTTTTAAACGCATTCTTACTGCAAACTCTTATATGATTCTCTAGGGCTGGAAATGACTGTTTCTACATTCTCCAAAGAATGGGTTTCTGAGCTGCTGCAAACACACATCAGTTTAGCTCTGGAAGTTGAATGCACACATTGACAACCATTCTGCTAGATAGCTCCGTTTTTGTTTTACAGCAAGGTACTTCTCTTTACAGCCTGTACTCCCAAGCACTCTGGAATGTCCAAAAGCAGCTTTTAGAAGAAACGTGTTTCTACCTCGCTGAATGTAAACATAGATGCAACTTCCTAAAAGGAACCAACACAGAGCAGATAAGTTTATACGAAGCGGGTCTTCTGTGTTTTAAACGCATTCCTACTGCTAACTGTTATATGCGTCTCTAGGGCTGGAAATGACTGTTTCAACATTCTCCAAAGAAAGGGTTTCTGAACTGCTGCAAACACACAGACGTTTAGCTCTGGATGTTGAATGCACACATTGACAACCATTCTGCTAGATAGCTCCGTTTTTGTTTTACAGTAAGGTACTTCTCTTTACAGCCTGTACTCCCAAGCACTCTGGAATGTCCAAACGCAGCTTTTAGAAGAAACGTGTTTCTAACTCGCTGAATGTAAACATAGATGCAACTTCCTAAAAGGAACCAACACAGAGCAGATAAGTTTGTACGAAGCGGGTCTTCTGTGTTTTAAACGCATTCCTACTGCTAACTGTTATATGCGTCTCTAGGGCTGGAAATGACTGTTTCAACATTCTCCAAAGAAAGGGTTTCTGAACTGCTGCAAACACACAGAAGTTTAGCTCTGGAAGTTGAATGCACACATTGACAACCATTCTGCTAGATAGCTCCGTTTTAGTTTTACAGCAAGGTACTTCTCTTTACAGCCTGTACTCCCAAGGTCTCTGGAATGTCCAAACGCAGCTTTTAGAAGAAAAGTGTTTCTACCTCGCTGAATGTAAACATAGATGCAACTTCCTAAAAGGAACCAACACAGAGCAGATCAGTTTGTACGAAGCGGGTCTTCTGTGTTTTAAATGCATTCTTACTGCTAACTCTTATATGCATCTCTAGGGCTGGAAATGACTGTTTCTACATTCTCCAAAGAAAGGGTTTCTGAACTGCTGCAAACACACAGAAGTTTAGCTCTGGAAGTTGAATGGACACATTGACAACCATTCTCCTAGATAGCTCCGTTTTAGTTTTACAGCAAGGTACTTCTCTTTACAGCCTGTACTCCCAAGCACTCTGGAATGTCCAAACGCAGCTTTTAGAAGAAACGTGTTTCTGCCTCGCTGAATATAAACAGAGATGCAAATTCCTAAAAGGAACCAACACAGAGCAGATCAGTTTGTACGAAGTGCGTCTTCTTTCTTTTAAACGCATTCTTACTGCAAACTCTTATATGCTTTTCTAGGGCTGGAAATGACTGTTTCTACATTCTCCAAAGAAAGGGTTTCTGAACTGCTGCAAACACACAGCAGTTTAGCTCTGGAAGTTGAATGCACACATTGACAACCATTCTGCTAGATAGCTCCGTTTTTGTTTTACAGCAACGTACTTCTCTTTACAGCCTGTACTCCCAAGCACTCTGCAATGTCCAAACGCAGCTCTCAGAAGAAACGTGTTTCTTCCTCGTTGAATGTAAACATAGATGAACTTTCTAAAAGGAACCAACACACAGCAGATCAGTTTGTACGAAGCGGGTCTTCTGTGTTTTACGCATTCTTAGTGCTAACTCTTATATGCGTCTCTAGGGCTGTAAATGACTGTTTCTGCATTCTCCAAAGAAAGGGTTTCTGAACTGCTGCAAACACACAGCAGTTTAGCTCTGGAAGTTGAATGAACACATTGACAACCATTCTGCTAGATAGCTCCGTTTTAGTTTTACAGCAAAGTACTTCTCTTTACAGCCTGTAATCCCAAGCACTCTGGAATGTCCAAACGCAGCTTTTAGAAGAAACGTGTTCCTGCCTCGCTGAATATAAACATAGATGGAACATCCTAAAAGTAACCAACACAGAGCAGATCAGTTTGTACGAAGAGGTTCTTCTTTGTTTTAAACGCATTCTTACTGCAAACTCTTATATGTTTCTCTAGGGCTGGAAATGACTGTTTCTACATTCTCCAAAGAATGGGTTTCTGAACTGCTGCAAACACACATCAGTTTAGCTCTGGAAGTTGAATGCACACATTGACAACCATTCTGCTAGATAGCTCCGTTTTTGTTTTACAGCAAGGTACTTCTCTTTACAGCCTGTACTCCCAAGCACTCTGGAATGTCCAAAAGCAGCTTTTAGAAGAAACGTGTTTCTACCTCGCTGAATGTAAACATAGATGCAACTTCCTAAAAGGAACCAACACAGAGCAGATAAGTTTATACGAAGCGGGTCTTCTGTGTTTTAAACGCATTCCTACTGCTAACTGTTATATGCGTCTCTAGGGCTGGAAATGACTGTTTCAACATTCTCCAAAGAAAGGGTTTCTGAACTGCTGCAAACACACAGAAGTTTAGCTCTGGAAGTTGAATGCACACATTGACAACCATTCTGCTAGATAGCTCCGTTTTTGTTTTACAGCAAGGTACTTTTCTTTACAGCCTGTACTCCCAAGCACTCTGGAATGTCCAAACGCAGCTTTTAGAAGAAACGTGTTTCTTCCTCGCTGAATGTAAACATAGATGCAACTTCCTAAAAGGAACCAACACACAGCAGATCAGTTTGTACGAAGCGGGTCTTCTGTGTTTTAAACGCATTCTTAATGCTAACTCTTATATGCGTCTCTAGGGCTGGAAATGACTGTTTCTACATTCTCCAAAGAAAGGGTTTCTGAACTGCTGCAAACACACAGACGTTTAGCTCTGGATGTTGAATGCACACATTGACAACCATTCTGCTAGATAGCTCCGTTTTAGTTTTACAGCAAGGTACTTCTCTTTACAGCCTGTACTCCCAAGGTCTCTGGAATGTCCAAACGCAGCTTTTAGAAGAAAAGTGTTTCTACCTCGCTGAATGTAAACATAGATGCAACTTCCTAAAAGGAACCAACACAAAGCAGGTCAGTTTGTACGAAACGGGTCTTCTGTGTTTTAAACGCATTCTTACTGCTAACTCTTATATGCATCTCTAGGGCTGGAAATGACTGTTTCTACATTCTCCAAAGAAAGGGTTTCTGAACTGCTGTAAACACACAGAAGTTTAGCTCTGGAAGTTGAATGGACACATTGACAACCATTCTCCTAGATAGCTCCGTTTTAGTTTTACAGCAAGGTACTTCTCTTTACAGCCTGTATTCCCAAGCACTCTGGAATGTCCAAACGCAGCTTTTAGAAGAAACGTGTTTCTGCCTCGCTGAATATAAACATAGATGCAACTTCCTAAAAGGAACCAACACAGAGCAGATAAGTTTGTACGAAGCGGGTCTTCTGTGTTTTAAACGCATTCCTACTGCTAACTGTTATATGCGTCTCTAGGGCTGGAAATGACTGTTTCAACATTCTCCAAAGAAAGGGTTTCTGAACTGCTGCAAACACACAGAAGTTTAGCTCTGGAAGTTGAATGCACACATTGACAACCATTCTGCTAGATAGCTCCGTTTTAGTTTTACAGCAAGGTACTTCTCTTTACAGCCTGTACTCCCAAGCACTCTGGAATGTCCAAACGCAGCTTTTAGAAGAAACGTGTTTCTTCCTCGCTGAATGTAAACATAGATGCAACTTCCTAAAAGGAACCAACACACAGCAGATCAGTTTGTACGAAGCGGGTCTTCTGTGTTTTAAACGCATTCTTACTGCTTACTCTTACATGCGTCTCTGGGGCTGGAAATGACTGTTTCTACATTCTCCAAAGAAAGGGTTTCTGAACTGCTGCAAACACACAGCAGTTTAGCTCTGGAAGTTGAATGCACACATTGACAACCATTCTGCTAGATAGCTCCGTTTTAGTTTTACAGCAAGGTACTTCTCTTTACAGCCTGTATTCCCAAGCACTCTGGAATATCCAAACGCAGCTTTTAGAAGAAACGTGTTTCTGCCTCGCTGAATATAAACATAGATGCAACTTCCTAAAAGGAACCAACACACAGCAGATCAGTTTGTACGAAGAGGTTCTTCTTTGTTTTAAAAGCATTCTTACTGCAAACTCTTATATGATTCTCTAGGGCTGGAAATGACTGTTTCTACATTCTCCAAAGAAAGGGTTTCTGAACTGCTGCAAACACACAGAAGTTTAGCTCTGGAAGTTGAATGCACACATTGACAACCATTCTGCTAGATAGCTCCGTTTTAGTTTTACAGCAAGGTACTTCTCTTTACAGCCTGTACTCCCAAGGTCTCTGGAATGTCCAAACGCAGCTTTTAGAAGAAAAGTGTTTCTACCTCGCTGAATGTAAACATAGATGCAACTTTCTAAAAGGAACCGACACACAGCAGAACAGTTTGTACGAAGCGGGTCTTCTGTATTTTAAACGCATTCTTACTGCTAACTCTTATATGCATCTCTAGGGCTGGAAATGACTGTTTCTACATTCTCCAAAGAAAGGGTTTCTGAACTGCTGCAAACACACAGAAGTTTAGCTCTGGAAGTTGAATGGACACATTGACAACCATTCTGCTAGATAGCTCCGTTTTAGTTTTACAGCAAGGTACTTCTCTTTACAGCCTGTACTCCCAAGCACTCTGGAATGTCCAAACGCAGCTTTTAGAAGAAACGTGTTTCTGCCTCGCTGAATATAAACAGAGATGCAAATTCCTAAAAGGAACCAACACAGAGCTGATCAGTTTGTACGAAGTGCGTCTTCTTTCTTTTAAACGCATTCTTACTGCAAACTCTTATATGCTTCTCTAGGGCTGGAAATGACTGTTTCTACATTCTCCAAAGAAAGGGTTTCTGAACTGCTGCAAACACACAGCAGTTTAGCTCTGGAAGTTGAATGCACACATTGACAACCATTCTGCTAGATAGCTCCGTTTTTGTTTTACAGCAACGTACTTCTCTTTACAGCCTGTACTCCCAAGCACTCTGGAATGTCCAAACGCAGCTTTTAGAAGAAACGTGTTTCTACCTCGCTGAATGTAAACATAGATGCAACTTCCTAAAAGGAACCAACACACAGCAGATCAGTTTGTACGAAGCGGGTGTTCTGTGTTTTAAACGCATTCTTACTGCTAACTCTTATATGCGTCTCTAGGGCTGGAAATGACTGTTTCTACATTCTCCAAAGAAAGGGTTTCTGAACTGCAGCAAACACAGGGCAGTTTAGCTCTGGAAGTTGAACGCCCACATTGACAACCATTATGCTAGATAGCTCCGTTTTTGTTTTACAGCAAGGTACTTCTCTTTACAGCCTGTACTCCCAAGCACTCTGGAATGTCCGAACGCAACTTTTAGAAGAAACGTGTTTCTTCCTCGCTGAATGTAAATATAGATGCAACTTCCTAAAATGAACCAACACACAGCAGATCAGTTTGTACGAAGCGGGTCTTCTGTGTTTTAAACGCGTTCTTACTGCTAACTCTTATATGCGTCTCTAGGGCTGGAAATGACTGTTTCTACATTCTCCAAAGAAAGGGTTTCTGAACTGCTGCAAACACACAGACGTTTAGCTCTGGATGATGAATGCACACATTGACAACCATTCTGCTAGATAGCTCCGTTTTTGTTTTACAGTAAGGTACTTCTCTTTACAGCCTGTACTCCCAAGCACTCTGGAATGTCCAAACGCAGCTTTTAGAAGAAACGTGTTTCTAACTCGCTGAATGTAAACATAGATGCAACTTCCTAAAAGGAACCAACACAGAGCAGATAAGTTTGTACGAAGCGGGTCTTCTGTGTTTTAAACGCATTCCTACTGCTAACTGTTATATGCGTCTCTAGGGCTGGAAATGACTGTTTCAACATTCTCCAAAGAAAGGGTTTCTGAACTGCTGCAAACACACAGAAGTTTAGCTCTGGAAGTTGAATGCACACATTGACAACCATTCTGCTAGATAGCTCCGTTTTAGTTTTACAGCAAGGTACTTCTCTTTACAGCCTGTACTCCCAAGCACTCTGGAATGTCCAAACGCAGCTTTTAGAAGAAACGTGTTTCTTCTTCGTTGAATGTAAACATAGATGCAACTTCCTAAAAGGAACCAACACACAGCAGATCAGTTTGTACGAAGCGGGTCTTCTGTGTTTTAAACGCATTCTTACTGCTTACTCTTACATGCGTCTCTGGGGCTGGAAATGACTGTTTCTACATTCTCCAAAGAAAGGGTTTCTGAACTGCTGCAAACACACAGCAGTTTAGCTCTGGAAGTTGAATGCACACATTGACAACCATTCTGCTAGATAGCTCCGTTTTAGTTTTACAGCAAGGTACTTCTCTTTACAGCCTGTATTCCCAAGCACTCTGGAATATCCAAACGCAGCTTTTAGAAGAAACGTGTTTCTGCCTCGCTGAATATAAACATAGATGCAACTTCCTAAAAGGAACCAACACAGAGCAGATAAGTTTATACGAAGCGGGTCTTCTGTGTTTTAAACGCATTCCTACTGCTAACTGTTATATGCGTCTCTAGGGCTGGAAATGACTGTTTCAACATTCTCCAAAGAAAGGGTTTCTGAACTGCTGCAAACACACAGACGTTTAGCTCTGGATGTTGAATGCACACATTGACAACCATTCTGCTAGATAGCTCCGTTTTTGTTTTACAGTAAGGTACTTCTCTTTACAGCCTGTACTCCCAAGCACTCTGGAATGTCCAAACGCAGCTTTTAGAAGAAACGTGTTTCTAACTCGCTGAATGTAAACATAGATGCAACTTCCTAAAAGGAACCAACACAGAGCAGATAAGTTTGTACGAAGCGGGTCTTCTGTGTTTTAAACGCATTCCTACTGCTAACTGTTATATGCGTCTCTAGGGCTGGAAATGACTGTTTCAACATTCTCCAAAGAAAGGGTTTCTGAACTGCTGCAAACACACAGAAGTTTAGCTCTGGAAGTTGAATGCACACATTGACAACCATTCTGCTAGATAGCTCCGTTTTAGTTTTACAGCAAGGTACTTCTCTTTACAGCCTGTACTCCCAAGGTCTCTGGAATGTCCAAACGCAGCTTTTAGAAGAAAAGTGTTTCTACCTCGCTGAATGTAAACATAGATGCAACTTCCTAAAAGGAACCAACACAGAGCAGATCAGTTTGTACGAAGCGGGTCTTCTGTGTTTTAAATGCATTCTTACTGCTAACTCTTATATGCATCTCTAGGGCTGGAAATGACTGTTTCTACATTCTCCAAAGAAAGGGTTTCTGAACTGCTGCAAACACACAGAAGTTTAGCTCTGGAAGTTGAATGGACACATTGACAACCATTCTCCTAGATAGCTCCGTTTTAGTTTTACAGCAAGGTACTTCTCTTTACAGCCTGTTCTCCCAAGCACTCTGGAATGTCCAAACGCAGCTTTTAGAAGAAACGTGTTTCTGCCTCGCTGAATATAAACAGAGATGCAAATTCCTAAAAGGAACCAACACAGAGCAGATCAGTTTGTACGAAGTGCGTCTTCTTTCTTTTAAACGCATTCTTACTGCAAACTCTTATATGCTTTTCTAGGGCTGGAAATGACTGTTTCTACATTCTCCAAAGAATGGGTTTCTGAACTGCTGCAAACACACAGCAGTTTAGCTCTGGAAGTTGAATGCACACATTGACAACCATTCTGCTAGATAGCTCCGTTTTTGTTTTACAGCAACGTACTTCTCTTTACAGCCTGTACTCCCAAGCACTCTGCAATGTCCAAACGCAGCTCTCAGAAGAAACGTGTTTCTTCCTCGTTGAATGTAAACATAGATGAACTTTCTAAAAGGAACCAACACACAGCAGATCAGTTTGTACGAAGCGGGTCTTCTGTGTTTTACGCATTCTTACTGCTAACTCTTATATGCGTCTCTAGGGCTGTAAATGACTGTTTCTGCATTCTCCAAAGAAAGGGTTTCTGAACTGCTGCAAACACACAGCAGTTTAGCTCTGGAAGTTGAATGAACACATTGACAACCATTCTGCTAGATAGCTCCGTTTTAGTTTTACAGCAAAGTACTTCTCTTTACAGCCTGTAATCCCAAGCACTCTGGAATGTCCAAACGCAGCTTTTAGAAGAAACGTGTTCCTGCCTCGCTGAATATAAACATAGATGGAACATCCTAAAAGTAACCAACACAGAGCAGATCAGTTTGTACGAAGAGGTTCTTCTTTGTTTTAAACGCATTCTTACTGCTAACTCTTATATGCATCTCTAGGGCTGGAAATGACTGTTTCTACATTCTCCAAAGAATGGGTTTCTGAACTGCTGCAAACACACAGACGTTTAGCTCTGGAAGTTGAATGCACACATTGACAACCATTCTGCTAGATAGCTCCGTTTTTGTTTTACAGCAAGGTACTTCTCTTTACAGCCTGTACTCCCAAGCACTCTGGAATGTCCAAACGCAGCTTTTAGAAGAAACGTGTTTCTACCTCGCTGAATGTAAACATAGATGCAACTTCCTAAAAGGAACCAACACAGAGCAGATAAGTTTGTACGAAGCGGGTCTTCTGTGTTTTAAACGCATTCCTACTGCTAACTGTTATATGCGTCTCTAGGGCTGGAAATGACTGTTTCAACATTCTCCAAAGAAAGGGTTTCTGAACTGCTGCAAACACACAGAAGTTTAGCTCTGGAAGTTGAATGCACACATTGACAACCATTCTGCTAGATAGCTCCGTTTTTGTTTTACAGCAAGGTACTTTTCTTTACAGCCTGTACTCCCAAGCACTCTGGAATGTCCAAACGCAGCTTTTAGAAGAAACGTGTTTCTTCCTCGCTGAATGTAAACATAGATGCAACTTCCTAAAAGGAACCAACACACAGCAGATCAGTTTGTACGAAGCGGGTCTTCTGTGTTTTAAACGCATTCTTACTGCTTACTCTTACATGCGTCTCTAGGGCTGGAAATGACTGTTTCTACATTCTCCAAAGAAAGGGTTTCTGAACTGCTGCAAACACACAGACGTTTAGCTCTGGATGTTGAATGCACACATTGACAACCATTCTGCTAGATAGCTCCGTTTTAGTTTTACAGCAAGGTACTTCTCTTTACAGCCTGTACTCCCAAGGTCTCTGGAATGTCCAAACGCAGCTTTTAGAAGAAAAGTGTTTCTACCTCGCTGAATGTAAACATAGATGCAACTTCCTAAAAGGAACCAACACAGAGCAGATAAGTTTGTACGAAGCGGGTCTTCTGTGTTTTAAACGCATTCCTACTGCTAACTGTTATATGCGTCTCTAGGGCTGGAAATGACTGTTTCAACATTCTCCAAAGAAAGGGTTTCTGAACTGCTGCAAACACACAGAAGTTTAGCTCTGGAAGTTGAATGCACACATTGACAACCATTCTGCTAGATAGCTCCGTTTTAGTTTTACAGCAAGGTACTTCTCTTTACAGCCTGTACTCCCAAGCACTCTGGAATGTCCAAACGCAGCTTTTAGAAGAAACGTGTTTCTTCCTCGCTGAATGTAAACATAGATGCAACTTCCTAAAAGGAACCAACACACAGCAGATCAGTTTGTACGAAGCGGGTCTTCTGTGTTTTAAACGCATTCTTACTGCTTACTCTTACATGCGTCTCTGGGGCTGGAAATGACTGTTTCTACATTCTCCAAAGAAAGGGTTTCTGAACTGCTGCAAACACACAGCAGTTTAGCTCTGGAAGTTGAATGCACACATTGACAACCATTCTGCTAGATAGCTCCGTTTTAGTTTTACAGCAAGGTACTTCTCTTTACAGCCTGTATTCCCAAGCACTCTGGAATATCCAAACGCAGCTTTTAGAAGAAACGTGTTTCTGCCTCGCTGAATATAAACATAGATGCAACTTCCTAAAAGGAACCAACACACAGCAGATCAGTTTGTACGAAGAGGTTCTTCTTTGTTTTAAAAGCATTCTTACTGCAAACTCTTATATGATTCTCTAGGGCTGGAAATGACTGTTTCTACATTCTCCAAAGAAAGGGTTTCTGAACTGCTGCAAACACACAGAAGTTTAGCTCTGGAAGTTGAATGCACACATTGACAACCATTCTGCTAGATAGCTCCGTTTTAGTTTTACAGCAAGGTACTTCTCTTTACAGCCTGTACTCCCAAGGTCTCTGGAATGTCCAAACGCAGCTTTTAGAAGAAAAGTGTTTCTACCTCGCTGAATGTAAACATAGATGCAACTTTCTAAAAGGAACCGACACACAGCAGAACAGTTTGTACGAAGCGGGTCTTCTGTATTTTAAACGCATTCTTACTGCTAACTCTTATATGCATCTCTAGGGCTGGAAATGACTGTTTCTACATTCTCCAAAGAAAGGGTTTCTGAACTGCTGCAAACACACAGAAGTTTAGCTCTGGAAGTTGAATGGACACATTGACAACCATTCTGCTAGATAGCTCCGTTTTAGTTTTACAGCAAGGTACTTCTCTTTACAGCCTGTACTCCCAAGCACTCTGGAATGTCCAAACGCAGCTTTTAGAAGAAACGTGTTTCTGCCTCGCTGAATATAAACAGAGATGCAAATTCCTAAAAGGAACCAACACAGAGCTGATCAGTTTGTACGAAGTGCGTCTTCTTTCTTTTAAACGCATTCTTACTGCAAACTCTTATATGCTTCTCTAGGGCTGGAAATGACTGTTTCTACATTCTCCAAAGAAAGGGTTTCTGAACTGCTGCAAACACACAGAAGTTTAGCTCTGGAAGTTGAATGGACACATTGACAACCATTCTGCTAGATAGCTCCGTTTTTGTTTTACAGCAAGGTACTTCTCTTTACAGCCTGTACTCCCAAGCACTCTGGAATGTCCAAACGCAGCTTTTAGAAGAAACGTGTTTCTACCTCGCTGAATGTAAACATAGATGCAACTTCCTAAAAGGAACCAACACACAGCAGATCAGTTTGTACGAAGCGGGTGTTCTGTGTTTTAAACGCATTCTTACTGCTAACTCTTATATGCGTCTCTAGGGCTGGAAATGACTGTTTCTACATTCTCCAAAGAAAGGGTTTCTGAACTGCAGCAAACACAGGGCAGTTTAGCTCTGGAAGTTGAACGCCCACATTGACAACCATTCTGCTAGATAGCTCCGTTTTTGTTTTACAGCAAGGTACTTCTCTTTACAGCCTGTACTCCCAAGCACTCTGGAATGTCCGAACGCAACTTTTAGAAGAAACGTGTTTCTTCCTCGCTGAATGTAAATATAGATGCAACTTCCTAAAATGAACCAACACACAGCAGATCAGTTTGTACGAAGCGGGTCTTCTGTGTTTTAAACGCGTTCTTACTGCTAACTCTTATATGCGTCTCTAGGGCTGGAAATGACTGTTTCTACATTCTCCAAAGAAAGGGTTTCTGAACTGCTGCAAACACACAGACGTTTAGCTCTGGAAGTTGAATGCACACATTGACAACCATTCTGCTAGATAGCTCCGTTTTTGTTTTACAGCAAGGTACTTCTCTTTACAGCCTGTACTCCCAAGCACTCTGGAATGTCCAAACGCAGCTTTTAGAAGAAACGTGTTTCTTCCTCGCTGAATGTAGACATAGATGCAACTTCCTAAAAGGAACCAACACACAGCAGATCAGTTTGTACGAAGTGGGTCTTCTGTGTTTTAAACGCATTCTTACTGCTTACTCTTACATGCGTCTCTGGGGCTGGAAATGACTGTTTCTACATTCTCCAAAGAAAGGGTTTCTGAACTGCTGCAAACACACAGCAGTTTAGATCTGGAAGTTGAATGCACACATTGACAACCATTCTGCTAGATAGCTCCGTTTTAGTTTTACAGCAAGGTACTTCTCTTTACAGCCTGTATTCCCAAGCACTCTGGAATGTCCAAACGCAGCTTTTAGAAGAAACGTGTTTCTGCCTCGCTGAATATAAACATAGATGCAACTTCCTAAAAGTATCCAACACACAGCAGATCAGTTTGTACGAAGAGGTTCTTCTTTGTTTTAAAAGCATTCTTACTGCAAACTCTTATATGATTCTCTAGGGCTGGAAATGACTGTTTCTACATTCTCCAAAGAAAGGGTTTCTGAACTGCTGCAAACACACAGAAGTTTAGCTCTGGAAGTTGAATGCACACATTGACAACCATTCTGCTAGATAGCTCCGTTTTAGTTTTACAGCAAGGTACTTCTCTTTACAGCCTGTACTCCCAAGGTCTCTGGAATGTCCAAACGCAGCTTTTAGAAGAAACGTGTTTCTACCTCGCTGAATGTAAACATAGATGCAACTTCACTTCCTAAAAGGAACCAACACAGAGCAGATCAGTTTGTACGAAGCGGGTCTTCTGTGTTTTAAACGCATTCTTACTGCTAACTCTTATATGCATCTCTAGGGCTGGAAATGACTGTTTCAACATTCTCCAAAGAAAGGGTTTCTGAACTGCTGCAAACACACAGAAGTTTAGCTCTGGAAGTTGAATGGACACATTGACAACCATTATGCTAGATAGCTCCGTTTTAGTTTTACAGCAAGGTACTTCTCTTTACAGCCTGTACTCCCAAGCACTCTGGAATGTCCAAACGCAGCTTTTAGAAGAAACGTGTTTCTGCCTCGCTGAATATAAACAGAGATGCAAATTCCTAAAAGGAACCAACACAGAGCAGATCAGTTTGTACGAAGTGCGTCTTCTTTCTTTTAAACGCATTCTTACTGCAAACTCTTATATGCTTCTCTAGGGCTGGAAATGACTGTTTCTACATTCTCCAAAGAAAGGATTTCTGAACTGCTGCAAACACACAGCAGTTTAGCTCTGGAAGTTGAATGCACACATTGACAACCATTCTGCTAGATAGCTCCGTTTTTGTTTTACAGCAAAGTACTTCTCTTTACAGCCTGTACTCCCAAGCACTCTGGAATGTCCAAACGCAGCTTTTAGAAGAAACGTGTTTCTACCTCGCTGAATGTAAACATAGATGCAACTACCTAAAAGGAACCAACACACAGCAGATCAGTTTGTACGAAGAGGTTCTTCTTTGTTTTAAAAGCATTCTTACTGCAAACTCTTATATGATTCTCTAGGGCTGGAAATGACTGTTTCTACATTCTCCAAAGAAAGGGTTTCTGAACTGCTGCAAACACACAGAAGTTTAGCTCTGGAAGTTGAATGCACACATTGACAACCATTCTGCTAGATAGCTCCGTTTTAGTTTTACAGCAAGGTACTTCTCTTTACAGCCTGTACTCCCAAGGTCTCTGGAATGTCCAAACGCAGCTTTTAGAAGAAACGTGTTCCTGCCTCGCTGAATATAAACATAGATGGAACATCCTAAAAGGAACCAACACAGAGCAGATCAGTTTGTACGAAGAGGTTCTTCTTTGTTTCAAACGCATTCTTACTGCAAAGTCTTATATGATTCTCTAGGGCTGGAAATGAGTGTTTCTACATTCTCCAAGGAATGGGTTTCTGAACTGCTGCAAACACACAGAAGTTTAGCTCTGGAAGTTGAATGCACACATTGACAACCATTCTGCTAGATAGCTCCGTTTTTGTTTTACAGCAACGTAATTCTCTTTACAGCCTGTACTCCCAAGCACTCTGGAATGTCCAAACGCAGCTTTTAGAAGAAACGTGTTTCTACCTCGCTGAATGTAAACATTGATGCAACTTCCTAAAAGGAACCAACACACAGCAGATCAGTTTGTACGAAGCGGGTCTTCTGTGTTTTAAACGCGTTCTTACTGCTAACTCTTATATGCGTCTCTAGGGCTGGAAATGACTGTTTCTACATTCTCCAAAGAAAGGGTTTCTGAACTGCTGCAAACACACAGACGTTTAGCTCTGGATGTTGAATGCACACATTGACAACCATTCTGCTAGATAGCTCCGTTTTTGTTTTACAGCAAGGTACTTCCCTTTACAGCCTGTACTCCCAAGCACTCTGGAATGTCCAAACGCAGCTTTTAGAAGAAACGTGTTTCTACCTCGCTGAATGTAAACATAGATGCAACTTCCTAAAAGGAACCAACACAGAGCAGATAAGTTTGTACGAAGCGGGTCTTCTGTGTTTTAAACGCATTCCTACTGCTAACTGTTATATGCGTCTCTAGGGCTGGAAATGACTGTTTCAACATTCTCCAAAGAAAGGGTTTCTGAACTGCTGCAAACACACAGAAGTTTAGCTCTGGAAGTTGAATGCACACATTGACAACCATTCTGCTAGATAGCTCCGTTTTTGTTTTACAGCAAGGTACTTTTCTTTACAGCCTGTACTCCCAAGCACTCTGGAATGTCCAAACGCAGCTTTTAGAAGAAACGTGTTTCTTCCTCGCTGAATGTAAACATAGATGCAACTTCCTAAAAGGAACCAACACACAGCAGATCAGTTTGTACGAAGCGGGTCTTCTGTGTTTTAAACGCATTCTTAATGCTAACTCTTATATGCGTCTTTAGGGCTGGAAATAACTGTTTCTACATTCTCCAAGGAAAGGGTTTCTGAACTGCTGCAAACACACAGAAGTTTAGCTCTGGAAGTTGAATGCACACATTGACAACCATTCTGCTAGATAGCTCCGTTTTTGTTTTACAGCAAGGTACTTCTCTTTACAGCCTGTACTCCCAAGCACTCTGGAATGTCCGAACGCAGATTTTAGAAGAAACGTGTTTCTTCCTCGATGAATGTAAACATACATGCAACTTCCTAAAAGTAACCAACACACAGCAGATCAGTTTGTACGAAGCGGGTCTTCTGTGTTTTAAACGCATTCTTACTGCTAACTCTTATATGCGTCTCTAGGGCTGGAAATGACTGTTTCTACATTCTCCAAAGAAAGGGTTTCTGAACTGCTGCAAACACACAGACGTTTAGCTCTGGATGTTGAATGCACACATTGACAACCATTCTGCTAGATAGCTCCGTTTTAGTTTTACAGCAAGGTACTTCTCTTTACAGCCTGTACTCCCAAGGTCTCTGGAATGTCCAAACGCAGCTTTTAGAAGAAAAGTGTTTCTACCTCGCTGAATGTAAACATAGATGCAACTTCCTAAAAGGAACCAACACAGAGCAGATCAGTTTGTACGAAGCGGGTCTTCTGTGTTTTAAATGCATTCTTACTGCTAACTCTTATATGCATCTCTAGGGCTGGAAATGACTGTTTCTACATTCTCCAAAGAAAGGGTTTCTGAACTGCTGCAAACACACAGAAGTTTAGCTCTGGAAGTTGAATGGACACATTGACAACCATTCTCCTAGATAGCTCCGTTTTAGTTTTACAGCAAGGTACTTCTCTTTACAGCCTGTACTCCCAAGCACTCTGGAATGTCCAAACGCAGCTTTTAGAAGAAACGTGTTTCTGCCTCGCTGAATATAAACAGAGATGCAAATTCCTAAAAGGAACCAACACAGAGCAGATCAGTTTGTACGAAGTGCGTCTTCTTTCTTTTAAACGCATTCTTACTGCAAACTCTTATATGCTTTTCTAGGGCTGGAAATGACTGTTTCTACATTCTCCAAAGAAAGGGTTTCTGAACTGCTGCAAACACACAGCAGTTTAGCTCTGGAAGTTGAATGCACACATTGACAACCATTCTGCTAGATAGCTCCGTTTTTGTTTTACAGCAACGTACTTCTCTTTACAGCCTGTACTCCCAAGCACTCTGCAATGTCCAAACGCAGCTCTCAGAAGAAACGTGTTTCTTCCTCGTTGAATGTAAACATAGATGAACTTTCTAAAAGGAACCAACACACAGCAGATCAGTTTGTACGAAGCGGGTCTTCTGTGTTTTACGCATTCTTACTGCTAACTCTTATATGCGTCTCTAGGGCTGTAAATGACTGTTTCTGCATTCTCCAAAGAAAGGGTTTCTGAACTGCTGCAAACACACAGCAGTTTAGCTCTGGAAGTTGAATGAACACATTGACAACCATTCTGCTAGATAGCTCCGTTTTAGTTTTACAGCAAAGTACTTCTCTTTACAGCCTGTAATCCCAAGCACTCTGGAATGTCCAAACGCAGCTTTTAG
Organism: Saimiri boliviensis; assembly: GCF_048565385.1. NCBI lineage: Eukaryota > Metazoa > Chordata > Mammalia > Primates > Cebidae > Saimiri > Saimiri boliviensis. Next base: position 66,368,278 of record NC_133456.1, read on the forward strand.
AAGAAACGTGTTCCTGCCTCGCTGAATATAAACATAGATGGAACATCCTAAAAGGAACCAACACAGAGCAGATCAGTTTGTACGAAGAGGTTCTTCTTTGTTTTAAACGCATTCTTACTGCAAACTCTTATATGATTCTCTAGGGCTGGAAATGACTGTTTCTACATTCTCCAAAGAATGGGTTTCTGAACTGCTGCAAAAACACATCAGTTTAGCTCTGGAAGTTAAATGCACACATTGACAACCATTCTGCTAGATAGCTCCGTTTTTGTTTTACAGCAAGGTACTTCTCTTTACAGCCTGTACTCCCAAGCACTCTGGAATGTCCAAAAGCAGCTTTTAGAAGAAACGTGTTTCTACCTCGCTGAATGTAAACATAGATGCAACTTCCTAAAAGGAACCAACACAGAGCAGATAAGTTTATACGAAGCGGGTCTTCTGTGTTTTAAACGCATTCCTACTGCTAACTGTTATATGCGTCTCTAGGGCTGGAAATGACTGTTTCAACATTCTCCAAAGAAAGGGTTTCTGAACTGCTGCAAACACACAGCAGTTTAGCTCTGGAAGTTGAATGCACACACTGACAACCATTCTGATAGATAGCTCCGTTTTGGTTTTACAGCAAGGTACTTCTCTTTACAGCCTGTAATCCCAAGCACTCTGGAATGTCCAAACGCAGCTTTTAGAAGAAACGTGTTTCTGCCTCGCTGAATATAAACATAGATGCAACTTCCTAAAAGGAACCAACACAGAGCAGATCAGTTTGTACGAAGCGAGTCTTCTTTGTTTTAAACGCATTCTTACTGCAAACTCTTATATGTGTCTCTAGGGCTGGAAATGACTGTTTCTACATTCTCCAAAGAAAGGGTTTCTGAACTGCTGCAAACACACAGAATTTTAGCTCTGGAAGTTGAATGCACACATTGACAACCATTCTGCTAGATAGCTCCGTTTTAGTTTTACAGCAAGGTACTTCTCTTTACAGCCTGTACTCCCAAGGTCTCTGGAATGTCCAAACGCAGCTTTTAGAAGAAAAGTGTTTCTACCTCGCTGAATGTAAACATAGATGCAACTTTCTAAAAGGAACCGACACACAGCAGATCAGTTTGTACGAAGCGAGTCTTCTGTGTTTTAAACGCATTCTTACTGCTAACTCTTATATGCATCTCTAGGGCTGGAAATGACTGTTTCTACATTCTCCAAAGAAAGGGTTTCTGAACTGCTGGAAACACACAGAAGTTTAGCTCTGGAAGTTGAATGGACACATTGACAACCATTCTGCTAGATAGCTCCGTTTTAGTTTTACAGCAAGGTACTTCTCTTTACAGCCTGTACTCCCAAGGTCTCTGGAATGTCCAAACGCAGCTTTTAGAAGAAAAGGGTTTCTACCTCGCTGAATGTAAACATAGATGCAACTTACTAAAAGGAACCAACACAGAGCAGATCAGTTTGTACGAAGCGGGTCTTCTGTGTTTTAAACGCATTCTTACTGCTAACTCTTATATGCATCTCTAGGGCTGGAAATGACTGTTTCTACATTCTCCAAAGAAAGGGTTTCTGAACTGCTGCAAACACACAGAAGTTTAGCTCTGGAAGTTGAATGGACACATTGACAACCATTCTCCTAGATAGCTCCGTTTTAGTTTTACAGCAAGGTACTTCTCTTTACAGCCTGTACTCCCAAGCACTCTGGAATGTCCAAACGCAGCTTTTAGAAGAAACGTGTTTCTGCCTCGCTGAATATAAACAGAGATGCAAATTCCTAAAAGGAACCAACACAGAGCAGATCAGTTTTTACGAAGTGCGTCTTCTTTCTTTTAAACGCATTCTTACTGCAAACTCTTATATGCTTTTCTAGGGCTGGAAATGACTGTTTCTACATTCTCCAAAGAAAGGGTTTCTGAACTGCTGCAAACACACAGCAGTTTAGCTCTGGAAGTTGAATGCACACATTGACAACCATTCTGCTAGATAGCTCCGTTTTAGTTTTACAGCAAGGTACTTCTCTTTACAGCCTGTACTCCCAAGCACTCTGCAATGTCCAAACGCAGCTCTCAGAAGAAACGTGTTTCTACCTCGTTGAATGTAAACATAGATGAACTTTCTAAAAGGAACCAACACACAGCAGATCAGTTTGTACGAAGCGGGTCTTCTGTGTTTTAAACGCATTCTTACTGCTAACTCTTATATGCATCTCTAGGGCTGGAAATGACTGTTTCTACATTCTCCAAAGAAAGGGTTTCTGAACTGCTGTAAACACACAGAAGTTTAGCTCTGGAAGTTGAATGGACACATTGACAACCATTCTCCTAGATAGCTCCGTTTTAGTTTTACAGCAAGGTACTTCTCTTTACAGCCTGTATTCCCAAGCACTCTGGAATGTCCAAACGCAGCTTTTAGAAGAAACGTGTTTCTGCCTCGCTGAATATAAACATAGATGCAACTTCCTAAAAGGAACCAACACAGAGCAGATAAGTTTGTACGAAGCGGGTCTTCTGTGTTTTAAACGCATTCCTACTGCTAACTGTTATATGCGTCTCTAGGGCTGGAAATGACTGTTTCAACATTCTCCAAAGAAAGGGTTTCTGAACTGCTGCAAACACACAGAAGTTTAGCTCTGGAAGTTGAATGCACACATTGACAACCATTCTGCTAGATAGCTCCGTTTTAGTTTTACAGCAAGGTACTTCTCTTTACAGCCTGTACTCCCAAGCACTCTGGAATGTCCAAACGCAGCTTTCAGAAGAAACGTGTTTCTTCCTCGCTGAATGTAAACATAGATGCAACTTCCTAAAAGGAACCAACACACAGCAGATCAGTTTGTACGAAGCGGGTCTTCTGTGTTTTAAACGCATTCTTACTGCTTACTCTTACATGCGTCTCTGGGGCTGGAAATGACTGTTTCTACATTCTCCAAAGAAAGGGTTTCTGAACTGCTGCAAACACACAGCAGTTTAGCTCTGGAAGTTGAATGCACACATTGACAACAATTCTGCTAGATAGCTCCGTTTTAGTTTTACAGCAAGGTACTTCTCTTTACAGCCTGTATTCCCAAGCACTCTGGAATATCCAAACGCAGCTTTTAGAAGAAACGTGTTTCTGCCTCGCTGAATATAAACATAGATGCAACTTCCTAAAAGGAACCAACACACAGCAGATCAGTTTGTACGAAGAGGTTCTTCTTTGTTTTAAAAGCATTCTTACTGCAAACTCTTATATGATTCTCTAGGGCTGGAAATGACTGTTTCTACATTCTCCAAAGAAAGGGTTTCTGAACTGCTGCAAACACACAGAAGTTTAGCTCTGGAAGTTGAATGCACACATTGACAACCATTCTGCTAGATAGCTCCGTTTTAGTTTTACAGCAAGGTACTTCTCTTTACAGCCTGTACTCCCAAGGTCTCTGGAATGTCCAAACGCAGCTTTTAGAAGAAAAGTGTTTCTACCTCGCTGAATGTAAACATAGATGCAACTTTCTAAAAGGAACCGACACACAGCAGAACAGTTTGTACGAAGCGGGTCTTCTGTATTTTAAACGCATTCTTACTGCTAACTCTTATATGCATCTCTAGGGCTGGAAATGACTGTTTCTACATTCTCCAAAGAAAGGGTTTCTGAACTGCTGCAAACACACAGAAGTTTAGCTCTGGAAGTTGAATGGACACATTGACAACCATTCTGCTAGATAGCTCCGTTTTAGTTTTACAGCAAGGTACTTCTCTTTACAGCCTGTACTCCCAAGCACTCTGGAATGTCCAAACGCAGCTTTTAGAAGAAACGTGTTTCTGCCTCGCTGAATATAAACAGAGATGCAAATTCCTAAAAGGAACCAACACAGAGCTGATCAGTTTGTACGAAGTGCGTCTTCTTTCTTTTAAACGCATTCTTACTGCAAACTCTTATATGCTTCTCTAGGGCTGGAAATGACTGTTTCTACATTCTCCAAAGAAAGGGTTTCTGAACTGCTGCAAACACACAGCAGTTTAGCTCTGGAAGTTGAATGGACACATTGACAACCATTCTGCTAGATAGCTCCGTTTTTGTTTTACAGCAAGGTACTTCTCTTTACAGCCTGTACTCCCAAGCACTCTGGAATGTCCAAACGCAGCTTTTAGAAGAAACGTGTTTCTACCTCGCTGAATGTAAACATAGATGCAACTTCCTAAAAGGAACCAACACACAGCAGATCAGTTTGTACGAAGCGGGTGTTCTGTGTTTTAAACGCATTCTTACTGCTAACTCTTATATGCGTCTCTAGGGCTGGAAATGACTGTTTCTACATTCTCCAAAGAAAGGGTTTCTGAACTGCAGCAAACACAGGGCAGTTTAGCTCTGGAAGTTGAACGCCCACATTGACAACCATTCTGCTAGATAGCTCCGTTTTTGTTTTACAGCAAGGTACTTCTCTTTACAGCCTGTACTCCCAAGCACTCTGGAATGTCCGAACGCAACTTTTAGAAGAAACGTGTTTCTTCCTCGCTGAATGTAAATATAGATGCAACTTCCTAAAATGAACCAACACACAGCAGATCAGTTTGTACGAAGCGGGTCTTCTGTGTTTTAAACGCGTTCTTACTGCTAACTCTTATATGCGTCTCTAGGGCTGGAAATGACTGTTTCTACATTCTCCAAAGAAAGGGTTTCTGAACTGCTGCAAACACACAGACGTTTAGCTCTGGAAGTTGAATGCACACATTGACAACCATTCTGCTAGATAGCTCCGTTTTTGTTTTACAGCAAGGTACTTCTCTTTACAGCCTGTACTCCCAAGCACTCTGGAATGTCCAAACGCAGCTTTTAGAAGAAACGTGTTTCTTCCTCGCTGAATGTAGACATAGATGCAACTTCCTAAAAGGAACCAACACACAGCAGATCAGTTTGTACGAAGTGGGTCTTCTGTGTTTTAAACGCATTCTTACTGCTTACTCTTACATGCGTCTCTGGGGCTGGAAATGACTGTTTCTACATTCTCCAAAGAAAGGGTTTCTGAACTGCTGCAAACACACAGCAGTTTAGATCTGGAAGTTGAATGCACACATTGACAACCATTCTGCTAGATAGCTCCGTTTTAGTTTTACAGCAAGGTACTTCTCTTTACAGCCTGTATTCCCAAGCACTCTGGAATGTCCAAACGCAGCTTTTAGAAGAAACGTGTTTCTGCCTCGCTGAATATAAACATAGATGCAACTTCCTAAAAGTATCCAACACACAGCAGATCAGTTTGTACGAAGAGGTTCTTCTTTGTTTTAAAAGCATTCTTACTGCAAACTCTTATATGATTCTCTAGGGCTGGAAATGACTGTTTCTACATTCTCCAAAGAAAGGGTTTCTGAACTGCTGCAAACACACAGAAGTTTAGCTCTGGAAGTTGAATGCACACATTGACAACCATTCTGCTAGATAGCTCCGTTTTAGTTTTACAGCAAGGTACTTCTCTTTACAGCCTGTACTCCCAAGGTCTCTGGAATGTCCAAACGCAGCTTTTAGAAGAAACGTGTTTCTACCTCGCTGAATGTAAACATAGATGCAACTTCACTTCCTAAAAGGAACCAACACAGAGCAGATCAGTTTGTACGAAGCGGGTCTTCTGTGTTTTAAACGCATTCTTACTGCTAACTCTTATATGCATCTCTAGGGCTGGAAATGACTGTTTCTACATTCTCCAAAGAAAGGGTTTCTGAACTGCTGCAAACACACAGAAGTTTAGCTCTGGAAGTTGAATGGACACATTGACAACCATTATGCTAGATAGCTCCGTTTTAGTTTTACAGCAAGGTACTTCTCTTTACAGCCTGTACTCCCAAGCACTCTGGAATGTCCAAACGCAGCTTTTAGAAGAAACGTGTTTCTGCCTCGCTGAATATAAACAGAGATGCAAATTCCTAAAAGGAACCAACACAGAGCAGATCAGTTTGTACGAAGTGCGTCTTCTTTCTTTTAAACGCATTCTTACTGCAAACTCTTATATGCTTCTCTAGGGCTGGAAATGACTGTTTCTACATTCTCCAAAGAAAGGATTTCTGAACTGCTGCAAACACACAGCAGTTTAGCTCTGGAAGTTGAATGCACACATTGACAACCATTCTGCTAGATAGCTCCGTTTTTGTTTTACAGCAAAGTACTTCTCTTTACAGCCTGTACTCCCAAGCACTCTGGAATGTCCAAACGCAGCTTTTAGAAGAAACGTGTTTCTACCTCGCTGAATGTAAACATAGATGCAACTACCTAAAAGGAACCAACACACAGCAGATCAGTTTGTACGAAGAGGTTCTTCTTTGTTTTAAAAGCATTCTTACTGCAAACTCTTATATGATTCTCTAGGGCTGGAAATGACTGTTTCTACATTCTCCAAAGAAAGGGTTTCTGAACTGCTGCAAACACACAGAAGTTTAGCTCTGGAAGTTGAATGCACACATTGACAACCATTCTGCTAGATAGCTCCGTTTTAGTTTTACAGCAAGGTACTTCTCTTTACAGCCTGTACTCCCAAGGTCTCTGGAATGTCCAAACGCAGCTTTTAGAAGAAACGTGTTCCTGCCTCGCTGAATATAAACATAGATGGAACATCCTAAAAGGAACCAACACAGAGCAGATCAGTTTGTACGAAGAGGTTCTTCTTTGTTTCAAACGCATTCTTACTGCAAAGTCTTATATGATTCTCTAGGGCTGGAAATGAGTGTTTCTACATTCTCCAAAGAATGGGTTTCTGAACTGCTGCAAACACACAGAAGTTTAGCTCTGGAAGTTGAATGAACACATTGACAACCATTCTGCTAGATAGCTCCGTTTTTGTTTTACAGCAACGTAATTCTCTTTACAGCCTGTACTCCCAAGCACTCTGGAATGTCCAAACGCAGCTTTTAGAAGAAACGTGTTTCTACCTCGCTGAATGTAAACATAGATGCAACTTCCTAAAAGGAACCAACACACAGCAGATCAGTTTGTACGAAGCGGGTCTTCTGTGTTTTAAACGCGTTCTTACTGCTAACTCTTATATGCGTCTCTAGGGCTGGAAATGACTGTTTCTACATTCTCCAAAGAAAGGGTTTCTGAACTGCTGCAAACACCCAGACGTTTAGCTCTGGATGTTGAATGCACACATTGACAACCATTCTGCTAGATAGCTCCGTTTTTGTTTTACAGCAAGGTACTTCTCTTTACAGCCTGTACTCCCAAGCACTCTGGAATGTCCAAACGCAGCTTTTAGAAGAAACGTGTTTCTACCTCGCTGAATGTAAACATAGATGCAACTTCCTAAAAGGAACCAACACAGAGCAGATAAGTTTGTACGAAGCGGGTCTTCTGTGTTTTAAACGCATTCCTACTGCTAACTGTTATATGCGTCTCTAGGGCTGGAAATGACTGTTTCAACATTCTCCAAAGAAAGGGTTTCTGAACTGCTGCAAACACACAGAAGTTTAGCTCTGGAAGTTGAATGCACACATTGACAACCATTCTGCTAGATAGCTCCGTTTTTGTTTTACAGCAAGGTACTTTTCTTTACAGCCTGTACTCCCAAGCACTCTGGAATGTCCAAACGCAGCTTTTAGAAGAAACGTGTTTCTTCCTCGCTGAATGTAAACATAGATGCAACTTCCTAAAAGGAACCAACACACAGCAGATCAGTTTGTACGAAGCGGGTCTTCTGTGTTTTAAACGCATTCTTAATGCTAACTCTTATATGCGTCTTTAGGGCTGGAAATAACTGTTTCTACATTCTCCAACGAAAGGGTTTCTGAACTGCTGCAAACACACAGAAGTTTAGCTCTGGAAGTTGAATGCACACATTGACAACCATTCTGCTAGATAGCTCCGTTTTTGTTTTACAGCAAGGTACTTCTCTTTACAGCCTGTACTCCCAAGCACTCTGGAATGTCCGAACGCAGATTTTAGAAGAAACGTGTTTCTTCCTCGATGAATGTAAACATACATGCAACTTCCTAAAAGTAACCAACACACAGCAGATCAGTTTGTACGAAGCGGGTCTTCTGTGTTTTAAACGCATTCTTACTGCTAACTCTTATATGCGTCTCTAGGGCTGGAAATGACTGTTTCTACATTCTCCAAAGAAAGGGTTTCTGAACTGCTGCAAACACACAGACGTTTAGCTCTGGATGTTGAATGCACACATTGACAACCATTCTGCTAGATAGCTCCGTTTTAGTTTTACAGCAAGGTACTTCTCTTTACAGCCTGTACTCCCAAGGTCTCTGGAATGTCCAAACGCAGCTTTTAGAAGAAAAGTGTTTCTACCTCGCTGAATGTAAACATAGATGCAACTTCCTAAAAGGAACCAACACAGAGCAGATCAGTTTGTACGAAGCGGGTCTTCTGTGTTTTAAATGCATTCTTACTGCTAACTCTTATATGCATCTCTAGGGCTGGAAATGACTGTTTCTACATTCTCCAAAGAAAGGGTTTCTGAACTGCTGCAAACACACAGAAGTTTAGCTCTGGAAGTTGAATGGACACATTGACAACCATTCTCCTAGATAGCTCCGTTTTAGTTTTACAGCAAGGTACTTCTCTTTACAGCCTGTACTCCCAAGCACTCTGGAATGTCCAAACGCAGCTTTTAGAAGAAACGTGTTTCTGCCTCGCTGAATATAAACAGAGATGCAAATTCCTAAAAGGAACCAACACAGAGCAGATCAGTTTGTACGAAGTGCGTCTTCTTTCTTTTAAACGCATTCTTACTGCAAACTCTTATATGCTTTTCTAGGGCTGGAAATGACTGTTTCTACATTCTCCAAAGAAAGGGTTTCTGAACTGCTGCAAACACACAGCAGTTTAGCTCTGGAAGTTGAATGCACACATTGACAACCATTCTGCTAGATAGCTCCGTTTTTGTTTTACAGCAACGTACTTCTCTTTACAGCCTGTACTCCCAAGCACTCTGCAATGTCCAAACGCAGCTCTCAGAAGAAACGTGTTTCTTCCTCGTTGAATGTAAACATAGATGAACTTTCTAAAAGGAACCAACACACAGCAGATCAGTTTGTACGAAGCGGGTCTTCTGTGTTTTACGCATTCTTACTGCTAACTCTTATATGCGTCTCTAGGGCTGTAAATGACTGTTTCTGCATTCTCCAAAGAAAGGGTTTCTGAACTGCTGCAAACACACAGCAGTTTAGCTCTGGAAGTTGAATGAACACATTGACAACCATTCTGCTAGATAGCTCCGTTTTAGTTTTACAGCAAAGTACTTCTCTTTACAGCCTGTAATCCCAAGCACTCTGGAATGTCCAAACGCAGCTTTTAGAAGAAACGTGTTCCTGCCTCGCTGAATATAAACATAGATGGAACATCCTAAAAGGAACCAACACAGAGCAGATCAGTTTGTACGAAGAGGTTCTTCTTTGTTTTAAACGCATTCTTACTGCAAACTCTTATATGATTCTCTAGGGCTGGAAATGACTGTTTCTACATTCTCCAAAGAATGGGTTTCTGAACTGCTGCAAACACACATCAGTTTAGCTCTGGAAGTTGAATGCACACATTGACAACCATTCTGCTAGATAGCTCCGTTTTTGTTTTACAGCAAGGTACTTCTCTTTACAGCCTGTACTCCCAAGCACTCTGGAATGTCCAAAAGCAGCTTTTAGAAGAAACGTGTTTCTACCTCGCTGAATGTAAACATAGATGCAACTTCCTAAAAGGAACCAACACAGAGCAGATAAGTTTATACAAAGCGGGTCTTCTGTGTTTTAAACGCATTCCTACTGCTAACTGTTATATGCGTCTCTAGGGCTGGAAATGACTGTTTCAACATTCTCCAAAGAAAGGGTTTCTGAACTGCTGCAAACACACAGCAGTTTAGCTCTGGAAGTTGAATGCACACACTGACAACCATTCTGATAGATAGCTCCGTTTTGGTTTTACAGCAAGGTACTTCTCTTTACAGCCTGTAATCCCAAGCACTCTGGAATGTCCAAACGCAGCTTTTAGAAGAAACGTGTTTCTGCCTCGCTGAATATAAACATAGATGCAACTTCCTAAAAGGAACCAACACAGAGCAGATCAGTTTGTACGAAGCGAGTCTTCTTTGTTTTAAACGCATTCTTACTGCAAACTCTTATATGTGTCTCTAGGGCTGGAAATGACTGTTTCTACATTCTCCAAAGAAAGGGTTTCTGAACTGCTGCAAACACACAGAAGTTTAGCTCTGGAAGTTGAATGCACACATTGACAACCATTCTGCTAGATAGCTCCGTTTTAGTTTTACAGCAAGGTACTTCTCTTTACAGCCTGTACTCCCAAGGTCTCTGGAATGTCCAAACGCAGCTTTTAGAAGAAAAGTGTTTCTACCTCGCTGAATGTAAACATAGATGCAACTTTCTAAAAGGAACCGACACACAGCAGATCAGTTTGTACGAAGCGAGTCTTCTGTGTTTTAAACGCATTCTTACTGCTAACTCTTATATGCATCTCTAGGGCTGGAAATGACTGTTTCTACATTCTCCAAAGAAAGGGTTTCTGAACTGCTGGAAACACACAGAAGTTTAGCTCTGGAAGTTGAATGGACACATTGACAACCATTCTGCTAGATAGCTCCGTTTTAGTTTTACAGCAAGGTACTTCTCTTTACAGCCTGTACTCCCAAGCACTCTGGAATGTCCAAACGCAGCTTTTAGAAGAAACGTGTTTCTGCCTCGCTGAATATAAACAGAGATGCAAATTCCTAAAAGGAACCAACACAGAGCAGATCAGTTTTTACGAAGTGCGTCTTCTTTCTTTTAAACGCATTCTTACTGCAAACTCTTATATGCTTTTCTAGGGCTGGAAATGACTGTTTCTACATTCTCCAAAGAAAGGGTTTCTGAACTGCTGCAAACACACAGCAGTTTAGCTCTGGAAGTTGAATGCACACATTGACAACCATTCTGCTAGATAGCTCCGTTTTAGTTTTACAGCAAGGTACTTCTCTTTACAGCCTGTACTCCCAAGCACTCTGCAATGTCCAAACGCAGCTCTCAGAAGAAACGTGTTTCTACCTCGTTGAATGTAAACATAGATGAACTTTCTAAAAGGAACCAACACACAGCAGATCAGTTTGTACGAAGCGGGTCTTCTGTGTTTTACGCATTCTTACTGCTAACTCTTATATGCGTCTCTAGGGCTGAAAATGACTGTTTCTGCATTCTCCAAAGAAAGGGTTTCTGAACTGCTGCAAACACACAGCAGTTTAGCTCTGGAAGTTGAATGCACACACTGACAACCATTCTGATAGATAGCTCCGTTTTGGTTTTACAGCAAGGTACTTCTCTTTACAGCCTGTAATCCCAAGCACTCTGGAATGTCCAAACGCAGCTTTTAGAAGAAACGTGTTTCTGCCTCGCTGAATATAAACATAGATGCAACTTCCTAAAAGGAACCAACACAGAGCAGATCAGTTTGTACGAAGCGAGTCTTCTTTGTTTTAAACGCATTCTTACTGCAAACTCTTATATGTGTCTCTAGGGCTGGAAATGACTGTTTCTACATTCTCCAAATAAAGGGTTTCTGAACTGCTGCAAACACACAGAAGTTTAGCTCTGGAAGTTGAATGCACACATTGACAACCATTCTGCTAGATAGCTCCGTTTTAGTTTTACAGCAAGGTACTTCTCTTTACAGCCTGTACTCCCAAGGTCTCTGGAATGTCCAAACGCAGCTTTTAGAAGAAAAGTGTTTCTTCCTCGCTGAATGTAAATATAGATGCAACTTCCTAAAATGAACCAACACACAGCAGATCAGTTTGTACGAAGCGGGTCTTCTGTGTTTTAAACGCGTTCTTACTGCTAACTCTTATATGCGTCTCTAGGGCTGGAAATGACTGTTTCTACATTCTCCAAAGAAAGGGTTTCTGAACTGCTGCAAACACACAGACGTTTAGCTCTGGATGTTGAATGCACACATTGACAACCATTCTGCTAGATAGCTCCGTTTTTGTTTTACAGTAAGGTACTTCTCTTTACAGCCTGTACTCCCAAGCACTCTGGAATGTCCAAACGCAGCTTTTAGAAGAAACGTGTTTCTAACTCGCTGAATGTAAACATAGATGAAACTTCCTAAAAGGAACCAACACAGAGCAGATAAGTTTGTACGAAGCGGGTCTTCTGTGTTTTAAACGCATTCCTACTGCTAACTGTTATATGCGTCTCTAGGGCTGGAAATGACTGTTTCTACATTCTCCAAAGAAAGGGTTTCTGAACTGCTGCAAACACACAGAAGTTTAGCTCTGGAAGTTGAATGCACACATTGACAACCATTCTGCTAGATAGCTCCGTTTTAGTTTTACAGCAAGGTACTTCTCTTTACAGCCTGTACTCCCAAGCACTCTGGAATGTCCAAACGCAGCTTTCAGAAGAAACGTGTTTCTACCTCGCTGAATTTAAACATAGATGCAACTTTCTAAAAGGAACCAACACACAGCAGATCAGTTTGTACGAAGCGGGTCTTCTGTGTTTAAACGCATTCTTACTGCTAACTCTTATATGCGTCTCTAGGGCTGGAAATGACTGTTTCTGCATTCTCCAAAGAAAGGGTTTCTGAACTGCTGCAAACACACAGCAGTTTAGCTCTGGAAGTTGAATGCACACATTGACAACCATTCTTCTAGATAGCTCCGTTTTAGCTTTACAGCAAGGTATTTCTCTTTACAGCCTGTACTCCCAAGCACTCTGGAATGTCCAAACGCAGCTTTTAGAAGAAACGTGTTTCTACCTCGCTGAATGTAAACATAGATGCAACCTACTAAAAGGAACCAACACGCAGCAGATCAGTTTGTACGAAGCGGGTCTTCTGTGTTTTAAACGCATTCTTTCTGCTAACTCTTATATGCGTCTCTAGGGCTGAAAATGACTGTTTCTACATTCTGCAAATAAAGGGTCTCTGAACTGCTGCAAACACACAGCAGTTTAGCTCTGGAAGTTGAATGCACACACTGACAACCATTCTGATAGATAGCTCCGTTTTGGTTTTACAGCAAGGTACTTCTCTTTACAGCCTGTAATCCCAAGCACTCTGGAATGTCCAAACGCAGCTTTTAGAAGAAACGTGTTTCTGCCTCGCTGAATATAAACATAGATGCAACTTCCTAAAAGGAACCAACACAGAGCAGATCAGTTTGTACGAAGCGAGTCTTCTTTGTTTTAAACGCATTCTTACTGCAAACTCTTATATGTGTCTCTAGGGCTGGAAATGACTGTTTCTACATTCTCCAAAGAAAGGGTTTCTGAACTGCTGCAAACACACAGAAGTTTAGCTCTGGAAGTTGAATGGACACATTGACAACCATTCTCCTAGATAGCTCCGTTTTAGTTTTACAGCAAGGTACTTCTCTTTACAGCCTGTACTCCCAAGGTCTCTGGAATGTCCAAACGCAGCTTTTAGAAGAAAAGTGTTTCTACCTCGCTGAATGTAAACATAGATGCAACTTTCTAAAAGGAACCGACACACAGCAGATCAGTTTGTACGAAGCGAGTCTTCTGTGTTTTAAACGCATTCTTACTGCTAACTCTTATATGCATCTCTAGGGCTGGAAATGACTGTTTCTACATTCTCCAAAGAAAGGGTTTCTGAACTGCTGGAAACACACAGAAGTTTAGCTCTGGAAGTTGAATGGACACATTGACAACCATTCTGCTAGATAGCTCCGTTTTAGTTTTACAGCAAGGTATTTCTCTTTACAGCCTGTACTCCCAAGCACTCTGGAATGTCCAAACGCAGCTTTTAGAAGAAACGTGTTTCTGCCTCGCTGAATGTAAACAGAGATGCAAATTCCTAAAAGGAACCAACACAGAGCAGATCAGTTTGTACGAAGTGCGTCTTCTTTCTTTTAAACGCATTCTTACTGCAAACTCTTATATGCTTCTCTAGGGCTGGAAATGACTGTTTCTACATTCTCCAAAGAAAGGATTTCTGAACTGCTGCAAACACACAGCAGTTTAGCTCTGGAAGTTGAATGCACACATTGACAACCATTCTGCTAGATAGCTCCGTTTTTGTTTTACAGCAAAGTACTTCTCTTTACAGCCTGTACTCCCAAGCACTCTGGAATGTCCAAACGCAGCTTTTAGAAGAAACGTGTTTCTACCTCGCTGAATGTAAACATAGATGCAACTACCTAAAAGGAACCAACACACAGCAGATCAGTTTGTACGAAGAGGTTCTTCTTTGTTTTAAAAGCATTCTTACTGCAAACTCTTATATGATTCTCTAGGGCTGGAAATGACTGTTTCTACATTCTCCAAAGAAAGGGTTTCTGAACTGCTGCAAACACACAGAAGTTTAGCTCTGGAAGTTGAATGCACACATTGACAACCATTCTGCTAGATAGCTCCGTTTTAGTTTTACAGCAAGGTACTTCTCTTTACAGCCTGTACTCCCAAGGTCTCTGGAATGTCCAAACGCAGCTTTTAGAAGAAACGTGTTCCTGCCTCGCTGAATATAAACATAGATGGAACATCCTAAAAGGAACCAACACAGAGCAGATCAGTTTGTACGAAGAGGTTCTTCTTTGTTTCAAACGCATTCTTACTGCAAAGTCTTATATGATTCTCTAGGGCTGGAAATGAGTGTTTCTACATTCTCCAAAGAATGGGTTTCTGAACTGCTGCAAACACACAGAAGTTTAGCTCTGGAAGTTGAATGCACACATTGACAACCATTCTGCTAGATAGCTCCGTTTTTGTTTTACAGCAACGTAATTCTCTTTACAGCCTGTACTCCCAAGCACTCTGGAATGTCCAAACGCAGCTTTTAGAAGAAACGTGTTTCTACCTCGCTGAATGTAAACATAGATGCAACTTCCTAAAAGGAACCAACACACAGCAGATCAGTTTGTACGAAGCGGGTCTTCTGTGTTTTAAACGCGTTCTTACTGCTAACTCTTATATGCGTCTCTAGGGCTGGAAATGACTGTTTCTACATTCTCCAAAGAAAGGGTTTCTGAACTGCTGCAAACACACAGACGTTTAGCTCTGGATGTTGAATGCACACATTGACAATCATTCTGCTAGATAGCTCCGTTTTTGTTTTACAGCAAGGTACTTCTCTTTACAGCCTGTACTCCCAAGCACTCTGGAATGTCCAAACGCAGCTTTTAGAAGAAACGTGTTTCTACCTCGCTGAATGTAAACATAGATGCAACTTCCTAAAAGGAACCAACACAGAGCAGATAAGTTTGTACGAAGCGGGTCTTCTGTGTTTTAAACGCATTCCTACTGCTAACTGTTATATGCGTCTCTAGGGCTGGAAATGACTGTTTCAACATTCTCCAAAGAAAGGGTTTCTGAACTGCTGCAAACACACAGAAGTTTAGCTCTGGAAGTTGAATGCACACATTGACAACCATTCTGCTAGATAGCTCCGTTTTTGTTTTACAGCAAGGTACTTTTCTTTACAGCCTGTACTCCCAAGCACTCTGGAATGTCCAAACGCAGCTTTTAGAAGAAACGTGTTTCTTCCTCGCTGAATGTAAACATAGATGCAACTTCCTAAAAGGAACCAACACACAGCAGATCAGTTTGTACGAAGCGTGTCTTCTGTGTTTTAAACGCATTCTTAATGCTAACTCTTATATGCGTCTTTAGGGCTGGAAATAACTGTTTCTACATTCTCCAAGGAAAGGGTTTCTGAACTGCTGCAAACACACAGAAGTTTAGCTCTGGAAGTTGAATGCACACATTGACAACCATTCTGCTAGATAGCTCCGTTTTTGTTTTACAGCAAGGTACTTCTCTTTACAGCCTGTACTCCCAAGCACTCTGGAATGTCCGAACGCAGATTTTAGAAGAAACGTGTTTCTTCCTCGATGAATGTAAACATACATGCAACTTCCTAAAAGTAACCAACACACAGCAGATCAGTTTGTACGAAGCGGGTCTTCTGTGTTTTAAACGCATTCTTACTGCTAACTCTTATATGCGTCTCTAGGGCTGGAAATGACTGTTTCTACATTCTCCAAAGAAAGGGTTTCTGAACTGCTGTAAACACACAGAAGTTTAGCTCTGGAAGTTGAATGGACACATTGACAACCATTCTCCTAGATAGCTCCGTTTTAGTTTTACAGCAAGGTACTTCTCTTTACAGCCTGTATTCCCAAGCACTCTGGAATGTCCAAACGCAGCTTTTAGAAGAAACGTGTTTCTGCCTCGCTGAATATAAACATAGATGCAACTTCCTAAAAGGAACCAACACAGAGCAGATAAGTTTGTACGAAGCGGGTCTTCTGTGTTTTAAACGCATTCCTACTGCTAACTGTTATATGCGTCTCTAGGGCTGGAAATGACTGTTTCAACATTCTCCAAAGAAAGGGTTTCTGAACTGCTGCAAACACACAGAAGTTTAGCTCTGGAAGTTGAATGCACACATTGACAACCATTCTGCTAGATAGCTCCGTTTTAGTTTTACAGCAAGGTACTTCTCTTTACAGCCTGTACTCCCAAGCACTCTGGAATGTCCAAACGCAGCTTTTAGAAGAAACGTGTTTCTTCCTCGCTGAATGTAAACATAGATGCAACTTCCTAAAAGGAACCAACACACAGCAGATCAGTTTGTACGAAGCGGGTCTTCTGTGTTTTAAACGCATTCTTACTGCTTACTCTTACATGCGTCTCTGGGGCTGGAAATGACTGTTTCTACATTCTCCAAAGAAAGGGTTTCTGAACTGCTGCAAACACACAGCAGTTTAGCTCTGGAAGTTGAATGCACACATTGACAACAATTCTGCTAGATAGCTCCGTTTTAGTTTTACAGCAAGGTACTTCTCTTTACAGCCTGTATTCCCAAGCACTCTGGAATATCCAAACGCAGCTTTTAGAAGAAACGTGTTTCTGCCTCGCTGAATATAAACATAGATGCAACTTCCTAAAAGGAACCAACACACAGCAGATCAGTTTGTACGAAGAGGTTCTTCTTTGTTTTAAAAGCATTCTTACTGCAAACTCTTATATGATTCTCTAGGGCTGGAAATGACTGTTTCTACATTCTCCAAAGAAAGGGTTTCTGAACTGCTGCAAACACACAGAAGTTTAGCTCTGGAAGTTGAATGCACACATTGACAACCATTCTGCTAGATAGCTCCGTTTTAGTTTTACAGCAAGGTACTTCTCTTTACAGCCTGTACTCCCAAGGTCTCTGGAATGTCCAAACGCAGCTTTTAGAAGAAAAGTGTTTCTACCTCGCTGAATGTAAACATAGATGCAACTTTCTAAAAGGAACCGACACACAGCAGAACAGTTTGTACGAAGCGGGTCTTCTGTATTTTAAACGCATTCTTACTGCTAACTCTTATATGCATCTCTAGGGCTGGAAATGACTGTTTCTACATTCTCCAAAGAAAGGGTTTCTGAACTGCTGCAAACACACACAAGTTTAGCTCTGGAAGTTGAATGGACACATTGACAACCATTCTGCTAGATAGCTCCGTTTTAGTTTTACAGCAAGGTACTTCTCTTTACAGCCTGTACTCCCAAGCACTCTGGAATGTCCAAACGCAGCTTTTAGAAGAAACGTGTTTCTGCCTCGCTGAATATAAACAGAGATGCAAATTCCTAAAAGGAACCAACACAGAGCTGATCAGTTTGTACGAAGTGCGTCTTCTTTCTTTTAAACGCATTCTTACTGCAAACTCTTATATGCTTCTCTAGGGCTGGAAATGACTGTTTCTACATTCTCCAAAGAAAGGGTTTCTGAACTGCTGCAAACACACAGCAGTTTAGCTCTGGAAGTTGAATGCACACATTGACAACCATTCTGCTAGATAGCTCCGTTTTTGTTTTACAGCAACGTACTTCTCTTTACAGCCTGTACTCCCAAGCACTCTGGAATGTCCAAACGCAGCTTTTAGAAGAAACGTGTTTCTACCTCGCTGAATGTAAACATAGATGCAACTTCCTAAAAGGAACCAACACACAGCAGATCAGTTTGTACGAAGCGGGTGTTCTGTGTTTTAAACGCATTCTTACTGCTAACTCTTATATGCGTCTCTAGGGCTGGAAATGACTGTTTCTACATTCTCCAAAGAAAGGGTTTCTGAACTGCAGCAAACACAGGGCAGTTTAGCTCTGGAAGTTGAACGCCCACATTGACAACCATTCTGCTAGATAGCTCCGTTTTTGTTTTACAGCAAGGTACTTCTCTTTACAGCCTGTACTCCCAAGCACTCTGGAATGTCCGAACGCAACTTTTAGAAGAAACGTGTTTCTTCCTCGCTGAATGTAAATATAGATGCAACTTCCTAAAATGAACCAACACACAGCAGATCAGTTTGTACGAAGCGGGTCTTCTGTGTTTTAAACGCGTTCTTACTGCTAACTCTTATATGCGTCTCTAGGGCTGGAAATGACTGTTTCTACATTCTCCAAAGAAAGGGTTTCTGAACTGCTGCAAACACACAGACGTTTAGCTCTGGATGATGAATGCACACATTGACAACCATTCTGCTAGATAGCTCCGTTTTTGTTTTACAGTAAGGTACTTCTCTTTACAGCCTGTACTCCCAAGCACTCTGGAATGTCCAAACGCAGCTTTTAGAAGAAACGTGTTTCTAACTCGCTGAATGTAAACATAGATGCAACTTCCTAAAAGGAACCAACACAGAGCAGATAAGTTTGTACGAAGCGGGTCTTCTGTGTTTTAAACGCATTCCTACTGCTAACTGTTATATGCGTCTCTAGGGCTGGAAATGACTGTTTCAACATTCTCCAAAGAAAGGGTTTCTGAACTGCTGCAAACACACAGAAGTTTAGCTCTGGAAGTTGAATGCACACATTGACAACCATTCTGCTAGATAGCTCCGTTTTAGTTTTACAGCAAGGTACTTCTCTTTACAGCCTGTACTCCCAAGCACTCTGGAATGTCCAAACGCAGCTTTTAGAAGAAACGTGTTTCTTCCTCGCTGAATGTAAACATAGATGCAACTTCCTAAAAGGAACCAACACACAGCAGATCAGTTTGTACGAAGCGGGTCTTCTGTGTTTTAAACGCATTCTTACTGCTTACTCTTACATGCGTCTCTGGGGCTGGAAATGACTGTTTCTACCTTCTCCAAAGAAAGGGTTTCTGAACTGCTGCAAACACACAGCAGTTTAGCTCTGGAAGTTGAATGCACACATTGACAACCATTCTGCTAGATAGCTCCGTTTTAGTTTTACAGCAAGGTACTTCTCTTTACAGCCTGTATTCCCAAGCACTCTGGAATATCCAAACGCAGCTTTTAGAAGAAACGTGTTTCTGCCTCGCTGAATATAAACATAGATGCAACTTCCTAAAAGGAACCAACACACAGCAGATCAGTTTGTACGAAGAGGGTCTTCTTTGTTTTAAAAGCATTCTTACTGCAAACTCTTATATGATTCTCTAGGGCTGGAAATGACTGTTTCTACATTCTCCAAAGAAAGGGTTTCTGAACTGCTGCAAACACACAGAAGTTTAGCTCTGGAAGTTGAATGCACACATTGACAACCATTCTGCTAGATAGCTCCGTTTTAGTTTTACAGCAAGGTACTTCTCTTTACAGCCTGTACTCCCAAGGTCTCTGGAATGTCCAAACGCAGCTTTTAGAAGAAAAGTGTTTCTACCTCGCTGAATGTAAACATAGATGCAACTTCCTAAAAGGAACCAACACAGAGCAGATCAGTTTGTACGAAGCGGGTCTTCTGTGTTTTAAATGCATTCTTACTGCTAACTCTTATATGCATCTCTAGGGCTGGAAATGACTGTTTCTACATTCTCCAAAGAAAGGGTTTCTGAACTGCTGCAAACACACAGAAGTTTAGCTCTGGAAGTTGAATGGACACATTGACAACCATTCTCCTAGATAGCTCCGTTTTAGTTTTACAGCAAGGTACTTCTCTTTACAGCCTGTACTCCCAAGCACTCTGGAATGTCCAAACGCAGCTTTTAGAAGAAACGTGTTTCTGCCTCGCTGAATATAAACAGAGATGCAAATTCCTAAAAGGAACCAACACAGAGCAGATCAGTTTGTACGAAGTGCGTCTTCTTTCTTTTAAACGCATTCTTACTGCAAACTCTTATATGCTTTTCTAGGGCTGGAAATGACTGTTTCTACATTCTCCAAAGAAAGGGTTTCTGAACTGCTGCAAACACACAGCAGTTTAGCTCTGGAAGTTGAATGCACACATTGACAACCATTCTGCTAGATAGCTCCGTTTTTGTTTTACAGCAACGTACTTCTCTTTACAGCCTGTACTCCCAAGCACTCTGCAATGTCCAAACGCAGCTCTCAGAAGAAACGTGTTTCTACCTCGTTGAATGTAAACATAGATGAACTTTCTAAAAGGAACCAACACACAGCAGATCAGTTTGTACGAAGCGGGTCTTCTGTGTTTTACGCATTCTTACTGCTAACTCTTATATGCGTCTCTAGGGCTGTAAATGACTGTTTCTGCATTCTCCAAAGAAAGGGTTTCTGAACTGCTGCAAACACACAGCAGTTTAGCTCTGGAAGTTGAATGAACACATTGACAACCATTCTGCTAGATAGCTCCGTTTTAGTTTTACAGCAAAGTACTTCTCTTTACAGCCTGTAATCCCAAGCACTCTGGAATGTCCAAACGCAGCTTTTAGAAGAAACGTGTTCCTGCCTCGCTGAATATAAACATAGATGGAACATCCTAAAAGGAACCAACACAGAGCAGATCAGTTTGTACGAAGAGGTTCTTCTTTGTTTTAAACGCATTCTTACTGCAAACTCTTATATGATTCTCTAGGGCTGGAAATGACTGTTTCTACATTCTCCAAAGAATGGGTTTCTGAACTGCTGCAAACACACATCAGTTTAGCTCTGGAAGTTGAATGCACACATTGACAACCATTCTGCTAGATAGCTCCGTTTTTGTTTTACAGCAAGGTACTTCTCTTTACAGCCTGTACTCCCAAGCACTCTGGAATGTCCAAAAGCAGCTTTTAGAAGAAACGTGTTTCTACCTCGCTGAATGTAAACATAGATGCAACTTCCTAAAAGGAACCAACACAGAGCAGATAAGTTTATACGAAGCGGGTCTTCTGTGTTTTAAACGCATTCCTACTGCTAACTGTTATATGCGTCTCTAGGGCTGGAAATGACTGTTTCAACATTCTCCAAAGAAAGGGTTTCTGAACTGCTGCAAACACACAGACGTTTAGCTCTGGATGTTGAATGCACACATTGACAACCATTCTGCTAGATAGCTCCGTTTTTGTTTTACAGTAAGGTACTTCTCTTTACAGCCTGTACTCCCAAGCACTCTGGAATGTCCAAACGCAGCTTTTAGAAGAAACGTGTTTCTAACTCGCTGAATGTAAACATAGATGCAACTTCCTAAAAGGAACCAACACAGAGCAGATAAGTTTGTACGAAGCGGGTCTTCTGTGTTTTAAACGCATTCCTACTGCTAACTGTTATATGCGTCTCTAGGGCTGGAAATGACTGTTTCAACATTCTCCAAAGAAAGGGTTTCTGAACTGCTGCAAACACACAGAAGTTTAGCTCTGGAAGTTGAATGCACACATTGACAACCATTCTGCTAGATAGCTCCGTTTTAGTTTTACAGCAAGGTACTTCTCTTTACAGCCTGTACTCCCAAGGTCTCTGGAATGTCCAAACGCAGCTTTTAGAAGAAAAGTGTTTCTACCTCGCTGAATGTAAACATAGATGCAACTTCCTAAAAGGAACCAACACAGAGCAGATCAGTTTGTACGAAGCGGGTCTTCTGTGTTTTAAATGCATTCTTACTGCTAACTCTTATATGCATCTCTAGGGCTGGAAATGACTGTTTCTACATTCTCCAAAGAAAGGGTTTCTGAACTGCTGCAAACACACAGAAGTTTAGCTCTGGAAGTTGAATGGACACATTGACAACCATTCTCCTAGATAGCTCCGTTTTAGTTTTACAGCAAGGTACTTCTCTTTACAGCCTGTATTCCCAAGCACTCTGGAATGTCCAAACGCAGCTTTTAGAAGAAACGTGTTTCTGCCTCGCTGAATATAAACAGAGATGCAAATTCCTAAAAGGAACCAACACAGAGCAGATCAGTTTGTACGAAGTGCGTCTTCTTTCTTTTAAACGCATTCTTACTGCAAACTCTTATATGCTTTTCTAGGGCTGGAAATGACTGTTTCTACATTCTCCAAAGAAAGGGTTTCTGAACTGCTGCAAACACACAGCAGTTTAGCTCTGGAAGTTGAATGCACACATTGACAACCATTCTGCTAGATAGCTCCGATTTTGTTTTACAGCAACGTACTTCTCTTTACAGCCTGTACTCCCAAGCACTCTGCAATGTCCAAACGCAGCTCTCAGAAGAAACGTGTTTCTTCCTCGTTGAATGTAAACATAGATGAACTTTCTAAAAGGAACCAACACACAGCAGATCAGTTTGTACGAAGCGGGTCTTCTGTGTTTTACGCATTCTTACTGCTAACTCTTATATGCGTCTCTAGGGCTGTAAATGACTGTTTCTGCATTCTCCAAAGAAAGGGTTTCTGAACTGCTGCAAACACACAGCACTTTAGCTCTGGAAGTTGAATGAACACATTGACAACCATTCTGCTAGATAGCTCCGTTTTAGTTTTACAGCAAAGTACTTCTCTTTACAGCCTGTAATCCCAAGCACTCTGGAATGTCCAAACGCAGCTTTTAGAAGAAACGTGTTCCTGCCTCGCTGAATATAAACATAGATGGAACATCCTAAAAGGAACCAACACAGAGCAGATCAGTTTGTACGAAGAGGTTCTTCTTTGTTTTAAACGCATTCTTACTGCAAACTCTTATATGATTCTCTAGTGCTGGAAATGACTGTTTCTACATTCTCCAAAGAATGGGTTTCTGAACTGCTGCAAACACACATCAGTTTAGCTCTGGAAGTTGAATGCACACATTGACAACCATTCTGCTAGATAGCTCCGTTTTTGTTTTACAGCAAGGTACTTCTCTTTACAGCCTGTACTCCCAAGCACTCTGGAATGTCCAAAAGCAGCTTTTAGAAGAAACGTGTTTCTACCTCGCTGAATGTAAACATAGATGCAACTTCCTAAAAGGAACCAACACAGAGCAGATAAGTTTATACGAAGCGGGTCTTCTGTGTTTTAAACGCATTCCTACTGCTAACTGTTATATGCGTCTCTAGGGCTGGAAATGACTGTTTCAACATTCTCCAAAGAAAGGGTTTCTGAACTGCTGCAAACACACAGCAGTTTAGCTCTGGAAGTTGAATGCACACATTGACAACCATTCTGCTAGATAGCTCCGTTTTAGTTTTACAGCAAGGTACTTCTCTTTATAGCCTGTATTCCCAAAAACTCTGGAATGTCCAAACGCAGCTTTTAGAAGAAACGTGTTTCTGCCTCGCTGAATATAAACATAGATGCAACTTCCTAAAAGTAACCAACACACAGCAGATCAGTTTGTACGAAGAGGTTCTTCTTTGTTTTAAAAGCATTCTTACTGCAAACTCTTATATGATTCTCTAGGGCTGGAAATGACTGTTTCTACATTCTCCAAAGAAAGGGTTTCTGAACTGCTGCAAACACACAGAAGTTTAGCTCTGGAAGTTGAATGCACACATTGACAACCATTCTGCTAGATAGCTCCGTTTTAGTTTTACAGCAAGGTACTTCTCTTTACAGCCTGTACTCCCAAGGTCTCTGGAATGTCCAAACGCAGCTTTTAGAAGAAAAGTGTTTCTACCTCGCTGAATGTAAACATAGATGCAACTTTCTAAAAGGAACCGACACACAGCAGAACAGTTTGTACGAAGCGGGTCTTCTGTGTTTTAAACGCATTCTTACTGCTAACTCTTATATGCATCTCTAGGGCTGGAAATAACTGTTTCTACATTCTCCAAAGAAAGGGTTTCTGAACTGCTGCAAACACACAGAAGTTTAGCTCTGGAAGTTGAATGGACACATTGACAACCATTCTGCTAGATAGCTCCGTTTTAGTTTTACAGCAAGGTACTTCTCTTTACAGCCTGTACTCCCAAGCACTCTGGAATGTCCAAACGCAGCTTTTAGAAGAAACGTGTTTCTGCCTCGCTGAATATAAACAGAGATGCAAATTCCTAAAAGGAACCAACACAGAGCTGATCAGTTTGTACGAAGTGCGTCTTCTTTCTTTTAAACGCATTCTTACTGCAAACTCTTATATGCTTCTCTAGGGCTGGAAATGACTGTTTCTACATTCTCCAAAGAAAGGGTTTCTGAACTGCTGCAAACACACAGCAGTTTAGCTCTGGAAGTTGAATGCACACATTGACAACCATTCTGCTAGATAGCTCCGTTTTTGTTTTACAGCAAGGTACTTCTCTTTACAGCCTGTACTCCCAAGCACTCTGGAATGTCCAAAAGCAGCTTTTAGAAGAAACGTGTTTCTACCTCGCTGAATGTAAACATAGATGCAACTTCCTAAAAGGAACCAACACAGAGCAGATAAGTTTATACGAAGCGGGTCTTCTGTGTTTTAAACGCATTCCTACTGCTAACTGTTATATGCGTCTCTAGGGCTGTAAATGACTGTTTCAACATTCTCCAAAGAAAGGGTTTCTGAACTGCTGCAAACACACAGACGTTTAGCTCTGGATGTTGAATGCACACATTGACAACCATTCTGCTAGATAGCTCCGTTTTTGTTTTACAGTAAGGTACTTCTCTTTACAGCCTGTACTCCCAAGCACTCTGGAATGTCCAAACGCAGCTTTTAGAAGAAACGTGTTTCTAACTCGCTGAATGTAAACATAGATGCAACTTCCTAAAAGGAACCAACACAGAGCAGATAAGTTTGTACGAAGCGGGTCTTCTGTGTTTTAAACGCATTCCTACTGCTAACTGTTATATGCGTCTCTAGGGCTGGAAATGACTGTTTCAACATTCTCCATAGAAAGGGTTTCTGAACTGCTGCAAACACACAGAAGTTTAGCTCTGGAAGTTGAATGCACACATTGACAACCATTCTGCTAGATAGCTCCGTTTTAGTTTTACAGCAAGGTACTTCTCTTTACAGCCTGTACTCCCAAGGTCTCTGGAATGTCCAAACGCAGCTTTTAGAAGAAAAGTGTTTCTACCTCGCTGAATGTAAACATAGATGCAACTTCCTAAAAGGAACCAACACAGAGCAGATCAGTTTGTACGAAGCGGGTCTTCTGTGTTTTAAATGCATTCTTACTGCTAACTCTTATATGCATCTCTAGGGCTGGAAATGACTGTTTCTACATTCTCCAAAGAAAGGGTTTCTGAACTGCTGCAAACACACAGAAGTTTAGCTCTGGAAGTTGAATGGACACATTGACAACCATTCTCCTAGATAGCTCCGTTTTAGTTTTACAGCAAGGTACTTCTCTTTACAGCCTGTACTCCCAAGGTCTCTGGAATGTCCAAACGCAGCTTTTAGAAGAAAAGTGTTTCTACCTCGCTGAATGTAAACATAGATGCAACTTTCTAAAAGGAACCGACACACAGCAGAACAGTTTGTACGAAGCGGGTCTTCTGTGTTTTAAACGCATTCTTACTGCTAACTCTTATATGCATCTCTAGGGCTGGAAATGACTGTTTCTACATTCTCCAAAGAAAGGGTTTCTGAACTGCTGCAAACACACAGAAGTTTAGCTCTGGAAGTTGAATGGACACATTGACAACCATTCTGCTAGATAGCTCCGTTTTAGTTTTACAGCAAGGTACTTCTCTTTACAGCCTGTACTCCCAAGCACTCTGGAATGTCCAAACGCAGCTTTTAGAAGAAACGTGTTTCTGCCTCGCTGAATATAAACATAGATGCAACTTCCTAAAAGTATCCAACACACAGCAGATCAGTTTGTACGAAGAGGTTCTTCTTTGTTTTAAAAGCATTCTTACTGCAAACTCTTATATGATTCTCTAGGGCTGGAAATGACTGTTTCTACATTCTCCAAAGAAAGGGTTTCTGAACTGCTGCAAACACACAGAAGTTTAGCTCTGGAAGTTGAATGCACACATTGACAACCATTCTGCTAGATAGCTCCGTTTTAGTTTTACAGCAAGGTACTTCTCTTTACAGCCTGTACTCCCAAGGTCTCTGGAATGTCCAAACGCAGCTTTTAGAAGAAACGTGTTTCTACCTCGCTGAATGTAAACATAGATGCAACTTCACTTCCTAAAAGGAACCAACACAGAGCAGATCAGTTTGTACGAAGCGGGTCTTCTGTGTTTTAAACGCATTCTTACTGCTAACTCTTATATGCATCTCTAGGGCTGGAAATGACTGTTTCTACATTCTCCAAAGAAAGGGTTTCTGAACTGCTGCAAACACACAGAAGTTTAGCTCTGGAAGTTGAATGGACACATTGACAACCATTATGCTAGATAGCTCCGTTTTAGTTTTACAGCAAGGTACTTCTCTTTACAGCCTGTACTCCCAAGCACTCTGGAATGTCCAAACGCAGCTTTTAGAAGAAACGTGTTTCTGCCTCGCTGAATATAAACAGAGATGCAAATTCCTAAAAGGAACCAACACAGAGCAGATCAGTTTGTACGAAGTGCGTCTTCTTTCTTTTAAACGCATTCTTACTGCAAACTCTTATATGCTTCTCTAGGGCTGGAAATGACTGTTTCTACATTCTCCAAAGAAAGGATTTCTGAACTGCTGCAAACACACAGCAGTTTAGCTCTGGAAGTTGAATGCACACATTGACAACCATTCTGCTAGATAGCTCCGTTTTTGTTTTACAGCAAAGTACTTCTCTTTACAGCCTGTACTCCCAAGCACTCTGGAATGTCCAAACGCAGCTTTTAGAAGAAACGTGTTTCTACCTCGCTGAATGTAAACATAGATGCAACTACCTAAAAGGAACCAACACACAGCAGATCAGTTTGTACGAAGAGGTTCTTCTTTGTTTTAAAAGCATTCTTACTGCAAACTCTTATATGATTCTCTAGGGCTGGAAATGACTGTTTCTACATTCTCCAAAGAAAGGGTTTCTGAACTGCTGCAAACACACAGAAGTTTAGCTCTGGAAGTTGAATGCACACATTGACAACCATTCTGCTAGATAGCTCCGTTTTAGTTTTACAGCAAGGTACTTCTCTTTACAGCCTGTACTCCCAAGGTCTCTGGAATGTCCAAACGCAGCTTTTAGAAGAAACGTGTTCCTGCCTCGCTGAATATAAACATAGATGGAACATCCTAAAAGGAACCAACACAGAGCAGATCAGTTTGTACGAAGAGGTTCTTCTTTGTTTCAAACGCATTCTTACTGCAAAGTCTTATATGATTCTCTAGGGCTGGAAATGAGTGTTTCTACATTCTCCAAAGAATGGGTTTCTGAACTGCTGCAAACACACAGAAGTTTAGCTCTGGAAGTTGAATGAACACATTGACAACCATTCTGCTAGATAGCTCCGTTTTTGTTTTACAGCAACGTAATTCTCTTTACAGCCTGTACTCCCAAGCACTCTGGAATGTCCAAACGCAGCTTTTAGAAGAAACGTGTTTCTACCTCGCTGAATGTAAACATAGATGCAACTTCCTAAAAGGAACCAACACACAGCAGATCAGTTTGTACGAAGCGGTCTTCTGTGTTTTAAACGCGTTCTTACTGCTAACTCTTATATGCGTCTCTAGGGCTGGAAATGACTGTTTCTACATTCTCCAAAGAAAGGGTTTCTGAACTGCTGCAAACACACAGACGTTTAGCTCTGGATGTTGAATGCACACATTGACAACCATTCTGCTAGATAGCTCCGTTTTTGTTTTACAGCAAGGTACTTCTCTTTACAGCCTGTACTCCCAAGCACTCTGGAATGTCCAAACGCAGCTTTTAGAAGAAACGTGTTTCTACCTCGCTGAATGTAAACATAGATGCAACTTCCTAAAAGGAACCAACACAGAGCAGATAAGTTTGTACGAAGCGGGTCTTCTGTGTTTTAAACGCATTCCTACTGCTAACTGTTATATGCGTCTCTAGGGCTGGAAATGACTGTTTCAACATTCTCCAAAGAAAGGGTTTCTGAACTGCTGCAAACACACAGAAGTTTAGCTCTGGAAGTTGAATGCACACATTGACAACCATTCTGCTAGATAGCTCCGTTTTTGTTTTACAGCAAGGTACTTTTCTTTACAGCCTGTACTCCCAAGCACTCTGGAATGTCCAAACGCAGCTTTTAGAAGAAACGTGTTTCTTCCTCGCTGAATGTAAACATAGATGCAACTTCCTAAAAGGAACCAACACACAGCAGATCAGTTTGTACGAAGCGGGTCTTCTGTGTTTTAAACGCATTCTTAATGCTAACTCTTATATGCGTCTTTAGGGCTGGAAATAACTGTTTCTACATTCTCCAAGGAAAGGGTTTCTGAACTGCTGCAAACACACAGAAGTTTAGCTCTGGAAGTTGAATGCACACATTGACAACCATTCTGCTAGATAGCTCCGTTTTTGTTTTACAGCAAGGTACTTCTCTTTACAGCCTGTACTCCCAAGCACTCTGGAATGTCCGAACGCAGATTTTAGAAGAAACGTGTTTCTTCCTCGATGAATGTAAACATACATGCAACTTCCTAAAAGTAACCAACACACAGCAGATCAGTTTGTACGAAGCGGGTCTTCTGTGTTTTAAACGCATTCTTACTGCTAACTCTTATATGCGTCTCTAGGGCTGGAAATGACTGTTTCTACATTCTCCAAAGAAAGGGTTTCTGAACTGCTGCAAACACACAGACGTTTAGCTCTGGATGTTGAATGCACACATTGACAACCATTCTGCTAGATAGCTCCGTTTTAGTTTTACAGCAAGGTACTTCTCTTTACAGCCTGTACTCCCAAGGTCTCTGGAATGTCCAAACGCAGCTTTTAGAAGAAAAGTGTTTCTACCTCGCTGAATGTAAACATAGATGCAACTTCCTAAAAGGAACCAACACAGAGCAGATCAGTTTGTACGAAGCGGGTCTTCTGTGTTTTAAATGCATTCTTACTGCTAACTCTTATATGCATCTCTAGGGCTGGAAATGACTGTTTCTACATTCTCCAAAGAAAGGGTTTCTGAACTGCTGCAAACACACAGAAGTTTAGCTCTGGAAGTTGAATGGACACATTGACAACCATTCTCCTAGATAGCTCCGTTTTAGTTTTACAGCAAGGTACTTCTCTTTACAGCCTGTACTCCCAAGCACTCTGGAATGTCCAAACGCAGCTTTTAGAAGAAACGTGTTTCTGCCTCGCTGAATATAAACAGAGATGCAAATTCCTAAAAGGAACCAACACAGAGCAGATCAGTTTGTACGAAGTGCGTCTTCTTTCTTTTAAACGCATTCTTACTGCAAACTCTTATATGCTTTTCTAGGGCTGGAAATGACTGTTTCTACATTCTCCAAAGAAAGGGTTTCTGAACTGCTGCAAACACACAGCAGTTTAGCTCTGGAAGTTGAATGCACACATTGACAACCATTCTGCTAGATAGCTCCGTTTTTGTTTTACAGCAACGTACTTCTCTTTACAGCCTGTACTCCCAAGCACTCTGCAATGTCCAAACGCAGCTCTCAGAAGAAACGTGTTTCTTCCTCGTTGAATGTAAACATAGATGAACTTTCTAAAAGGAACCAACACACAGCAGATCAGTTTGTACGAAGCGGGTCTTCTGTGTTTTACGCATTCTTACTGCTAACTCTTATATGCGTCTCTAGGGCTGTAAATGACTGTTTCTGCATTCTCCAAAGAAAGGGTTTCTGAACTGCTGCAAACACACAGCAGTTTAGCTCTGGAAGTTGAATGAACACATTGACAACCATTCTGCTAGATAGCTCCGTTTTAGTTTTACAGCAAAGTACTTCTCTTTACAGCCTGTAATCCCAAGCACTCTGGAATGTCCAAACGCAGCTTTTAGAAGAAACGTGTTCCTGCCTCGCTGAATATAAACATAGATGGAACATCCTAAAAGGAACCAACACAGAGCAGATCAGTTTGTACGAAGAGGTTCTTCTTTGTTTTAAACGCATTCTTACTGCAAACTCTTATATGATTCTCTAGGGCTGGAAATGACTGTTTCTACATTCTCCAAAGAATGGGTTTCTGAACTGCTGCAAACACACATCAGTTTAGCTCTGGAAGTTGAATGCACACATTGACAACCATTCTGCTAGATAGCTCCGTTTTTGTTTTACAGCAAGGTACTTCTCTTTACAGCCTGTACTCCCAAGCACTCTGGAATGTCCAAAAGCAGCTTTTAGAAGAAACGTGTTTCTACCTCGCTGAATGTAAACATAGATGCAACTTCCTAAAAGGAACCAACACAGAGCAGATAAGTTTATACAAAGCGGGTCTTCTGTGTTTTAAACGCATTCCTACTGCTAACTGTTATATGCGTCTCTAGGGCTGGAAATGACTGTTTCAACATTCTCCAAAGAAAGGGTTTCTGAACTGCTGCAAACACACAGCAGTTTAGCTCTGGAAGTTGAATGCACACACTGACAACCATTCTGATAGATAGCTCCGTTTTGGTTTTACAGCAAGGTACTTCTCTTTACAGCCTGTAATCCCAAGCACTCTGGAATGTCCAAACGCAGCTTTTAGAAGAAACGTGTTTCTGCCTCGCTGAATATAAACATAGATGCAACTTCCTAAAAGGAACCAACACAGAGCAGATCAGTTTGTACGAAGCGAGTCTTCTTTGTTTTAAACGCATTCTTACTGCAAACTCTTATATGTGTCTCTAGGGCTGGAAATGACTGTTTCTACATTCTCCAAAGAAAGGGTTTCTGAACTGCTGCAAACACACAGAAGTTTAGCTCTGGAAGTTGAATGCACACATTGACAACCATTCTGCTAGATAGCTCCGTTTTAGTTTTACAGCAAGGTACTTCTCTTTACAGCCTGTACTCCCAAGGTCTCTGGAATGTCCAAACGCAGCTTTTAGAAGAAAAGTGTTTCTACCTCGCTGAATGTAAACATAGATGCAACTTTCTAAAAGGAACCGACACACAGCAGATCAGTTTGTACGAAGCGAGTCTTCTGTGTTTTAAACGCATTCTTACTGCTAACTCTTATATGCATCTCTAGGGCTGGAAATGACTGTTTCTACATTCTCCAAAGAAAGGGTTTCTGAACTGCTGGAAACACACAGAAGTTTAGCTCTGGAAGTTGAATGGACACATTGACAACCATTCTCCTAGATAGCTCCGTTTTAGTTTTACAGCAAGGTACTTCTCTTTACAGCCTGTACTCCCAAGCACTCTGGAATGTCCAAACGCAGCTTTTAGAAGAAACGTGTTTCTGCCTCGCTGAATATAAACAGAGATGCAAATTCCTAAAAGGAACCAACACAGAGCAGATCAGTTTTTACGAAGTGCGTCTTCTTTCTTTTAAACGCATTCTTACTGCAAACTCTTATATGCTTTTCTAGGGCTGGAAATGACTGTTTCTACATTCTCCAAAGAAAGGGTTTCTGAACTGCTGCAAACACACAGCAGTTTAGCTCTGGAAGTTGAATGCACACATTGACAACCATTCTGCTAGATAGCTCCGTTTTAGTTTTACAGCAAGGTACTTCTCTTTACAGCCTGTACTCCCAAGCACTCTGCAATGTCCAAACGCAGCTCTCAGAAGAAACGTGTTTCTACCTCGTTGAATGTAAACATAGATGAACTTTCTAAAAGGAACCAACACACAGCAGATCAGTTTGTACGAAGCGGGTCTTCTGTGTTTTACGCATTCTTACTGCTAACTCTTATATGCGTCTCTAGGGCTGAAAATGACTGTTTCTGCATTCTCCAAAGAAAGGGTTTCTGAACTGCTGCAAACACACAGCAGTTTAGCTCTGGAAGTTGAATGCACACACTGACAACCATTCTGATAGATAGCTCCGTTTTGGTTTTACAGCAAGGTACTTCTCTTTACAGCCTGTAATCCCAAGCACTCTGGAATGTCCAAACGCAGCTTTTAGAAGAAACGTGTTTCTGCCTCGCTGAATATAAACATAGATGCAAGTTCCTAAAAGGAACCAACACAGAGCAGATCAGTTTGTACGAAGCGAGTCTTCTTTGTTTTAAACGCATTCTTACTGCAAACTCTTATATGTGTCTCTAGGGCTGGAAATGACTGTTTCTACATTCTCCAAATAAAGGGTTTCTGAACTGCTGCAAACACACAGAAGTTTAGCTCTGGAAGTTGAATGCACACATTGACAACCATTCTGCTAGATAGCTCCGTTTTAGTTTTACAGCAAGGTACTTCTCTTTACAGCCTGTACTCCCAAGGTCTCTGGAATGTCCAAACGCAGCTTTTAGAAGAAAAGTGTTTCTTCCTCGCTGAATGTAAATATAGATGCAACTTCCTAAAATGAACCAACACACAGCAGATCAGTTTGTACGAAGCGGGTCTTCTGTGTTTTAAACGCGTTCTTACTGCTAACTCTTATATGCGTCTCTAGGGCTGGAAATGACTGTTTCTACATTCTCCAAAGAAAGGGTTTCTGAACTGCTGCAAACACACAGACGTTTAGCTCTGGATGTTGAATGCACACATTGACAACCATTCTGCTAGATAGCTCCGTTTTTGTTTTACAGTAAGGTACTTCTCTTTACAGCCTGTACTCCCAAGCACTCTGGAATGTCCAAACGCAGCTTTTAGAAGAAACGTGTTTCTAACTCGCTGAATGTAAACATAGATGAAACTTCCTAAAAGGAACCAACACAGAGCAGATAAGTTTGTACGAAGCGGGTCTTCTGTGTTTTAAACGCATTCCTACTGCTAACTGTTATATGCGTCTCTAGGGCTGGAAATGACTGTTTCTACATTCTCCAAAGAAAGGGTTTCTGAACTGCTGCAAACACACAGAAGTTTAGCTCTGGAAGTTGAATGCACACATTGACAACCATTCTGCTAGATAGCTCCGTTTTAGTTTTACAGCAAGGTACTTCTCTTTACAGCCTGTACTCCCAAGCACTCTGGAATGTCCAAACGCAGCTTTCAGAAGAAACGTGTTTCTACCTCGCTGAATTTAAACATAGATGCAACTTTCTAAAAGGAACCAACACACAGCAGATCAGTTTGTACGAAGCGGGTCTTCTGTGTTTAAACGCATT
Organism: Saimiri boliviensis; assembly: GCF_048565385.1. Classification (NCBI taxonomy): domain Eukaryota; kingdom Metazoa; phylum Chordata; class Mammalia; order Primates; family Cebidae; genus Saimiri; species Saimiri boliviensis. The sequence continues at coordinate 66,401,307 of NC_133456.1, forward strand.
CTTACTGCTAACTCTTATATGCGTCTCTAGGGCTGGAAATGACTGTTTCTGCATTCTCCAAAGAAAGGGTTTCTGAACTGCTGCAAACACACAGCAGTTTAGCTCTGGAAGTTGAATGCACACATTGACAACCATTCTGCTAGATAGCTCCGTTTTAGCTTTACAGCAAGGTATTTCTCTTTACAGCCTGTACTCCCAAGCACTCTGGAATGTCCAAACGCAGCTTTTAGAAGAAACGTGTTTCTACCTCGCTGAATGTAAACATAGATGCAACCTACTAAAAGGAACCAACACGCAGCAGATCAGTTTGTACGAAGCGGGTCTTCTGTGTTTTAAACGCATTCTTTCTGCTAACTCTTATATGCGTCTCTAGGGCTGAAAATGACTGTTTCTACATTCTGCAAATAAAGGGTCTCTGAACTGCTGCAAACACACAGCAGTTTAGCTCTGGAAGTTGAATGCACACACTGACAACCATTCTGATAGATAGCTCCGTTTTGGTTTTACAGCAAGGTACTTCTCTTTACAGCCTGTAATCCCAAGCACTCTGGAATGTCCAAACGCAGCTTTTAGAAGAAACGTGTTTCTGCCTCGCTGAATATAAACATAGATGCAACTTCCTAAAAGGAACCAACACAGAGCAGATCAGTTTGTACGAAGCGAGTCTTCTTTGTTTTAAACGCATTCTTACTGCAAACTCTTATATGTGTCTCTAGGGCTGGAAATGACTGTTTCTACATTCTCCAAAGAAAGGGTTTCTGAACTGCTGCAAACACACAGAAGTTTAGCTCTGGAAGTTGAATGGACACATTGACAACCATTCTCCTAGATAGCTCCGTTTTAGTTTTACAGCAAGGTACTTCTCTTTACAGCCTGTACTCCCAAGGTCTCTGGAATGTCCAAACGCAGCTTTTAGAAGAAAAGTGTTTCTACCTCGCTGAATGTAAACATAGATGCAACTTTCTAAAAGGAACCGACACACAGCAGATCAGTTTGTACGAAGCGAGTCTTCTGTGTTTTAAACGCATTCTTACTGCTAACTCTTATATGCATCTCTAGGGCTGGAAATGACTGTTTCTACATTCTCCAAAGAAAGGGTTTCTGAACTGCTGGAAACACACAGAAGTTTAGCTCTGGAAGTTGAATGGACACATTGACAACCATTCTGCTAGATAGCTCCGTTTTAGTTTTACAGCAAGGTATTTCTCTTTACAGCCTGTACTCCCAAGCACTCTGGAATGTCCAAACGCAGCTTTTAGAAGAAACGTGTTTCTGCCTCGCTGAATGTAAACAGAGATGCAAATTCCTAAAAGGAACCAACACAGAGCAGATCACTTTGTACGAAGTGCGTCTTCTTTCTTTTAAACGCATTCTTACTGCAAACTCTTATATGCTTCTCTAGGGCTGGAAATGACTGTTTCTACATTCTCCAAAGAAAGGATTTCTGAACTGCTGCAAACACACAGCAGTTTAGCTCTGGAAGTTGAATGCACACATTGACAACCATTCTGCTAGATAGCTCCGTTTTTGTTTTACAGCAAAGTACTTCTCTTTACAGCCTGTACTCCCAAGCACTCTGGAATGTCCAAACGCAGCTTTTAGAAGAAACGTGTTTCTACCTCGCTGAATGTAAACATAGATGCAACTACCTAAAAGGAACCAACACACAGCAGATCAGTTTGTACGAAGAGGTTCTTCTTTGTTTTAAAAGCATTCTTACTGCAAACTCTTATATGATTCTCTAGGGCTGGAAATGACTGTTTCTACATTCTCCAAAGAAAGGGTTTCTGAACTGCTGCAAACACACAGAAGTTTAGCTCTGGAAGTTGAATGCACACATTGACAACCATTCTGCTAGATAGCTCCGTTTTAGTTTTACAGCAAGGTACTTCTCTTTACAGCCTGTACTCCCAAGGTCTCTGGAATGTCCAAACGCAGCTTTTAGAAGAAACGTGTTCCTGCCTCGCTGAATATAAACATAGATGGAACATCCTAAAAGGAACCAACACAGAGCAGATCAGTTTGTACGAAGAGGTTCTTCTTTGTTTCAAACGCATTCTTACTGCAAAGTCTTATATGATTCTCTAGGGCTGGAAATGAGTGTTTCTACATTCTCCAAAGAATGGGTTTCTGAACTGCTGCAAACACACAGAAGTTTAGCTCTGGAAGTTGAATGCACACATTGACAACCATTCTGCTAGATAGCTCCGTTTTTGTTTTACAGCAACGTAATTCTCTTTACAGCCTGTACTCCCAAGCACTCTGGAATGTCCAAACGCAGCTTTTAGAAGAAACGTGTTTCTACCTCGCTGAATGTAAACATAGATGCAACTTCCTAAAAGGAACCAACACACAGCAGATCAGTTTGTACGAAGCGGGTCTTCTGTGTTTTAAACGCGTTCTTACTGCTAACTCTTATATGCGTCTCTAGGGCTGGAAATGACTGTTTCTACATTCTCCAAAGAAAGGGTTTCTGAACTGCTGCAAACACACAGACGTTTAGCTCTGGATGTTGAATGCACACATTGACAACCATTCTGCTAGATAGCTCCGTTTTTGTTTTACAGCAAGGTACTTCTCTTTACAGCCTGTACTCCCAAGCACTCTGGAATGTCCAAACGCAGCTTTTAGAAGAAACGTGTTTCTACCTCGCTGAATGTAAACATAGATGCAACTTCCTAAAAGGAACCAACACAGAGCAGATAAGTTTGTACGAAGCGGGTCTTCTGTGTTTTAAACGCATTCCTACTGCTAACTGTTATATGCGTCTCTAGGGCTGGAAATGACTGTTTCAACATTCTCCAAAGAAAGGGTTTCTGAACTGCTGCAAACACACAGAAGTTTAGCTCTGGAAGTTGAATGCACACATTGACAACCATTCTGCTAGATAGCTCCGTTTTTGTTTTACAGCAAGGTACTTTTCTTTACAGCCTGTACTCCCAAGCACTCTGGAATGTCCAAACGCAGCTTTTAGAAGAAACGTGTTTCTTCCTCGCTGAATGTAAACATAGATGCAACTTCCTAAAAGGAACCAACACACAGCAGATCAGTTTGTACGAAGCGTGTCTTCTGTGTTTTAAACGCATTCTTAATGCTAACTCTTATATGCGTCTTTAGGGCTGGAAATAACTGTTTCTACATTCTCCAAGGAAAGGGTTTCTGAACTGCTGCAAACACACAGAAGTTTAGCTCTGGAAGTTGAATGCACACATTGACAACCATTCTGCTAGATAGCTCCGTTTTTGTTTTACAGCAAGGTACTTCTCTTTACAGCCTGTACTCCCAAGCACTCTGGAATGTCCGAACGCAGATTTTAGAAGAAACGTGTTTCTTCCTCGATGAATGTAAACATACATGCAACTTCCTAAAAGTAACCAACACACAGCAGATCAGTTTGTACGAAGCGGGTCTTCTGTGTTTTAAACGCATTCTTACTGCTAACTCTTATATGCGTCTCTAGGGCTGGAAATGACTGTTTCTACATTCTCCAAAGAAAGGGTTTCTGAACTGCTGTAAACACACAGAAGTTTAGCTCTGGAAGTTGAATGGACACATTGACAACCATTCTCCTAGATAGCTCCGTTTTAGTTTTACAGCAAGGTACTTCTCTTTACAGCCTGTATTCCCAAGCACTCTGGAATGTCCAAACGCAGCTTTTAGAAGAAACGTGTTTCTGCCTCGCTGAATATAAACATAGATGCAACTTCCTAAAAGGAACCAACACAGAGCAGATAAGTTTGTACGAAGCGGGTCTTCTGTGTTTTAAACGCATTCCTACTGCTAACTGTTATATGCGTCTCTAGGGCTGGAAATGACTGTTTCAACATTCTCCAAAGAAAGGGTTTCTGAACTGCTGCAAACACACAGAAGTTTAGCTCTGGAAGTTGAATGCACACATTGACAACCATTCTGCTAGATAGCTCCGTTTTAGTTTTACAGCAAGGTACTTCTCTTTACAGCCTGTACTCCCAAGCACTCTGGAATGTCCAAACGCAGCTTTTAGAAGAAACGTGTTTCTTCCTCGCTGAATGTAAACATAGATGCAACTTCCTAAAAGGAACCAACACACAGCAGATCAGTTTGTACGAAGCGGGTCTTCTGTGTTTTAAACGCATTCTTACTGCTTACTCTTACATGCGTCTCTGGGGCTGGAAATGACTGTTTCTACATTCTCCAAAGAAAGGGTTTCTGAACTGCTGCAAACACACAGCAGTTTAGCTCTGGAAGTTGAATGCACACATTGACAACAATTCTGCTAGATAGCTCCGTTTTAGTTTTACAGCAAGGTACTTCTCTTTACAGCCTGTATTCCCAAGCACTCTGGAATATCCAAACGCAGCTTTTAGAAGAAACGTGTTTCTGCCTCGCTGAATATAAACATAGATGCAACTTCCTAAAAGGAACCAACACACAGCAGATCAGTTTGTACGAAGAGGTTCTTCTTTGTTTTAAAAGCATTCTTACTGCAAACTCTTATATGATTCTCTAGGGCTGGAAATGACTGTTTCTACATTCTCCAAAGAAAGGGTTTCTGAACTGCTGCAAACACACAGAAGTTTAGCTCTGGAAGTTGAATGCACACATTGACAACCATTCTGCTAGATAGCTCCGTTTTAGTTTTACAGCAAGGTACTTCTCTTTACAGCCTGTACTCCCAAGGTCTCTGGAATGTCCAAACGCAGCTTTTAGAAGAAAAGTGTTTCTACCTCGCTGAATGTAAACATAGATGCAACTTTCTAAAAGGAACCGACACACAGCAGAACAGTTTGTACGAAGCGGGTCTTCTGTATTTTAAACGCATTCTTACTGCTAACTCTTATATGCATCTCTAGGGCTGGAAATGACTGTTTCTACATTCTCCAAAGAAAGGGTTTCTGAACTGCTGCAAACACACAGAAGTTTAGCTCTGGAAGTTGAATGGACACATTGACAACCATTCTGCTAGATAGCTCCGTTTTAGTTTTACAGCAAGGTACTTCTCTTTACAGCCTGTACTCCCAAGCACTCTGGAATGTCCAAACGCAGCTTTTAGAAGAAACGTGTTTCTGCCTCGCTGAATATAAACAGAGATGCAAATTCCTAAAAGGAACCAACACAGAGCTGATCAGTTTGTACGAAGTGCGTCTTCTTTCTTTTAAACGCATTCTTACTGCAAACTCTTATATGCTTCTCTAGGGCTGGAAATGACTGTTTCTACATTCTCCAAAGAAAGGGTTTCTGAACTGCTGCAAACACACAGCAGTTTAGCTCTGGAAGTTGAATGCACACATTGACAACCATTCTGCTAGATAGCTCCGTTTTTGTTTTACAGCAACGTACTTCTCTTTACAGCCTGTACTCCCAAGCACTCTGGAATGTCCAAACGCAGCTTTTAGAAGAAACGTGTTTCTACCTCGCTGAATGTAAACATAGATGCAACTTCCTAAAAGGAACCAACACACAGCAGATCAGTTTGTACGAAGCGGGTGTTCTGTGTTTTAAACGCATTCTTACTGCTAACTCTTATATGCGTCTCTAGGGCTGGAAATGACTGTTTCTACATTCTCCAAAGAAAGGGTTTCTGAACTGCAGCAAACACAGGGCAGTTTAGCTCTGGAAGTTGAACGCCCACATTGACAACCATTCTGCTAGATAGCTCCGTTTTTGTTTTACAGCAAGGTACTTCTCTTTACAGCCTGTACTCCCAAGCACTCTGAAATGTCCGAACGCAACTTTTAGAAGAAACGTGTTTCTTCCTCGCTGAATGTAAATATAGATGCAACTTCCTAAAATGAACCAACACACAGCAGATCAGTTTGTACGAAGCGGGTCTTCTGTGTTTTAAACGCGTTCTTACTGCTAACTCTTATATGCGTCTCTAGGGCTGGAAATGACTGTTTCTACATTCTCCAAAGAAAGGGTTTCTGAACTGCTGCAAACACACAGACGTTTAGCTCTGGATGATGAATGCACACATTGACAACCATTCTGCTAGATAGCTCCGTTTTTGTTTTACAGTAAGGTACTTCTCTTTACAGCCTGTACTCCCAAGCACTCTGGAATGTCCAAACGCAGCTTTTAGAAGAAACGTGTTTCTAACTCGCTGAATGTAAACATAGATGCAACTTCCTAAAAGGAACCAACACAGAGCAGATAAGTTTGTACGAAGCGGGTCTTCTGTGTTTTAAACGCATTCCTACTGCTAACTGTTATATGCGTCTCTAGGGCTGGAAATGACTGTTTCAACATTCTCCAAAGAAAGGGTTTCTGAACTGCTGCAAACACACAGAAGTTTAGCTCTGGAAGTTGAATGCACACATTGACAACCATTCTGCTAGATAGCTCCGTTTTAGTTTTACAGCAAGGTACTTCTCTTTACAGCCTGTACTCCCAAGCACTCTGGAATGTCCAAACGCAGCTTTTAGAAGAAACGTGTTTCTTCCTCGCTGAATGTAAACATAGATGCAACTTCCTAAAAGGAACCAACACACAGCAGATCAGTTTGTACGAAGCGGGTCTTCTGTGTTTTAAACGCATTCTTACTGCTTACTCTTACATGCGTCTCTGGGGCTGGAAATGACTGTTTCTACCTTCTCCAAAGAAAGGGTTTCTGAACTGCTGCAAACACACAGCAGTTTAGCTCTGGAAGTTGAATGCACACATTGACAACCATTCTGCTAGATAGCTCCGTTTTAGTTTTACAGCAAGGTACTTCTCTTTACAGCCTGTATTCCCAAGCACTCTGGAATATCCAAACGCAGCTTTTAGAAGAAACGTGTTTCTGCCTCGCTGAATATAAACATAGATGCAACTTCCTAAAAGGAACCAACACACAGCAGATCAGTTTGTACGAAGAGGGTCTTCTTTGTTTTAAAAGCATTCTTACTGCAAACTCTTATATGATTCTCTAGGGCTGGAAATGACTGTTTCTACATTCTCCAAAGAAAGGGTTTCTGAACTGCTGCAAACACACAGAAGTTTAGCTCTGGAAGTTGAATGCACACATTGACAACCATTCTGCTAGATAGCTCCGTTTTAGTTTTACAGCAAGGTACTTCTCTTTACAGCCTGTACTCCCAAGGTCTCTGGAATGTCCAAACGCAGCTTTTAGAAGAAAAGTGTTTCTACCTCGCTGAATGTAAACATAGATGCAACTTCCTAAAAGGAACCAACACAGAGCAGATCAGTTTGTACGAAGCGGGTCTTCTGTGTTTTAAATGCATTCTTACTGCTAACTCTTATATGCATCTCTAGGGCTGGAAATGACTGTTTCTACATTCTCCAAAGAAAGGGTTTCTGAACTGCTGCAAACACACAGAAGTTTAGCTCTGGAAGTTGAATGGACACATTGACAACCATTCTCCTAGATAGCTCCGTTTTAGTTTTACAGCAAGGTACTTCTCTTTACAGCCTGTACTCCCAAGCACTCTGGAATGTCCAAACGCAGCTTTTAGAAGAAACGTGTTTCTGCCTCGCTGAATATAAACAGAGATGCAAATTCCTAAAAGGAACCAACACAGAGCAGATCAGTTTGTACGAAGTGCGTCTTCTTTCTTTTAAACGCATTCTTACTGCAAACTCTTATATGCTTTTCTAGGGCTGGAAATGACTGTTTCTACATTCTCCAAAGAAAGGGTTTCTGAACTGCTGCAAACACACAGCAGTTTAGCTCTGGAAGTTGAATGCACACATTGACAACCATTCTGCTAGATAGCTCCGTTTTTGTTTTACAGCAACGTACTTCTCTTTACAGCCTGTACTCCCAAGCACTCTGCAATGTCCAAACGCAGCTCTCAGAAGAAACGTGTTTCTACCTCGTTGAATGTAAACATAGATGAACTTTCTAAAAGGAACCAACACACAGCAGATCAGTTTGTACGAAGCGGGTCTTCTGTGTTTTACGCATTCTTACTGCTAACTCTTATATGCGTCTCTAGGGCTGTAAATGACTGTTTCTGCATTCTCCAAAGAAAGGGTTTCTGAACTGCTGCAAACACACAGCAGTTTAGCTCTGGAAGTTGAATGAACACATTGACAACCATTCTGCTAGATAGCTCCGTTTTAGTTTTACAGCAAAGTACTTCTCTTTACAGCCTGTAATCCCAAGCACTCTGGAATGTCCAAACGCAGCTTTTAGAAGAAACGTGTTCCTGCCTCGCTGAATATAAACATAGATGGAACATCCTAAAAGGAACCAACACAGAGCAGATCAGTTTGTACGAAGAGGTTCTTCTTTGTTTTAAACGCATTCTTACTGCAAACTCTTATATGATTCTCTAGGGCTGGAAATGACTGTTTCTACATTCTCCAAAGAATGGGTTTCTGAACTGCTGCAAACACACATCAGTTTAGCTCTGGAAGTTGAATGCACACATTGACAACCATTCTGCTAGATAGCTCCGTTTTTGTTTTACAGCAAGGTACTTCTCTTTACAGCCTGTACTCCCAAGCACTCTGGAATGTCCAAAAGCAGCTTTTAGAAGAAACGCGTTTCTACCTCGCTGAATGTAAACATAGATGCAACTTCCTAAAAGGAACCAACACAGAGCAGATAAGTTTATACGAAGCGGGTCTTCTGTGTTTTAAACGCATTCCTACTGCTAACTGTTATATGCGTCTCTAGGGCTGGAAATGACTGTTTCAACATTCTCCAAAGAAAGGGTTTCTGAACTGCTGCAAACACACAGACGTTTAGCTCTGGATGTTGAATGCACACATTGACAACCATTCTGCTAGATAGCTCCGTTTTTGTTTTACAGTAAGGTACTTCTCTTTACAGCCTGTACTCCCAAGCACTCTGGAATGTCCAAACGCAGCTTTTAGAAGAAACGTGTTTCTAACTCGCTGAATGTAAACATAGATGCAACTTCCTAAAAGGAACCAACACAGAGCAGATAAGTTTGTACGAAGCGGGTCTTCTGTGTTTTAAACGCATTCCTACTGCTAACTGTTATATGCGTCTCTAGGGCTGGAAATGACTGTTTCAACATTCTCCAAAGAAAGGGTTTCTGAACTGCTGCAAACACACAGAAGTTTAGCTCTGGAAGTTGAATGCACACATTGACAACCATTCTGCTAGATAGCTCCGTTTTAGTTTTACAGCAAGGTACTTCTCTTTACAGCCTGTACTCCCAAGGTCTCTGGAATGTCCAAACGCAGCTTTTAGAAGAAAAGTGTTTCTACCTCGCTGAATGTAAACATAGATGCAACTTCCTAAAAGGAACCAACACAGAGCAGATCAGTTTGTACGAAGCGGGTCTTCTGTGTTTTAAATGCATTCTTACTGCTAACTCTTATATGCATCTCTAGGGCTGGAAATGACTGTTTCTACATTCTCCAAAGAAAGGGTTTCTGAACTGCTGCAAACACACAGAAGTTTAGCTCTGGAAGTTGAATGGACACATTGACAACCATTCTCCTAGATAGCTCCGTTTTAGTTTTACAGCAAGGTACTTCTCTTTACAGCCTGTATTCCCAAGCACTCTGGAATGTCCAAACGCAGCTTTTAGAAGAAACGTGTTTCTGCCTCGCTGAATATAAACAGAGATGCAAATTCCTAAAAGGAACCAACACAGAGCAGATCAGTTTGTACGAAGTGCGTCTTCTTTCTTTTAAACGCATTCTTACTGCAAACTCTTATATGCTTTTCTAGGGCTGGAAATGACTGTTTCTACATTCTCCAAAGAAAGGGTTTCTGAACTGCTGCAAACACACAGCAGTTTAGCTCTGGAAGTTGAATGCACACATTGACAACCATTCTGCTAGATAGCTCCGATTTTGTTTTACAGCAACGTACTTCTCTTTACAGCCTGTACTCCCAAGCACTCTGCAATGTCCAAACGCAGCTCTCAGAAGAAACGTGTTTCTTCCTCGTTGAATGTAAACATAGATGAACTTTCTAAAAGGAACCAACACACAGCAGATCAGTTTGTACGAAGCGGGTCTTCTGTGTTTTACGCATTCTTACTGCTAACTCTTATATGCGTCTCTAGGGCTGTAAATGACTGTTTCTGCATTCTCCAAAGAAAGGGTTTCTGAACTGCTGCAAACACACAGCAGTTTAGCTCTGGAAGTTGAATGAACACATTGACAACCATTCTGCTAGATAGCTCCGTTTTAGTTTTACAGCAAAGTACTTCTCTTTACAGCCTGTAATCCCAAGCACTCTGGAATGTCCAAACGCAGCTTTTAGAAGAAACGTGTTCCTGCCTCGCTGAATATAAACATAGATGGAACATCCTAAAAGTAACCAACACAGAGCAGATCAGTTTGTACGAAGAGGTTCTTCTTTGTTTTAAACGCATTCTTACTGCAAACTCTTATATGATTCTCTAGGGCTGGAAATGACTGTTTCTACATTCTCCAAAGAATGGGTTTCTGAACTGCTGCAAACACACATCAGTTTAGCTCTGGAAGTTGAATGCACACATTGACAACCATTCTGCTAGATAGCTCCGTTTTTGTTTTACAGCAAGGTACTTCTCTTTACAGCCTGTACTCCCAAGCACTCTGGAATGTCCAAAAGCAGCTTTTAGAAGAAACGTGTTTCTACCTCGCTGAATGTAAACATAGATGCAACTTCCTAAAAGGAACCAACACAGAGCAGATAAGTTTATACGAAGCGGGTCTTCTGTGTTTTAAACGCATTCCTACTGCTAACTGTTATATGCGTCTCTAGGGCTGGAAATGACTGTTTCAACATTCTCCAAAGAAAGGGTTTCTGAACTGCTGCAAACACACAGCAGTTTAGCTCTGGAAGTTGAATGCACACATTGACAACCATTCTGCTAGATAGCTCCGTTTTAGTTTTACAGCAAGGTACTTCTCTTTATAGCCTGTATTCCCAAAAACTCTGGAATGTCCAAACGCAGCTTTTAGAAGAAACGTGTTTCTGCCTCGCTGAATATAAACATAGATGCAACTTCCTAAAAGTAACCAACACACAGCAGATCAGTTTGTACGAAGAGGTTCTTCTTTGTTTTAAAAGCATTCTTACTGCAAACTCTTATATGATTCTCTAGGGCTGGAAATGACTGTTTCTACATTCTCCAAAGAAAGGGTTTCTGAACTGCTGCAAACACACAGAAGTTTAGCTCTGGAAGTTGAATGCACACATTGACAACCATTCTGCTAGATAGCTCCGTTTTAGTTTTACAGCAAGGTACTTCTCTTTACAGCCTGTACTCCCAAGGTCTCTGGAATGTCCAAACGCAGCTTTTAGAAGAAAAGTGTTTCTACCTCGCTGAATGTAAACATAGATGCAACTTTCTAAAAGGAACCGACACACAGCAGAACAGTTTGTACGAAGCGGGTCTTCTGTGTTTTAAACGCATTCTTACTGCTAACTCTTATATGCATCTCTAGGGCTGGAAATGACTGTTTCTACATTCTCCAAAGAAAGGGTTTCTGAACTGCTGCAAACACACAGAAGTTTAGCTCTGGAAGTTGAATGGACACATTGACAACCATTCTGCTAGATAGCTCCGTTTTAGTTTTACAGCAAGGTACTTCTCTTTACAGCCTGTACTCCCAAGCACTCTGGAATGTCCAAACGCAGCTTTTAGAAGAAACGTGTTTCTGCCTCGCTGAATATAAACAGAGATGCAAATTCCTAAAAGGAACCAACACAGAGCTGATCAGTTTGTACGAAGTGCGTCTTCTTTCTTTTAAACGCATTCTTACTGCAAACTCTTATATGCTTCTCTAGGGCTGGAAATGACTGTTTCTACATTCTCCAAAGAAAGGGTTTCTGAACTGCTGCAAACACACAGCAGTTTAGCTCTGGAAGTTGAATGCACACATTGACAACCATTCTGCTAGATAGCTCCGTTTTTGTTTTACAGCAAGGTACTTCTCTTTACAGCCTGTACTCCCAAGCACTCTGGAATGTCCAAAAGCAGCTTTTAGAAGAAACGTGTTTCTACCTCGCTGAATGTAAACATAGATGCAACTTCCTAAAAGGAACCAACACAGAGCAGATAAGTTTATACGAAGCGGGTCTTCTGTGTTTTAAACGCATTCCTACTGCTAACTGTTATATGCGTCTCTAGGGCTGGAAATGACTGTTTCAACATTCTCCAAAGAAAGGGTTTCTGAACTGCTGCAAACACACAGACGTTTAGCTCTGGATGTTGAATGCACACATTGACAACCATTCTGCTAGATAGCTCCGTTTTTGTTTTACAGTAAGGTACTTCTCTTTACAGCCTGTACTCCCAAGCACTCTGGAATGTCCAAACGCAGCTTTTAGAAGAAACGTGTTTCTAACTCGCTGAATGTAAACATAGATGCAACTTCCTAAAAGGAACCAACACAGAGCAGATAAGTTTGTACGAAGCGGGTCTTCTGTGTTTTAAACGCATTCCTACTGCTAACTGTTATATGCGTCTCTAGGGCTGGAAATGACTGTTTCAACATTCTCCAAAGAAAGGGTTTCTGAACTGCTGCAAACACACAGAAGTTTAGCTCTGGAAGTTGAATGCACACATTGACAACCATTCTGCTAGATAGCTCCGTTTTAGTTTTACAGCAAGGTACTTCTCTTTACAGCCTGTACTCCCAAGGTCTCTGGAATGTCCAAACGCAGCTTTTAGAAGAAAAGTGTTTCTACCTCGCTGAATGTAAACATAGATGCAACTTCCTAAAAGGAACCAACACAGAGCAGATCAGTTTGTACGAAGCGGGTCTTCTGTGTTTTAAATGCATTCTTACTGCTAACTCTTATATGCATCTCTAGGGCTGGAAATGACTGTTTCTACATTCTCCAAAGAAAGGGTTTCTGAACTGCTGCAAACACACAGAAGTTTAGCTCTGGAAGTTGAATGGACACATTGACAACCATTCTCCTAGATAGCTCCGTTTTAGTTTTACAGCAAGGTACTTCTCTTTACAGCCTGTACTCCCAAGGTCTCTGGAATGTCCAAACGCAGCTTTTAGAAGAAACGTGTTTCTACATCGCTGAATGTAAACATAGATGCAACTTTCTAAAAGGAACCGACACACAGCAGAACAGTTTGTACGAAGCGGGTCTTCTGTGTTTTAAACGCATTCTTACTGCTAACTCTTATATGCATCTCTAGGGCTGGAAATGACTGTTTCTACATTCTCCAAAGAAAGGGTTTCTGAACTGCTGCAAACACACAGAAGTTTAGCTCTGGAAGTTGAATGGACACATTGACAACCATTCTGCTAGATAGCTCCGTTTTAGTTTTACAGCAAGGTACTTCTCTTTACAGCCTGTACTCCCAAGCACTCTGGAATGTCCAAACGCAGCTTTTAGAAGAAACGTGTTTCTGCCTCGCTGAATGTAAACATAGATGCAACTTCCTAAAAGGAACCAACACACAGCAGATCAGTTTGTACGAAGCGGGTCTTCTGTGTTTTAAACGCATTCTTACTGCTTACTCTTACATGCGTCTCTGGGGCTGGAAATGACTGTTTCTACATTCTCCAAAGAAAGGGTTTCTGAACTGCTGCAAACACACAGCAGTTTAGCTCTGGAAGTTGAATGCACACATTGACAACCATTCTGCTAGATAGCTCCGTTTTAGTTTTACAGCAAGGTACTTCTCTTTACAGCCTGTATTCCCAAGCACTCTGGAATATCCAAACGCAGCTTTTAGAAGAAACGTGTTTCTGCCTCGCTGAATATAAACATAGATGCAACTTCCTAAAAGGAACCAACACACAGCAGATCAGTTTGTACGAAGAGGTTCTTCTTTGTTTTAAAAGCATTCTTACTGCAAACTCTTATATGATTCTCTAGGGCTGGAAATGACTGTTTCTACATTCTCCAAAGAAAGGGTTTCTGAACTGCTGCAAACACACAGAAGTTTAGCTCTGGAAGTTGAATGCACACATTGACAACCATTCTGCTAGATAGCTCCGTTTTAGTTTTACAGCAAGGTACTTCTCTTTACAGCCTGTACTCCCAAGGTCTCTGGAATGTCCAAACGCAGCTTTTAGAAGAAAAGTGTTTCTACCTCGCTGAATGTAAACATAGATGCAACTTCCTAAAAGGAACCAACACAGAGCAGATCAGTTTGTACGAAGCGGGTCTTCTGTGTTTTAAATGCATTCTTACTGCTAACTCTTATATGCATCTCTAGGGCTGGAAATGACTGTTTCTACATTCTCCAAAGAAAGGGTTTCTGAACTGCTGCAAACACACAGAAGTTTAGCTCTGGAAGTTGAATGGACACATTGACAACCATTCTCCTAGATAGCTCCGTTTTAGTTTTACAGCAAGGTACTTCTCTTTACAGCCTGTACTCCCAAGCACTCTGGAATGTCCAAACGCAGCTTTTAGAAGAAACGTGTTTCTGCCTCGCTGAATATAAACAGAGATGCAAATTCCTAAAAGGAACCAACACAGAGCAGATCAGTTTGTACGAAGTGCGTCTTCTTTCTTTTAAACGCATTCTTACTGCAAACTCTTATATGCTTTTCTAGGGCTGGAAATGACTGTTTCTACATTCTCCAAAGAAAGGGTTTCTGAACTGCTGCAAACACACAGCAGTTTAGCTCTGGAAGTTGAATGCACACATTGACAACCATTCTGCTAGATAGCTCCGTTTTTGTTTTACAGCAACGTACTTCTCTTTACAGCCTGTACTCCCAAGCACTCTGCAATGTCCAAACGCAGCTCTCAGAAGAAACGTGTTTCTACCTCGTTGAATGTAAACATAGATGAACTTTCTAAAAGGAACCAACACACAGCAGATCAGTTTGTACGAAGCGGGTCTTCTGTGTTTTACGCATTCTTACTGCTAACTCTTATATGCGTCTCTAGGGCTGTAAATGACTGTTTCTGCATTCTCCAAAGAAAGGGTTTCTGAACTGCTGCAAACACACAGCAGTTTAGCTCTGGAAGTTGAATGAACACATTGACAACCATTCTGCTAGATAGCTCCGTTTTAGTTTTACAGCAAAGTACTTCTCTTTACAGCCTGTAATCCCAAGCACTCTGGAATGTCCAAACGCAGCTTTTAGAAGAAACGTGTTCCTGCCTCGCTGAATATAAACATAGATGGAACATCCTAAAAGTAACCAACACAGAGCAGATCAGTTTGTACGAAGAGGTTCTTCTTTGTTTTAAACGCATTCTTACTGCAAACTCTTATATGATTCTCTAGGGCTGGAAATGACTGTTTCTACATTCTCCAAAGAATGGGTTTCTGAACTGCTGCAAACACACATCAGTTTAGCTCTGGAAGTTGAATGCACACATTGACAACCATTCTGCTAGATAGCTCCGTTTTTGTTTTACAGCAAGGTACTTCTCTTTACAGCCTGTACTCCCAAGCACTCTGGAATGTCCAAAAGCAGCTTTTAGAAGAAACGTGTTTCTACCTCGCTGAATGTAAACATAGATGCAACTTCCTAAAAGGAACCAACACAGAGCAGATAAGTTTATACGAAGCGGGTCTTCTGTGTTTTAAACGCATTCCTACTGCTAACTGTTATATGCGTCTCTAGGGCTGGAAATGACTGTTTCAACATTCTCCAAAGAAAGGGTTTCTGAACTGCTGCAAACACACAGCAGTTTAGCTCTGGAAGTTGAATGCACACATTGACAACCATTCTGCTAGATAGCTCCGTTTTAGTTTTACAGCAAGGTACTTCTCTTTACAGCCTGTATTCCCAAAAACTCTGGAATGTCCAAACGCAGCTTTTAGAAGAAACGTGTTTCTGCCTCGCTGAATATAAACATAGATGCAACTTCCTAAAAGTAACCAACACACAGCAGATCAGTTTGTACGAAGAGGTTCTTCTTTGTTTTAAAAGCATTCTTACTGCAAACTCTTATATGATTCTCTAGGGCTGGAAATGACTGTTTCTACATTCTCCAAAGAAAGGGTTTCTGAACTGCTGCAAACACACAGAAGTTTAGCTCTGGAAGTTGAATGCACACATTGACAACCATTCTGCTAGATAGCTCCGTTTTAGTTTTACAGCAAGGTACTTCTCTTTACAGCCTGTACTCCCAAGGTCTCTGGAATGTCCAAACGCAGCTTTTAGAAGAAAAGTGTTTCTACCTCGCTGAATGTAAACATAGATGCAACTTTCTAAAAGGAACCGACACACAGCAGAACAGTTTGTACGAAGCGGGTCTTCTGTGTTTTAAACGCATTCTTACTGCTAACTCTTATATGCATCTCTAGGGCTGGAAATGACTGTTTCTACATTCTCCAAAGAAAGGGTTTCTGAACTGCTGCAAACACACAGAAGTTTAGCTCTGGAAGTTGAATGCACACATTGACAACCATTCTGCTAGATAGCTCCGTTTTAGTTTTACAGCAAGGTACTTCTCTTTACAGCCTGTACTCCCAAGCACTCTGGAATGTCCAAACGCAGCTTTTAGAAGAAACGTGTTTCTGCCTCGCTGAATATAAACAGAGATGCAAATTCCTAAAAGGAACCAACACAGAGCTGATCAGTTTGTACGAAGTGCGTCTTCTTTCTTTTAAACGCATTCTTACTGCAAACTCTTATATGCTTCTCTAGGGCTGGAAATGACTGTTTCTACATTCTCCAAAGAAAGGGTTTCTGAACTGCTGCAAACACACAGCAGTTTAGCTCTGGAAGTTGAATGCACACATTGACAACCATTCTGCTAGATAGCTCCGTTTTTGTTTTACAGCAAGGTACTTCTCTTTACAGCCTGTACTCCCAAGCACTCTGGAATGTCCAAAAGCAGCTTTTAGAAGAAACGTGTTTCTACCTCGCTGAATGTAAACATAGATGCAACTTCCTAAAAGGAACCAACACAGAGCAGATAAGTTTATACGAAGCGGGTCTTCTGTGTTTTAAACGCATTCCTACTGCTAACTGTTATATGCGTCTCTAGGGCTGGAAATGACTGTTTCAACATTCTCCAAAGAAAGGGTTTCTGAACTGCTGCAAACACACAGACGTTTAGCTCTGGATGTTGAATGCACACATTGACAACCATTCTGCTAGATAGCTCCGTTTTTGTTTTACAGTAAGGTACTTCTCTTTACAGCCTGTACTCCCAAGCACTCTGGAATGTCCAAACGCAGCTTTTAGAAGAAACGTGTTTCTAACTCGCTGAATGTAAACATAGATGCAACTTCCTAAAAGGAACCAACACAGAGCAGATAAGTTTGTACGAAGCGGGTCTTCTGTGTTTTAAACGCATTCCTACTGCTAACTGTTATATGCGTCTCTAGGGCTGGAAATGACTGTTTCAACATTCTCCAAAGAAAGGGTTTCTGAACTGCTGCAAACACACAGAAGTTTAGCTCTGGAAGTTGAATGCACACATTGACAACCATTCTGCTAGATAGCTCCGTTTTAGTTTTACAGCAAGGTACTTCTCTTTACAGCCTGTACTCCCAAGGTCTCTGGAATGTCCAAACGCAGCTTTTAGAAGAAAAGTGTTTCTACCTCGCTGAATGTAAACATAGATGCAACTTCCTAAAAGGAACCAACACAGAGCAGATCAGTTTGTACGAAGCGGGTCTTCTGTGTTTTAAATGCATTCTTACTGCTAACTCTTATATGCATCTCTAGGGCTGGAAATGACTGTTTCTACATTCTCCAAAGAAAGGGTTTCTGAACTGCTGCAAACACACAGAAGTTTAGCTCTGGAAGTTGAATGGACACATTGACAACCATTCTCCTAGATAGCTCCGTTTTAGTTTTACAGCAAGGTACTTCTCTTTACAGCCTGTACTCCCAAGCACTCTGGAATGTCCAAACGCAGCTTTTAGAAGAAACGTGTTTCTGCCTCGCTGAATATAAACAGAGATGCAAATTCCTAAAAGGAACCAACACAGAGCAGATCAGTTTGTACGAAGTGCGTCTTCTTTCTTTTAAACGCATTCTTACTGCAAACTCTTATATGCTTTTCTAGGGCTGGAAATGACTGTTTCTACATTCTCCAAAGAAAGGGTTTCTGAACTGCTGCAAACACACAGCAGTTTAGCTCTGGAAGTTGAATGCACACATTGACAACCATTCTGCTAGATAGCTCCGTTTTTGTTTTACAGCAACGTACTTCTCTTTACAGCCTGTACTCCCAAGCACTCTGCAATGTCCAAACGCAGCTCTCAGAAGAAACGTGTTTCTTCCTCGTTGAATGTAAACATAGATGAACTTTCTAAAAGGAACCAACACACAGCAGATCAGTTTGTACGAAGCGGGTATTCTGTGTTTTACGCATTCTTACTGCTAACTCTTATATGCGTCTCTAGGGCTGTAAATGACTGTTTCTGCATTCTCCAAAGAAAGGGTTTCTGAACTGCTGCAAACACACAGCAGTTTAGCTCTGGAAGTTGAATGAACACATTGACAACCATTCTGCTAGATAGCTCCGTTTTAGTTTTACAGCAAAGTACTTCTCTTTACAGCCTGTAATCCCAAGCACTCTGGAATGTCCAAACGCAGCTTTTAGAAGAAACGTGTTCCTGCCTCGCTGAATATAAACATAGATGGAACATCCTAAAAGTAACCAACACAGAGCAGATCAGTTTGTACGAAGAGGTTCTTCTTTGTTTTAAACGCATTCTTACTGCAAACTCTTATATGATTCTCTAGGGCTGGAAATGACTGTTTCTACATTCTCCAAAGAATGGGTTTCTGAACTGCTGCAAACACACATCAGTTTAGCTCTGGAAGTTGAATGCACACATTGACAACCATTCTGCTAGATAGCTCCGTTTTTGTTTTACAGCAAGGTACTTCTCTTTACAGCCTGTACTCCCAAGCACTCTGGAATGTCCAAAAGCAGCTTTTAGAAGAAACGTGTTTCTACCTCGCTGAATGTAAACATAGATGCAACTTCCTAAAAGGAACCAACACAGAGCAGATAAGTTTATACGAAGCGGGTCTTCTGTGTTTTAAACGCATTCCTACTGCTAACTGTTATATGCGTCTCTAGGGCTGGAAATGACTGTTTCAACATTCTCCAAAGAAAGGGTTTCTGAACTGCTGCAAACACACAGCAGTTTAGCTCTGGAAGTTGAATGCACACATTGACAACCATTCTGCTAGATAGCTCCGTTTTAGTTTTACAGCAAGGTACTTCTCTTTACAGCCTGTATTCCCAAAAACTCTGGAATGTCCAAACGCAGCTTTTAGAAGAAACGTGTTTCTGCCTCGCTGAATATAAACATAGATGCAACTTCCTAAAAGTAACCAACACACAGCAGATCAGTTTGTACGAAGAGGTTCTTCTTTGTTTTAAAAGCATTCTTACTGCAAACTCTTATATGATTCTCTAGGGCTGGAAATGACTGTTTCTACATTCTCCAAAGAAAGGGTTTCTGAACTGCTGCAAACACACAGAAGTTTAGCTCTGGAAGTTGAATGCACACATTGACTACCATTCTGCTAGATAGCTCCGTTTTAGTTTTACAGCAAGGTACTTCTCTTTACAGCCTGTACTCCCAAGGTCTCTGGAATGTCCAAACGCAGCTTTTAGAAGAAAAGTGTTTCTACCTCGCTGAATGTAAACATAGATGCAACTTTCTAAAAGGAACCGACACACAGCAGAACAGTTTGTACGAAGCGGGTCTTCTGTGTTTTAAACGCATTCTTACTGCTAACTCTTATATGCATCTCTAGGGCTGGAAATGACTGTTTCTACATTCTCCAAAGAAAGGGTTTCTGAACTGCTGCAAACACACAGAAGTTTAGCTCTGGAAGTTGAATGGACACATTGACAACCATTCTGCTAGATAGCTCCGTTTTAGTTTTACAGCAAGGTACTTCTCTTTACAGCCTGTACTCCCAAGCACTCTGGAATGTCCAAACGCAGCTTTTAGAAGAAACGTGTTTCTGCCTCGCTGAATATAAACAGAGATGCAAATTCCTAAAAGGAACCAACACAGAGCTGATCAGTTTGTACGAAGTGCGTCTTCTTTCTTTTAAACGCATTCTTACTGCAAACTCTTATATGCTTCTCTAGGGCTGGAAATGACTGTTTCTACATTCTCCAAAGAAAGGGTTTCTGAACTGCTGCAAACACACAGCAGTTTAGCTCTGGAAGTTGAATGCACACATTGACAACCATTCTGCTAGATAGCTCCGTTTTTGTTTTACAGCAACGTACTTCTCTTTACAGCCTGTACTCCCAAGCACTCTGGAATGTCCAAACGCAGCTTTTAGAAGAAACGTGTTTCTACGTCGCTGAATGTAAACATAGATGCAACTTCCTAAAAGGAACCAACACACAGCAGATCAGTTTGTACGAAGCGGGTCTTCTGTGTTTTATACGCATTCTTACTGCTAACTCTTATATGCGTCTCTAGGGCTGGAAATGACTGTTTCTACATTCTCCAAAGAAAGGGTTTCTGAACTGCAGCAAACACAAGGCAGTTTAACTCTGGAAGTTGAACGCCCACATTGACAACCATTCTGCTAGATAGCTCCGTTTTTGTTTTACAGCAAGGTACTTCTCTTTACAGCCTGTACTCCCAAGCACTCTGGAATGTCCGAACGCAACTTTTAGAAGAAACGTGTTTCTTCCTCGCTGAATGTAAATATAGATGCAACTTCCTAAAATGAACCAACACACAGCAGATCAGTTTGTACGAAGCGGGTCTTCTGTGTTTTAAACGCGTTCTTACTGCTAACTCTTATATGCGTCTCTAGGGCTGGAAATGACTGTTTCTACATTCTCCAAAGAAAGGGTTTCTGAACTGCTGCAAACACACAGACGTTTAGCTCTGGATGATGAATGCACACATTGACAACCATTCTGCTAGATAGCTCCGTTTTTTTTTTACAGTAAGGTACTTCTCTTTACAGCCTGTACTCCCAAGCACTCTGGAATGTCCAAACGCAGCTTTTAGAAGAAACGTGTTTCTAACTCGCTGAATGTAAACATAGATGCAACTTCCTAAAAGGAACCAACACAGAGCAGATAAGTTTGTACGAAGCGGGTCTTCTGTGTTTTAAACGCATTCCTACTGCTAACTGTTATATGCGTCTCTAGGGCTGGAAATGACTGTTTCAACATTCTCCAAAGAAAGGGTTTCTGAACTGCTGCAAACACACAGAAGTTTAGCTCTGGAAGTTGAATGCACACATTGACAACCATTCTGCTAGATAGCTCCGTTTTAGTTTTACAGCAAGGTACTTCTCTTTACAGCCTGTACTCCGAAGCACTCTGGAATGTCCAAACGCAGCTTTTAGAAGAAACGTGTTTCTTCCTCGCTGAATGTAAACATAGATGCAACTTCCTAAAAGGAACCAACACACAGCAGATCAGTTTGTACGAAGCGGGTCTTCTGTGTTTTAAACGCATTCTTACTGCGTACTCTTACATGCGTCTCTGGGGCTGGAAATGACTGTTTCTACATTCTCCAAAGAAAGGGTTTCTGAACTGCTGCAAACACACAGCAGTTTAGCTCTGGAAGTTGAATGCACACATTGACAACCATTCTGCTAGATAGCTCCGTTTTAGTTTTACAGCAAGGTACTTCTCTTTACAGCCTGTATTCCCAAGCACTCTGGAATATCCAAACGCAGCTTTTAGAAGAAACGTGTTTCTGCCTCGCTGAATATAAACATAGATGCAACTTCCTAAAAGGAACCAACACACAGCAGATCAGTTTGTACGAAGAGGTTCTTCTTTGTTTTAAAAGCATTCTTACTGCAAACTCTTATATGATTCTCTAGGGCTGGAAATGACTGTTTCTACATTCTCCAAAGAAAGGGTTTCTGAACTGCTGCAAACACACAGAAGTTTAGCTCTGGAAGTTGAATGCACACATTGACAACCATTCTGCTAGATAGCTCCGTTTTAGTTTTACAGCAAGGTACTTCTCTTTACAGCCTGTACTCCCAAGGTCTCTGGAATGTCCAAACGCAGCTTTTAGAAGAAAAGTGTTTCTACCTCGCTGAATGTAAACATAGATGCAACTTCCTAAAAGGAACCAACACAGAGCAGATCAGTTTGTACGAAGCGGGTCTTCTGTGTTTTAAATGCATTCTTACTGCTAACTCTTATATGCATCTCTAGGGCTGGAAATGACTGTTTCTACATTCTCCAAAGAAAGGGTTTCTGAACTGCTGCAAACACACAGAAGTTTAGCTCTGGAAGTTGAATGGACACATTGACAACCATTCTCCTAGATAGCTCCGTTTTAGTTTTACAGCAAGGTACTTCTCTTTACAGCCTGTACTCCCAAGCACTCTGGAATGTCCAAACGCAGCTTTTAGAAGAAACGTGTTTCTGCCTCGCTGAATATAAACAGAGATGCAAATTCCTAAAAGGAACCAACACAGAGCAGATCAGTTTGTACGAAGTGCGTCTTCTTTCTTTTAAACGCATTCTTACTGCAAACTCTTATATGCTTTTCTAGGGCTGGAAATGACTGTTTCTACATTCTCCAAAGAAAGGGTTTCTGAACTGCTGCAAACACACAGCAGTTTAGCTCTGGAAGTTGAATGCACACATTGACAACCATTCTGCTAGATAGCTCCGTTTTTGTTTTACAGCAACGTACTTCTCTTTACAGCCTGTACTCCCAAGCACTCTGCAATGTCCAAACGCAGCTCTCAGAAGAAACGTGTTTCTACCTCGTTGAATGTAAACATAGATGAACTTTCTAAAAGGAACCAACACACAGCAGATCAGTTTGTACGAAGCGGGTCTTCTGTGTTTTACGCATTCTTACTTCTAACTCTTATATGCGTCTCTAGGGCTGTAAATGACTGTTTCTGCATTCTCCAAAGAAAGGGTTTCTGAACTGCTGCAAACACACAGCACTTTAGCTCTGGAAGTTGAATGAACACATTGACAACCATTCTGCTAGATAGCTCCGTTTTAGTTTTACAGCAAAGTACTTCTCTTTACAGCCTGTAATCCCAAGCACTCTGGAATGTCCAAACGCAGCTTTTAGAAGAAACGTGTTCCTGCCTCGCTGAATATAAACAGAGATGGAACATCCTAAAAGGAACCAACACAGAGCAGATCAGTTTGTACGAAGAGGTTCTTCTTTGTTTTAAACGCATTCTTACTGCAAACTCTTATATGATTCTCTAGGGCTGGAAATGACTGTTTCTACATTCTCCAAAGAATGGGTTTCTGAACTGCTGCAAACACACATCAGTTTAGCTCTGGAAGTTGAATGCACACATTGACAACCATTCTGCTAGATAGCTCCGTTTTTGTTTTACAGCAAGGTACTTCTCTTTACAGCCTGTACTCCCAAGCACTCTGGAATGTCCAAAAGCAGCTTTTAGAAGAAACGTGTTTCTACCTCGCTGAATGTAAACATAGATGCAACTTCCTAAAAGGAACCAACACAGAGCAGATAAGTTTATACGAAGCGGGTCTTCTGTGTTTTAAACGCATTCCTACTGCTAACTGTTATATGCGTCTCTAGGGCTGGAAATGACTGTTTCAACATTCTCCAAAGAAAGGGTTTCTGAACTGCTGCAAACACACAGACGTTTAGCTCTGGATGTTGAATGCACACATTGACAACCATTCTGCTAGATAGCTCCGTTTTTGTTTTACAGTAAGGTACTTCTCTTTACAGCCTGTACTCCCAAGCACTCTGGAATGTCCAAACGCAGCTTTTAGAAGAAACGTGTTTCTAACTCGCTGAATGTAAACATAGATGCAACTTCCTAAAAGGAACCAACACAGAGCAGATAAGTTTGTACGAAGCGGGTCTTCTGTGTTTTAAACGCATTCCTACTGCTAACTGTTATATGCGTCTCTAGGGCTGGAAATGACTGTTTCAACATTCTCCAAAGAAAGGGTTTCTGAACTGCTGCAAACACACAGAAGTTTAGCTCTGGAAGTTGAATGCACACATTGACAACCATTCTGCTAGATAGCTCCGTTTTAGTTTTACAGCAAGGTACTTCTCTTTACAGCCTGTACTCCCAAGGTCTCTGGAATGTCCAAACGCAGCTTTTAGAAGAAAAGTGTTTCTACCTCGCTGAATGTAAACATAGATGCAACTTCCTAAAAGGAACCAACACAGAGCAGATCAGTTTGTACGAAGCGGGTCTTCTGTGTTTTAAATGCATTCTTACTGCTAACTCTTATATGCATCTCTAGGGCTGGAAATGACTGTTTCTACATTCTCCAAAGAAAGGGTTTCTGAACTGCTGCAAACACACAGAAGTTTAGCTCTGGAAGTTGAATGGACACATTGACAACCATTCTCCTAGATAGCTCCGTTTTAGTTTTACAGCAAGGTACTTCTCTTTACAGCCTGTACTCCCAAGCACTCTGGAATGTCCAAACGCAGCTTTTAGAAGAAACGTGTTTCTGCCTCGCTGAATATAAACAGAGATGCAAATTCCTAAAAGGAACCAACACAGAGCAGATCAGTTTGTACGAAGTGCGTCTTCTTTCTTTTAAACGCATTCTTACTGCAAACTCTTATATGCTTTTCTAGGGCTGGAAATGACTGTTTCTACATTCTCCAAAGAAAGGGTTTCTGAACTGCTGCAAACACACAGCAGTTCAGCTCTGGAAGTTGAATGCACACATTGACAACCATTATGCTAGATAGCTCCGTTTTTGTTTTACAGCAAGGTACTTCTCTTTACAGCCTGTACTCCCAAGCACTCTGGAATGTCCAAACGCAGCTTTTAGAAGAAACGTGTTTCTACCTCGCTGAATGTAAACATAGATGCAACTTCCTAAAAGGAACCGACACACAGCAGATCAGTTTGTACCAAGCGGGTCTACTGTGTTTTAAACGCATTCTTACTGCTAACTCTTATATGCTTCTCTAGGGCTGGAAATGACTGTTTCTACATTCTCCAAAGAAAGGGTTTCTGAACTGCTGCAAACACACAGAAGTTTAGCTCTGGAAGTTGAATGCACACATTGACAACCATTCTGCTAGATAGCTCCGTTTTTGTTTTACAGCAAGGTACTTCTCTTTACAGCCTGTACTCCCAAGGTCTCTGGAATGTCCAAACGCAGCTTTTAGAAGAAAAGTGTTTCTACCTCGCTGAATGTAAACATAGATGCAACTTTCTAAAAGGAACCGACACACAGCAGAACAGTTTGTACGAAGCGCGTCTTCTGTGTTTTAAACGCATTCTTACTGCTAACTCTTATATGCATCTCTAGGGCTGGAAATGACTGTTTCTACATTCTCCAAAAAAAGGGTTTCTGAACTGCTGCAAACACACAGAAGTTTAGCTCTGGAAGTTGAATGGACACATTGACAACCATTCTGCTAGATAGCTCCGTTTTAGTTTTACAGCAAGGTACTTCTCTTTACAGCCTGTACTCCCAAGCACTCTGGAATGTCCAAACGCAGCTTTTAGAAGAAACGTGTTTCTTCCTCGCTGAATGTAAACATAGATGCAACTTCCTAAAAGGAACCAACACACAGCAGATCAGTTTGTACGAAGTGGGTCTTCTGTGTTTTAAACGCATTCTTACTGCTTACTCTTACATGCGTCTCTGGGGCTGGAAATGACTGTTTCTACATTCTCCAAAGAAAGGGTTTCTGAACTGCTGCAAACACACAGCAGTTTAGCTCTGGAAGTTGAATGCACACATTGACAACCATTCTGCTAGATAGCTCCGTTTTAGTTTTACAGCAAGGTACTTCTCTTTACAGCCTGTATTCCCAAGCACTCTGGAATGTCCAAACGCAGCTTTTAGAAGAAACGTGTTTCTGCCTCGCTGAATATAAACATAGATGCAACTTCCTAAAAGTAACCAACACACAGGAGATCAGTTTGTACGAAGAGGTTCTTCTTTGTTTTAAAAGCATTCTTACTGCAAACTCTTATATGATTCTCTAGGGCTGGAAATGACTGTTTCTACATTCTCCAAAGAAAGGGTTTCTGAACTGCTGCAAACACACAGCAGTTCAGCTCTGGAAGTTGAATGCACACATTGACAACCATTATGCTAGATAGCTCCGTTTTTGTTTTACAGCAAGGTACTTCTCTTTACAGCCTGTACTCCCAAGCACTCTGGAATGTCCAAACGCAGCTTTTAGAAGAAACGTGTTTCTACCTCGCTGAATGTAAACATAGATGCAACTTCCTAAAAGGAACCGACACACAGCAGATCAGTTTGTACCAAGCGGGTCTTCTGTGTTTTAAACGCATTCTTACTGCTAACTCTTATATGCTTCTCTAGGGCTGGAAATGACTGTTTCTACATTCTCCAAAGAAAGGGTTTCTGAACTGCTGCAAACACACATCAGTTTAGCTCTGGAAGTTGAATGCACACATTGACAACCATTCTGCTAGATAGCTCCGTTTTTGTTTTACAGCAAGGTACTTCTCTTTACAGCCTGTACTCCCAAGCACTCTGGAATGTCCAAACGCAGCTTTTAGAAGAAACGTGTTTCTGCCTCGCTGAATATAAACAGAGATGCAAATTCCTAAAAGGAACCAACACAGAGCAGATCAGTTTGTACGAAGCGAGTCTTCTTTGTTTTAAACGCATTCTTACTGCAAACTCTTATATGTGTCTCTAGGGCTGGAAATGACTGTTTCTACATTCTCCAAAGAAAGGGTTTCTGAACTGCTGCAAACACACAGAAGTTTAGCTCTGGAAGTTGAATGGACACATTGACAACCATTCTGCTAGATAGCTCCGTTTTAGTTTTACAGCAAGGTACTTCTCTTTACAGCCTGTACTCCGAAGCAATCTGGAATGTCCAAACGCAGCTTTTAGAAGAAACGTGTTTCTGCCTCGCTGAATATAAACAGAGATGCAAATTCCTAAAAGGAACCAACACAGAGCAGATCAGTTTGTACGAAGTGCGTCTTCTTTCTTTTAAACGCATTCTTACTGCAAACTCTTATATGCTTCTCTAGGGCTGGAAATGACTGTTTCTACATTCTCCAAAGAAAGGGTTTCTGAACTGCTGCAAACACACAGCAGTTTAGCTCTGGAAGTTGAATGCACACATTGACAACCATTCTGCTAGATAGCTCCGTTTTTGTTTTACAGCAACGTACTTCTCTTTACAGCCTGTACTCCCAAGCACTCTGGAATGTCCAAACGCAGCTTTTAGAAGAAAAGTGTTTCTACCTCGCTGAATGTAAACATAGATGCAACTTTCTAAAAGGAACCGACACACAGCAGAACAGTTTGTACGAAGCGCGTCTTCTGTGTTTTAAACGCATTCTTACTGCTAACTCTTATATGCATCTCTAGGGCTGGAAATGACTGTTTCTACATTCTCCAAAAAAAGGGTTTCTGAACTGCTGCAAACACACAGAAGTTTAGCTCTGGAAGTTGAATGGACACATTGACAACCATTCTGCTAGATAGCTCCGTTTTAGTTTTACAGCAAGGTACTTCTCTTTACAGCCTGTACTCCCAAGCACTCTGGAATGTCCAAACGCAGCTTTTAGAAGAAACGTGTTTCTTCCTCGCTGAATGTAAACATAGATGCAACTTCCTAAAAGGAACCAACACACAGCAGATCAGTTTGTACGAAGTGGGTCTTCTGTGTTTTAAACGCATTCTTACTGCTTACTCTTACATGCGTCTCTGGGGCTGGAAATGACTGTTTCTACATTCTCCAAAGAAAGGGTTTCTGAACTGCTGCAAACACACAGCAGTTTAGCTCTGGAAGTTGAATGCACACATTGACAACCATTCTGCTAGATAGCTCCGTTTTAGTTTTACAGCAAGGTACTTCTCTTTACAGCCTGTATTCCCAAGCACTCTGGAATGTCCAAACGCAGCTTTTAGAAGAAACGTGTTTCTGCCTCGCTGAATATAAACATAGATGCAACTTCCTAAAAGTAACCAACACACAGGAGATCAGTTTGTACGAAGAGGTTCTTCTTTGTTTTAAAAGCATTCTTACTGCAAACTCTTATATGATTCTCTAGGGCTGGAAATGACTGTTTCTACATTCTCCAAAGAAAGGGTTTCTGAACTGCTGCAAACACACAGCAGTTCAGCTCTGGAAGTTGAATGCACACATTGACAACCATTATGCTAGATAGCTCCGTTTTTGTTTTACAGCAAGGTACTTCTCTTTACAGCCTGTACTCCCAAGCACTCTGGAATGTCCAAACGCAGCTTTTAGAAGAAACGTGTTTCTACCTCGCTGAATGTAAACATAGATGCAACTTCCTAAAAGGAACCGACACACAGCAGATCAGTTTGTACCAAGCGGGTCTTCTGTGTTTTAAACGCATTCTTACTGCTAACTCTTATATGCTTCTCTAGGGCTGGAAATGACTGTTTCTACATTCTCCAAAGAAAGGGTTTCTGAACTGCTGCAAACACACATCAGTTTAGCTCTGGAAGTTGAATGCACACATTGACAACCATTCTGCTAGATAGCTCCGTTTTTGTTTTACAGCAAGGTACTTCTCTTTACAGCCTGTACTCCCAAGCACTCTGGAATGTCCAAACGCAGCTTTTAGAAGAAACGTGTTTCTGCCTCGCTGAATATAAACAGAGATGCAAATTCCTAAAAGGAACCAACACAGAGCAGATCAGTTTGTACGAAGCGAGTCTTCTTTGTTTTAAACGCATTCTTACTGCAAACTCTTATATGTGTCTCTAGGGCTGGAAATGACTGTTTCTACATTCTCCAAAGAAAGGGTTTCTGAACTGCTGCAAACACACAGAAGTTTAGCTCTGGAAGTTGAATGGACACATTGACAACCATTCTGCTAGATAGCTCCGTTTTAGTTTTACAGCAAGGTACTTCTCTTTACAGCCTGTACTCCGAAGCAATCTGGAATGTCCAAACGCAGCTTTTAGAAGAAACGTGTTTCTGCCTCGCTGAATATAAACAGAGATGCAAATTCCTAAAAGGAACCAACACAGAGCAGATCAGTTTGTACGAAGTGCGTCTTCTTTCTTTTAAACGCATTCTTACTGCAAACTCTTATATGCTTCTCTAGGGCTGGAAATGACTGTTTCTACATTCTCCAAAGAAAGGGTTTCTGAACTGCTGCAAACACACAGCAGTTTAGCTCTGGAAGTTGAATGCACACATTGACAACCATTCTGCTAGATAGCTCCGTTTTTGTTTTACAGCAACGTACTTCTCTTTACAGCCTGTACTCCCAAGCACTCTGGAATGTCCAAACGCAGCTTTTAGAAGAAACGTGTTTCTACCTCGCTGAATGTAAACATAGATGCAACTTCCTAAAAGGAACCAACACACAGCAGATCAGTTTGTACGAAGCTGGTCTTCTGTGTTTTAAACGCATTCTTACTGCTAACTCTTATATGCGTCTCTAGGGCTGGAAATGACTGTTTCTACATTCTCCAAAGAAAGGGTTTCTGAACTGCAGCAAACACAGGGCAGTTTAGCTCTGGAAGTTGAACGCCCACATTGACAACCATTCTGCTAGATAGCTCCGTTTTTGTTTTACAGCAAGGTACTTCTCTTTACAGCCTGTACTCCCAAGCACTCTGGAATGTCCGAACGCAGCTTTTAGAAGAAACGTGTTTCTTCCTCGCTGAATGTAAATATAGATGCAACTTCCTAAAATGAACCAACACACAGCAGATCAGTTTGTACGAAGCGGGTCTTCTGTGTTTTAAACGCGTTCTTACTGCTAACTCTTATATGCGTCTCTAGGGCTGGAAATGACTGTTTCTACATTCTCCAAAGAAAGGGTTTCTGAACTGCTGCAAACACACAGACGTTTAGCTCTGGATGTTGAATGCACACATTGACAACCATTCTGCTAGATAGCTCCGTTTTTGTTTTACAGTAAGGTACTTCTCTTTACAGCCTGTACTCCCAAGCACTCTGGAATGTCCAAACGCAGCTTTTAGAAGAAACGTGTTTCTAACTCGCTGAATGTAAACATAGATGCAACTTCCTAAAAGGAACCAACACAGAGCAGATAAGTTTGTACGAAGCGGGTCTTCTGTGTTTTAAACGCATTCCTACTGCTAACTGTTATATGCGTCTCTAGGGCTGGAAATGACTGTTTCAACATTCTCCAAAGAAAGGGTTTCTGAACTGCTGCAAACACACAGAAGTTTAGCTCTGGAAGTTGAATGCACACATTGACAACCATTCTGCTAGATAGCTCCGTTTTAGTTTTACAGCAAGGTACTTCTCTTTACAGCCTGTACTCCCAAGCACTCTGGAATGTCCAAACGCAGCTTTCAGAAGAAACGTGTTTCTACCTCGCTGAATTTAAACATAGATGCAACTTTCTAAAAGGAACCAACACACAGCAGATCAGTTTGTACGAAGCGGGTCTTCTGTGTTTAAACGCATTCTTACTGCTAACTCTTATATGCGTCTCTAGGGCTGGAAATGACTGTTTCTGCATTCTCCAAAGAAAGGGTTTCTGAACTGCTGCAAACACACAGCAGTTTAGCTCTGGAAGTTGAATGCACACATTGACAACCATTCTGCTAGATAGCTCCGTTTTAGCTTTACAGCAAGGTATTTCTCTTTACAGCCTGTACTCCCAAGCACTCTGGAATGTCCAAACGCAGCTTTTAGAAGAAACGTGTTTCTGCCTCGCTAAATATAAACATAGATGCAACTTTCTAAAAGGATCCAACACAGAGCAGATCAGTTTGTTCGAAGTGCGCCTTCTTTCTTTTAAACGCATTGTTACTGCAAACTCTTATATGCTTCTCTAGGGCTGGAAATGACTGTTTCTACATTCTCCAAAGAAAGGGTTTCTGAACTGCTGCAAACACACAGCAGTTTAGCTCTGGAAGTTGAATGCACACATTGACAACCATTCTGCTAGATAGCTCCGTTTTAGTTTTACAGCAAGGTACTTCTCTTTACAGCCTGTACTCCCAAGGTCTCTGGAATGTCCAAACGCAGCTTTTAGAAGAAAAGTGTTTCTACCTCGCTGAATGTAAACATAGATGCAACTTTCTAAAAGGAACCGACACACAGCAGAACAGTTTGTACGAAGCGCGTCTTCTGTGTTTTAAACGCATTCTTACTGCTAACTCTTATATGCATCTCTAGGGCTGGAAATGACTGTTTCTACATTCTCCAAAAAAAGGGTTTCTGAACTGCTGCAAACACACAGAAGTTTAGCTCTGGAAGTTGAATGGACACATTGACAACCATTCTGCTAGATAGCTCCGTTTTAGTTTTACAGCAAGGTACTTCTCTTTACAGCCTGTACTCCCAAGCACTCTGGAATGTCCAAACGCAGCTTTTAGAAGAAACGTGTTTCTTCCTCGCTGAATGTAAACATAGATGCAACTTCCAAAAAGGAACCAACACACAGCAGATCAGTTTGTACGAAGTGGGTCTTCTGTGTTTTAAACGCATTCTTACTGCTTACTCTTACATGCGTCTCTGGGGCTGGAAATGACTGTTTCTACATTCTCCAAAGAAAGGGTTTCTGAACTGCTGCAAACACACAGCAGTTTAGCTCTGGAAGTTGAATGCACACATTGACAACCATTCTGCTAGATAGCTCCGTTTTAGTTTTACAGCAAGGTACTTCTCTTTACAGCCTGTATTCCCAAGCACTCTGGAATGTCCAAACGCAGCTTTTAGAAGAAACGTGTTTCTGCCTCGCTGAATATAAACATAGATGCAACTTCCTAAAAGTAACCAACACACAGGAGATCAGTTTGTACGAAGAGGTTCTTCTTTGTTTTAAAAGCATTCTTACTGCAAACTCTTATATGATTCTCTAGGGCTGGAAATGACTGTTTCTACATTCTCCAAAGAAAGGGTTTCTGAACTGCTGCAAACACACAGCAGTTCAGCTCTGGAAGTTGAATGCACACATTGACAACCATTATGCTAGATAGCTCCGTTTTTGTTTTACAGCAAGGTACTTCTCTTTACAGCCTGTACTCCCAAGCACTCTGGAATGTCCAAACGCAGCTTTTAGAAGAAACGTGTTTCTACCTCGCTGAATGTAAACATAGATGCAACTTCCTAAAAGGAACCGACACACAGCAGATCAGTTTGTACCAAGCGGGTCTTCTGTGTTTTAAACGCATTCTTACTGCTAACTCTTATATGCTTCTCTAGGGCTGGAAATGACTGTTTCTACATTCTTCAAAGAAAGGGTTTCTGAACTGCTGCAAACACACATCAGTTTAGCTCTGGAAGTTGAATGCACACATTGACAACCATTCTGCTAGATAGCTCCGTTTTTGTTTTACAGCAAGGTACTTCTCTTTACAGCCTGTACTCCCAAGCACTCTGGAATGTCCAAACGCAGCTTTTAGAAGAAACGTGTTTCTGCCTCGCTGAATATAAACAGAGATGCAAATTCCTAAAAAGAACCAACACAGAGCAGATCAGTTTGTACGAAGCGAGTCTTCTTTGTTTTAAACGCATTCTTACTGCAAACTCTTATATGTGTCTCTAGGGCTGGAAATGACTGTTTCTACATTCTCCAAAGAAAGGGTTTCTGAACTGCTGCAAACACACAGAAGTTTAGCTCTGGAAGTTGAATGCACACATTGACAACCATTCTGCTAGATAGCTCCGTTTTAGTTTTACAGCAATGTACTTCTCTTTACAGCCTGTACTCCCAAGGTCTCTGGAATGTCCAAACGCAGCTTTTAGAAGAAAAGTGTTTCTACCTCGCTGAATGTAAACATAGATGCAACTTTCTAAAAGGAACCGACACACAGCAGAACAGTTTGTACGAAGCGCGTCTTCTGTGTTTTAAACGCATTCTTACTGCTAACTCTTATATGCATCTCTAGGGCTGGAAATGACTGTTTCTACATTCTCCAAAAAAACGGTTTCTGAACTGCTGCAAACACACAGAAGTTTAGCTCTGGAAGTTGAATGGACACATTGACAACCATTCTGCTAGATAGCTCCGTTTTAGTTTTACAGCAAGGTACTTCTCTTTACAGCCTGTACTCCGAAGCACTCTGGAATGTCCAAACGCAGCTTTTAGAAGAAACGTGTTTCTGCCTCGCTGAATATAAACAGAGATGCAAATTCCTAAAAGGAACCAACACAGAGCAGATCAGTTTGTACGAAGTGCGTCTTCTTTCTTTTAAACGCATTCTTACTGCAAACACTTATATGCTTCTCTAGGGCTGGAAATGACTGTTTCTACATTCTCCAAAGAAAGGGTTTCTGAACTGCTGCAAACACACAGCAGTTTAGCTCTGGAAGTTGAATGCACACATTGACAACCATTCTGCTAGATAGCTCCGTTTTTGTTTTACAGCAACGTACTTCTCTTTACAGCCTGTACTCCCAAGCACTCTGGAATGTCCAAACGCAGCTTTTAGAAGAAACGTGTTTCTACCTCGCTGAATGTAAACATAGATGCAACTTCCTAAAAGGAACCAACACACAGCAGATCAGTTTGTACGAAGCTGGTCTTCTGTGTTTTAAACGCATTCTTACTGCTAACTCTTATATGCGTCTCTAGGGCTGGAAATGACTGTTTCTACATTCTCCATAGAAAGGGTTTCTGAACTGCAGCAAACACAGGGCAGTTTAGCTCTGGAAGTTGAACGCCCACATTGACAACCATTCTGCTAGATAGCTCCGTTTTTGTTTTACAGCAAGGTACTTCTCTTTACAGCCTGTACTCCCAAGCACTCTGGAATGTCCGAACGCAGCTTTTAGAAGAAACGTGTTTCTTCCTCGCTGAATGTAAATATAGATGCAACTTCCTAAAATGAACCAACACACAGCAGATCAGTTTGTACGAAGCGGGTCTTCTGTGTTTTAAACGCGTTCTTACTGCTAACTCTTATATGCGTCTCTAGGGCTGGAAATGACTGTTTCTACATTCTCCAAAGAAAGGGTTTCTGAACTGCTGCAAACACACAGACGTTTAGCTCTGGATGTTGAATGCACACATTGACAACCATTCTGCTAGATAGCTCCGTTTTTGTTTTACAGTAAGGTACTTCTCTTTACAGCCTGTACTCCCAAGCACTCTGGAATGTCCAAACGCAGCTTTTAGAAGAAACGTGTTTCTAACTCGCTGAATGTAAACATAGATGCAACTTCCTAAAAGGAACCAACACAGAGCAGATAAGTTTGTACGAAGCGGGTCTTCTGTGTTTTAAACGCATTCCTACTGCTAACTGTTATATGCGTCTCTAGGGCTGGAAATGACTGTTTCAACATTCTCCAAAGAAAGGGTTTCTGAACTGCTGCAAACACACAGAAGTTTAGCTCTGGAAGTTGAATGCACACATTGACAACCATTCTGCTAGATAGCTCCGTTTTAGTTTTACAGCAAGGTACTTCTCTTTACAGCCTGTACTCCCAAGCACTCTGGAATGTCCAAACGCAGCTTTCAGAAGAAACGTGTTTCTACCTCGCTGAATTTAAACATAGATGCAACTTTCTAAAAGGAACCAACACACAGCAGATCAGTTTGTACGAAGCGGGTCTTCTGTGTTTAAACGCATTCTTACTGCTAACTCTTATATGCGTCTCTAGGGCTGGAAATGACTGTTTCTGCATTCTCCAAAGAAAGGGTTTCTGAACTGCTGCAAACACACAGCAGTTTAGCTCTGGAAGTTGAATGCACACATTGACAACCATTCTGCTAGATAGCTCCGTTTTAGCTTTACAGCAAGGTATTTCTCTTTACAGCCTGTACTCCCAAGCACTCTGGAATGTCCAAACGCAGCTTTTAGAAGAAACGTGTTTCTGCCTCGCTAAATATAAACATAGATGCAACTTTCTAAAAGGATCAAACACAGAGCAGATCAGTTTGTTCGAAGTGCGCCTTCTTTCTTTTAAACGCATTGTTACTGCAAACTCTTATATGCTTCTCTAGGGCTGGAAATGACTGTTTCTACATTCTCCAAAGAAAGGGTTTCTGAACTGCTGCAAACACA
Source organism: Saimiri boliviensis (assembly GCF_048565385.1). Classification (NCBI taxonomy): domain Eukaryota; kingdom Metazoa; phylum Chordata; class Mammalia; order Primates; family Cebidae; genus Saimiri; species Saimiri boliviensis. The sequence goes on from NC_133456.1 coordinate 66,436,024, forward strand.
CAGCAGTTTAGCTCTGGAAGTTGAATGCACACATTGACAACCATTCTGCTAGATAGCTCCGTTTTTGTTTTACAGCAACGTACTTTTCTTTACAGCCTGTACTCCCAAGCACTCTGCAATGTCCAAACGCAGCTTTCAGAAGAAACGTGTTTCTACCTCGTTGAATGTAAACATAGATGCAACTTCCTAAAAGGAACCAACACAGAGCAGATCAGTTTGTACGAAGCGGGTCTTCTGTGTTTTACGCATTCTTTCTGCTAACTCTTATATGCGTCTCTAGGGCTGGAAATGACTGTTTCTACATTCTCCAAAGAAAGGGTTTCTGAACTGCAGCAAACACAGGGCAGTTTAGCTGTGGAAGTTGAACGCCCACATTGACAACCATTCTGCTAGATAGCTCCGTTTTTGTTTTAGAGCAAGGTACTTCTCTTTACAACCTGTATTCCCAAGCACTCTGGAATGTCCAAACGCAGCTTTTAGAAGAAACGTTTTTCTGCCTCCCTGAATATAAACATAGATGCAACTTCCTAAAAGGAACCAACACAGAGCAGATCAGTTTGTACGAAGCGAGTCTTTTTTGTTTTAAACGCATTCTTACTGCAAACTCTTATATGTGTCTCTAGGGCTGGAAATGACTGTTTCTACATTCTCCAAAGAAAGGGTTTCTGAACTGCTGCAAACACACAGAATTTTAGCTCTGGAAGTTGAATGCACACATTGACAACCATTCTGCTAGATAGCTCCGTTTTAGTTTTACAGCAAGGTACTTCTCTTTACAGCCTGTACTCCCAAGGTCTCTGGAATGTCCAAACGCAGCTTTTAGAAGAAAAGTGTTTCTACCTCGCTGAATGTAAACATACATGCAACTTTCTAAAAGGAACCGACATACAGCAGATCAGTTTGTACGAAGCGAGTCTTCTGTGTTTTAAACGCATTCTTACTGCTAACTCTTATATGCATCTCTAGGGCTGGAAATGACTGTTTCTACATTCTCCAAAGAAAGGGTTTCTGAACTGCTGGAAACACACAGAAGTTTAGCTCTGGAAGTTGAATGGACACATTGACAACCATTCTGCTAGATAGCTCCGTTTTAGTTTTACAGCAAGGTACTTCTCTTTACAGCCTGTACTCCCAAGCACTCTGGAATGTCCAAACGCAGCTTTTAGAAGAAAAGTGTTTCTACCTCGCTGAATGTAAACATAGATGCAACTTACTAAAAGGAACCAACACAGAGCAGATCAGTTTGTACGAAGTGCGTCTTCTTTCTTTTAAACGCATTCTTACTGCAAACTCTTATATGATTCTCTAGGGCTGGAAATGACTGTTTCTACATTCTCCAAAGAATGGGTTTCTGAACTGCTGCAAACACACAGCAGTTTAGCTCTGGAAGTTGAATGCACACATTGACAACCATTATGCTAGATAGCTCCGTTTTTGTTTTACAGCAAGGTACTTCTCTTTACAGCCTGTACTCCCAAGCACTCTGGAATGTCCAAACGCAGCTTTTAGAAGAAACGTGTTTCTACCTCGCTGAATGTAAACATAGATGCAACTTCCTAAAAGGAACCAACACACAGCAGATCAGTTTGTACGAAGCGGGACTTCTGTGTTTTAAACGCATTCTTTCTGCTAACTCTTATATGCGTCTCTAGGGCTGAAAGTGACTGCTTCTACATTCTCCAAAGAAAGGGTTTCTGAACTGCTGCAAACACACAGCAGTTTAGCTCTGGAAGTTGAATGCACACACTGACAACCATTCTGATAGATAGCTCCGTTTTGGTTTTACAGCAAGGTATTTCTCTTTACAGCCTGTAATCCCAAGCACTCTGGAATGTCCAAACGCAGCTTTTAGAAGAAACGTGTTTCTGCCTAGCTGAATATAAACATAGATGCAACTTCCTAAAAGGAACCAACACAGAGCAGATCAGTTTGTACGAAGCGAGTCTTCTTTGTTTTAAACGCATTCTTACTGCAAACTCTTATATGCGTCTTTAGGGCTGGAAATAACTGTTTCTACATTCTCCAAGGAAAGGGTTTCTGAACTGCTGCAAACACACAGAAGTTTAGCTCTGGAAGTTGAATGCACACATTGACAACCATTCTGCTAGATAGCTCCGTTTTTGTTTTACAGCAAGGTACTTCTCTTTACAGCCTGTACCCCCAAGCACTCTGGAATGTCCGAACGCAGATTTTAGAAGAAACGTGTTTCTTCCTCGCTGAATGTAAACATACATGCAACTTCCTAAAAGTAACCAACACACAGCAGATCAGTTTGTACGAAGCGGGTCTTCTGTGTTTTAAACGCATTCTTACTGCTAACTCTTATATGAGTCTCTAGGGCTGGAAATGACTGTTTCTACATTCTCCAAAGAAAGGGTTTCTGAACTGCTGCAAACACACAGACGTTTAGCTCTGGATGTTGAATGCACACATTGACAACCATTCTGCTAGATAGCTCCGTTTTTGTTTTACAGCAAGGTAATTCTCTTTACAGCCTGTACTCCCAAGGTCTCTGGAATGTCCAAACGCAGCTTTTAGAAGAAAAGTGTTTCTACCTCGCTGAATGTAAACATAGATGCAACTTCCTAAAAGGAACCAACACAAAGCAGGTCAGTTTGTACGAAGCGGGTCTTCTGTGTTTTAAACGCATTCTTACTGCTAACTCTTATATGCATCTCTAGGGCTGGAAATGACTGTTTCTACATTCTCCAAAGAAAGGGTTTCTGAACTGCTGCAAACACACAGAAGTTTAGCTCTGGAAGGTGAATGGACACATTGACAACCATTCTCCTAGATAGCTCCGTTTTAGTTTTATAGCAAGGTACTTCTCTTTAGAGCCTGTATTCCCAAGCACTCTGGAATGTCCAAACGCAGCTTTTAGAAGAAACGTGTTTCTGCCTCGCTGAATATAAACATAGATGCAACTTCCTAAAAGGAACCAACACAGAGCAGATCAGTTTGTACGAAGCGAGTCTTCTTTGTTTTAAACGCATTCTTACTGCAAACTCTTATATGTGTCTCTAGTGCTGGAAATGACTGTTTCTACATTCTCCAAAGAAAGGGTTTCTGAACTGCTGCAAACACACAGAAGTTTAGCTCTGGAAGTTGAATGCACACATTGACAACCATTCTACTAGATAGCTCCGTTTTAGTTTTACAGCAAGGTACTTCTCTTTACAGCCTGTACTCCCAAGGTCTCTGGAATGTCCAAACGCAGCTTTTAAAAGAAAAGTGTTTCTACCTCGCTGAATGTAAACATAGATGCAACTTCCTAAAAGGAACCAACACAGAGCAGATCAGTTTGTACGAAGCGGGTCTTCTGTGTTTTAAACGCATTCTTACTGCTAACTCTTATATGCATCTCTAGGGCTGGAAATGACTGTTTCTACATTCTCCAAAGAAAGGGTTTCTGAACTGCTGCAAACACACAGAAGTTTAGCTCTGGAAGTTGAATGGACACATTGACAACCATTCTCCTAGATAGCTCCGTTTTAGTTTTACAGCAAGGTACTTCTCTTTACAGCCTTTACTCCCAAGCACTCTGGAATGTCCAAACGCAGCTTTTAGAAGAAACGTGTTTCTACCTCGCTGAATATAAACAGAGATGCAAATTCCTAAAAGGAACCAACACAGAGCAGATCAGTTTGTACGAAGTGCGTCTTCTTTCTTTTAAACGCATTCTTACTGCAAACTCTTATATGCGTCTCTAGGGCTGGAAATGACTGTTTCTACATTCTCCAAAGAAAGGGTTTCTGAACTGCAGCAAACACAGGGCAGTTTAGCTCTGGAAGTTGAACGCCCACATTGACAACCATTCTCTTAGATAGCTCCGTTTCTGTTTTACAGCAAGGTACTTCTCTTTACAGCCTGTATTCCCAAGCACTCTGGAATGTCCAAACGCAGCTTTTAGAAGAAAAGTTTTTCTTCCTCGCTGAATATAAACATAGATGCAACTTCCTCAAAGGAACCAGCACAGAGCAGATCAGTTCGTACGAAGTGGGTCTTCTTTGTTTTAAACGCATTCTTACTGCAAACTCTTATATGCTTCTCTAGGGCTGGAAATGACTGTTTCTACATTCTCCAAAGAAAGGGTTTCTTTACTGCTGCAAACACAGAGCAGTTTAGCTCTGGAAGTTGAATGCACACATTGACAACCATTCTGCTAGATAGCTCCGTTTTTTTTTACAGCAAGGTACTTCTGTTTACAGCCTGTACTCCCAAGCACTCTGGAATGTCCAAACGCAGCTTTTAGAAGAAACGTGTTTCTACCTCGCTGAATGTAAACATACATGCAACTTCCTAAAAGGAACCAAAACACAGCAGATCAGTTTGTACGAAGCGGGTCTTCTGTGTTTTAAACGCATTCTTACTGCTAACTCTTATATGCATCTTTAGGGCTGGAAATAACTGTTTCTACATTCTCCAAGGAAAGGGTTTCTGAACTGCTGCAAAGACACAGAAGTTTAGCTCTGGAAGTTGAATGGACACATTGACAACCATTCTGCTAGATAGCTCCGTTTTTGTTTTACAGCAAGGTACTTCTCTTTGGAGCCTGTACTCCCAAGCACTCTGGAATGTCCAAACGCAGCTTTTAGAAGAAACGTGTTTCTTCCTTGCGGAAAGTAAACATAGATGCAACTTCCTAAAAGGGACCAACACACAGCAGATCAGTTTGTACGAAGCGGGTCTTCTGTGTTTTAAACGCATTCTTACTGCTTACTCTTATATGCGTCTCTAGGGCTGGAAATGACTGTTTCTACATTCTCCAAAGAAAGGGTTTCTGAACTGCTGCAAACACACAGACGTTTAGCTCTGGAAGTTGAATGCACACATTGACAACCATTCTGCTAGATAGCTCCGTTTTAGTTTTACAGCAAGGTACTTCTCTTTACAGCCTGTACTCCCAAGCACTCTGGAATGTCCAAACGCAGCTTTTAGAAGAAACGTGTTTCTGCCTCGCTGAATATAAACAGAGATGCAAATTCCTAAAAGGAACCAACACACAGCAGATCAGTTTGTACGAAGCGAGTCTTCTTTGTTTTAAACGCATTCTTACTGCAAACTCTTATATGTGTCTCTAGGGCTGGAAATGACTGTTTCTACATTCTCCAAAGAAAGGGTTTCTGAACTGCTGCAAACACACAGAAGTTTAGCTCTGGAAGTTGAATGCACACATTGACAACCATTCTGCTAGATAGCTCCGTTTTAGTTTTACAGCAAGGTACTTCTCTTTACAGCCTGTACTCCCAAGGTCTCTGGAATGTCCAAACGCAGCTTTTAGAAGAAAAGTGTTTCTACCTCGCTGAATGTAAACATAGATGCAACTTTCTAAAAGGAACCGACACACAGCAGAACAGTTTGTACGAAGCGGGTCTTCTGTGTTTTAAACGCATTCTTACTGCTAACTCTTATATGCATCTCTAGGGCTGGAAATGACTGTTTCTACATTCTCCAAAGAAAGGGTTTCTGAACTGCTGCAAACACACAGCAGTTTAGCTCTGGAAGTTGAATGGACACATTGACAACCATTCTGCTAGATAGCTCCGTTTTAGTTTTACAGCAAGGTACTTCTCTTTACAGCCTGTACTCCCAAGCACTCTGGAATGTCCAAACGCAGCTTTTAGAAGAAACGTGTTTCTGCCTCGCTGAATATAAACAGAGATGCAAATTCCTAAAAGGAACCAACACAGAGCAGATCAGTTTGTACGAAGTGCGTCTTCTTTCTTTTAAACGCATTCTTACTGCAAACTCTTATATGCTTCTCTAGGGCTGGAAATGACTGTTTCTACATTCTACAAACAAAGGGTTTCTGAACTGCTGCAAACACACAGCAGTTTAGCTCTGGAAGTTGAATGCACACATTGACAACCATTCTGTTAGATAGCTCCGTTTTTGTTTTACAGCAACGTACTTCTCTTTACAGCCTGTACTCCCAAGCACTCTGGAATGTCCAAACGCAGCTTTTAGAAGAAACGTGTTTCTACCTCGCTGAATGTAAATATAGATGCAACTACCTAAAAGGAACCAACACACAGCAGATCAGTTTGTACGAAGCGGGTCTTCTGTGTTTTAAACGCATTCTTACTGCTAACTCTTATATGCGTCTCTAGGGCTGGAAATGACTGTTTCTACATTCTCCAAAGAAAGGGTTTCTGAACTGCAGCAAACACAGGGCAGTTTAGCTCTGGAAGTTGAACGCCCACATTGACAACCATTCTGCTAGATAGCTCCGTTTTTGTTTTACAGCAAGGTACTTCTCTTTACAGCTTGTACTCCCAAGCACTCTGGAATGTCCGAACGCAGCTTTTAGAAGAAACGTGTTTCTAACTCGCTGAATGTAAACATAGATGCAACTTCCTAAAAGGAACCAACACAGAGCAGATAAGTTTGTACGAAGCGGGTCTTCTGTGTTTTAAACGCATTCCTACTGCTAACTGTTATATGCGTCTCTAGGGCTGGAAATGACTGTTTCAACATTCTCCAAAGAAAGGGTTTCTGAACTGCTGCAAACACACAGAAGTTTAGCTCTGGAAGTTGAATGCACACATTGACAACCATTCTGCTAGATAGCTCCGTTTTAGTTTTACAGCAAGGTACTTCTCTTTACAGCCTGTACTCCCAAGCACTCTGGAATGTCCAAACGCAGCTTTTAGAAGAAACGTGTTTCTTCCTCGCTGAATGTAAACATAGATGCAACTTCCTAAAAGGAACCAACACACAGCAGATCAGTTTGTACGAAGCGGGTCTTCTGTGTTTTAAACGCATTCTTACTGCTAACTCTTACATGCGTCTCTGGGGCTGGAAATGACTGTTTCTACATTCCCCAAAGAAAGGGTTTCTGAACTGCTGCAAACACACAGCAGTTTAGCTCTGGAAGTTGAATGCACACATTGACAACCATTCTGCTAGATAGCTCCGTTTTAGTTTTACAGCAAGGTACTTCCCTTTACAGCCTGTATTCCCAAGCACTCTGGAATGTCCAAACGCAGCTTTTAGAAGAAACGTGTTTCTGGCTCGCTGAATATAAACATAGATGCAACTTCCTAAAAGGAACCAACACACAGCAGATCAGTTTGTACGAAGAGGTTCTTCTTTGTTTTAAAAGCATTCTTACTGCAAACTCTTATATGATTCTCTAGGGCTGGAAATGACTGTTTCTACATTCTCCAAAGAAAGGGTTTCTGAACTGCTGCAAACACACAGAAGTTTAGCTCTGGAAGTTGAATGCACACATTGACAACCATTCTGCTAGATAGCTCCGTTTTAGTTTTACAGCAAGGTATTTCTCTTTACAGCCTGTACTCCCAAGGTCTCTGGAAGGTCCAAACGCAGCTTTTAGAAGAAAAGTGTTTCTACCTCGCTGAATGTAAACATAGATGCAACTTCCTAAAAGGAACCAACACAGAGCAGATCAGTTTGTACGAAGCGGGTCTTCTGTGTTTTAAATGCATTCTTACTGCTAACTCTTATATGCATCTCTAGGGCTGGAAATGACTGTTTCTACATTCTCCAAAGAAAGGGTTTCTGAACTGCTGCAAACACACAGAAGTTTAGCTCTGGAAGTTGAATGGACACATTGACAACCATTCTCCTAGATAGCTCCGTTTTAGTTTTACAGCAAGGTACTTCTCTTTACAGCCTGTACTCCCAAGCACTCTGGAATGTCCAAACGCAGCTTTTAGAAGAAACGTGTTTCTGCCTCGCTGAATATAAACAGAGATGCAAATTCCTAAAAGGAACCAACACAGAGCAGATCAGTTTGTACGAAGTGCGTCTTCTTTCTTTTAAACGCATTCTTACTGCAAACTCTTATATGCTTTTCTAGGGCTGGAAATGACTGTTTCTACATTCTCCAAAGAAAGGGTTTCTGAACTGCTGCAAACACACAGCAGTTTAGCTCTGGAAGTTGAATGCACACATTGACAACCATTCTGCTAGATAGCTCCGTTTTTGTTTTACAGCAACGTACTTCTCTTTACAGCCTGTACTCCCAAGCACTCTGCAATGTCCAAACGCAGCTCTCAGAAGAAACGTGTTTCTACCTCGTTGAATGTAAACATAGATGAACTTTCTAAAAGGAACCAACACACAGCAGATCAGTTTGTACGAAGCGGGTCTTCTGTGTTTTACGCATTCTTACTGCTAACTCTTATATGCGTCTCTAGGGCTGTAAATGACTGTTTCTGCATTCTCCAAAGAAAGGGTTTCTGAACTGCAGCAAACACACAGCAGTTTAGCTCCGGAAGTTGAATGAACACATTGACAACCATTCTGCTAGATAGCTCCGTTTTAGTTTTACAGCAAAGTATTTCTCTTTACAGCCTGTAATCCCAAGCACTCTGGAATGTCCAAACGCAGCTTTTAGAAGTAACGTGTTCCTGCCTCGCTGAATATAAACATAGATGGAACATCCTAAAAGGAACCAACACAGAGCAGATCAGTTTGTACGAAGAGGTTCTTCTTTGTTTTAAACGCATTCTTACTGCAAACTCTTATATGATTCTCTAGGGCTGGAAATGACTGTTTCTACATTCTCCAAAGAATGGGTTTCTGAACTGCTGCAAACACACATCAGTTTAGCTCTGGAAGTTGAATGCACACATTGACAACCATTCTGCTAGATAGCTCCGTTTTTGTTTTACAACAAGGTACTTCTCTTTACAGCCTGTACTCCCAAGCACTCTGGAATGTCCAAAAGCAGCTTTTAGAAGAAACGTGTTTCTACCTCGCTGAATGTAAACATAGATGCAACTTCCTAAAAGGAACCAACACAGAGCAGATAAGTTTATACGAAGCGGGTCTTCTGTGTTTTAAACGCATTCCAACTGCTAACTGTTATATGCGTCTCTAGGGCTGGAAATGACTGTTTCAACATTCTCCAAAGAAAGGGTTTCTGAACTGCTGCAAACACACAGAAGTTTAGCTCTGGAAGTTGAATGCACACATTGACAACCATTCTGCTAGATAGCTCCGTTTTAGTTTTACAGCAAGGTACTTCTCTTTACAGCCTGTACTCCCAAGCACTCTGGAATGTCCAAACGCAGCTTTTAGAAGAAACGTGTTTCTTCCTCGCTGAATGTAAACATAGATGCAACTTCCTAAAAGGAACCAACACACAGCAGATCAGTTTGTACGAAGTGGGTCTTCTGTGTTTTAAACGCATTCTTACTGCTTACTCTTACATGCGTCTCTGGGGCTGGAAATGACTGTTTCTACATTCTCCAAAGAAAGGGTTTCTGAACTGCTGCAAACACACAGCAGTTTAGCTCTGGAAGTTGAATGCACACATTGACAACCATTCTGCTAGATAGCTCCGTTTTAGTTTTACAGCAAGGTACTTCTCTTTACAGCCTGTATTCCCAAGCACTCTGGAATGTCCAAACGCAGCTTTTAGAAGAAACGTGTTTCTGCCTCGCTGAATATAAACATAGATGCAACTTCCTAAAAGTAACCAACACACAGGAGATCAGTTTGTACGAAGAGGTTCTTCTTTGTTTTAAAAGCATTCTTACTGCAAACTCTTATATGATTCTCTAGGGCTGGAAATGACTGTTTCTACATTCTCCAAAGAAAGGGTTTCTGAACTGCTGCAAACACACAGCAGTTCAGCTCTGGAAGTTGAATGCACACATTGACAACCATTATGCTAGATAGCTCCGTTTTTGTTTTACAGGAAGGTACTTCTCTTTACAGCCTGTACTCCCAAGCACTCTGGAATGTCCAAACGCAGCTTTTAGAAGAAACGTGTTTCTATCTCGCTGAATGTAAACATAGATGCAACTTCCTAAAAGGAACCGACACACAGCAGATCAGTTTGTACCAAGCGGGTCTTCTGTGTTTTAAACGCATTCTTACTGCTAACTCTTATATGCTTCTCTAGGGCTGGAAATGACTGTTTCTACATTCTCCAAAGAAAGGGTTTCTGAACTGCTGCAAACACACATCAGTTTAGCTCTGGAAGTTGAATGCACACATTGACAACCATTCTGCTACATAGCTCCGTTTTTCTTTTACAGCAAGGTACTTCTCTTTACAGCCTGTACTCCCAAGCACTCTGGAATGTCCAAACGCAGCTTTTAGAAGAAACGTGTTTCTGCCTCGCTGAATATAAACAGAGATGCAAATTCCTAAAAGGAACCAACACAGAGCAGATCAGTTTGTACGAAGCGGGTCTTCTGTGTTTTACGCTTTCTTTCTTCTAACTCTTATATGCGTCTCTAGGGCTGGAAATGACTGTTTCTACATTCTCCAAAGAAAGGGTTTCTGAACTGCAGCAAACACAGGGCAGTTTAGCTGTGGAAGTTGAACGCCCACATTGACAACCATTCTGCTAGATAGCTCCGTTTTTGTTTTACAGCAAGGTACTTCTCTTTACAACCTGTATTCCCAAGCACTCTGGAATGTCCAAACGCAGCTTTTAGAAGAAAAGTTTTTCTGCCTCCCTGAATATAAACATAGATGCAACTTCCTAAAAGGAACCAACACAGAGCAGATCAGTTCGTACGAAGTGGGTCTTCTTTGTTTTAAACGCATTCTTACTGCAAACTCTTATATGCTTCTCTAGGGCTGGAAATGACTGTTTCTACATTCTCCAAAGAAAGGGTTTCTTTACTGCTGCAAACACACAGCAGTTTAGCTCTGGAAGTTGAATGCACACATTGACAACCACTCTGCTAGATAGCTCCGTTTTTTTTTACAGCAAGGTACTTCTCTTTACAGCCTGTACTCCCAAGGTCTCTGGAATGTCCAAACGCAGCTTTTAGAAGAAAAGTGTTTCTACCTCGCTGAATGTAAACATAGATGCAACTTTCTAAAAGGAACCGACACACAGCAGAGCAGTTTGTACGAAGCGGGTCTTCTGTGTTTTAAACGCATTCTTACTGCTAACTCTTATATGCATCTCTAGGGCTGGAAATGACTGTTTCTACATTCTCCAAAGAAAGGGTTTCTGAACTGCTGCAAACACACAGAAGTTTAGCTCTGGAAGTTGAATGGACACATTGACAACCATTCTGCTAGATAGCTCCGTTTTAGTTTTACAGCAAGGTACTTCTCTTTACAGCCTGTACTCCCAAGCACTCTGGAATGTCCAAACGCAGCTTTTAGAAGAAACGTGTTTCTGCCTCGCTGAATATAAACAGAGATGCAAATTCCTAAAAGGAACCAACACAGAGCTGATCAGTTTGTACGAAGTGCGTCTTCTTTCTTTTAAACGCATTCTTACTGCAAACTCTTATATGCTTCTCTAGGGCTGGAAATGACTGTTTCTACATTCTCCAAAGAAAGGGTTTCTGAACTGCTGCAAACACACAGCAGTTTAGCTCTGGAAGTTGAATGCACACATTGACAACCATTCTGCTAGATAGCTCCGTTTTTGTTTTACAGCAAGGTACTTCTCTTTACAGCCTGTACTCCCAAGCACTCTGGAATGTCCAAAAGCAGCTTTTAGAAGAAACGTGTTTCTACCTCGCTGAATGTAAACATAGATGCAACTTCCTAAAAGGAACCAACACAGAGCAGATAAGTTTATACGAAGCGGGTCTTCTGTGTTTTAAACGCATTCCTACTGCTAACTGTTATATGCGTCTCTAGGGCTGGAAATGACTGTTTCAACATTCTCCAAAGAAAGGGTTTCTGAACTGCTGCAAACACACAGACGTTTAGCTCTGGATGTTGAATGCACACATTGACAACCATTCTGCTAGATAGCTCCGTTTTTGTTTTACAGTAAGGTACTTCTCTTTACAGCCTGTACTCCCAAGCACTCTGGAATGTCCAAACGCAGCTTTTAGAAGAAACGTGTTTCTAACTCGCTGAATGTAAACATAGATGCAACTTCCTAAAAGGAACCAACACAGAGCAGATAAGTTTGTACGAAGCGGGTCTTCTGTGTTTTAAACGCATTCCTACTGCTAACTGTTATATGCGTCTCTAGGGCTGGAAATGACTGTTTCAACATTCTCCAAAGAAAGGGTTTCTGAACTGCTGCAAACACACAGAAGTTTAGCTCTGGAAGTTGAATGCACACATTGACAACCATTCTGCTAGATAGCTCCGTTTTAGTTTTACAGCAAGGTACTTCTCTTTACAGCCTGTACTCCCAAGGTCTCTGGAATGTCCAAACGCAGCTTTTAGAAGAAAAGTGTTTCTACCTCGCTGAATGTAAACATAGATGCAACTTCCTAAAAGGAACCAACACACAGCAGATCAGTTTGTACGAAGTGGGTCTTCTGTGTTTTAAACGCATTCTTACTGCTTACTCTTACATGCGTCTCTGGGGCTGGAAATGACTGTTTCTACATTCTCCAAAGAAAGGGTTTCTGAACTGCTGCAAACACACAGCAGTTTAGCTCTGGAAGTTGAATGCACACATTGACAACCATTCTGCTAGATAGCTCCGTTTTAGTTTTACAGCAAGGTACTTCTCTTTTCAGCCTGTATTCCCAAGCACTCTGGAATGTCCAAACGCAGCTTTTAGAAGAAACGTGTTTCTGCCTCGCTGAATATAAACATAGATGCAACTTCCTAAAAGTAACCAACACACAGGAGATCAGTTTGTACGAAGAGGTTCTTCTTTGTTTTAAAAGCATTCTTACTGCAAACTCTTATATGATTCTCTAGGGCTGGAAATGACTGTTTCTACATTCTCCAAAGAAAGGGTTTCTGAACTGCTGCAAACACACAGCAGTTCAGCTCTGGAAGTTGAATGGACACATTGACAACCATTCTGCTAGATAGCTCCGTTTTAGTTTTACAGCAAGGTACTTCTCTTTACAGCCTGTACTCCGAAGCAATCTGGAATGTCCAAACGCAGCTTTTAGAAGAAACGTGTTTCTGCCTCGCTGAATATAAACAGAGATGCAAATTCCTAAAAGGAACCAACACAGAGCAGATCAGTTTGTACGAAGTGCGTCTTCTTTCTTTTAAACGCATTCTTACTGCAAACTCTTATATGCTTCTCTAGGGCTGGAAATGACTGTTTCTACATTCTCCAAAGAAAGGGTTTCTGAACTGCTGCAAACACACAGCAGTTTAGCTCTGGAAGTTGAATGCACACATTGACAACCATTCTGCTAGATAGCTCCGTTTTTGTTTTACAGCAACGTACTTCTCTTTACAGCCTGTACTCCCAAGCACTCTGGAATGTCCAAACGCAGCTTTTAGAAGAAACGTGTTTCTACCTCGCTGAATGTAAACATAGATGCAACTTCCTAAAAGGAACCAACACACAGCAGATCAGTTTGTACGAAGCTGGTCTTCTGTGTTTTAAACGCATTCTTACTGCTAACTCTTATATGCGTCTCTAGGGCTGGAAATGACTGTTTCTACATTCTCCAAAGAAAGGGTTTCTGAACTGCAGCAAACACAGGGCAGTTTAGCTCTGGAAGTTGAACGCCCACATTGACAACCATTCTGCTAGATAGCTCCGTTTTTGTTTTACAGCAAGGTACTTCTCTTTACAGCCTGTACTCCCAAGCACTCTGGAATGTCCGAACGCAGCTTTTAGAAGAAACGTGTTTCTTCCTCGCTGAATGTAAATATAGATGCAACTTCCTAAAATGAACCAACACACAGCAGATCAGTTTGTACGAAGCGGGTCTTCTGTGTTTTAAACGCGTTCTTACTGCTAACTCTTATATGCGTCTCTAGGGCTGGAAATGACTGTTTCTACATTCTCCAAAGAAAGGGTTTCTGAACTGCTGCAAACACACAGACGTTTAGCTCTGGATGTTGAATGCACACATTGACAACCATTCTGCTAGATAGCTCCGTTTTTGTTTTACAGTAAGGTACTTCTCTTTACAGCCTGTACTCCCAAGCACTCTGGAATGTCCAAACGCAGCTTTTAGAAGAAACGTGTTTCTAACTCGCTGAATGTAAACATAGATGCAACTTCCTAAAAGGAACCAACACAGAGCAGATAAGTTTGTACGAAGCGGGTCTTCTGTGTTTTAAACGCATTCCTACTGCTAACTGTTATATGCGTCTCTAGGGCTGGAAATGACTGTTTCAACATTCTCCAAAGAAAGGGTTTCTGAACTGCTGCAAACACACAGAAGTTTAGCTCTGGAAGTTGAATGCACACATTGACAACCATTCTGCTAGATAGCTCCGTTTTAGTTTTACAGCAAGGTACTTCTCTTTACAGCCTGTACTCCCAAGCACTCTGGAATGTCCAAACGCAGCTTTCAGAAGAAACGTGTTTCTACCTCGCTGAATTTAAACATAGATGCAACTTTCTAAAAGGAACCAACACACAGCAGATCAGTTTGTACGAAGCGGGTCTTCTGTGTTTAAACGCATTCTTACTGCTAACTCTTATATGCGTCTCTAGGGCTGGAAATGACTGTTTCTGCATTCTCCAAAGAAAGGGTTTCTGAACTGCTGCAAACACACAGCAGTTTAGCTCTGGAAGTTGAATGCACACATTGACAACCATTCTGCTAGATAGCTCCGTTTTAGCTTTACAGCAAGGTATTTCTCTTTACAGCCTGTACTCCCAAGCACTCTGGAATGTCCAAACGCAGCTTTTAGAAGAAACGTGTTTCTGCCTCGCTGAATATAAACATAGATGCAACTTTCTAAAAGGATCCAACACAGAGCAGATCAGTTTGTTCGAAGTGCGCCTTCTTTCTTTTAAACGCATTGTTACTGCAAACTCTTATATGCTTCTCTAGGGCTGGAAATGACTGTTTCTACATTCTCCAAAGAAAGGGTTTCTGAACTGCTGCAAACACACAGCAGTTTAGCTCTGGAAGTTGAATGCACACATTGACAACCATTCTGCTAGATAGCTCCGTTTTAGTTTTACAGCAAGGTACTTCTCTTTACAGCCTGTACTCCCAAGGTCTCTGGAATGTCCAAACGCAGCTTTTAGAAGAAAAGTGTTTCTACCTCGCTGAATGTAAACATAGATGCAACTTTCTAAAAGGAACCGACACACAGCAGAACAGTTTGTACGAAGCGCGTCTTCTGTGTTTTAAACGCATTCTTACTGCTAACTCTTATATGCATCTCTAGGGCTGGAAATGACTGTTTCTACATTCTCCAAAAAAAGGGTTTCTGAACTGCTGCAAACACACAGAAGTTTAGCTCTGGAAGTTGAATGGACACATTGACAACCATTCTGCTAGATAGCTCCGTTTTAGTTTTACAGCAAGGTACTTCTCTTTACAGCCTGTACTCCCAAGCACTCTGGAATGTCCAAACGCAGCTTTTAGAAGAAACGTGTTTCTTCCTCGCTGAATGTAAACATAGATGCAACTTCCTAAAAGGAACCAACACACAGCAGATCAGTTTGTATGAAGTGGGTCTTCTGTGTTTTAAACGCATTCTTACTGCTTACTCTTACATGCGTCTCTGGGGCTGGAAATGACTGTTTCTACATTCTCCAAAGAAAGGGTTTCTGAACTGCTGCAAACACACAGCAGTTTAGCTCTGGAAGTTGAATGCACACATTGACAACCATTCTGCTAGATAGCTCCGTTTTAGTTTTACAGCAAGGTACTTCTCTTTACAGCCTGTATTCCCAAGCACTCTGGAATGTCCAAACGCAGCTTTTAGAAGAAACGTGTTTCTGCCTCGCTGAATATAAACATAGATGCAACTTCCTAAAAGTAACCAACACACAGGAGATCAGTTTGTACGAAGAGGTTCTTCTTTGTTTTAAAAGCATTCTTACTGCAAACTCTTATATGATTCTCTAGGGCTGGAAATGACTGTTTCTACATTCTCCAAAGAAAGGGTTTCTGAACTGCTGCAAACACACAGCAGTTCAGCTCTGGAAGTTGAATGCACACATTGACAACCATTATGCTAGATAGCTCCGTTTTTGTTTTACAGCAAGGTACTTCTCTTTACAGCCTGTACTCCCAAGCACTCTGGAATGTCCAAACGCAGCTTTTAGAAGAAACGTGTTTCTACCTCGCTGAATGTAAACATAGATGCAACTTCCTAAAAGGAACCGACACACAGCAGATCAGTTTGTACCAAGCGGGTCTTCTGTGTTTTAAACGCATTCTTACTGCTAACTCTTATATGCTTCTCTAGGGCTGGAAATGACTGTTTCTACATTCTCCAAAGAAAGGGTTTCTGAACTGCTGCAAACACACATCAGTTTAGCTCTGGAAGTTGAATGCACACATTGACAACCATTCTGCTAGATAGCTCCGTTTTTGTTTTACAGCAAGGTACTTCTCTTTACAGCCTGTACTCCCAAGCACTCTGGAATGTCCAAACGCAGCTTTTAGAAGAAACGTGTTTCTGCCTCGCTGAATATAAACAGAGATGCAAATTCCTAAAAGGAACCAACACAGAGCAGATCAGTTTGTACGAAGCGAGTCTTCTTTGTTTTAAACGCATTCTTACTGCAAACTCTTATATGTGTCTCTAGGGCTGGAAATGACTGTTTCTACATTCACCAAAGAAAGGGTTTCTGAACTGCTGCAAACACACAGAAGTTTAGCTCTGGAAGTTGAATGGACACATTGACAACCATTCTGCTAGATAGCTCCGTTTTAGTTTTACAGCAATGTACTTCTCTTTACAGCCTGTACTCCCAAGGTCTCTGGAATGTCCAAACGCAGCTTTTAGAAGAAAAGTGTTTCTACCTCGCTGAATGTAAACATAGATGCAACTTTCTAAAAGGAACCGACACACAGCAGAACAGTTTGTACGAAGCGCGTCTTCTGTGTTTTAAACGCATTCTTACTGCTAACTCTTATATGCAACTCTAGGGCTGGAAATGACTGTTTCTACATTCTCCAAAAAAACGGTTTCTGAACTGCTGCAAACACACAGAAGTTTAGCTCTGGAAGTTGAATGGACACATTGACAACCATTCTGCTAGATAGCTCCGTTTTAGTTTTACAGCAAGGTACTTCTCTTTACAGCCTGTACTCCGAAGCACTCTGGAATGTCCAAACGCAGCTTTTAGAAGAAACGTGTTTCTGCCTCGCTGAATATAAACAGAGATGCAAATTCCTAAAAGGAACCAACACAGAGCAGATCAGTTTGTACGAAGTGCGTCTTCTTTCTTTTAAACGCATTCTTACTGCAAACTCTTATATGCTTCTCTAGGGCTGGAAATGACTGTTTCTACATTCTCCAAAGAAAGGGTTTCTGAACTGCTGCAAACACACAGCAGTTTAGCTCTGGAAGTTGAATGCACACATTGACAACCATTCTGCTAGATAGCTCCGTTTTTGTTTTACAGCAACGTACTTCTCTTTACAGCCTGTACTCCCAAGCACTCTGGAATGTCCAAACGCAGCTTTTAGAAGAAACGTGTTTCTACCTCGCTGAATGTAAACATAGATGCAACTTCCTAAAAGGAACCAACACACAGCAGATCAGTTTGTACGAAGCTGGTCTTCTGTGTTTTAAACGCATTCTTACTGCTAACTCTTATATGCGTCTCTAGGGCTGGAAATGACTGTTTCTACATTCTCCATAGAAAGGGTTTCTGAACTGCAGCAAACACAGGGCAGTTTAGCTCTGGAAGTTGAACGCCCACATTGACAACCATTCTGCTAGATAGCTCCGTTTTTGTTTTACAGCAAGGTACTTCTCTTTACAGCCTGTACTCCCAAGCACTCTGGAATGTCCGAACGCAGCTTTTAGAAGAAACGTGTTTCTTCCTCGCTGAATGTAAATATAGATGCAACTTCCTAAAATGAACCAACACACAGCAGATCAGTTTGTACGAAGCGGGTCTTCTGTGTTTTAAACGCGTTCTTACTGCTAACTCTTATATGCGTCTCTAGGGCTGGAAATGACTGTTTCTACATTCTCCAAAGAAAGGGTTTCTGAACTGCTGCAAACACACAGACGTTTAGCTCTGGATGTTGAATGCACACATTGACAACCATTCTGCTAGATAGCTCCGTTTTTGTTTTACAGTAAGGTACTTCTCTTTACAGCCTGTACTCCCAAGCACTCTGGAATGTCCAAACGCAGCTTTTAGAAGAAACGTGTTTCTAACTCGCTGAATGTAAACATAGATGCAACTTCCTAAAAGGAACCAACACAGAGCAGATAAGTTTGTACGAAGCGGGTCTTCTGTGTTTTAAACGCATTCCTACTGCTAACTGTTATATGCGTCTCTAGGGCTGGAAATGACTGTTTCAACATTCTCCAAAGAAAGGGTTTCTGAACTGCTGCAAACACACAGAAGTTTAGCTCTGGAAGTTGAATGCACACATTGACAACCATTCTGCTAGATAGCTCCGTTTTAGTTTTACAGCAAGGTACTTCTCTTTACAGCCTGTACTCCCAAGCACTCTGGAATGTCCAAACGCAGCTTTCAGAAGAAACGTGTTTCTACCTCGCTGAATTTAAACATAGATGCAACTTTCTAAAAGGAACCAACACACAGCAGATCAGTTTGTACGAAGCGGGTCTTCTGTGTTTAAACGCATTCTTACTGCTAACTCTTATATGCGTCTCTAGGGCTGGAAATGACTGTTTCTGCATTCTCCAAAGAAAGGGTTTCTGAACTGCTGCAAACACACAGCAGTTTAGCTCTGGAAGTTGAATGCACACATTGACAACCATTCTGCTAGATAGCTCCGTTTTAGCTTTACAGCAAGGTATTTCTCTTTACAGCCTGTACTCCCAAGCACTCTGGAATGTCCAAACGCAGCTTTTAGAAGAAACGTGTTTCTGCCTCGCTAAATATAAACATAGATGCAACTTTCTAAAAGGATCAAACACAGAGCAGATCAGTTTGTTCGAAGTGCGCCTTCTTTCTTTTAAACGCATTGTTACTGCAAACTCTTATATGCTTCTCTAGGGCTGGAAATGACTGTTTCTACATTCTCCAAAGAAAGGGTTTCTGAACTGCTGCAAACACAAAGCAGTTTAGCTCTGGAAGTTGAATGCACACATTGACAACCATTCTGCTAGATAGCTCCGTTTTTGTTTTACAGCAACGTACTTTTCTTTACAGCCTGTACTCCCAAGCACTCTGCAATGTCCAAACGCAGCTTTCAGAAGAAGCGTGTTTCTACCTCGTTGAATGTAAACATAGATGCAACTTCCTAAAAGGAACCAACACAGAGCAGATCAGTTTGTACGAAGCGGGTCTTCTGTGTTTTACGCATTCTTTCTGCTAACTCTTATATGCGTCTCTAGGGCTGGAAATGACTGTTTCTACATTCTCCAAAGAAAGGGTTTCTGAACTGCAGCAAACACAGGGCAGTTTAGCTGTGGAAGTTGAACGCCCACATTGACAACCATTCTGCTAGATAGCTCCGTTTTTGTTTTAGAGCAAGGTACTTCTCTTTACAACCTGTATTCCCAAGCACTCTGGAATGTCCAAACGCAGCTTTTAGAAGAAACGTTTTTCTGCCTCCCTGAATATAAACATAGATGCAACTTCCTAAAAGGAACCAACACAGAGCAGATCAGTTTGTACGAAGCGAGTCTTTTTTGTTTTAAACGCATTCTTACTGCAAACTCTTATATGTGTCTTTAGGGCTGGAAATGACTGTTTCTACATTCTCCAAAGAAAGGGTTTCTGAACTGCTGCAAACACACAGAATTTTAGCTCTGGAAGTTGAATGCACACATTGACAACCATTCTGCTAGATAGCTCCGTTTTAGTTTTACAGCAAGGTACTTCTCTTTACAGCCTGTACTCCCAAGGTCTCTGGAATGTCCAAACGCAGCTTTTAGAAGAAAAGTGTTTCTACCTCGCTGAATGTAAACATACATGCAACTTTCTAAAAGGAACCGACATACAGCAGATCAGTTTGTACGAAGCGAGTCTTCTGTGTTTTAAACGCATTCTTACTGCTAACTCTTATATGCATCTCTAGGGCTGGAAATGACTGTTTCTACATTCTCCAAAGAAAGGGTTTCTGAACTGCTGGAAACACACAGAAGTTTAGCTCTGGAAGTTGAATGGACACATTGACAACCATTCTGCTAGATAGCTCCGTTTTAGTTTTACAGCAAGGTACTTCTCTTTACAGCCTGTACTCCCAAGCACTCTGGAATGTCCAAACGCAGCTTTTAGAAGAAAAGTGTTTCTACCTCGCTGAATGTAAACATAGATGCAACGTACTAAAAGGAACCAACACAGAGCAGATCAGTTTGTACGAAGTGCGTCTTCTTTCTTTTAAACGCATTCTTACTGCAAACTCTTATATGCTTTTCTAGGGCTGGAAATGACTGTTTCTACATTCTCCAAAGAAAGGGTTTCTGAACTGCTGCAAACACACAGCAGTTTAGCTCTGGAAGTTGAATGCACACATTGACAACCATTCTGCTGGATAGCTCCGTTTTTGTTTTACAGCAACGTACTTCTCTTTACAGCCTGTACTCCCAAGCACTCTGCAATGTCCAAACGCAGCTCTCTGAAGAAACGTTTTTCTACCTCGTTGAATGTAAACATAGATGAACTTTCTAAAAGGGACCAACACACAGCAGATCAGTTTGTACGAAGCGGGTCTTCTGTGTTTTACGCATTCTTACTGCTAACTCTTATATGCGTCTCTAGGGCTGAAAATGACTGTTTCTGCATTCTACAAAGAAAGGGTTTCTGAACTGCTGCAAACACACAGCAGGTAAGCTCTGGAAGTTGAATGAAAACATTGACAACCATTCTGCTAGATAGCTCCGTTTTAGTTTTACAGCAAAGTACTTCTCTTTACAGCCTGTAATCCCAAGCACTCTGGAATGTCAAAACGCAGCTTTTAGAAGAAACGTGTTCCTGCCTCGCTGAATATAAACATAGATGGAACATCCTAAAAGGAACCAACACAGAGCAGATCAGTTTGTACGAAGAGGTTCTTCTTTGTTTTAAACGCATTCTTACTGCAAACTCTTATATGATTCTCTAGGGCTGGAAATGACTGTTTCTACATTCTCCAAAGAATGGGTTTCTGAACTGCTGCAAACACACAGCAGTTTAGCTCTGGAAGTTGAATGCACACATTGACAACCATTATGCTAGATAGCTCCGTTTTTGTTTTACAGCAAGGTACTTCTCTTTACAGCCTGTACTCCCAAGCACTCTGGAATGTCCAAACGCAGCTTTTAGAAGAAACGTGTTTCTACCTCGCTGAATGTAAACATAGATGCAACTTCCTAAAAGGAACCAACACACAGCAGATCAGTTTGTACGAAGCGGGACTTCTGTGTTTTAAACGCATTCTTTCTGCTAACTCTTATATGCGTCTCTAGGGCTGAAAGTGACTGCTTCTACATTCTCCAAAGAAAGGGTTTCTGAACTGCTGCAAACACACAGCAGTTTAGCTCTGGAAGTTGAATGCACACACTGACAACCATTCTGATAGATAGCTCCGTTTTGGTTTTACAGCAAGGTATTTCTCTTTACAGCCTGTAATCCCAAGCACTCTGGAATGTCCAAACGCAGCTTTTAGAAGAAACGTGTTTCTGCCTCGCTGAATATAAACATAGATGCAACTTCCTAAAAGGAACCAACACAGAGCAGATCAGTTTGTACGAAGCGAGTCTTCTTTGTTTTAAACGCATTCTTACTGCAAACTCTTATATGCGTCTTTAGGGCTGGAAATAACTGTTTCTACATTCTCCAAGGAAAGGGTTTCTGAACTGCTGCAAACACACAGAAGTTTAGCTCTGGAAGTTGAATGCACACATTGACAACCATTCTGCTAGATAGCTCCGTTTTTGTTTTACAGCAAGGTACTTCTCTTTACAGCCTGTACTCCCAAGCACTCTGGAATGTCCGAACGCAGATTTTAGAAGAAACGTGTTTCTTCCTCGCTGAATGTAAACATACATGCAACTTCCTAAAAGTAACCAACACACAGCAGATCAGTTTGTACGAAGCGGGTCTTCTGTGTTTTAAACGCATTCTTACTGCTAACTCTTATATGAGTCTCTAGGGCTGGAAATGACTGTTTCTACATTCTCCAAAGAAAGGGTTTCTGAACTGCTGCAAACACACAGACGTTTAGCTCTGGATGTTGAATGCACACATTGACAACCATTCTGCTAGATAGCTCCGTTTTTGTTTTACAGCAAGGTAATTCTCTTTACAGCCTGTACTCCCAAGGTCTCTGGAATGTCCAAACGCAGCTTTTAGAAGAAAAGTGTTTCTACCTCGCTGAATGTAAACATAGATGCAACTTCCTAAAAGGAACCAACACAAAGCAGGTCAGTTTGTACGAAGCGGGTCTTCTGTGTTTTAAACGCATTCTTACTGCTAACTCTTATATGCATCTCTAGGGCTGGAAATGACTGTTTCTACATTCTCCAAAGAAAGGGTTTCTGAACTGCTGCAAACACACAGAAGTTTAGCTCTGGAAGGTGAATGGACACATTGACAACCATTCTCCTAGATAGCTCCGTTTTAGTTTTATAGCAAGGTACTTCTCTTTAGAGCCTGTATTCCCAAGCACTCTGGAATGTCCAAACGCAGCTTTTAGAAGAAACGTGTTTCTGCCTCGCTGAATATAAACATAGATGCAACTTCCTAAAAGGAACCAACACAGAGCAGATCAGTTTGTACGAAGCGAGTCTTCTTTGTTTTAAACGCATTCTTACTGCAAACTCTTATATGTGTCTCTAGTGCTGGAAATGACTGTTTCTACATTCTCCAAAGAAAGGGTTTCTGAACTGCTGCAAACACACAGAAGTTTAGCTCTGGAAGTTGAATGCACACATTGACAACCATTCTACTAGATAGCTCCGTTTTAGTTTTACAGCAAGGTACTTCTCTTTACAGCCTGTACTCCCAAGGTCTCTGGAATGTCCAAACGCAGCTTTTAAAAGAAAAGTGTTTCTACCTCGCTGAATGTAAACATAGATGCAACTTCCTAAAAGGAACCAACACAGAGCAGATCAGTTTGTACGAAGCGGGTCTTCTGTGTTTTAAACGCATTCTTACTGCTAACTCTTATATGCATCTCTAGGGCTGGAAATGACTGTTTCTACATTCTCCAAAGAAAGGGTTTCTGAACTGCTGCAAACACACAGAAGTTTAGCTCTGGAAGTTGAATGGACACATTGACAACCATTCTCCTAGATAGCTCCGTTTTAGTTTTACAGCAAGGTACTTCTCTTTACAGCCTTTACTCCCAAGCACTCTGGAATGTCCAAACGCAGCTTTTAGAAGAAACGTGTTTCTACCTCGCTGAATATAAACAGAGATGCAAATTCCTAAAAGGAACCAACACAGAGCAGATCAGTTTGTACGAAGTGCGTCTTCTTTCTTTTAAACGCATTCTTACTGCAAATTCTTATATGCGTCTCTAGGGCTGGAAATGACTGTTTCTACATTCTCCAAAGAAAGGGTTTCTGAACTGCAGCAAACACAGGGCAGTTTAGCTCTGGAAGTTGAACGCCCACATTGACAACCATTCTCTTAGATAGCTCCGTTTCTGTTTTACAGCAAGGTACTTCTCTTTACAGCCTGTATTCCCAAGCACTCTGGAATGTCCAAACGCAGCTTTTAGAAGAAAAGTTTTTCTTCCTCGCTGAATATAAACATAGATGCAACTTCCTCAAAGGAACCAGCACAGAGCAGATCAGTTCGTACGAAGTGGGTCTTCTTTGTTTTAAACGCATTCTTACTGCAAACTCTTATATGCTTCTCTAGGGCTGGAAATGACTGTTTCTACATTCTCCAAAGAAAGGGTTTCTTTACTGCTGCAAACACAGAGCAGTTTAGCTCTGGAAGTTGAATGCACACATTGACAACCATTCTGCTAGATAGCTCCGTTTTTTTTTACAGCAAGGTACTTCTCTTTACAGCCTGTACTCCCAAGCACTCTGGAATGTCCAAACGCAGCTTTTAGAAGAAACGTGTTTCTACCTCGCTGAATGTAAACATACATGCAACTTCCTAAAAGGAACCAAAACACAGCAGATCAGTTTGTACGAAGCGGGTCTTCTGTGTTTTAAACGCATTCTTACTGCTAACTCTTATATGCATCTTTAGGGCTGGAAATAACTGTTTCTACATTCTCCAAGGAAAGGGTTTCTGAACTGCTGCAAAGACACAGAAGTTTAGCTCTGGAAGTTGAATGGACACATTGACAACCATTCTGCTAGATAGCTCCGTTTTTGTTTTACAGCAAGGT
This sequence comes from Saimiri boliviensis, assembly GCF_048565385.1. Taxonomy (NCBI): domain Eukaryota; kingdom Metazoa; phylum Chordata; class Mammalia; order Primates; family Cebidae; genus Saimiri; species Saimiri boliviensis. Next base: position 66,460,098 of record NC_133456.1, read on the forward strand.
ACTTCTCTTTGGAGCCTGTACTCCCAAGCACTCTGGAATGTCCGAACGCAGCTTTTAGAAGAAACGTGTTTCTTCCTCGCGGAAAGTAAACATAGATGCAACTTCCTAAAAGGGACCAACACACAGCAGATCAGTTTGTACGAAGCGGGTCTTCTGTGTTTTAAACGCATTCTTAGTGCTTACTCTTATATGCGTCTCTAGGGCTGGAAATGACTGTTTCTACATTCTCCAAAGAAAGGGTTTCTGAACTGCTGCAAACACACAGACGTTTAGCTCTGGAAGTTGAATGCACACATTGACAACCATTCTGCTAGATAGCTCCGTTTTAGTTTTACAGCAAGGTACTTCTCTTTACAGCCTGTACTCCCAAGCACTCTGGAATGTCCAAACGCAGCTTTTAGAAGAAACGTGTTTCTGCCTCGCTGAATATAAACAGAGATGCAAATTCCTAAAAGGAACCAACACACAGCAGATCAGTTTGTACGAAGCGAGTCTTCTTTGTTTTAAACGCATTCTTACTGCAAACTCTTATATGTGTCTCTAGGGCTGGAAATGACTGTTTCTACATTCTCCAAAGAAAGGGTTTCTGAACTGCTGCAAACACACAGAAGTTTAGCTCTGGAAGTTGAATGCACACATTGACAACCATTCTGCTAGATAGCTCCGTTTTAGTTTTACAGCAAGGTACTTCTCTTTACAGCCTGTACTCCCAAGGTCTCTGGAATGTCCAAACGCAGCTTTTAGAAGAAAAGTGTTTCTACCTCGCTGAATGTAAACATAGATGCAACTTTCTAAAAGGAACCGACACACAGCAGAACAGTTTGTACGAAGCGGGTCTTCTGTGTTTTAAACGCATTCTTACTGCTAACTCTTATATGCATCTCTAGGGCTGGAAATGACTGTTTCTACATTCTCCAAAGAAAGGGTTTCTGAACTGCTGCAAACACACAGCAGTTTAGCTCTGGAAGTTGAATGGACACATTGACAACCATTCTGCTAGATAGCTCCGTTTTAGTTTTACAGCAAGGTACTTCTCTTTACAGCCTGTACTCCCAAGCACTCTGGAATGTCCAAACGCAGCTTTTAGAAGAAACGTGTTTCTGCCTCGCTGAATATAAACAGAGATGCAAATTCCTAAAAGGAACCAACACAGAGCAGATCAGTTTGTACGAAGTGCGTCTTCTTTCTTTTAAACGCATTCTTACTGCAAACTCTTATATGCTTCTCTAGGGCTGGAAATGACTGTTTCTACATTCTACAAACAAAGGGTTTCTGAACTGCTGCAAACACACAGCAGTTTAGCTCTGGAAGTTGAATGCACACATTGACAACCATTCTGTTAGATAGCTCCGTTTTTGTTTTACAGCAACGTACTTGTCTTTACAGCCTGTACTCCCAAGCACTCTGGAATGTCCAAACGCAGCTTTTAGAAGAAACGTGTTTCTACCTCGCTGAATGTAAATATAGATGCAACTACCTAAAAGGAACCAACACACAGCAGATCAGTTTGTACGAAGCGGGTCTTCTGTGTTTTAAACGCATTCTTACTGCTAACTCTTATATGCGTCTCTAGGGCTGGAAATGACTGTTTCTACATTCTCCAAAGAAAGGGTTTCTGAACTGCAGCAAACACAGGGCAGTTTAGCTCTGGAAGTTGAACGCCCACATTGACAACCATTCTGCTAGATAGCTCCGTTTTTGTTTTACAGCAAGGTACTTCTCTTTACAGCTTGTACTCCCAAGCACTCTGGAATGTCCGAACGCAGCTTTTAGAAGAAACGTGTTTCTAACTCGCTGAATGTAAACATAGATGCAACTTCCTAAAAGGAACCAACACAGAGCAGATAAGTTTGTACGAAGCGGGTCTTCTGTGTTTTAAACGCATTCCTACTGCTAACTGTTATATGCGTCTCTAGGGCTGGAAATGACTGTTTCAACATTCTCCAAAGAAAGGGTTTCTGAACTGCTGCAAACACACAGAAGTTTAGCTCTGGAAGTTGAATGCACACATTGACAACCATTCTGCTAGATAGCTCCGTTTTAGTTTTACAGCAAGTTACTTCTCTTTACAGCCTGTACTCCCAAGCACTCTGGAATGTCCAAACGCAGCTTTTAGAAGAAACGTGTTTCTTCCTCGCTGAATGTAAACATAGATGCAACTTCCTAAAAGGAACCAACACACAGCAGATCAGTTTGTACGAAGCGGGTCTTCTGTGTTTTAAACGCATTCTTACTGCTAACTCTTACATGCGTCTCTGGGGCTGGAAATGACTGTTTCTACATTCCCCAAAGAAAGGGTTTCTGAACTGCTGCAAACACACAGCAGTTTAGCTCTGGAAGTTGAATGCACACATTGACAACCATTCTGCTAGATAGCTCCGTTTTAGTTTTACAGCAAGGTACTTCCCTTTACAGCCTGTATTCCCAAGCACTCTGGAATGTCCAAACGCAGCTTTTAGAAGAAACGTGTTTCTGGCTCGCTGAATATAAACATAGATGCAACTTCCTAAAAGGAACCAACACACAGCAGATCAGTTTGTACGAAGAGGTTCTTCTTTGTTTTAAAAGCATTCTTACTGCAAACTCTTATATGATTCTCTAGGGCTGGAAATGACTGTTTCTACATTCTCCAAAGAAAGGGTTTCTGAACTGCTGCAAACACACAGAAGTTTAGCTCTGGAAGTTGAATGCACACATTGACAACCATTCTGCTAGATAGCTCCGTTTTAGTTTTACAGCAAGGTACTTCTCTTTACAGCCTGTACTCCCAAGGTCTCTGGAATGTCCAAACGCAGCTTTTAGAAGAAAAGTGTTTCTACCTCGCTGAATGTAAACATAGATGCAACTTCCTAAAAGTAACCAACACAGAGCAGATCAGTTTGTACGAAGCGGGTCTTCTGTGTTTTAAATGCATTCTTACTGCTAACTCTTATATGCATCTCTAGGGCTGGAAATGACTGTTTCTACATTCTCCAAAGAAAGGGTTTCTGAACTGCTGCAAACACACAGAAGTTTAGCTCTGGAAGTTGAATGGACACATTGACAACCATTCTCCTAGATAGCTCCGTTTTAGTTTTACAGCAAGGTACTTCTCTTTACAGCCTGTACTCCCAAGCACTCTGGAATGTCCAAACGCAGCTTTTAGAAGAAACGTGTTTCTGCCTCGCTGAATATAAACAGAGATGCAAATTCCTAAAAGGAACCAACACAGAGCAGATCAGTTTGTACGAAGTGCGTCTTCTTTCTTTTAAACGCATTCTTACTGCAAACTCTTATATGCTTTTCTAGGGCTGGAAATGACTGTTTCTACATTCTCCAAAGAAAGGGTTTCTGAACTGCTGCAAACACACAGCAGTTTAGCTCTGGAAGTTGAATGCACACATTGACAACCATTCTGCTAGATAGCTCCGTTTTTGTTTTACAGCAACGTACTTCTCTTTACAGCCTGTACTCCCAAGCACTCTGCAATGTCCAAACGCAGCTCTCAGAAGAAACGTGTTTCTACCTCGTTGAATGTAAACATAGATGAACTTTCTAAAAGGAACCAACACACAGCAGATCAGTTTGTACGAAGCGTGTCTTCTGTGTTTTACGCATTCTTACTGCTAACTCTTATATGCGTCTCTAGGGCTGTAAATGACTGTTTCTGCATTCTCCAAAGAAAGGGTTTCTGAACTGCTGCAAACACACAGCAGTTTAGCTCCGGAAGTTGAATGAACACATTGACAACCATTCTGCTAGATAGCTCCGTTTTAGTTTTACAGCAAAGTATTTCTCTTTACAGCCTGTAATCCCAAGCACTCTGGAATGTCCAAACGCAGCTTTTAGAAGAAACGTGTTCCTGCCTCGCTGAATATAAACATAGATGGAACATCCTAAAAGGAACCAACACAGAGCAGATCAGTTTGTACGAAGAGGTTCTTCTTTGTTTTAAACGCATTCTTACTGCAAACTCTTATATGATTCTCTAGGGCTGGAAATGACTGTTTCTACATTCTCCAAAGAATGGGTTTCTGAACTGCTGCAAACACACATCAGTTTAGCTCTGGAAGTTGAATGCACACATTGACAACCATTCTGCTAGATAGCTCCGTTTTTGTTTTACAACAAGGTACTTCTCTTTACAGCCTGTACTCCCAAGCACTCTGGAATGTCCAAAAGCAGCTTTTAGAAGAAACGTGTTTCTACCTCGCTGAATGTAAACATAGATGCAACTTCCTAAAAGGAACCAACACAGAGCAGATAAGTTTATACGAAGCGGGTCTTCTGTGTTTTAAACGCATTCCAACTGCTAACTGTTATATGCGTCTCTAGGGCTGGAAATGACTGTTTCAACATTCTCCAAAGAAAGGGTTTCTGAACTGCTGCAAACACACAGAAGTTTAGCTCTGGAAGTTGAATGCACACATTGACAACCATTCTGCTAGATAGCTCCGTTTTAGTTTTACAGCAAGGTACTTCTCTTTACAGCCTGTACTCCCAAGCACTCTGGAATGTCCAAACGCAGCTTTTAGAAGAAACGTGTTTCTTCCTCGCTGAATGTAAACATAGATGCAACTTCCTAAAAGGAACCAACACACAGCAGATCAGTTTGTACGAAGTGGGTCTTCTGTGTTTTAAACGCATTCTTACTGCTTACTCTTACATGCGTCTCTGGGGCTGGAAATGACTGTTTCTACATTCTCCAAAGAAAGGGTTTCTGAACTGCTGCAAACACACAGCAGTTTAGCTCTGGAAGTTGAATGCACACATTGACAACCATTCTGCTAGATAGCTCCGTTTTAGTTTTACAGCAAGGTACTTCTCTTTACAGCCTGTATTCCCAAGCACTCTGGAATGTCCAAACGCAGCTTTTAGAAGAAACGTGTTTCTGCCTCGCTGAATATAAACATAGATGCAACTTCCTAAAAGTAACCAACACACAGGAGATCAGTTTGTACGAAGAGGTTCTTCTTTGTTTTAAAAGCATTCTTACTGCAAACTCTTATATGATTCTCTAGGGCTGGAAATGACTGTTTCTACATTCTCCAAAGAAAGGGTTTCTGAACTGCTGCAAACACACAGCAGTTCAGCTCTGGAAGTTGAATGCACACATTGACAACCATTATGCTAGATAGCTCCGTTTTTGTTTTACAGGAAGGTACTTCTCTTTACAGCCTGTACTCCCAAGCACTCTGGAATGTCCAAACGCAGCTTTTAGAAGAAACGTGTTTCTATCTCGCTGAATGTAAACATAGATGCAACTTCCTAAAAGGAACCGACACACAGCAGATCAGTTTGTACCAAGCGGGTCTTCTGTGTTTTAAACGCATTCTTACTGCTAACTCTTATATGCTTCTCTAGGGCTGGAAATGACTGTTTCTACATTCTCCAAAGAAAGGGTTTCTGAACTGCTGCAAACACACATCAGTTTAGCTCTGGAAGTTGAATGCACACATTGACAACCATTCTGCTACATAGCTCCGTTTTTGTTTTACAGCAAGGTACTTCTCTTTACAGCCTGTACTCCCAAGCACTCTGGAATGTCCAAACGCAGCTTTTAGAAGAAACGTGTTTCTGCCTCGCTGAATATAAACAGAGATGCAAATTCCTAAAAGGAACCAACACAGAGCAGATCAGTTTGTACGAAGCGGGTCTTCTGTGTTTTACGCTTTCTTTCTTCTAACTCTTATATGCGTCTCTAGGGCTGGAAATGACTGTTTCTACATTCTCCAAAGAAAGGGTTTCTGAACTGCAGCAAACACAGGGCAGTTTAGCTGTGGAAGTTGAACGCCCACATTGACAACCATTCTGCTAGATAGCTCCGTTTTTGTTTTACAGCAAGGTACTTCTCTTTACAGCCTGTACTCCCAAGCACTCTGGAATGTCCAAACGCAGCTTTTAGAAGAAACGTGATTCTACCTCGCTGAATGTAAACATACATGCAACTTCCTAAAAGGAACTAACACACAGCAGATCAGTTTGTACGAAGCGGGTCTTCTGTGTTTTAAACGCATTCTTACTGCTAACTCTTATATGCGTCTTTAGGGCTGGAAATAACTGTTTCTACATTCTCCAAGGAAAGGGTTTCTGAACTGCTGCAAACACACAGAAGTTTAGCTCTGGAAGTTGAATGCACACATTGACAACCATTCTGTTAGATAGCTCCGTTTTTGTTTTACAGCAAGGTACTTCTCTTTACAGCCTGTACTCCCAAGCACACTGGAATGTCCAAACGCAGCTTTTAGAAGAAACGTGTTTTTACCTCGCTGAATGTAAACATAGATGCAACCTACTAAAAGGAACCAAAACACCGCAGATCAGTTTGTACGAAGCGGGTCTTCTGTGTTTTAAACGCATTCTTTCTGCTAACTCTTATATGCGTCTCTAGGGCTGGAAATGACTGTTTCTACATTCTCCAAAGAAAGGGTTTCTGAACTGCTGCAAACACACAGAAGTTTAGCTCTGGAAGTTGAATGCACACATTGACAACCATTCTGATAGATAGCTCCGTTTTGGTTTTACAGCAAGGTAATTCTCTTTACAGCCTGTATTCCCAAGCACTCTGGAATGTCCAAACGCAGCTTTTAGAAGAAACGTGTTTCTGCCTCGCTGAATATAAACATAGATGCAACTTCCTAAAAGGAACCAACACAGAGGAGATCAGTTTGTACGAAGCGAGTCTTCTTTGTTTTAAACGCTTCTTACTGCAAACTCTTATATGTGTCTCTAGGGCTGGAAATGACTGTTTCTACATTCTCCAAAGAAAGGGTTTCTGAACTGCTGCAAACACACAGAAGTTTAGCTCTGGAAGTTGAATGCACACATTGACAACCATTCTGCTAGATAGCTCCGTTTTAGTTTTACAGCAAGGTACTTCTCTTTACAGCCTGTACTCCCAAGGTCTCTGGAATGTCCAAACGCAGCTTTTAGAAGAAAAGTGTTTCTACCTCGCTGAATGTAAACATAGATGCAACTTCCTAAAAGGAACCAACACAGAGCAGATCAGTTTGTACGAAGCGGGTCTTCTTTTTTTAAACGCATTCTTACTGCTAACTCTTATATGCATCTCTAGGGCTGGAAATGACTGTTTCTACATTCTCCAAAGAAAGGGTTTCTGAACTGCTGCAAACACACAGAAGTTTAGCTCTGGAAGTTGAATGGACACATTGACAACCATTCCCCTAGATAGCTCCGTTTTAGTTTTACAGCAAGGTACTTCTCTTTACAGCCTGTACTCCCAAGCACTCTGGAATGTCCAAACGCAGCTTTTAGAAGAAACGTGTTTCTACCTCGCTGAATATAAACAGAGATTCAAATTCCTAAAAGGAACCAACACAGAGCAGATCAGTTTGTACGAAGTGCGTCTTCTTTCTTTTAAACGCATTCTTACTGCAAACTCTTATATGCGTCTCTAGGGCTGGAAATGACTGTTTCTACATTCTCCAAAGAAAGGGTTTCTGAACTGCAGCAAACACAGGGCAGTTTAGCTCTGGAAGTTGAACGCCCACATTGACAACCATTCTGCTAGATAGGTCCGTTTTAGTTTTACAGCAAGGTACTTCTCTTTACAGCCTGTATTCCCAAGCACTCTGGAATGTCCAAACGCAGCTTTTAGAAGAAAAGTTTTTCTTCCTCGCTGAATATAAACATAGATGCAACTTCCTAAAAGGAACCAACACAGAGCAGATCAGTTCGTACGAAGTGGGTCTTCATTGTTTCAAACGGATTCTTACTGCAAACTCTTATATGCTTCTCTAGGGCTGGAAATGACTGTTTCTACATTCTCCAAAGAAAGGGTTTCTTTACTGCTGCAAACACACAGCAGTTTAGCTCTGGAAGTTGAATGCACACATTGACAACCATTCTGCTAGATAGCTCCGTTTTTTTTTACAGCAAGGTACTTCTCTTTACAGCCTGTACTCCCAAGCACTCTGGAATGTCCAAGCGCAGCTTTTAGAAGAAACGTGTTTCTACCTTGCTGAATGTAAACATACATGCAACTTCCTAAAAGGAACCAACACACAGCAGATCAGTTTGTACGAAGCGGGTCTTCTGTGTTTTAAACGCATTCTTACTGCTAACTCTTATATGCGTCTTTAGGGCTGGAAATAACTGTTTCTACATTCTCCAAGGAAAGGGTTTCTGAACTGCCGCAAAGACACAGAAGTTTAGCTCTGGAAGTTGAATGCACACATTGACAACCATTCTGCTAGATAGCTCCGTTTTTGTTTTACAGCAAGGTACTTCTCTTTACAGCCTGTACTCCCAAGCACTCTGGAATGTCCAAACGCAGCTTTTAGAAGAAACGTGTTTCTACCTCGCTGAATATAAACAGAGATGCAAATTCCTAAAAGGAACCAACACAGAGCAGATCAGTTTGTACGAAGTGCGTCTTCTTTCTTTTAAACGCATTCTTACTGCAAACTCTTATATGCGTCTCTAGGGCTGGAAATGACTGTTTCTACATTCTCCAAAGAAAGGGTTTCTGAACTGCAGCAAACACAGGGCAGTTTAGCTCTGGAAGTTGAACGCCCACATTGACAACTATTCTGCTAGATAGCTCCGTTTTTGTTTTACAGCAAGGTACTTCTCTTTACAGCCTGTATTCCCAAGCACTCTGGAATGTCCAAACGCAGCTTTTAGAAGAAACGTGTTTCTGCCTCGCTGAATATAAACAGAGATGCAAATTCCTAAAAGGAACCAACACAGAGCAGATCAGTTTGTACGAAGTGCGTCTTCTTTCTTTTAAACGCATTCTTACTGCAAACTCTTATATGCTTCTCTAGGGCTGGAAATGACTGTTTCTACATTCTCCAAAGAAAGGGTTTCTTTACTGCTGCAAACACACAGCAGTTTAGCTCTGGAAGTTGAATGCACACATTGACAACCATTCTGCTAGATAGCTCCGTTTTTGTTTTACAGCAACGTACTTCTCTTTACAGCCTGTACTCCCAAGCACTCTGGAATGTCCAAACGCAGCTTTTAGAAGAAACGTGTTTCTACCTCGCTGAATGTAAACATAGATGCAACTTCCTAAAAGGAACCAACACACAGCAGATCAGTTTGTACAAAGCGGGTCTTCTGTGTTTTTAACGCATTCTTACTGCTAACTCTTATATGCGTCTCTAGGGCTGGAAATGACTGTTTCTACATTCTCCAAAGAAAGGGTTTCTGAACTGCAGCAAACACAGGGCAGTTTAGCTCTGGAAGTTCAACGCCCACATTGACAACCATTCTGCTAGATAGCTCCGTTTTTGTTTTACAGCAAGGTACTTCTCTTTACAGCCTGTATTCCCAAGCACTCTGGAATGTCCAAACGCAGCTTTTAGAAGAAAAGTTTTTCTGCCTCGCTGAATATAAACATAGATGCAACTTCCTAAAAGGAACCAACACAGAGCAGATCAGTTCGTACGAAGTGGGTCTTCTTTGTTTTAAACGCATTCTTACTGCAAACTCTTATATGCTTCTCTAGGGCTGGAAATGACTGTTTCTACATTCTCCAAAGAAAGGGTTTCTTTACTGCTGCAAACACACAGCAGTTTAGCTCTGGAAGTTGAATGCACATATTGACAACCATTCTGCTAGATAGCTCCGTTTTTTTTTACAGCAAAGTACTTCTCTTTACAGCCTGTACTTTCAAGCACTCTGGAATGTCCAAACGCAGCTTTTAGAAGAAACGTGTTTCTAACTCGCTGAATGTAAACATACATGCAACTTCCTAAAAGGAACCAACACACAGCAGATCAGTTTGTACGAAGCGGGTCTTCTGTGTTTTAAACGCATTCTTACTGCTAACCCTTATATGCGTCTTTAGGGCTGGAAATAACTGTTTCTACATTCTCCAAGGAAAGGGTTTCTGAACTGCTGCAAACACACAGAAGTTTAGCTCTGGAAGTTGAATGCACACATTGACAACCATTCTGCTAGATAGCTCCGTTTTTGTTTTACTGCAAGGTACTTCTCTTTACAGCCTGTACTCCCAAGCACTCTGGAATGTTCGAACGCAGCTTTTAGAAGAAACATGTTTCTTCCTCGCTGAATGTAAACATAGATGCAACTTCCTAAAAGGAACCAACACACAGCAGGTCAGTTTGTACGAAGTGGGTCTTCTGTGTTTTAAACGCATTCTTACTGCTTACTCTTACATGCGTCTCTGGGGCTGGAAATGACTGTTTCTACATTCTCCAAAGAAAGGGTTTCTGAACTGCTGCAAACACACAGCAGTTTAGCTCTGGAAGTTGAAAGCACACATTGACAACCATTCTGCTAGATAGCTCTGTTTTAGTTTTACAGCAAGGTACTTCTCTTTACAGCCTGTATTCCCAAGCACTCTGGAATGTCCAAACGCAGCTTTTAGAAGAAACGTGTTTCTGCCTCGCTGAATATAAACATAGATGCAACTTCCTAAAAGTAACCAACACACAGCAGATCAGTTTGTACGAAGAGGTTCTTCTTTGTTTTAAAAGCATTCTTACTGCAAACTCTTATATGATTCTCTAGGGCTGGAAATGACTGTTTCTACATTCTCCAAAGAAAGGGTTTCTGAACTGCTGCAAATACACAGCAGTTCAGCTCTGGAAGTTGAATGCACACATTGACAACCATTCTGCTAGATAGCTCCGTTTTTGTTTTACAGCAAGGTACTTCTCTTTACAGCCTGTACTCCCAAGCACTCTGGAATGTCCAAACGCAGCTTTTAGAAGAAATGTGTTTCTACCTCGCTGAATGTAAACATAGATGCAACCTACTAAAAGGAACCAAAACACCGCAGATCAGTTTGTACGAAGCGGGTCTTCTGTGTTTTAAACGCATTCTTTCTGCTAACTCTTATATGCGTCTCTAGGGCTGGAAATGACTGTTTCTACATTCTCCAAAGAAAGGGTTTCTGAACTGCTGCAAACACACAGAAGTTTAGCTCTGGAAGTTGAATGCACACATTGACAACCATTCTGATAGATAGCTCCGTTTTGGTTTTACAGCAAGGTACTTCTCTTTACAGCCTGTATTCCCAAGCACTCTGGAATGTCCAAACGCAGCTTTTAGAAGAAACGTGTTTCTGCCTCGCTGAATATAAACATAGATGCAACATCCTAAAAGGAACCAACACAGAGCAGATCAGTTTGTACGAAGCGAGTCTTCTTTGTTTTAAACGCATTCTTACTGCAAACTCTTATATGTGTCTCTAGGGCTGGAAATGACTGTTTCTACATTCTCCAAAGAAAGGGTTTCTGAACTGCTGCAAACACACAGAAGTTTAGCTCTGGAAGTTGAATGCACACATTGACAACCATTCTGCTAGATAGCTCCGTTTTAGTTTTACAGCAAGGTACTTCTCTTTACAGCCTGTACTCCCAAGCACTCTGGAATGTCCAAACGCAACTTTTAGAATAAACGTGTTTCTACCTCTCTGAATGTAAACATAGATGCAACCTCATAAAAGGAACCAAGACACAGCAGATCAGTTTGTACGAAGCGGGTCTTCTGTGTTTTAAACGCATTCTTACTGCTAAATCTTATATGCGTCTCTAGGGCTGGAAATGATTGTTTCTACATTCTCCAAAGAAAGGGTTTCTGAACTGCTGCAAACATACATCAGTTTACCTCTGGAAGGTGAATGCACACGTTGACAGCCATTCTGCTAGATAGCTTTGTTTTTGTTTTAGAGCAATGTACTTCTCTTTACAGCCTGTGCTGCCATCCACTCTGGAATGTTCAAACGACGTTTTTAGAAGACACGTGTTTCTGCTTCGCTGAATCTAAACATAGATGCAACTTCCTAAAAGGAACCAAAACACAGCAGATCAGTTTGTACGAAGCGGGTCTTCTTTGTTTTAAACGCATTCTTACTGCTAACTCTTATATGCGTCTCTAGGGCTGGAAATGACTGTTTCTACATTCTCCAAAGAAAGGGTTTCTGAACTGCTGCAAACACACAGCAGTTTAGCTCTGGAAGTTGAATGCACACATTGACAATCATTCTGCTAGATAGCTCCATTTTTGTTTTACAGCAAGCTACTTCTCTTTACAGCCAGTATTCCCAAGCACTCTGGAATGTCCAAACGCAGCTTTTAGAAGAAACGTGTTTCTGCCTCGCTGAATATAAACATAGATGCAACTTCCTAAAAGGAACAAACACAGAGCAGATCAGTTTGTACGAAGCAGGTCTTCTTTCTTTTAAACGCATTCTTACAGCTAACTCTTATATGCTTCTGTAGGGCTGAAAATGACAGTTTCTACATTCTCCAAAGAAAGGGTTTCTGAACTGCGACAAACACACAGCAGTTTAGATCTGGAAGTTGAATGCACGCATTGACAAGCATTCTGCTAGATAGCTCCGTTTTAGTTTTAAAGCATGGTACTTCTCTTTACAGCCTGTACTTCCAAGCACTTTGGAATGTCCAAACGCAGCTTTTAGAAGAAACGTGTTTCTACCTCCCTAATGTAAACATAAATGCAACTTCCTAAAAGGAACCAATACACAGCAGATCAGTTTGTACGATGCGGGTCTTCTGTGTTTTTAACGCATTCTTACTGCTAACTCTTTTATGCGTCTCTAGGGCTGTAAATGACTGTTTCTACATTCTCCAAAGAAAGGGTTTCTGAACTGCTGCAAACACACAGAAGTTTAGCTCTGGAAGTTGAATGCACACATTGACAACCATTCTGCTAGATAGCTCCGTTTTTGTTTTACAGCAAGGTACTTCTCTTTACAGCCTGTACTCCCAAGTACTCTGGAATGTCCAAACGCAGCTTTTAGAAGAAACGTGTTTCTACCTCGCTGAATGTAAACATAGATGCAACTTCCTAAAAGGAATCAACACACAGCAGATCAGTTTGTACGAAACGGGTCTTCTGTGTTTTAAACGCATTCTTACTGCTAACTCTTATATGCGTCTCCAGGGCTGGAAATGACTGCTTCTACATTCTCCAAAGAAAGGGTTTCTGAACTGCTGCAAACACACAGCAGTTTAGCTCTGGAAGTTGAATGCACACATTGACAACCATTCTGATAGATAGCTCCGTTTTGGTTTTACAGCAAGGTACTTCTCTTTACAGCCTGTATTCCCAAGCACTCTGGAATGTCCAAACGCAGCTTTTAGAAGAAACGTGTTTCTGCCTCGCTGAATATAAACATAGATGCAACTTCCTAAAAGGAACCAACACAGAGCAGATCAGTTTGTACGAAGCGAGTCTTCTTTGTTTTAAACGCATTCTTACTGCAAACTCTTATATGTGTCTCTAGGGCTGGAAATGACTGTTTCTAAATTCTCCAAAGAAAGGGTTTCTGAACTGCTGCAAACACACAGAAGTTTAGCTCTGTAAGTTGAATGCACACATTGACAACCATTCTGCTAGATAGTTCCGTTTTAGTTTTACAGCAAGGTACTTCTCTTTACAGCCTGTACTCCCAAGGTCTCTGGAATGTCCAAACGCAGCTTTTAGAAGAAAAGTGTTTCTACCTCGCTGAATGTAAACATAGATGCAACTTCCTAAGAGGAACCAACAAACAGCATATCAGTTTGTACGAAACGGGTCTTCTGTGTTTTAAACGCATTCTTACTGCTAACTCCTATATGCGTCTCTAGGGCTGGAAATGACTGTTTCTACATTCTCCAAAGAAAGGGTTTCTGAACTGCTGCAAACACACAGAAGTTTAGCTCTGGAAGTTGAATGGACACATTGACAACCATTCTGCTAGATAGCTCCGTTTTAGTTTTACAGCAAGGTACTTCTCTTTACAGCCTGTACTCCCAAGCACTCTGGAATGTCCAAACGCAGCTTTTAGAAGAAACGTGTTTCTGCCTCGCTGAATATAAACAGAGATGCAAATTCCTAAAAGGAACCAACACAGAGCAGATCAGTTTGTACGAAGGGCGTCTTCTTTCTTTTAAACGCATTCTTACTGCAAACTCTTATATGCTTCTCTAGGGCTGGAAATGACTGTTTCTGCATTCTCCAAAGAAAGGGTTTCTGAACTGCTGCAAACACACAGCAGTTTAGCTCTGGAAGTTGAATGCACACATTGACAACCATTCTGCTAGATAGCTCCGTTTTTGTTTTACAGCAAGGTACTTCTCTTTACAGCCTGTACTCCCAAGCACTCTGGAATGTCCAAACGTAGCTTTTAGAAGAAACGTGTTTCTACCTCGCTGAATGTAAACATAGATGCAACTTCCTAAAAGGAACCAACACAGAGCAGATCAGTTTGTACGATGCGGGTCTTCTGTGTTTTAAACGCATTCTTACTGCTAACTGTTATATGCGTCTCTAGGGCTGGAAATGACTGTTTCAACATTCTCCAAAGAAAGGGTTCCTGAACTGCTGCAAACACACATCAGTTTAGCTCTGGAAGTTGAATGAACACATTGACAACCATTCTGCTAGATAGCTCCGTTTTTGTTTTACAGCAAGGTACTTCTCTTTACAGCCTGTACTCCCAAGCACTTTGGAATGTCCAAACGCAGCTTTTAGAAGAAACGTGTTTCTACCTCCCTAATGTAAACATAAATGTAACTTCCTAAAAGGAACCAACACACAGCAGATCAGTTTGTACGAAGCGGGTCTTCTGTGTTTTAAACGCATTCTTTCTGCTAACTCTTATATGCGTCTCTAGGGCTGGAAATGACTGTTTCTACATTCTCCAAAGAAAGGGTTTCTGAACTGCTGCAAACACACAGAAGTTTAGCTCTGGAAGTTGAATGCACACATTGACAACCATTCTGATAGATAGCTCCGTTTTGGTTTTACAGCAAGGTAATTCTCTTTACAGCCTGTATTCCCAAGCACTCTGGAATGTCCAAACGCAGCTTTTAGAAGAAACGTGTTTCTGCCTCGCTGAATATAAACATAGATGCAACTTCCTAAAAGGAACCAACACAGAGGAGATCAGTTTGTACGAAGCGAGTCTTCTTTGTTTTAAACGCTTCTTACTGCAAACTCTTATATGTGTCTCTAGGGCTGGAAATGACTGTTTCTACATTCTCCAAAGAAAGGGTTTCTGAACTGCTGCAAACACACAGAAGTTTAGCTCTGGAAGTTGAATGCACACATTGACAACCATTCTGCTAGATAGCTCCGTTTTAGTTTTACAGCAAGGTACTTCTCTTTACAGCCTGTACTCCCAAGGTCTCTGGAATGTCCAAACGCAGCTTTTAGAAGAAAAGTGTTTCTACCTCGCTGAATGTAAACATAGATGCAACTTCCTAAAAGGAACCAACACAGAGCAGATCAGTTTGTACGAAGCGGGTCTTCTTTTTTTAAACGCATTCTTACTGCTAACTCTTATATGCATCTCTAGGGCTGGAAATGACTGTTTCTACATTCTCCAAAGAAAGGGTTTCTGAACTGCTGCAAACACACAGAAGTTTAGCTCTGGAAGTTGAATGGACACATTGACAACCATTCCCCTAGATAGCTCCGTTTTAGTTTTACAGCAAGGTACTTCTCTTTACAGCCTGTACTCCCAAGCACTCTGGAATGTCCAAACGCAGCTTTTAGAAGAAACGTGTTTCTACCTCGCTGAATATAAACAGAGATTCAAATTCCTAAAAGGAACCAACACAGAGCAGATCAGTTTGTACGAAGTGCGTCTTCTTTCTTTTAAACGCATTCTTACTGCAAACTCTTATATGCGTCTCTAGGGCTGGAAATGACTGTTTCTACATTCTCCAAAGAAAGGGTTTCTGAACTGCAGCAAACACAGGGCAGTTTAGCTCTGGAAGTTGAACGCCCACATTGACAACCATTCTGCTAGATAGGTCCGTTTTAGTTTTACAGCAAGGTACTTCTCTTTACAGCCTGTATTCCCAAGCACTCTGGAATGTCCAAACGCAGCTTTTAGAAGAAAAGTTTTTCTTCCTCGCTGAATATAAACATAGATGCAACTTCCTAAAAGGAACCAACACAGAGCAGATCAGTTCGTACGAAGTGGGTCTTCATTGTTTCAAACGGATTCTTACTGCAAACTCTTATATGCTTCTCTAGGGCTGGAAATGACTGTTTCTACATTCTCCAAAGAAAGGGTTTCTTTACTGCTGCAAACACACAGCAGTTTAGCTCTGGAAGTTGAATGCACACATTGACAACCATTCTGCTAGATAGCTCCGTTTTTTTTTACAGCAAGGTACTTCTCTTTACAGCCTGTACTCCCAAGCACTCTGGAATGTCCAAGCGCAGCTTTTAGAAGAAACGTGTTTCTACCTTGCTGAATGTAAACATACATGCAACTTCCTAAAAGGAACCAACACACAGCAGATCAGTTTGTACGAAGCGGGTCTTCTGTGTTTTAAACGCATTCTTACTGCTAACTCTTATATGCGTCTTTAGGGCTGGAAATAACTGTTTCTACATTCTCCAAGGAAAGGGTTTCTGAACTGCCGCAAAGACACAGAAGTTTAGCTCTGGAAGTTGAATGCACACATTGACAACCATTCTGCTAGATAGCTCCGTTTTTGTTTTACAGCAAGGTACTTCTCTTTACAGCCTGTACTCCCAAGCACTCTGGAATGTCCAAACGCAGCTTTTAGAAGAAACGTGTTTCTACCTCGCTGAATATAAACAGAGATGCAAATTCCTAAAAGGAACCAACACAGAGCAGATCAGTTTGTACGAAGTGCGTCTTCTTTCTTTTAAACGCATTCTTACTGCAAACTCTTATATGCGTCTCTAGGGCTGGAAATGACTGTTTCTACATTCTCCAAAGAAAGGGTTTCTGAACTGCAGCAAACACAGGGCAGTTTAGCTCTGGAAGTTGAACGCCCACATTGACAACTATTCTGCTAGATAGCTCCGTTTTTGTTTTACAGCAAGGTACTTCTCTTTACAGCCTGTATTCCCAAGCACTCTGGAATGTCCAAACGCAGCTTTTAGAAGAAACGTGTTTCTGCCTCGCTGAATATAAACAGAGATGCAAATTCCTAAAAGGAACCAACACAGAGCAGATCAGTTTGTACGAAGTGCGTCTTCTTTCTTTTAAACGCATTCTTACTGCAAACTCTTATATGCTTCTCTAGGGCTGGAAATGACTGTTTCTACATTCTCCAAAGAAAGGGTTTCTTTACTGCTGCAAACACACAGCAGTTTAGCTCTGGAAGTTGAATGCACACATTGACAACCATTCTGCTAGATAGCTCCGTTTTTGTTTTACAGCAACGTACTTCTCTTTACAGCCTGTACTCCCAAGCACTCTGGAATGTCCAAACGCAGCTTTTAGAAGAAACGTGTTTCTACCTCGCTGAATGTAAACATAGATGCAACTTCCTAAAAGGAACCAACACACAGCAGATCAGTTTGTACAAAGCGGGTCTTCTGTGTTTTTAACGCATTCTTACTGCTAACTCTTATATGCGTCTCTAGGGCTGGAAATGACTGTTTCTACATTCTCCAAAGAAAGGGTTTCTGAACTGCAGCAAACACAGGGCAGTTTAGCTCTGGAAGTTCAACGCCCACATTGACAACCATTCTGCTAGATAGCTCCGTTTTTGTTTTACAGCAAGGTACTTCTCTTTACAGCCTGTATTCCCAAGCACTCTGGAATGTCCAAACGCAGCTTTTAGAAGAAAAGTTTTTCTGCCTCGCTGAATATAAACATAGATGCAACTTCCTAAAAGGAACCAACACAGAGCAGATCAGTTCGTACGAAGTGGGTCTTCTTTGTTTTAAACGCATTCTTACTGCAAACTCTTATATGCTTCTCTAGGGCTGGAAATGACTGTTTCTACATTCTCCAAAGAAAGAGTTTCTTTACTGCTGCAAACACACAGCAGTTTAGCTCTGGAAGTTGAATGCACATATTGACAACCATTCTGCTAGATAGCTCCGTTTTTTTTTACAGCAAAGTACTTCTCTTTACAGCCTGTACTTTCAAGCACTCTGGAATGTCCAAACGCAGCTTTTAGAAGAAACGTGTTTCTAACTCGCTGAATGTAAACATACATGCAACTTCCTAAAAGGAACCAACACACAGCAGATCAGTTTGTACGAAGCGGGTCTTCTGTGTTTTAAACGCATTCTTACTGCTAACCCTTATATGCGTCTTTAGGGCTGGAAATAACTGTTTCTACATTCTCCAAGGAAAGGGTTTCTGAACTGCTGCAAACACACAGAAGTTTAGCTCTGGAAGTTGAATGCACACATTGACAACCATTCTGCTAGATAGCTCCGTTTTTGTTTTACTGCAAGGTACTTCTCTTTACAGCCTGTACTCCCAAGCACTCTGGAATGTTCGAACGCAGCTTTTAGAAGAAACATGTTTCTTCCTCGCTGAATGTAAACATAGATGCAACTTCCTAAAAGGAACCAACACACAGCAGGTCAGTTTGTACGAAGTGGGTCTTCTGTGTTTTAAACGCATTCTTACTGCTTACTCTTACATGCGTCTCTGGGGCTGGAAATGACTGTTTCTACATTCTCCAAAGAAAGGGTTTCTGAACTGCTGCAAACACACAGCAGTTTAGCTCTGGAAGTTGAAAGCACACATTGACAACCATTCTGCTAGATAGCTCTGTTTTAGTTTTACAGCAAGGTACTTCTCTTTACAGCCTGTATTCCCAAGCACTCTGGAATGTCCAAACGCAGCTTTTAGAAGAAACGTGTTTCTGCCTCGCTGAATATAAACATAGATGCAACTTCCTAAAAGTAACCAACACACAGCAGATCAGTTTGTACGAAGAGGTTCTTCTTTGTTTTAAAAGCATTCTTACTGCAAACTCTTATATGATTCTCTAGGGCTGGAAATGACTGTTTCTACATTCTCCAAAGAAAGGGTTTCTGAACTGCTGCAAATACACAGCAGTTCAGCTCTGGAAGTTGAATGCACACATTGACAACCATTCTGCTAGATAGCTCCGTTTTTGTTTTACAGCAAGGTACTTCTCTTTACAGCCTGTACTCCCAAGCACTCTGGAATGTCCAAACGCAGCTTTTAGAAGAAATGTGTTTCTACCTCGCTGAATGTAAACATAGATGCAACCTACTAAAAGGAACCAAAACACCGCAGATCAGTTTGTACGAAGCGGGTCTTCTGTGTTTTAAACGCATTCTTTCTGCTAACTCTTATATGCGTCTCTAGGGCTGGAAATGACTGTTTCTACATTCTCCAAAGAAAGGGTTTCTGAACTGCTGCAAACACACAGAAGTTTAGCTCTGGAAGTTGAATGCACACATTGACAACCATTCTGATAGATAGCTCCGTTTTGGTTTTACAGCAAGGTACTTCTCTTTACAGCCTGTATTCCCAAGCACTCTGGAATGTCCAAACGCAGCTTTTAGAAGAAACGTGTTTCTGCCTCGCTGAATATAAACATAGATGCAACATCCTAAAAGGAACCAACACAGAGCAGATCAGTTTGTACGAAGCGAGTCTTCTTTGTTTTAAACGCATTCTTACTGCAAACTCTTATATGTGTCTCTAGGGCTGGAAATGACTGTTTCTACATTCTCCAAAGAAAGGGTTTCTGAACTGCTGCAAACACACAGAAGTTTAGCTCTGGAAGTTGAATGCACACATTGACAACCATTCTGCTAGATAGCTCCGTTTTAGTTTTACAGCAAGGTACTTCTCTTTACAGCCTGTACTCCCAAGCACTCTGGAATGTCCAAACGCAACTTTTAGAATAAACGTGTTTCTACCTCTCTGAATGTAAACATAGATGCAACCTCATAAAAGGAACCAAGACACAGCAGATCAGTTTGTACGAAGCGGGTCTTCTGTGTTTTAAACGCATTCTTACTGCTAAATCTTATATGCGTCTCTAGGGCTGGAAATGATTGTTTCTACATTCTCCAAAGAAAGGGTTTCTGAACTGCTGCAAACATACATCAGTTTACCTCTGGAAGGTGAATGCACACGTTGACAGCCATTCTGCTAGATAGCTTTGTTTTTGTTTTAGAGCAATGTACTTCTCTTTACAGCCTGTGCTGCCATCCACTCTGGAATGTTCAAACGACGTTTTTAGAAGACACGTGTTTCTGCTTCGCTGAATCTAAACATAGATGCAACTTCCTAAAAGGAACCAAAACACAGCAGATCAGTTTGTACGAAGCGGGTCTTCTTTGTTTTAAACGCATTCTTACTGCTAACTCTTATATGCGTCTCTAGGGCTGGAAATGACTGTTTCTACATTCTCCAAAGAAAGGGTTTCTGAACTGCTGCAAACACACAGCAGTTTAGCTCTGGAAGTTGAATGCACACATTGACAATCATTCTGCTAGATAGCTCCATTTTTGTTTTACAGCAAGCTACTTCTCTTTACAGCCAGTATTCCCAAGCACTCTGGAATGTCCAAACGCAGCTTTTAGAAGAAACGTGTTTCTGCCTCGCTGAATATAAACATAGATGCAACTTCCTAAAAGGAACAAACACAGAGCAGATCAGTTTGTACGAAGCAGGTCTTCTTTCTTTTAAACGCATTCTTACAGCTAACTCTTATATGCTTCTGTAGGGCTGAAAATGACAGTTTCTACATTCTCCAAAGAAAGGGTTTCTGAACTGCGACAAACACACAGCAGTTTAGATCTGGAAGTTGAATGCACGCATTGACAAGCATTCTGCTAGATAGCTCCGTTTTAGTTTTAAAGCATGGTACTTCTCTTTACAGCCTGTACTTCCAAGCACTTTGGAATGTCCAAACGCAGCTTTTAGAAGAAACGTGTTTCTACCTCCCTAATGTAAACATAAATGCAACTTCCTAAAAGGAACCAATACACAGCAGATCAGTTTGTACGATGCGGGTCTTCTGTGTTTTTAACGCATTCTTACTGCTAACTCTTTTATGCGTCTCTAGGGCTGTAAATGACTGTTTCTACATTCTCCAAAGAAAGGGTTTCTGAACTGCTGCAAACACACAGAAGTTTAGCTCTGGAAGTTGAATGCACACATTGACAACCATTCTGCTAGATAGCTCCGTTTTTGTTTTACAGCAAGGTACTTCTCTTTACAGCCTGTACTCCCAAGTACTCTGGAATGTCCAAACGCAGCTTTTAGAAGAAACGTGTTTCTACCTCGCTGAATGTAAACATAGATGCAACTTCCTAAAAGGAATCAACACACAGCAGATCAGTTTGTACGAAACGGGTCTTCTGTGTTTTAAACGCATTCTTACTGCTAACTCTTATATGCGTCTCCAGGGCTGGAAATGACTGCTTCTACATTCTCCAAAGAAAGGGTTTCTGAACTGCTGCAAACACACAGCAGTTTAGCTCTGGAAGTTGAATGCACACATTGACAACCATTCTGATAGATAGCTCCGTTTTGGTTTTACAGCAAGGTACTTCTCTTTACAGCCTGTATTCCCAAGCACTCTGGAATGTCCAAACGCAGCTTTTAGAAGAAACGTGTTTCTGCCTCGCTGAATATAAACATAGATGCAACTTCCTAAAAGGAACCAACACAGAGCAGATCAGTTTGTACGAAGCGAGTCTTCTTTGTTTTAAACGCATTCTTACTGCAAACTCTTATATGTGTCTCTAGGGCTGGAAATGACTGTTTCTAAATTCTCCAAAGAAAGGGTTTCTGAACTGCTGCAAACACACAGAAGTTTAGCTCTGTAAGTTGAATGCACACATTGACAACCATTCTGCTAGATAGTTCCGTTTTAGTTTTACAGCAAGGTACTTCTCTTTACAGCCTGTACTCCCAAGGTCTCTGGAATGTCCAAACGCAGCTTTTAGAAGAAAAGTGTTTCTACCTCGCTGAATGTAAACATAGATGCAACTTCCTAAGAGGAACCAACAAACAGCATATCAGTTTGTACGAAACGGGTCTTCTGTGTTTTAAACGCATTCTTACTGCTAACTCCTATATGCGTCTCTAGGGCTGGAAATGACTGTTTCTACATTCTCCAAAGAAAGGGTTTCTGAACTGCTGCAAACACACAGAAGTTTAGCTCTGGAAGTTGAATGGACACATTGACAACCATTCTGCTAGATAGCTCCGTTTTAGTTTTACAGCAAGGTACTTCTCTTTACAGCCTGTACTCCCAAGCACTCTGGAATGTCCAAACGCAGCTTTTAGAAGAAACGTGTTTCTGCCTCGCTGAATATAAACAGAGATGCAAATTCCTAAAAGGAACCAACACAGAGCAGATCAGTTTGTACGAAGGGCGTCTTCTTTCTTTTAAACGCATTCTTACTGCAAACTCTTATATGCTTCTCTAGGGCTGGAAATGACTGTTTCTGCATTCTCCAAAGAAAGGGTTTCTGAACTGCTGCAAACACACAGCAGTTTAGCTCTGGAAGTTGAATGCACACATTGACAACCATTCTGCTAGATAGCTCCGTTTTTGTTTTACAGCAAGGTACTTCTCTTTACAGCCTGTACTCCCAAGCACTCTGGAATGTCCAAACGTAGCTTTTAGAAGAAACGTGTTTCTACCTCGCTGAATGTAAACATAGATGCAACTTCCTAAAAGGAACCAACACAGAGCAGATCAGTTTGTACGATGCGGGTCTTCTGTGTTTTAAACGCATTCTTACTGCTAACTGTTATATGCGTCTCTAGGGCTGGAAATGACTGTTTCAACATTCTCCAAAGAAAGGGTTCCTGAACTGCTGCAAACACACATCAGTTTAGCTCTGGAAGTTGAATGAACACATTGACAACCATTCTGCTAGATAGCTCCGTTTTTGTTTTACAGCAAGGTACTTCTCTTTACAGCCTGTACTCCCAAGCACTTTGGAATGTCCAAACGCAGCTTTTAGAAGAAACGTGTTTCTACCTCCCTAATGTAAACATAAATGTAACTTCCTAAAAGGAACCAACACACAGCAGATCAGTTTGTACGAATCGGGTCTTCTGTGTTTTAAACGCATTCTTACTGCTAACTCTTATATGCGTCTCTAGGGCTGGAAATGACTGTTTCTACATTCTCCAAAGAAAGGATTTCTGAACTGCTGCAAACACACAGAAGTTTAGCTCTGGAAGTTGAATGCACACATTGACAACCATTCTGCTAGATAGCTCCGTTTTTGTTTTTCAGCAAGGTACTTCTCTTTACAGCCTGTACTCCCAAGCAATCTGGAATGTCCAAACGCAGCTTATAGAAGAAACGTGTTTCTACCTCGCTGAATGTAAACATAGATGCAACTTCCTAAAAGGAATCAACACACAGCAGATCAGTTTGTACGAAACGGGTCTTCTGTGTTTAAACGCATTCTTACTGCTAACTCTTATATGCGTCTCTAGGGCTGGAAATGACTGTTTCTACATTCTCCAAAGAAAGGGTTTCTGAACTGCTGCAAAAACACAGCAGTTTAGCTCTGGAATTTGAATGCACACATTGACAACCATTCTGATAGATAGCTCCGTTTTTGTTTTACAGCAAGGTACTTCTCTTTACAGCCTGTATTCCCAAGCACTCTGGAATGTCCAAACGCAGCTTTTAGAAGAAACGTGTTTCTGCCTCGCTGAATATAAACATAGATGCAACTTCCTAAAAGGAACCAACACAGAGCAGATCAGTTTGTACGAAGCGAGTCTTCTTAGTTTTAAACGCATTCGTACTGCAAACTCTCATATGTTTCTCTAGGGCTGGAAATGACTGTTTCTAAATTCTCCAAAGAAAGGGTTTCTGAACTGCTGCAAACACACAGAAGTTTAGCTCTGGAAGTTGAATGCACACCTTGACAACCATTCTGCTAGATAGCTCCGTTTTAGTTTTACAGCAAGGTACTTCTCTTTACAGCCTGTACTCCCAAGGTCTCTGGAATGTCCAAACGCAGCTTTTAGAAGAAAAGTGTTTCTACCTCGCTGAATGTAAACATAGATGCAACTTCCTAAAAGGAACCAACACACAGCAGATCAGTTTGTACGAAACGCGTCTTCTGTGTTTTAAACGCATTCTTACTGCTAACTCTTATATGCGTCTCTAGGGCTGGAAATGACTGTTTCTACATTCTCCAAAGAAAGGGTTTCTGAACTGCTGCAAACACACAGAAGTTTAGCTCTGGAAGTTGAATGGACACATTGACAACCATTCTGCTAGATAGCTCCGTTTTAGTTTTACAGCAAGGTACTTCTCTTTACAGCCTGTATTCCAAAGCACTGTGGAATTTCCAAACGCAGCTTTTAGAAGAAACGTGTTTCTGCCTCGCTGAATATAAACAGAGATGCAAATTCCTAAAAGGAACCAACACAGAGCAGATCAGTTTGTACGAAGTGCGTCTTCTTTCTTTTAAATGCATTCTTACTGCAAACCCTTATATGCTTCTCTAGGGCTGGAAATGACTGTTTCTGCATTCTCCAAAGAAAGGGTTTCTGAACTGCTGCAAACACACAGCAGTTTAGCTCTGGAAGTTGAATTCACACATTGACAACCATTCTGCTAGATAGCTCCGTTTTTGTTTTACAGCAACGTACTTCTCTTTACAGCCTGTACTCCCAAGCACTCTGGAATGTCCAAACGCAGCTTTTAGAAGAAACGTGTTTCTACCTCGCTGAATGTAAACATAGATGCAACTTCCTAAAAGGAACCAACACACAGCAGATCAGTTTGTACGAAGCGGGTCTTCTGTGTTTTAAACGCATTCTTACTGCTAACTCTTATATGCGTCTCTAGGGCTGGAAATGACTGTTTCTACATTCTCCAAAGAAAGGGTTTCTTACTGCTGCAAAAACACAGCAGTTTAGCTCTGGAAGTTGAATGCACACATTGACAACCATTCTGCTAGATAGCTCCGTTTTTTTTTAAAGCAAGGTACTTCTCTTTACAGCCTGTACTCCCAAGCACTCTGGAATGTCCAAACGCAGCTTTTAGAAGAAACGTGTTTCTGCCTCGCTGAATATAAACATAGATGCAACTTCCTAAAAGGAACAAACACAGAGCAGATCAGTTTGTACGAAGCAGGTCTTTTTTGTTTTAAACGCATTCTTACAGCTAAGTCTTATTCGCTTCTGTAGGGCTGAAAATGACAGTTTCTACATTCTCCAAAGAAAGGGTTTCTGAACTGCAGCAAACACAGGGCAGTTTAGCTCTGGAAGTTGAACGCCCACATTGACAACCATTCTGCTAGGTAGCTCCGTTTTTGTTTTACAGCAAGGTACTTCTCTTTACAGCCTGTATTCCCAAGCACTCTGGAATGTCCAAACGCAGCTTTTAGAAGAAACGTTTTTCTGCCTCGCTGAATATAAACATAGATGCAATTTCCTAAAAGGAACAAACACAGAGCAGATCAGTTTGTACGAAGCAGGTCTTCTTTGTTTTAAACGCATTCTTACAGCTAACTCTTATATGCTTCTGTAGGGCTGAAAATGATAGTTTCTACATTCTCCAAAGAATGGGTTTCTGAACTGCTGCAAACACACAGCAGTTTAGCTCTGGAAGTTGAATGCACACATTGACAACCATTCTGCTAGATAGCTCCGTTTTTGTTTTACAACAAGGTACATCTCTTTACAGCCTGTATTCCCAAGCACTCTGGAATGTCCAGACGCAGCTTTTAGAAGAAACTTGTTTCTACCTCGCTGAATGTAAACATAAATGCAACTTCCTAAAAGGAACCAACACACAGCAGATCAGTTTGTACGAAGCGGGTCTTCTTCGTTTTAAACGCATTCTTACTGCTAACTCTTATATGCGTCTCTAGGGCTGGAAATGACTGTTTCTACATTCTCCAAAGAAAGGGTTTCTGAACTGCTGCAAACACACAGCAGTTTAGCTCTGGAAGTTGAATGCACACATTGACAATCATTCTGCTAGATTGCTCCATTTTTGTTTTACAGCAAGCTACTTCTCTTTACAGCCAGTATTCCCAAGCACTCTGGAATGTCCAAACGCAGCTTTTAGAAGAAACGTGTTTCTGCCTCGCTGAATATAAACATAGATGCAACTTCCTAAAAGGAACAAACACAGAGCAGATCAGTTTGTACGAAGCAGGTCTTCTTTGTTTTAAACGCATTCTTACAGCTAACTCTTATATGCTTCTGTAGGGCTGAAAATGACAGTTTCTACATTCTCCAAAGAAAGGGTTTCTGAACTGCGACAAACACACAGCAGTTTAGATCTGGAAGTTGAATGCACGCATTGACAAGCATTCTGCTAGATAGCTCCGTTTTAGTTTTAAAGCATGGTACTTCTCTTTACAGCCTGTACTTCCAAGCACTTTGGAATGTCCAAACGCAGCTTTTAGAAGAAACGTGTTTCTACCTCCCTAATGTAAACATAAATGCAACTTCCTAAAAGGAACCAATACACAGCAGATCAGTTTGTACGATGCGGGTCTTCTGTGTTTTTAACGCATTCTTACTGCTAACTCTTTTATGCGTCTCTAGGGCTGTAAATGACTGTTTCTACATTCTCCAAAGAAAGGGTTTCTGAACTGCTGCAAACACACAGAAGTTTAGCTCTGGAAGTTGAATGCACACATTGACAACCATTCTGCTAGATAGCTCCGTTTTTGTTTTACAGCAAGGTACTTCTCTTTACAGCCTGTACTCCCAAGTACTCTGGAATGTCCAAACGCAGCTTTTAGAAGAAACGTGTTTCTACCTCGCTGAATGTAAACATAGATGCAACTTCCTAAAAGGAATCAACACACAGCAGATCAGTTTGTACGAAACGGGTCTTCTGTGTTTTAAACGCATTCTTACTGCTAACTCTTATATGCGTCTCCAGGGCTGGAAATGACTGTTTCTACATTCTCCAAAGAAAGGGTTTCTGAACTGCTGCAAACACACAGCAGTTTAGCTCTGGAAGTTGAATGCACACATTGACAACCATTCTGATAGATAGCTCCATTTTGGTTTTACAGCAAGGTACTTCTCTTTACAGCCTGTATTCCCAAGCACTCTGGAATGTCCAAACGCAGCTTTTAGAAGAAACGTGTTTCTGCCTCGCTGAATATAAACATAGATGCAACTTCCTAAAAGGAACCAACACAGAGCAGATCAGTTTGTACGAAGCGAGTCTTCTTTGTTTTAAACGCATTCTTACTGCAAACTCTTATATGTGTCTCTAGGGCTGGAAATGACTGTTTCTAAATTCTCCAAAGAAAGGGTTTCTGAACTGCTGCAAACACACAGAAGTTTAGCTCTGGAAGTTGAATGCACACATTGACAACCATTCTGCTAGATAGTTCCGTTTTAGTTTTACAGCAAGGTACTTCTCTTTACAGCCTGTACTCCCAAGGTCTCTGGAATGTCCAAACGCAGCTTTTAGAAGAAAAGTGTTTCTACCTCGCTGAATGTAAATATAGATGCAACTTCCTAAGAGGAACCAACACACAGCATATCAGTTTGTACGAAACGGGTCTTCTGTGTTTTAAACGCATTCTTATTGCTAACTCCTATATGCGTCTCTAGGGCTGGAAATGACTGTTTCTACATTCTCCAAAGAAAGGGTTTCTGAACTGCTGCAAACACACAGAAGTTTAGCTCTGGAAGTTGAATGGACACATTGACAACCATTCTGCTAGATAGCTCCGTTTTAGTTTTACAGCAAGGTACTTCTCTTTACAGCCTGTACTCCCAAGCACTCTGGAATGTCCAAACGCAGCTTTTAGAAGAAACGTGTTTCTGCCTCGCTGAATATAAACAGAGATGCAAATTCCTAAAAGGAACCAACACAGAGCAGATCAGTTTGTACGAAGGGCGTCTTCTTTCTTTTAAACGCATTCTTACTGCAAACTCTTATATGCTTCTCTAGGGCTGGAAATGACTGTTTCTGCATTCTCCAAAGAAAGGGTTTCTGAACTGCTGCAAACACACAGCAGTTTAGCTCTGGAAGTTGAATGCACACATTGACAACCATTCTGCTAGATAGCTCCGTTTTTGTTTTACAGCAAGGTACTTCTCTTTACAGCCTGTACTCCCAAGCACTCTGGAATGTCCAAACGCAGCTTTTAGAAGAAACGTGTTTCTACCTCGCTGAATGTAAACATAGATGCAACTTCCTAAAAGGAACCAACACAGAGCAGATCAGTTTGTACGATGCGGGTCTTCTGTGTTTTAAACGCATTCTTACTGCTAACTGTTATATGCGTCTCTAGGGCTGGAAATGACTGTTTCAACATTCTCCAAAGAAAGGGTTCCAGAACTGCTGCAAACACACATCAGTTTAGCTCTGGAAGTTGAATGAACACATTGACAACCATTCTGCTAGATAGCTCCGTTTTTGTTTTACAGCAAGGTACTTCTCTTTACAGCCTGTACTCCCAAGCACTTTGGAATGTCCAAACGCAGCTTTTAGAAGAAACGTGTTTCTACCTCCCTAATGTAAACATAAATGTAACTTCCTAAAAGGAACCAACACACAGCAGATCAGTTTGTACGAAGCGGGTCTTCTGTGTTTTAAACGCATTCTTACTGCTAACTCTTATATGCGTCTCTAGGGCTGGAAATGACTGTTTCTACATTCTCCAAAGAAAGGATTTCTGAACTGCTGCAAACACACAGAAGTTTAGCTCTGGAAGTTGAATGCACACATTGACAACCATTCTGCTAGATAGCTCCGTTTTTGTTTCTCAGCAAGGTACTTCTCTTTACAGCCTGTACTCCCAAGCAATCTGGAATGTCCAAACGCAGCTTATAGAAGAAACGTGTTTCTACCTCGCTGAATGTAAACATAGATGCAACTTCCTAAAAGGAATCAACACACAGCAGATCAGTTTGTACGAAACGGGTCTTCTGTGTTTAAACGCATTCTTACTGCTAACTCTTATATGCGTCTCTAGGGCTGGAAATGACTGTTTCTACATTCTCCAAAGAAAGGGTTTCTGAACTGCTGCAAAAACACAGCAGTTTAGCTCTGGAATTTGAATGCACACATTGACAACCATTCTGATAGATAGCTCCGTTTTTGTTTTACAGCAAGGTACTTCTCTTTACAGCCTGTATTCCCAAGCACTCTGGAATGTCCAAACGCAGCTTTTAGAAGAAACGTGTTTCTGCCTCGCTGAATATAAACATAGATGCAACTTCCTAAAAGGAACCAACACAGAGCAGATCAGTTTGTACGAAGCGAGTCTTCTTAGTTTTAAACGCATTCTTACTGCAAACTCTTATATGTTTCTCTAGGGCTGGAAATGACTGTTTCTAAATTCTCCAAAGAAAGGGTTTCTGAACTGCTGCAAACACACAGAAGTTTAGCTCTGGAAGTTGAATGCACACCTTGACAATCATTCTGCTAGATAGCTCCGTTTTAGTTTTACAGCAAGGTACTTCTCTTTACAGCCTGTACTCCCAAGGTCTCTGGAATGTCCAAACGCAGCTTTTAGAAGAAAAGTGTTTCTACCTCGCTGAATGTAAACATAGATGCAACTTCCTAAAAGGAACCAACACACAGCAGATCAGTTTGTACGAAACGCGTCTTCTGTGTTTTAAACGCATTCTTACTGCTAACTCTTATATGCGTCTCTAGGGCTGGAAATGACTGTTTCTACATTCTCCAAAGAAAGGGTTTCTGAACTGCTGCAAACACACAGAAGTTTAGCTCTGGAAGTTGAATGGACACATTGACAACCATTCTGCTAGATAGCTCCGTTTTAGTTTTACAGCAAGGTACTTCTCTTTACAGCCTGTATTCCAAAGCACTGTGGAATTTCCAAACGCAGCTTTTAGAAGAAACGTGTTTCTGCCTCGCTGAATATAAACAGAGATGCAAATTCCTAAAAGGAACCAACACAGAGCAGATCAGTTTGTACGAAGTGCGTCTTCTTTCTTTTAAATGCATTCTTACTGCAAACCCTTATATGCTTCTCTAGGGCTGGAAATGACTGTTTCTGCATTCTCCAAAGAAAGGGTTTCTGAACTGCTGCAAACACACAGCAGTTTAGCTCTGGAAGTTGAATTCACACATTGACAACCATTCTGCTAGATAGCTCCGTTTTTGTTTTACAGCAACGTACTTCTCTTTACAGCCTGTACTCCCAAGCACTCTGGAATGTCCAAACGCAGCTTTTAGAAGAAACGTGTTTCTACCTCGCTGAATGTAAACATAGATGCAACTTCCTAAAAGGAACCAACACACAGCAGATCAGTTTGTACGAAGCGGGTCTTCTGTGTTTTAAACGCATTCTTACTGCTAACTCTTATATGCGTCTCTAGGGCTGGAAATGACTGTTTCTACATTCTCCAAAGAAAGGGTTTCTTACTGCTGCAAAAACACAGCAGTTTAGCTCTGGAAGTTGAATGCACACATTGACAACCATTCTGCTAGATAGCTCCGTTTTTTTTTAAAGCAAGGTACTTCTCTTTACAGCCTGTACTCCCAAGCATTCTGGAATGTCCAAACGCAGCTTTTAGAAGAAACGTGTTTCTGCCTCGCTGAATATAAACATAGATGCAACTTCCTAAAAGGAACAAACACAGAGCAGATCAGTTTGTACGAAGCAGGTCTTTTTTGTTTTAAACGCATTCTTACAGCTAACTCTTATTCGCTTCTGTAGGGCTGAAAATGACAGTTTCTACATTCTCCAAAGAAAGGGTTTCTGAACTGCAGCAAACACAGGGCAGTTTAGCTCTGGAAGTTGAACGCCCACATTGACAACCATTCTGCTAGGTAGCTCCGTTTTTGTTTTACAGCAAGGTACTTCTCTTTACAGCCTGTACTCCCAAGCACTCTGGAATGTCCAAACGCAGCTTTTAGAAGAAACGTGTTTCTACCTCGCTGAATGTAAACATAGATGCAACTTCCTAAAAGGAACCAACACAGAGCAGATCAGTTTGTACGATGCGGGTCTTCTGTGTTTTAAACGCATTCTTACTGCTAACTGTTATATGCGTCTCTAGGGCTGGAAATGACTGTTTCAACATTCTCCAAAGAAAGGGTTCCTGAACTGCTGCAAACACACATCAGTTTAGCTCTGGAAGTTGAATGAACACATTGACAACCATTCTGCTAGATAGCTCCGTTTTTGTTTTACAGCAAGGTACTTCTCTTTACAGCCTGTACTCCCAAGCACTTTGGAATGTCCAAACGCAGCTTTTAGAAGAAACGTGTTTCTACCTCCCTAATGTAAACATAAATGTAACTTCCTAAAAGGAACCAACACACAGCAGATCAGTTTGTACGAAGCGGGTCTTCTGTGTTTTAAACGCATTCTTACTGCTAACTCTTATATGCGTCTCTAGGGCTGGAAATGACTGTTTCTACATTCTCCAAAGAAAGGATTTCTGAACTGCTGCAAACACACAGAAGTTTAGCTCTGGAAGTTGAATGCACACATTGACAACCATTCTGCTAGATAGCTCCGTTTTTGTTTTTCAGCAAGGTACTTCTCTTTACAGCCTGTACTCCCAAGCAATCTGGAATGTCCAAACGCAGCTTATAGAAGAAACGTGTTTCTACCTCGCTGAATGTAAACATAGATGCAACTTCCTAAAAGGAATCAACACACAGCAGATCAGTTTGTACGAAACGGGTCTTCTGTGTTTAAACGCATTCTTACTGCTAACTCTTATATGCGTCTCTAGGGCTGGAAATGACTGTTTCTACATTCTCCAAAGAAAGGGTTTCTGAACTGCTGCAAAAACACAGCAGTTTAGCTCTGGAATTTGAATGCACACATTGACAACCATTCTGCTAGATAGCTCCGTTTTTGTTTTACAGCAAGGTACTTCTCTTTACAGCCTGTATTCCCAAGCACTCTGGAATGTCCAAACGCAGCTTTTAGAAGAAACGTGTTTCTGCCTCGCTGAATATAAACATAGATGCAACTTCCTAAAAGGAACCAACACAGAGCAGATCAGTTTGTACGAAGCGAGTCTTCTTAGTTTTAAACGCATTCGTACTGCAAACTCTTATATGTTTCTCTAGGGCTGGAAAAGACTGTTTCTAAATTCTCCAAAGAAAGGGTTTCTGAACTGCTGCAAACACACAGAAGTTTAGCTCTGGAAGTTGAATGCACACCTTGACAACCATTCTGCTAGATAGCTCCGTTTTAGTTTTACAGCAAGGTACTTCTCTTTACAGCCTGTACTCCCAAGGTCTCTGGAATGTCCAAACGCAGCTTTTAGAAGAAAAGTGTTTCTACCTCGCTGAATGTAAACATAGATGCAACTTCCTAAAAGGAACCAACACACAGCAGATCAGTTTGTACGAAACGCGTCTTCTGTGTTTTAAACGCATTCTTACTGCTAACTCTTATATGCGTCTCTAGGGCTGGAAATGACTGTTTCTACATTCTCCAAAGAAAGGGTTTCTGAACTGCTGCAAACACACAGAAGTTTAGCTCTGGAAGTTGAATGGACACATTGACAACCATTCTGCTAGATAGCTCCGTTTTAGTTTTACAGCAAGGTACTTCTCTTTACAGCCTGTATTCCAAAGCACTGTGGAATTTCCAAACGCAGCTTTTAGAAGAAACGTGTTTCTGCCTCGCTGAATATAAACAGAGATGCAAATTCCTAAAAGGAACCAACACAGAGCAGATCAGTTTGTACGAAGTGCGTCTTCTTTCTTTTAAATGCATTCTTACTGCAAACCCTTATATGCTTCTCTAGGGCTGGAAATGACTGTTTCTGCATTCTCCAAAGAAAGGGTTTCTGAACTGCTGCAAACACACAGCAGTTTAGCTCTGGAAGTTGAATTCACACATTGACAACCATTCTGCTAGATAGCTCCGTTTTTGTTTTACAGCAACGTACTTCTCTTTACAGCCTGTACTCCCAAGCACTCTGGAATGTCCAAACGCAGCTTTTAGAAGAAACGTGTTTCTACCTCGCTGAATGTAAACATAGATGCAACTTCCTAAAAGGAACCAACACACAGCAGATCAGTTTGTACGAAGCGGGTCTTCTGTGTTTTAAACGCATTCTTACTGCTAACTCTTATATGCGTCTCTAGGGCTGGAAATGACTGTTTCTACATTCTCCAAAGAAAGGGTTTCTTACTGCTGCAAAAACACAGCAGTTTAGCTCTGGAAGTTGAATGCACACATTGACAACCATTCTGCTAGATAGCTCCGTTTTTTTTTAAAGCAAGGTACTTCTCTTTACAGCCTGTACTCCCAAGCACTCTGGAATGTCCAAACGCAGCTTTTAGAAGAAACGTGTTTCTGCCTCGCTGAATATAAACATAGATGCAACTTCCTAAAAGGAACAAACACAGAGCAGATCAGTTTGTACGAAGCAGGTCTTTTTTGTTTTAAACGCATTCTTACAGCTAACTCTTATTCGCTTCTGTAGGGCTGAAAATGACAGTTTCTACATTCTCCAAAGAAAGGGTTTCTGAACTGCAGCAAACACAGGGCAGTTTAGCTCTGGAAGTTGAACGCCCACATTGACAACCATTCTGCTAGGTAGCTCCGTTTTTGTTTTACAGCAGGGTACTTCTCTTTACAGCCTGTACTCCCAAGCACTCTGGAATGTCCAAACGCAGCTTTTAGAAGAAACGTGTTTCTACCTCGCTGAATGTAAACATAGATGCAACTTCCTAAAAGGAACCAACACACAGCAGATCAGTTTGTACGATGCGGGTCTTCTGTGTTTTAAACGCATTCTTACTGCTAACTGTTATATGCGTCTCTAGGGCTGGAAATGACTGTTTCAACATTCTCCAAAGAAAGGGTTCCTGAACTGCTGCAAACACACATCAGTTTAGCTCTGGAAGTTGAATGAACACATTGACAACCATTCTGCTAGATAGCTCCGTTTTTGTTTTACAGCAAGGTACTTCTCTTTACAGCCTGTACTCCCAAGCACTTTGGAATGTCCAAACGCAGCTTTTAGAAGAAACGTGTTTCTACCTCCCTAATGTAAACATAAATGTAACTTCCTAAAAGGA
Organism: Saimiri boliviensis; assembly: GCF_048565385.1. NCBI lineage: Eukaryota > Metazoa > Chordata > Mammalia > Primates > Cebidae > Saimiri > Saimiri boliviensis. Next base: position 66,493,796 of record NC_133456.1, read on the forward strand.
ACCAACACACAGCAGATCAGTTTGTACGAAGCGGGTCTTCTGTGTTTTAAACGCATTCTTACTGCTAACTCTTATATGCGTCTCTAGGGCTGGAAATGACTGTTTCTACATTCTCCAAAGAAAGGATTTCTGAACTGCTGCAAACACACAGAAGTTTAGCTCTGGAAGTTGAATGCACACATTGACAACCATTCTGCTAGATAGCTCCGTTTTTGTTTTTCAGCAAGGTACTTCTCTTTACAGCCTGTACTCCCAAGCAATCTGGAATGTCCAAACGCAGCTTATAGAAGAAACGTGTTTCTACCTCGCTGAATGTAAACATAGATGCAACTTCCTAAAAGGAATCAACACACAGCAGATCAGTTTGTACGAAACGGGTCTTCTGTGTTTAAACGCATTCGTACTGCTAACTCTTATATGCGTCTCTAGGGCTGGAAATGACTGTTTCTACATTCTCCAAAGAAAGGGTTTCTGAACTGCTGCAAAAACACAGCAGTTTAGCTCTGGAATTTGAATGCACACATTGACAACCATTCTGATAGATAGCTCCGTTTTTGTTTTACAGCAAGGTACTTCTCTTTACAGCCTGTATTCCCAAGCACTCTGGAATGTCCAAACGCAGCTTTTAGAAGAAACGTGTTTCTGCCTCGCTGAATATAAACATAGATGCAACTTCCTAAAAGGAACCAACACAGAGCAGATCAGTTTGTACGAAGCGAGTCTTCTTAGTTTTAAACGCATTCGTACTGCAAACTCTTATATGTTTCTCTAGGGCTGGAAATGACTGTTTCTAAATTCTCCAAAGAAAGGGTTTCTGAACTGCTGCAAACACACAGAAGTTTAGCTCTGGAAGTTGAATGCACACCTTGACAACCATTCTGCTAGATAGCTCCGTTTTAGTTTTACAGCAAGGTACTTCTCTTTACAGCCTGTACTCCCAAGGTCTCTGGAATGTCCAAACGCAGCTTTTAGAAGAAAAGTGTTTCTACCTCGCTGAATGTAAACATAGATGCAACTTCCTAAAAGGAACCAACACACAGCAGATCAGTTTGTACGAAACGCGTCTTCTGTGTTTTAAACGCATTCTTACTGCTAACTCTTATATGCGTCTCTAGGGCTGGAAATGACTGTTTCTACATTCTCCAAAGAAAGGGTTTCTGAACTGCTGCAAACACACAGAAGTTTAGCTCTGGAAGTTGAATGGACACATTGACAACCATTCTGCTAGATAGCTCCGTTTTAGTTTTACAGCAAGGTACTTCTCTTTACAGCCTGTATTCCAAAGCACTGTGGAATTTCCAAACGCAGCTTTTAGAAGAAACGTGTTTCTGCCTCGCTGAATATAAACAGAGATGCAAATTCCTAAAAGGAACCAACACAGAGCAGATCAGTTTGTACGAAGTGCGTCTTCTTTCTTTTAAATGCATTCTTACTGCAAACCCTTATATGCTTCTCTAGGGCTGGAAATGACTGTTTCTGCATTCTCCAAAGAAAGGGTTTCTGAACTGCTGCAAACACACAGCAGTTTAGCTCTGGAAGTTGAATTCACACATTGACAACCATTCTGCTAGATAGCTCCGTTTTTGTTTTACAGCAACGTACTTCTCTTTACAGCCTGTACTCCCAAGCACTCTGGAATGTCCAAACGCAGCTTTTAGAAGAAACGTGTTTCTTCCTCGCTGAATGTAAACATAGATGCAACTTCCTAAAAGGAACCAACACACAGCAGATCAGTTTGTACGAAGCGGGTCTTCTGTGTTTTAAACGCATTCTTACTGCTAACTCTTATATGCGTCTCTAGGGCTGGAAATGACTGTTTCTACATTCTCCAAAGAAAGGGTTTCTTACTGCTGCAAAAACACAGCAGTTTAGCTCTGGAAGTTGAATGCACACATTGACAACCATTCTGCTAGATAGCTCCGTTTTTTTTTAAAGCAAGGTACTTCTCTTTACAGCCTGTACTCCCAAGCACTCTGGAATGTCCAAACGCAGCTTTTAGAAGAAACGTGTTTCTGCCTCGCTGAATATAAACATAGATGCAACTTCCTAAAAGGAACAAACACAGAGTAGATCAGTTTGTACGAAGCAGGTCTTTTTTGTTTTAAACGCATTCTTACAGCTAACTCTTATTCGCATCTGTAGGGCTGAAAATGACAGTTTCTACATTCTCCAAAGAAAGGGTTTCTGAACTGCAGCAAACACAGGGCAGTTTAGCTCTGGAAGTTGAACGCCCACATTGACAACCATTCTGCTAGGTAGCTCCGTTTTTGTTTTACAGCAAGGTACTTCTCTTTACAGCCTGTATTCCCAAGCACTCTGGAATGTCCAAACGCAGCTTTTAGAAGAAACGTTTTTCTGCCTCGCTGAATATAAACATAGATGCAATTTCCTAAAAGGAACAAACACAGAGCAGATCAGTTTGTACGAAGCAGGTCTTCTTTGTTTTAAACGCATTCTTACAGCTAACTCTTATATGCTTCTGTAGGGCTGAAAATGATAGTTTCTACATTCTCCAAAGAATGGGTTTCTGAACTGCTGCAAACACACAGCAGTTTAGCTCTGGAAGTTGAATGCACACATTGACAAACATTCTGCTAGATAGCTCCGTTTTAGTTTTACAGCAATGTACTTCTCTTTACAGCCTGTACTCCCAAGCACTTTGGAATGTCCAAACGCAGCTTTTAGAAGAAACGTGTTTCTACCTCCCTAATGTAAACATAAATGCAACTTCCTAAAAGGAACCAACACACAGCAGATCAGTTTGTACGAAGCGGGTCTTCTGTGTTTTAAACGCATTCTTACTGCTAACTCTTACATGCGTCTCTGGGGCTGGAAATGACTGTTTCTACATTCTCCAAAGAAAGGGTTTCTGAACTGCTGCAAACACACAGCAGTTTAGCTCTGGAAGTTGAATGCACACATTGACAACCATTCTGCTAGATAGCTCCGTTTTTTTTTACAGCAAGGTACTTCTCTTTACAGCCTGTACTCCCAAGGTCTCTGGAATGTCCAAACGCATCTTTTAGAAGAAAAGTGTTTCTACCTCGCTGAATGTAAACATAGATGCAACTTTCTAAAAGGAACCGACACACAGCAGATCAGTTTGTACGAAGCGGGTCTTCTTTGTTTTAAACGCATTCTTACTGCTAACTCTTATATGCGTCTTTTGGGCTGGAAATAACTGTTCTACATTCTCCAAGGAAAGGGTTTCTGAACTGCTGCAAACACACAGACGTTTAGCTCTGGATGTTGAATGCACACATTGACAACCATTCTGCTAGATAGCTCCGTTTTTGTTTTACAGCAAGGTACTTCTCTTTACAGCCTGTACTCCCAAGCACTCTGGAATGTCCAAACGCAGCTTTTAGAAGAAACGTGTTTTTACCTCGCTGAATGTAAACATAGATGCAACCTACTAAAAGGAACCAAAACACCGCAGATCAGTTTGTACGAAGCGGGTCTTCTGTGTTTTAAACGCATTCTTTCTGCTAACTCTTATATGCGTCTCTAGGGCTGGAAATGACTGTTTCTACATTCTCCAAAGAAAGGGTTTCTGAACTGCTGCAAACACACAGAAGTTTAGCTCTGGAAGTTGAATGCACACATTGACAACCATTCTGATAGATAGCTCCGTTTTGGTTTTACAGCAAGGTAATTCTCTTTACAGCCTGTATTCCCAAGCACTCTGGAATGTCCAAACGCAGCTTTTAGAAGAAACGTGTTTCTGCCTCGCTGAATATAAACATAGATGCAACTTCCTAAAAGGAACCAACACAGAGCAGATCAGTTTGTACGAAGCGAGTCTTCTTTGTTTTAAACGCTTCTTACTGCAAACACTTATATGTGTCTCTAGGGCTGGAAATGACTGTTTCTACATTCTCCAAAGAAAGGGTTTCTGAACTGCTGCAAACACACAGAAGTTTAGCTCTGGAAGTTGAATGCACACATTGACAACCATTCTGCTAGATAGCTCCGTTTTAGTTTTACAGCAAGGTACTTCTCTTTACAGCCTGTACTCCCAAGGTCTCTGGAATGTCCAAACGCAGCTTTTAGAAGAAAAGTGTTTCTACCTCGCTGAATGTAAACATAGATGCAACTTCCTAAAAGGAACCAACACAGAGCAGATCAGTTTGTACGAAGCGGGTCTTCTTTTTTTATACGCATTCTTACTGCTAACTCTTATATGCATCTCTAGGGCTGGAAATGACTGTTTCTACATTCTCCAAAGAAAGGGTTTCTGAACTGCTGCAAACACACAGAAGTTTAGCTCTGGAAGTTGAATGGACACATTGACAACCATTCTCCTAGATAGCTCCGTTTTAGTTTTACAGCAAGGTACTTCTCTTTACAGCCTGTACTCCCAAGCACTCTGGAATGTCCAAACGCAGCTTTTAGAAGAAACGTGTTTCTACCTCGCTGAATATAAACAGAGATTCAAATTCCTAAAAGGAACCAACACAGAGCAGATCAGTTTGTACGAAGTGCGTCTTCTTTCTTTTAAACGCATTCTTACTGCAAACTCTTATATGCGTCTCTAGGGCTGGAAATGACTGTTTCTACATTCTCCAAAGAAAGGGTTTCTGAACTGCAGCAAACACAGGGCAGTTTAGCTCTGGAAGTTGAACGCCCACATTGACAACCATTCTGCTAGATAGCTCCGTTTTTGTTTTACAGCAAGGTACTTCTCTTTACAGCCTGTATTCCCAAGCACTCTGGAATGTCCAAACGCAGCTTTTAGAAGAAAAGTTTTTCTTCCTCGCTGAATATAAACATAGATGCAACTTCCTAAAAGGAACCAACACAGAGCAGATCAGTTCGTACGAAGTGGGTCTTCTTTGTTTTAAACGCATTCTTACTGCAAACTCTTATATGCTTCTCTAGGGCTGGAAATGACTGTTTCTACATTCTCCAAAGAAAGGGTTTCTTTACTGCTGCAAACACACAACAGTTTAGCTCTGGAAGTTGAATGCACACATTGACAACCATTCTGCTAGATAGCTCCGTTTTTTTTTACAGCAAGGTACTTCTCTTTACAGCCTGTACTCCCAAGCACTCTGGAATGTCCAAACGCAGCTTTTAGAAGAAACGTGTTTCTACCTTGCTGAATGTAAACATACATGCAACTTCCTAAAAGGAACCAACACACAGCAGATCAGTTTGTACGAAGCGGGTCTTCTGTGTTTTAAACGCATTCTTACTGCTAACTCTTATATGCGTCTTTAGGGCTGGAAATAACTGTTTCTACATTCTCCAAGGAAAGGGTTTCTGAACTGCCGCAAAGACACAGAAGTTTAGCTCTGGAAGTTGAATGCACACATTGACAACCATTCTGCTAGATAGCTCCGTTTTTGTTTTACAGCAAGGTACTTCTCTTTACAGCCTGTACTCCCAAGCACTCTGGAATGTCCAAACGCAGCTTTTAGAAGAAACGTGTTTCTACCTCGCTGAATATAAACAGAGATGCAAATTCCTAAAAGGAACCAACACAGAGCAGATCAGTTTGTACGAAGCGGGTCTTCTGTGTTTTAAACGCATTCTTACTGCAAACTCTTATATGCGTCTCTAGGGCTGGAAATGACTGTTTCTACATTCTCCAAAGAAAGGGTTTCTGAACTGCAGCAAACACAGGGCAGTTTAGCTCTGGAAGTTGAACGCCCACATTGACAACTATTCTGCTAGATAGCTCCGTTTTTGTTTTACAGCAAGGTACTTCTCTTTACAGCCTGTATTCCCAAGTACTCTGGAATGTCCAAACGCAGCTTTTAGAAGAAACGTGTTTCTGCCTCGCTGAATATAAACAGAGATGCAAATTCCTAAAAGGAACCAACACAGAGCAGATCAGTTTGTACGAAGTGCGTCTTCTTTCTTTTAAACGCATTCTTACTGCAAACTCTTATATGCTTCTCTAGGGCTGGAAATGACTGTTTCTGCATTCTCCAAAGAAAGGGTTTCTGAACTGCTGCAAACACACAGCAGTTTAGCTCTGGAAGTTGAATTCACACATTGACAACCATTCTGCTAGATAGCTCCGTTTTTGTTTTACAGCAACGTACTTCTCTTTACAGCCTGTACTCCCAAGCACTCTGGAATGTCCAAACGCAGCTTTTAGAAGAAACGTGTTTCTACCTCGCTGAATGTAAACATAGATGCAACTTCCTAAAAGGAACCAACACACAGCAGATCAGTTTGTACGAAGCGGGTCTTCTGTGTTTTAAACGCATTCTTACTGCTAACTCTTATATGCGTCTCTAGGGCTGGAAATGACTGTTTCTATATTCTCCAAAGAAAGGGTTTCTTACTGCTGCAAAAACACAGCAGTTTAGCTCTGGAAGTTGAATGCACACATTGACAACCATTCTGCTAGATAGCTCCGTTTTTTTTTAAAGCAAGGTACTTCTCTTTACAGCCTGTACTCCCAAGCACTCTGGAATGTCCAAACGCAGCTTTTAGAAGAAACGTGTTTCTGCCTCGCTGAATATAAACATAGATGCAACTTCCTAAAAGGAACAAACACAGAGTATATCAGTTTGTACGAAGCAGGTCTTTTTTGTTTTAAACGCATTCTTACAGCTAACTCTTATTCGCTTCTGTAGGGCTGAAAATGACAGTTTCTACATTCTCCAAAGAAAGGGTTTCTGAACTGCAGCAAACACAGGGCAGTTTAGCTCTGGAAGTTGAACGCCCACATTGACAACCATTCTGCTAGGTAGCTCCGTTTTTGTTTTACAGCAAGGTACTTCTCTTTACAGCCTGTATTCCCAAGCACTCTGGAATGTCCAAACGCAGCTTTTAGAAGAAACGTTTTTCTGCCTCGCTGAATATAAACATAGATGCAATTTCCTAAAAGGAACAAACACAGAGCAGATCAGTTTGTACGAAGCAGGTCTTCTTTGTTTTAAACGCATTCTTACAGCTAACTCTTATATGCTTCTGTAGGGCTGAAAATGATAGTTTCTACATTCTCCAAAGAATGGGTTTCTGAACTGCTGCAAACACACAGCAGTTTAGCTCTGGAAGTTGAATGCACACATTGACAAACATTCTGCTAGATAGCTCCGTTTTAGTTTTACAGCAAGGTACTTCTCTTTACAGCCTGTACTCCCAAGCACTTTGGAATGTCCAAACGCAGCTTTTAGAAGAAACGTGTTTCTACCTCCCTAATGTAAACATAAATGCAACTTCCTAAAAGGAACCAACACACAGCAGATCAGTTTGTACGAAGCGGGTCTTCTGTGTTTTAAACGCATTCTTACTGCTAACTCTTACATGCGTCTCTGGGGCTGGAAATGACTGTTTCTACATTCTCCAAAGAAAGGGTTTCTGAACTGCTGCAAACACACAGCAGTTTAGATCTGGAAGTTGAATGCACACATTGACAACCATTCTGCTAGATAGCTCCGTTTTTTTTTACAGCAAGGTACTTCTCTTTACAGCCTGTACTCCCAAGGTCTCTGGAATGTCCAAACGCAGCTTTTAGAAGAAAAGTGTTTCTACCTCGCTGAATGTAAACATAGATGCAACTTTCTAAAAGGAACCGACACACAGCAGATCAGTTTGTACGAAGCGGGTCTTCTTTGTTTTAAACGCATTCTTACTGCTAACTCTTATATGCGTCTTTTGGGCTGGAAATAACTGTTCTACATTCTCCAAGGAAAGGGTTTCTGAACTGCTGCAAACACACAGACGTTTAGCTCTGGATGTTGAATGCACACATTGACAACCATTCTGCTAGATAGCTCCGTTTTTGTTTTACAGCAAGGTACTTCTCTTTACAGCCTGTACTCCCAAGCACTCTGGAATGTCCAAACGCAGCTTTTAGAAGAAACGTGTTTTTACCTCGCTGAATGTAAACATAGATGCAACCTACTAAAAGGAACCAAAACACCGCAGATAAGTTTGTACGAAGCGGGTCTTCTGTGTTTTAAACGCATTCTTTCTGCTAACTCTTATATGCGTCTCTAGGGCTGGAAATGACTGTTTCTACATTCTCCAAAGAAAGGGTTTCTGAACTGCTGCAAACACACAGAAGTTTAGCTCTGGAAGTTGAATGCACACATTGACAACCATTCTGATAGATAGCTCCGTTTTGGTTTTACAGCAAGGTAATTCTCTTTACAGCCTGTATTCCCAAGCACTCTGGAATGTCCAAACGCAGCTTTTAGAAGAAACGTGTTTCTGCCTCGCTGAATATAAACATAGATGCAACTTCCTAAAAGGAACCAACACAGAGCAGATCAGTTTGTACGAAGCGAGTCTTCTTTGTTTTAAACGCTTCTTACTGCAAACTCTTATATGTGTCTCTAGGGCTGGAAATGACTGTTTCTACATTCTCCAAAGAAAGGGTTTCTGAACTGCTGCAAACACACAGAAGTTTAGCTCTGGAAGTTGAATGCACACATTGACAACCATTCTGCTAGATAGCTCCGTTTTAGTTTTACAGCAAGGTACTTCTCTTTACAGCCTGTACTCCCAAGGTCTCTGGAATGTCCAAACGCAGCTTTTAGAAGAAAAGTGTTTCTACCTCGCTGAATGTAAACATAGATGCAACTTCCTAAAAGGAACCAACACAGAGCAGATCAGTTTGTACGAAGCGGGTCTTCTTTTTTTAAACGCATTCTTACTGCTAACTCTTATATGCATCTCTAGGGCTGGAAATGACTGTTTCTACATTCTCCAAAGAAAGGGTTTCTGAACTGCTGCAAACACACAGAAGTTTAGCTCTGGAAGTTGAATGGACACATTGACAACCATTCTCCTAGATAGCTCCGTTTTAGTTTTACAGCAAGGTACTTCTCTTTACAGCCTGTACTCCCAAGCACTCTGGAATGTCCAAACGCAGCTTTTAGAAGAAACGTGTTTCTACCTCGCTGAATATAAACAGAGATTCAAATTCCTAAAAGGAACCAACACAGAGCAGATCAGTTTGTACGAAGTGCGTCTTCTTTCTTTTAAACGCATTCTTACTGCAAACTCTTATATGCGTCTCTAGGGCTGGAAATGACTGTTTCTACATTCTCCAAAGAAAGGGTTTCTGAACTGCAGCAAACACAGGGCAGTTTAGCTCTGGAAGTTGAACGCCCACATTGACAACCATTCTGCTAGATAGCTCCGTTTTTGTTTTACAGCAAGGTACTTCTCTTTACAGCCTGTATTCCCAAGCACTCTGGAATGTCCAAACGCAGCTTTTAGAAGAAAAGTTTTTCTTCCTCGCTGAATATAAACATAGATGCAACTTCCTAAAAGGAACCAACACAGAGCAGATCAGTTCGTACGAAGTGGGTCTTCTTTGTTTTAAACGCATTCTTACTGCAAACTCTTATATGCTTCTCTAGGGCTGGAAATGACTGTTTCTACATTCTCCAAAGAAAGGGTTTCTTTACTGCTGCAAACACACAGCAGTTTAGCTCTGGAAGTTGAATGCACACATTGACAACCATTCTGCTAGATAGCTCCGTTTTTTTTTACAGCAAGGTACTTCTCTTTACAGCCTGTACTCCCAAGCACTCTGGAATGTCCAAACGCAGCTTTTAGAAGAAACGTGTTTCTACCTTGCTGAATGTAAACATACATGCAACTTCCTAAAAGGAACCAACACACAGCAGATCAGTTTGTACGAAGCGGGTCTTCTGTGTTTTAAACGCATTCTTACTGCTAACTCTTATATGCGTCTTTAGGGCTGGAAATAACTCTTTCTACATTCTCCAAGGAAAGGGTTTCTGAACTGCCGCAAAGACACAGAAGTTTAGCTCTGGAAGTTGAATGCACACATTGACAACCATTCTGCTAGATAGCTCCGTTTTTGTTTTACAGCAAGGTACTTCTCTTTACAGCCTGTACTCCCAAGCACTCTGGAATGTCCAAACGCAGCTTTTAGAAGAAACGTGTTTCTACCTCGCTGAATATAAACAGAGATGCAAATTCCTAAAAGGAACCAACACAGAGCAGATCAGTTTGTACGAAGTGCGTCTTCTTTCTTTTAAACGCATTCTTACTGCAAACTCTTATATGCGTCTCTAGGGCTGGAAATGACTGTTTCTACATTCTCCAAAGAAAGGGTTTCTGAACTGCAGCAAACACAGGGCAGTTTAGCTCTGGAAGTTGAACGCCCACATTGACAACTATTCTGCTAGATAGCTCCGTTTTTGTTTTACAGCAAGGTACTTCTCTTTACAGCCTGTATTCCCAAGTACTCTGGAATGTCCAAACGCAGCTTTTAGAAGAAACGTGTTTCTGCCTCACTGAATATAAACAGAGATGCAAATTCCTAAAAGGAACCAACACAGAGCAGATCAGTTTGTACGAAGTGCGTCTTCTTTCTTTTAAACGCATTCTTACTGCAAACTCTTATATGCTTCTCTAGGGCTGGAAATGACTGTTTCTACATTATCCAAAGAAAGGGTTTCTGAACTGCTGCAAACACACAGCAGTTTAGCTCTGGAAGTTGAATGCACACATTGACAACCATTCTGCTAGATAGCTCCGTTTTTGTTTTACAGCAACGTACTTCTCTTTACAGCCTGTACTCCCAAGCACTCTGGAATGTCCAAACGCAGCTTTTAGAAGAAACGTGTTTCTACCTCGCTGAATGTAAACATAGATGCAACTTCCTAAAAGGAACCAACACACAGCAGATCAGTTTGTACAAAGCGGGTCTTCTGTGTTTTAAACGCATTCTTACTGCTAACTCTTATATGCGTCTCTAGGGCTGGAAATGACTGTTTCTACATTCTCCAAAGAAAGGGTTTCTGAACTGCAGCAAACATAGGGCAGTTTAGCTCTGGAAGTTCAACGCCCACATTGACAACCATTCTGCTAGATAGCTCCGTTTTTGTTTTACAGCAAGGTACTTCTCTTTACAGCCTGTATTCCCAAGCACTCTGGAATGTCCAAACGCAGCTTTTAGAAGAAAAGTTTTTCTGCCTCGCTGAATATAAACATAGATGCAACTTCCTAAAAGGAACCAACACAGAGCAGATCAGTTCGTACGAAGTGGGTCTTCTTTGTTTTAAACGCATTCTTACTGCAAACTCTTATATGCTTCTCTAGGGCTGGAAATGACTGTTTCTACATTCTCCAAAGAAAGGGTTTCTTTACTGCTGCAAACACACAGCAGTTTAGCTCTGGAAGTTGAATGCACATATTGACAACCATTCTGCTAGATAGCTCCATTTTTTTTTACAGCAAAGTACTTCTCTTTACAGCCTGTACTTTCAAGCACTCTGGAATGTCCAAACGCAGCTTTTAGAAGAAACGTGTTTCTAACTCGCTGAATGTAAACATACATGCAACTTCCTAAAAGGAACCAACACACAGCAGATCAGTTTGTACGAAGCGGGTCTTCTGTGTTTTAAACGCATTCTTACTGCTAACTCTTATATGCGTCTCTAGGGCTGGAAATGACTGTTTCTACATTCTCCAAGGAAAGGGTTTCTGAACTGCTGCAAACACACAGAAGTTTAGCTCTGGAAGTTGAATGCACACATTGACAACCATTCTGCTAGATAGCTCCGTTTTTGTTTTACTGCAAGGTACTTCTCTTTACAGCCTGTACTCCCAAGCACTCTGGAATGTTCGAACGCAGCTTTTAGAAGAAACATGTTTCTTCCTCGCTGAATGTAAACATAGATGCAACTTCCTAAAAGGAACCAACACACAGCAGGTCAGTTTGTACGAAGTGGGTCTTCTGTGTTTTAAACGCATTCTTACTGCTTACTCTTACATGCGTCTCTGGGGCTGGAAATGACTGTTTCTACATTCTCCAAAGAAAGGGTTTCTGAACTGCTGCAAACACACAGCAGTTTAGCTCTGGAAGTTGAAAGCACACATTGACAACCATTCTGCTAGATAGCTCCGTTTTAGTTTTACAGCAAGGTACTTCTCTTTACAGCCTGTATTCCCAAGCACTCTGGAATGTCCAAACGCAGCTTTTAGAAGAAACGTGTTTCCGCCTCGCTGAATATAAACATAGATGCAACTTCCTAAAAGTAACCAACACACAGCAGATCAGTTTGTACGAAGAGGTTCTTCTTTGTTTTAAAAGCATTCTTACTGCAAACTCTTATATGATTCTCTAGGGCTGGAAATGACTGTTTCTACATTCTCCAAAGAAAGGGTTTATGAACTGCTGCAAACACACAGCAGTTCAGCTCTGGAAGTTGAATGCACACATTGACAACCATTCTGCTAGATAGCTCCGTTTTTGTTTTACAGCAAGGTACTTCTCTTTACAGCCTGTACTCCCAAGCACTCTGGAATGTCCAAACGCAGCTTTTAGAAGAAACGTGTTTCTACCTCGCTGAATGTAAACATAGATGCAACCTACTAAAAGGAACCAAAACACCGCAGATCAGTTTGTACGAAGCGGGTCTTCTGTGTTTTAAACGCATTCTTTCTGCTAACTCTTATATGCGTCTCTAGGGCTGGAAATGACTGTTTCTACATTCTCCAAAGAAAGGGTTTCTGAACTGCTGCAAACACACAGAAGTTTAGCTCTGGAAGTTGAATGCACACATTGACAACCACTCTGATAGATAGCTCCGTTTTTGTTTTACAGCAAGGTACTTCTCTTTACAGCCTGTATTCCCAAGCACTCTGGAATGTCCAAACGCAGCTTTTAGAAGAAAAGTTTTTCTGCCTCGCTGAATATAAACATAGATGCAACTTCCTAAAAGGAACCAACACAGAGCAGATCAGTTCGTACGAAGTGGGTCTTCTTTGTTTTAAACGCATTCTTACTGCAAACTCTTATATGCTTCTCTAGGGCTGGAAATGACTGTTTCTACATTCTCCAAAGAAAGGGTTTCTTTACTGCTGCAAACACACAGCAGTTTAGCTCTGGAAGTTGAATGCACATATTGACAACCATTCTGCTAGATAGCTCCATTTTTTTTTACAGCAAAGTACTTCTCTTTACAGCCTGTACTTTCAAGCACTCTGGAATGTCCAAACGCAGCTTTTAGAAGAAACGTGTTTCTAACTCGCTGAATGTAAACATACATGCAACTTCCTAAAAGGAACCAACACACAGCAGATCAGTTTGTACGAAGCGGGTCTTCTGTGTTTTAAACGCATTCTTACTGCTAACTCTTATATGCGTCTCTAGGGCTGGAAATGACTGTTTCTACATTCTCCAAGGAAAGGGTTTCTGAACTGCTGCAAACACACAGAAGTTTAGCTCTGGAAGTTGAATGCACACATTGACAACCATTCTGCTAGATAGCTCCGTTTTTGTTTTACTGCAAGGTACTTCTCTTTACAGCCTGTACTCCCAAGCACTCTGGAATGTTCGAACGCAGCTTTTAGAAGAAACATGTTTCTTCCTCGCTGAATGTAAACATAGATGCAACTTCCTAAAAGGAACCAACACACAGCAGGTCAGTTTGTACGAAGTGGGTCTTCTGTGTTTTAAACGCATTCTTACTGCTTACTCTTACATGCGTCTCTGGGGCTGGAAATGACTGTTTCTACATTCTCCAAAGAAAGGGTTTCTGAACTGCTGCAAACACACAGCAGTTTAGCTCTGGAAGTTGAAAGCACACATTGACAACCATTCTGCTAGATAGCTCCGTTTTAGTTTTACAGCAAGGTACTTCTCTTTACAGCCTGTATTCCCAAGCACTCTGGAATGTCCAAACGCAGCTTTTAGAAGAAACGTGTTTCCGCCTCGCTGAATATAAACATAGATGCAACTTCCTAAAAGTAACCAACACACAGCAGATCAGTTTGTACGAAGAGGTTCTTCTTTGTTTTAAAAGCATTCTTACTGCAAACTCTTATATGATTCTCTAGGGCTGGAAATGACTGTTTCTACATTCTCCAAAGAAAGGGTTTCTGAACTGCTGCAAACACACAGCAGTTCAGCTCTGGAAGTTGAATGCACACATTGACAACCATTCTGCTAGATAGCTCCGTTTTTGTTTTACAGCAAGGTACTTCTCTTTACAGCCTGTACTCCCAAGCACTCTGGAATGTCCAAACGCAGCTTTTAGAAGAAACGTGTTTCTACCTCGCTGAATGTAAACATAGATGCAACCTACTAAAAGGAACCAAAACACCGCAGATCAGTTTGTACGAAGCGGGTCTTCTGTGTTTTAAACGCATTCTTTCTGCTAACTCTTATATGCGTCTCTAGGGCTGGAAATGACTGTTTCTACATTCTCCAAAGAAAGGGTTTCTGAACTGCTGCAAACACACAGAAGTTTAGCTCTGGAAGTTGAATGCACACATTGACAACCACTCTGATAGATAGCTCCGTTTTGGTTTTACAGCAAGGTACTTCTCTTTACAGCCTGTATTCCCAAGCACTCTGGAATGTCCAAACGCAGCTTTTAGAAGAAACGTGTTTCTGCCTCGCTGAATATAAACATAGATGCAACATCCTAAAAGGAACCAACACAGAGCAGATCAGTTTGTACGAAGCGAGTCTTCTTTGTTTTAAACGCATTCTTACTGCAAACTCTTATATGTGTCTCTAGGGCTGGAAATGAGTGTTTCTACATTCTCCAAAGAAAGGGTTTCTGAACTGCTGCAAACACACAGAAGTTTAGCTCTGGAAGTTGAATGCACACATTGACAACCATTCTGCTAGATAGCTCCGTTTTAGTTTTACAGCAAGGTACTTCTCTTTACAGCCTGTACTCCCAAGCACTCTGGAATGTCCAAACGCAACTTTTAGAATAAACGTGTTTCTACCTCTCTGAATGTAAACATAGATGCAACCTCATAAAAGGAACCAAGACACAGCAGATCAGTTTGTACGAAGCGGGTCTTCTGTGTTTTAAACGCATTCTTACTGCTAAATCTTATATGCGTCTCTAGGGCTGGAAATGATTGTTTCTACATTCTCCAAAGAAAGGGTTTCTGAACTGCTGCAAACATACATCAGTTTACCTCTGGAAGGTGAATGCACACGTTGACAGCCATTCTGCTAGATAGCTCCGTTTTTGTTTTAGAGCAATGTACTTCTCTTTACAGCCTGTGCTGCCATCCACTCTGGAATGTTCAAACGACGTTTTTAGAAGATACGTGTTTCTGCTTTGCTGAATCTAAACATAGATGCAACTTCCTAAAAGGAACCAAAACACAGCAGATCAGTTTGTACGAAGCGGGTCTTCTGTGTTTTAAACGCATTCTTACTGCTAACTCTCATATGCGTCTCTAGGCCTGGAAATGACTGTTTCTACATTCTCCCAAGAAAGGGTTTCTGAACTGCTGCAAACACACAGCAGTTTAGCTCTGGAAGTTGAATGCACACATTGACAACCATTCTGCTAGATAGCTCCGTTTTTGTTTTACAACAAGGTACATCTCTTTACAGCCTGTATTCCCAAGCACTCTGGAATGTCCAGACGCAGCTTTTAGAAGAAACTTGTTTCTACCTCGCTGAATGTAAACATAAATGCAACTTCCTAAAAGGAACCAACACACAGCAGATCAGTTTGTACGAAGCGGGTCTTCTTTGTTTTAAACGCATTCTTACTGCTAACTCTTATATGCGTCTCTAGGGCTGGAAATGACTGTTTCTACATTCTCCAAAGAAAGGGTTTCTGAACTGCTGCAAACACACAGCAGTTTAGCTCTGGAAGTTGAATGCACACATTGACAATCATTCTGCTAGATAGCTCCATTTTTGTTTTACAGCAAGCTACTTCTCTTTAGAGCCAGTATTCCCAAGCACTCTGGAATGTCCAAACGCAGCTTTTAGAAGAAACGTGTTTCTGCCTCGCTGAATATAAACATAGATGCAACTTCCTAAAAGGAACAAACACAGAGCAGATCAGTTTGTACGAAGCAGGTCTTCTTTGTTTTAAACGCATTCTTACAGCTAACTCTTATATGCTTCTGTAGGGCTGAAAATGACAGTTTCTACATTCTCCAAAGAAAGGGTTTCTGAACTGCGACAAACACACAGCAGTTTAGATCTGGAAGTTGAATGCACGCATTGACAAGCATTCTGCTAGATAGCTCCGTTTTAGTTTTAAAGCATGGTACTTCTCTTTACAGCCTGTACTTCCAAGCACTTTGGAATGTCCAAACGCAGCTTTTAGAAGAAACGTGTTTCTACCTCCCTAATGTAAACATAAATGCAACTTCCTAAAAGGAACCAATACACAGCAGATCAGTTTGTACGATGCGGGTCTTCTGTGTTTTTAACGCATTCTTACTGCTAACTCTTTTATGCGTCTCTATGGCTGTAAATGACTGTTTCTACATTCTCCAAAGAAAGGGTTTCTGAACTGCTGCAAACACACAGAAGTTTAGCTCTGGAAGTTGAATGCACACATTGACAACCATTCTGCTAGATAGCTCCGTTTTTGTTTTACAGCAAGGTACTTCTCTTTACAGCCTGTACTCCCAAGTACTCTGGAATGTCCAAACGCAGCTTTTAGAAGAAACGTGTTTCTACCTCGCTGAATGTAAACATAGATGCAACTTCCTAAAAGGAATCAACACACAGCAGATCAGTTTGTACGAAACGGGTCTTCTGTGTTTTAAACGCATTCTTACTGCTAACTCTTATATGCGTCTCCAGGGCTGGAAATGACTGTTTCTACATTCTCCAAAGAAAGGGTTTCTGAACTGCTGCAAACACACAGCAGTTTAGCTCTGGAAGTTGAATGCACACATTGACAACCATTCTGATAGATAGCTCCGTTTTGGTTTTACAGCAAGGTACTTCTCTTTACAGCCTGTATTCCCAAGCACTCTGGAATGTCCAAACGCAGCTTTTAGAAGAAACGTGTTTCTGCCTCGCTGAATATAAACATAGATGCAACTTCCTAAAAGGAACCAACACAGAGCAGATCAGTTTGTACGAAGGGCGTCTTCTTTCTTTTAAACGCATTCATACTGCAAACTCTTATATGCTTCTCTAGGGCTGGAAATGACTGTTTCTGCATTCTCCAAAGAAAGGGTTTCTGAACTGCTGCAAACACACAGCAGTTTAGCTCTGGAAGTTGAATGCACACATTGACAACCATTCTGCTAGATAGCTCCGTTTTTGTTTTACAGCAAGGTACTTCTCTTTACAGCCTGTACTCCCAAGCACTCTGGAATGTCCAAACGCAGCTTTTAGAAGAAACGTGTTTCTACCTCGCTGAATGTAAACATAGATGCAACTTCCTAAAAGGAACCAACACAGAGCAGATCAGTTTGTACGATGCGGGTCTTCTGTGTTTTAAACGCATTCTTACTGCTAACTGTTATATGCGTCTCTAGGGCTGGAAATGACTGTTTCAACATTCTCCAAAGAAAGGGTTTCTGAACTGCTGCAAACACACATCAGTTTAGCTCTGGAAGTTGAATGAACACATTGACAACCATTCTGCTAGATAGCTCCGTTTTTGTTTTACAGCAAGGTACTTCTCTTTACAGCCTGTACTCCCAAGCACTTTGGAATGTCCAAACGCAGCTTTTAGAAGAAACGTGTTTCTACCTCCCTAATGTAAACATAAATGTAACTTCCTAAAAGGAACCAACACACAGCAGATCAGTTTGTACGAAGCGGGTCTTCTGTGTTTTAAACGCATTCTTACTGCTAACTCTTATATGCGTCTCTAGGGCTGGAAATGACTGTTTCTACATTCTCCAAAGAAAGGATTTCTGAACTGCTGCAAACACACAGAAGTTTAGCTCTGGAAGTTGAATGCACACATTGACAACCATTCTGCTAGATAGCTCCGTTTTTTTTTTAAAGCAAGGTACTTCTCTTTACAGCCTGTACTCCCAAGCACTCTGGAATGTCCAAACGCAGCTTTTAGAAGAAACGTGTTTCTGCCTCGCTGAATATAAACATAGATGCAACTTCCTAAAAGGAACAAACACAGAGCAGATCAGTTTGTACGAAGCAGGTCTTTTTTGTTTTAAACGCATTCTTACAGCTAACTCTTATTCGCTTCTGTAGGGCTGAAAATGACAGTTTCTACATTCTCCAAAGAAAGGGTTTCTGAACTGCAGCAAACACAGGGCAGTTTAGCTCTGGAAGTTGAACGCCCACATTGACAACCATTCTGCTAGGTAGCTCCGTTTTTGTTTTACAGCAAGGTACTTCTCTTTACAGCCTGTATTCCCAAGCACTCTGGAATGTCCAAACGCAGCTTTTAGAAGAAACGTTTTTCTGCCTCGCTGAATATAAACATAGATGCAATTTCCTAAAAGGAACAAACACAGAGCAGATCAGTTTGTACGAAGCAGGTCTTCTTTTTTTTAAACGCATTCTTACAGCTAACTCTTATATGCTTCTGTAGGGCTGAAAATGATAGTTTCTACATTCTCCAAAGAATGGGTTTCTGAACTGCTGCAAACACACAGCAGTTTAGCTCTGGAAGTTGAATGCACACATTGACAAACATTCTGCTAGATAGCTCCGTTTTAGTTTTACAGCAAGGTACTTCTCTTTACAGCCTGTACTCCCAAGCACTTTGGAATGTCCAAACGCAGCTTTTAGAAGAAACGTGTTTCTACCTCCCTAATGTAAACATAAATGCAACTTCCTAAAAGGAACCAACACACAGCAGATCAGTTTGTACGAAGCGGGTCTTCTGTGTTTTAAACGCATTCTTACTGCTAACTCTTACATGCGTCTCTGGGGCTGGAAATGACTGTTTCTACATTCTCCAAAGAAAGGGTTTCTGAACTGCTGCAAACACACAGCAGTTTAGCTCTGGAAGTTGAATGCACACATTGACAACCATTCTGCTAGATAGCTCCGTTTTTTTTTACAGCAAGGTACTTCTCTTTACAGCCTGTACTCCCAAGGTCTCTGGAATGTCCAAACGCAGCTTTTAGAAGAAAAGTGTTTCTACCTCGCTGAATGTAAACATAGATGCAACTTTCTAAAAGGAACCGACACACAGCAGATCAGTTTGTACGAAGCGGGTCTTCTTTGTTTTAAACGCATTCTTACTGCTAACTCTTATATGCGTCTTTAGGGCTGGAAATAACTGTTCTACATTCTCCAAGGAAAGGGTTTCTGAACTGCTGCAAACACACAGACGTTTAGCTCTGGATGTTGAATGCACACATTGACAACCATTCTGCTAGATAGCTCCGTTTTTGTTTTACAGCAAGGTACTTCTCTTTACAGCCTGTACTCCCAAGCACTCTGGAATGTCCAAACGCAGCTTTTAGAAGAAACGTGTTTTTACCTCGCTGAATGTAAACATAGATGCAACCTACTAAAAGGAACCAAAACACCGCAGATCAGTTTGTACGAAGCGGGTCTTCTGTGTTTTAAACGCATTCTTTCTGCTAACTCTTATATGCGTCTCTAGGGCTGGAAATGACTGTTTCTACATTCTCCAAAGAAAGGGTTTCTGAACTGCTGCAAACACACAGAAGTTTAGCTCTGGACGTTGAATGCACACATTGACAACCATTCTGATAGATAGCTCCGTTTTGGTTTTACAGCAAGGTAATTCTCTTTACAGCCTGTATTCCCAAGCACTCTGGAATGTCCAAACGCAGCTTTTAGAAGAAACGTGTTTCTGCCTCGCTGAATATAAACATAGATGCAACTTCCTAAAAGGAACCAACACAGAGCAGATCAGTTTGTACGAAGCGAGTCTTCTTTGTTTTAAACGCTTCTTACTGCAAACTCTTATATGTGTCTCTAGGGCTGGAAATGACTGTTTCTACATTCTCCAAAGAAAGGGTTTCTGAACTGCTGCAAACACACAGAAGTTTAGCTCTGGAAGTTGAATGCACACATTGACAACCATTCTGCTAGATAGCTCCGTTTTAGTTTTACAGCAAGGTACTTCTCTTTACAGCCTGTACTCCCAAGGTCTCTGGAATGTCCAAACGCAGCTTTTAGGAAGAAAAGTGTTTCTACCTCGCTGAATGTAAACATAGATGCAACTTCCTAAAAGGAACCAACACAGAGCAGATCAGTTTGTACGAAGCGGGTCTTCTTTTTTTAAACGCATTCTTACTGCTAACTCTTATATGCATCTCTAGGGCTGGAAATGACTGTTTCTACATTCTCCAAAGAAAGGGTTTCTGAACTGCTGCAAACACACAGAAGTTTAGCTCTGGAAGTTGAATGGACACATTGACAACCATTCTCCTAGATAGCTCCGTTTTAGTTTTACAGCAAGGTACTTCTCTTTACAGCCTGTACTCCCAAGCACTCTGGAATGTCCAAACGCAGCTTTTAGAAGAAACGTGTTTCTACCTCGCTGAATATAAACAGAGATTCAAATTCCTAAAAGGAACCAACACAGAGCAGATCAGTTTGTACGAAGTGCGTCTTCTTTCTTTTAAACGCATTCTTACTGCAAACTCTTATATGCGTCTCTAGGGCTGGAAATGACTGTTTCTACATTCTCCAAAGAAAGGGTTTCTGAACTGCAGCAAACACAGGGCAGTTTAGCTCTGGAAGTTGAACGCCCACATTGACAACCATTCTGCTAGATAGCTCCGTTTTTGTTTTACAGCAAGGTACTTCTCTTTACAGCCTGTATTCCCAAGCACTCTGGAATGTCCAAACGCAGCTTTTAGAAGAAAAGTTTTTCTTCCTCGCTGAATATAAACATAGATGCAACTTCCTAAAAGGAACCAACACAGAGCAGATCAGTTCGTACGAAGTGGGTCTTCTTTGTTTTAAACGCATTCTTACTGCAAACTCTTATATGCTTCTCTAGGGCTGGAAATGACTGTTTCTACATTCTCCAAAGAAAGGGTTTCTTTACTGCTGCAAACACACAGCAGTTTAGCTCTGGAAGTTGAATGCACACATTGACAACCATTCTGCTAGATAGCTCCGTTTTTTTTTACAGCAAGGTACTTCTCTTTACAGCCTGTACTCCCAAGCACTCTGGAATGTCCAAACGCAGCTTTTAGAAGAAACGTGTTTCTACCTTGCTGAATGTAAACATACATGCAACTTCCTAAAAGGAACCAACACACAGCAGATCAGTTTGTACGAAGCGGGTCTTCTGTGTTTTAAACGCATTCTTACTGCTAACTCTTATATGCGTCTTTAGGGCTGGAAATAACTGTTTCTACATTCTCCAAGGAAAGGGTTTCTGAACTGCCGCAAAGACACAGAAGTTTAGCTCTGGAAGTTGAATGCACACATTGACAACCATTCTGCTAGATAGCTCCGTTTTTGTTTTACAGCAAGGTACTTCTCTTTACAGCCTGTACTCCCAAGCACTCTGGAATGTCCAAACGCAGCTTTTAGAAGAAACGTGTTTCTACCTCCCTGAATATAAACAGAGATGCAAATTCCTAAAAGGAACCAACACAGAGCAGATCAGTTTGTACGAAGTGCGTCTTCTTTCTTTTAAACGCATTCTTACTGCAAACTCTTATATGCGTCTCTAGGGCTGGAAATGACTGTTTCTACATTCTCCAAAGAAAGGGTTTCTGAACTGCAGCAACCACAGGGCAGTTTAGCTCTGGAAGTTGAACGCCCACATTGACAACTATTCTGCTAGATAGCTCCGTTTTTGTTTTACAGCAAGGTACTTCTCTTTACAGCCTGTATTCCCAAGTACTCTGGAATGTCCAAACGCAGCTTTTAGAAGAAACGTGTTTCTGCCTCGCTGAATATAAACAGAGATGCAAATTCCTAAAAGGAACCAACACAGAGCAGATCAGTTTGTACGAAGTGCGTCTTCTTTCTTTTAAACGCATTCTTACTGCAAACTCTTATATGCTTCTCTAGGGCTGGAAATGACTGTTTCTACATTCTCCAAAGAAAGGGTTTCTGAACTGCTGCAAACACACAGCAGTTTAGCTCTGGAAGTTGAATGCACACATTGACAACCATTCTGCTAGATAGCTCCGTTTTTGTTTTACAGCAACGTACTTCTCTTTACAGCCTGTACTCCGAAGCACTCTGGAATGTCCAAACGCAGCTTTTAGAAGAAACGTGTTTCTACCTCGCTGAATGTAAACATAGATGCAACTTCCTAAAAGGAACCAACACACAGCAGATCAGTTTGTACAAAGCGGGTCTTCTGTGTTTTAAACGCATTCTTACTGCTAACTCTTATATGCGTCTCTAGGGCTGGAAATGACTGTTTCAACATTCTCCAAAGAAAGGGTTTCTGAACTGCTGCAAACACACATCAGTTTAGCTCTGGAAGTTGAATGAACACATTGACAACCATTCTGCTAGATAGCTCCGTTTTTGTTTTACAGCAAGGTACTTCTCTTTACAGCCTGTACTCCCAAGCACTTTGGAATGTCCAAACGCAGCTTTTAGAAGAAACGTGTTTCTACCTCCCTAATGTAAACATAAATGTAACTTCCTAAAAGGAACCAACACACAGCAGATCAGTTTGTACGAAGCAGGTCTTCTGTGTTTTAAACGCATTCTTACTGCTAACTCTTATATGCGTCTCTAGGGCTGGAAATGACTGTTTCTACATTCTCCAAAGAAAGGATTTCTGAACTGCTGCAAACACACAGAAGTTTAGCTCTGGAAGTTGAATGCACACATTGACAACCATTCTGCTAGATAGCTCCGTTTTTTTTTTAAAGCAAGGTACTTCTCTTTACAGCCTGTACTCCCAAGCACTCTGGAATGTCCAAACGCAGCTTTTAGAAGAAACGTGTTTCTGCCTCGCTGAATATAAACATAGATGCAACTTCCTAAAAGGAACAAACACAGAGCAGATCAGTTTGTACGAAGCAGGTCTTTTTTGTTTTAAACGCATTCTTACAGCTAACTCTTATTCGCTTCTGTAGGGCTGAAAATGACAGTTTCTACATTCTCCAAAGAAAGGGTTTCTGAACTGCAGCAAACACAGGGCAGTTTAGCTCTGGAAGTTGAACGCCCACATTGACAACCATTCTGCTAGGTAGCTCCGTTTTTGTTTTACAGCAAGGTACTTCTCTTTACAGCCTGTATTCCCAAGCACTCTGGAATGTCCAAACGCAGCTTTTAGAAGAAACGTTTTTCTGCCTCGCTGAATATAAACATAGATGCAATTTCCTAAAAGGAACAAACACAGAGCAGATCAGTTTGTACGAAGCAGGTCTTCTTTTTTTTAAACGCATTCTTACAGCTAACTCTTATATGCTTCTGTAGGGCTGAAAATGATAGTTTCTACATTCTCCAAAGAATGGGTTTCTGAACTGCTGCAAACACACAGCAGTTTAGCTCTGGAAGTTGAATGCACACATTGACAAACATTCTGCTAGATAGCTCCGTTTTAGTTTTACAGCAAGGTACTTCTCTTTACAGCCTGTACTCCCAAGCACTTTGGAATGTCCAAACGCAGCTTTTAGAAGAAACGTGTTTCTACCTCCCTAATGTAAACATAAATGCAACTTCCTAAAAGGAACCAACACACAGCAGATCAGTTTGTACGAAGCGGGTCTTCTGTGTTTTAAACGCATTCTTACTGCTAACTCTTACATGCGTCTCTGGGGCTGGAAATGACTGTTTCTACATTCTCCAAAGAAAGGGTTTCTGAACTGCTGCAAACACACAGCAGTTTAGCTCTGGAAGTTGAATGCACACATTGACAACCATTCTGCTAGATAGCTCCGTTTTTTTTTACAGCAAGGTACTTCTCTTTACAGCCTGTACTCCCAAGGTCTCTGGAATGTCCAAACGCAGCTTTTAGAAGAAAAGTGTTTCTACCTCGCTGAATGTAAACATAGATGCAACTTTCTAAAAGGAACCGACACACAGCAGATCAGTTTGTACGAAGCGGGTCTTCTTTGTTTTAAACGCATTCTTACTGCTAACTCTTATATGCGTCTTTAGGGCTGGAAATAACTGTTCTACATTCTCCAAGGAAAGGGTTTCTGAACTGCTGCAAACACACAGACGTTTAGCTCTGGATGTTGAATGCACACATTGACAACCATTCTGCTAGATAGCTCCGTTTTTGTTTTACAGCAAGGTACTTCTCTTTACAGCCTGTACTCCCAAGCACTCTGGAATGTCCAAACGCAGCTTTTAGAAGAAACGTGTTTTTACCTCGCTGAATGTAAACATAGATGCAACCTACTAAAAGGAACCAAAACACCGCAGATCAGTTTGTACGAAGCGGGTCTTCTGTGTTTTAAACGCATTCTTTCTGCTAACTCTTATATGCGTCTCTAGGGCTGGAAATGACTGTTTCTACATTCTCCAAAGAAAGGGTTTCTGAACTGCTGCAAACACACAGAAGTTTAGCTCTGGAAGTTGAATGCACACATTGACAACCATTCTGATAGATAGCTCCGTTTTGGTTTTACAGCAAGGTAATTCTCTTTACAGCCTGTATTCCCAAGCACTCTGGAATGTCCAAACGCAGCTTTTAGAAGAAACGTGTTTCTGCCTCGCTGAATATAAACATAGATGCAACTTCCTAAAAGGAACCAACACAGAGCAGATCAGTTTGTACGAAGCGAGTCTTCTTTGTTTTAAACGCTTCTTACTGCAAACTCTTATATGTGTCTCTAGGGCTGGAAATGACTGTTTCTACATTCTCCAAAGAAAGGGTTTCTGAACTGCTGCAAACACACAGAAGTTTAGCTCTGGAAGTTGAATGCACACATTGACAACCATTCTGCTAGATAGCTCCGTTTTAGTTTTACAGCAAGGTACTTCTCTTTACAGCCTGTACTCCCAAGGTCTCTGGAATGTCCAAACGCAGCTTTTAGGAAGAAAAGTGTTTCTACCTCGCTGAATGTAAACATAGATGCAACTTCCTAAAAGGAACCAACACAGAGCAGATCAGTTTGTACGAAGCGGGTCTTCTTTTTTTAAACGCATTCTTACTGCTAACTCTTATATGCATCTCTAGGGCTGGAAATGACTGTTTCTACATTCTCCAAAGAAAGGGTTTCTGAACTGCTGCAAACACACAGAAGTTTAGCTCTGGAAGTTGAATGGACACATTGACAACCATTCTCCTAGATAGCTCCGTTTTAGTTTTACAGCAAGGTACTTCTCTTTACAGCCTGTACTCCCAAGCACTCTGGAATGTCCAAACGCAGCTTTTAGAAGAAACGTGTTTCTACCTCGCTGAATATAAACAGAGATTCAAATTCCTAAAAGGAACCAACACAGAGCAGATCAGTTTGTACGAAGTGCGTCTTCTTTCTTTTAAACGCATTCTTACTGCAAACTCTTATATGCGTCTCTAGGGCTGGAAATGACTGTTTCTACATTCTCCAAAGAAAGGGTTTCTGAACTGCAGCAAACACAGGGCAGTTTAGCTCTGGAAGTTGAACGCCCACATTGACAACCATTCTGCTAGATAGCTCCGTTTTTGTTTTACAGCAAGGTACTTCTCTTTACAGCCTGTATTCCCAAGCACTCTGGAATGTCCAAACGCAGCTTTTAGAAGAAAAGTTTTTCTTCCTCGCTGAATATAAACATAGATGCAACTTCCTAAAAGGAACCAACACAGAGCAGATCAGTTCGTACGAAGTGGGTCTTCTTTGTTTTAAACGCATTCTTACTGCAAACTCTTATATGCTTCTCTAGGGCTGGAAATGACTGTTTCTACATTCTCCAAAGAAAGGGTTTCTTTACTGCTGCAAACACACAGCAGTTTAGCTCTGGAAGTTGAATGCACACATTGACAACCATTCTGCTAGATAGCTCCGTTTTTTTTTACAGCAAGGTACTTCTCTTTACAGCCTGTACTCCCAAGCACTCTGGAATGTCCAAACGCAGCTTTTAGAAGAAACGTGTTTCTACCTTGCTGAATGTAAACATACATGCAACTTCCTAAAAGGAACCAACACACAGCAGATCAGTTTGTACGAAGCGGGTCTTCTGTGTTTTAAACGCATTCTTACTGCTA
This sequence comes from Saimiri boliviensis, assembly GCF_048565385.1. Lineage (NCBI taxonomy): Eukaryota > Metazoa > Chordata > Mammalia > Primates > Cebidae > Saimiri > Saimiri boliviensis. The sequence continues at coordinate 66,519,556 of NC_133456.1, forward strand.
ACTCTTATATGCGTCTTTAGGGCTGGAAATAACTGTTTCTACATTCTCCAAGGAAAGGGTTTCTGAACTGCCGCAAAGACACAGAAGTTTAGCTCTGGAAGTTGAATGCACACATTGACAACCATTCTGCTAGATAGCTCCGTTTTTGTTTTACAGCAAGGTACTTCTCTTTACAGCCTGTACTCCCAAGCACTCTGGAATGTCCAAACGCAGCTTTTAGAAGAAACGTGTTTCTACCTCCCTGAATATAAACAGAGATGCAAATTCCTAAAAGGAACCAACACAGAGCAGATCAGTTTGTACGAAGTGCGTCTTCTTTCTTTTAAACGCATTCTTACTGCAAACTCTTATATGCGTCTCTAGGGCTGGAAATGACTGTTTCTACATTCTCCAAAGAAAGGGTTTCTGAACTGCAGCAACCACAGGGCAGTTTAGCTCTGGAAGTTGAACGCCCACATTGACAACTATTCTGCTAGATAGCTCCGTTTTTGTTTTACAGCAAGGTACTTCTCTTTACAGCCTGTATTCCCAAGTACTCTGGAATGTCCAAACGCAGCTTTTAGAAGAAACGTGTTTCTGCCTCGCTGAATATAAACAGAGATGCAAATTCCTAAAAGGAACCAACACAGAGCAGATCAGTTTGTACGAAGTGCGTCTTCTTTCTTTTAAACGCATTCTTACTGCAAACTCTTATATGCTTCTCTAGGGCTGGAAATGACTGTTTCTACATTCTCCAAAGAAAGGGTTTCTGAACTGCTGCAAACACACAGCAGTTTAGCTCTGGAAGTTGAATGCACACATTGACAACCATTCTGCTAGATAGCTCCGTTTTTGTTTTACAGCAACGTACTTCTCTTTACAGCCTGTACTCCGAAGCACTCTGGAATGTCCAAACGCAGCTTTTAGAAGAAACGTGTTTCTACCTCGCTGAATGTAAACATAGATGCAACTTCCTAAAAGGAACCAACACACAGCAGATCAGTTTGTACAAAGCGGGTCTTCTGTGTTTTAAACGCATTCTTACTGCTAACTCTTATATGCGTCTCTAGGGCTGGAAATGACTGTTTCTACATTCTCCAAAGAAAGGGTTTCTGAACTGCTGCAAACACACAGAAGTTTAGCTCTGGAAGTTGAATGCACACCTTGACAACCATTCTGCTAGATAGCTCCGTTTTAGTTTAGCAGCAAGGTACTTCTCTTTACAGCCTGTACTCCCAAGGTCTCTGGAATGTCCAAACGCAGCTTTTAGAAGAAAAGTGTTTCTACCTCGCTGAATGTAAACATAGATGCAACTTCCTAAAAGGAACCAACACACAGCAGATCAGTTTGTACGAAACGCGTCTTCTGTGTTTTAAACGCATTCTTACTGCTAACTCTTATATGCGTCTCTAGGGCTGGAAATGACTGTTTCTACATTCTCCAAAGAAAGGGTTTCTGAACTGCTGCAAACACACAGAAGTTTAGCTCTGGAAGTTGAATGGACACATTGACAACCATTCTGCTAGATAGCTCCGTTTTAGTTTTACAGCAAGGTACTTCTCTTTACAGCCTGTATTCCAAAGCACTGTGGAATTTCCAAACGCAGCTTTTAGAAGAAACGTGTTTCTGCCTCGCTGAATATAAACAGAGATGCAAATTCCTAAAAGGAACCAACACAGAGCAGATCAGTTTGTACGAAGTGCGTCTTCTTTCTTTTAAATGCATTCTTACTGCAAACCCTTATATGCTTCTCTAGGGCTGGAAATGACTGTTTCTGCATTCTCCAAAGAAAGGGTTTCTGAACTGCTGCAAACACACAGCAGTTTAGCTCTGGAAGTTGAATTCACACATTGACAACCATTCTGCTAGATAGCTCCGTTTTTGTTTTACAGCAACGTACTTCTCTTTACAGCCTGTACTCCCAAGCACTCTGGAATGTCCAAACGCAGCTTTTAGAAGAAACGTGTTTCTACCTCGCTGAATGTAAACATAGATGCAACTTCCTAAAAGGAACCAACACACAGCAGATCAGTTTGTACGAAGCGGGTCTTCTGTGTTTTAAACGCATTCTTACTGCTAACTCTTATATGCGTCTCTAGGGCTGGAAATGACTGTTTCTACATTCTCCAAAGAAAGGGTTTCTTACTGCTGCAAAAACACAGCAGTTTAGCTCTGGAAGTTGAATGCACACATTGACAACCATTCTGCTAGATAGCTCCGTTTGTTTTTAAAGCAAGGTACTTCTCTTTACAGCCTGTACTCCCAAGCACTCCGGAATGTCCAAACGCAGCTTTTAGAAGAAACGTGTTTCTGCCTCGCTGAATATAAACATAGATGCAACTTCCTAAAAGGAACAAACACAGAGCAGATCAGTTTGTACGAAGCAGGTCTTTTTTGTTTTAAACGCATTCTTACAGCTAACTCTTATTCGCTTCTGTAGGGCTGAAAATGACAGTTTCTACATTCTCCAAAGAAAGGGTTTCTGAACTGCAGCAAACACAGGGCAGTTTAGCTCTGGAAGTTGAACTCCCACATTGACAACCATTCTGCTAGGTAGCTCCGTTTTTGTTTTACAGCAAGGTACTTCTCTTTACAGCCTGTATTCCCAAGCACTCTGGAATGTCCAAACGCAGCTTTTAGAAGAAACGTTTTTCTGCCTCGCTGAATATAAACATAGATGCAATTTCCTAAAAGGAACAAACACAGAGCAGATCAGTTTGTACGAAGCAGGTCTTCTTTGTTTTAAACGCATTCTTACAGCTAACTCTTATATGCTTCTGTAGGGCTGAAAATGATAGTTTCTACATTCTCCAAAGAATGGGTTTCTGAACTGCTGCAAACACACAGCAGTTTAGCTCTGGAAGTTGAATGCACACATTGACAAACATTCTGCTAGATAGCTCCGTTTTAGTTTTACAGCAAGGTACTTCTCTTTACAGCCTGTACTCCCAAGCACTTTGGAATGTCCAAACGCAGCTTTTAGAAGAAACGTGTTTCTACCTCCCTAATGTAAACATAAATGCAACTTCCTAAAAGGAACCAACACACAGCAGATCAGTTTGTACGAAGCGGGTCTTCTGTGTTTTAAACGCATTCTTACTGCTAACTCTTATATGCGTCTCTAGGGCTGGAAATGACTGTTTCTACATTCTCCAAAGAAAGGGTTTCTGAACTGCTGCAAACACACAGAAGTTTAGCTCTGGAAGTTGAATGCACACATTGACAACCATTCTGCTAGATAGCTCCGTTTTTGTTTTACAGCAAGGTACTTCTCTTTACAGCCTGTACTCCCAAGCAATCTGGAATGTCCAAACGCAGCTTTTAGAAGAAACGTGTTTCTACCTCGCTGAATGTAAACGTAGATGCAACTTCCTAAAAGGAACCAACACACAGCAGATCAGTTTGTACGAAACGGGTCTTCTGTGTTTTAAACGCATTCTTACTGCTAACTCTTATATGCGTCTCTAGGGCTGGAAATGACTGTTTCTACATTCTCCAAAGAAAGGGTTTCTGAACTGCTGCAAACACACAGCAGTTTAGCTCTGGATGTTGAATGCACACATTGACAACCATTCTGCTAGATAGCTCCGTTTTTGTTTTACAGAAAGGTACTTCTCTTTACAGCCTGTATTCCCAAGCACTCTGGAATGTCCAAACGCAGCTTTTAGAAGAAACGTGTTTCGGCGTCGCTGAATAAAAACATAGATGCAACTTCCTAAAAGGAACCAAGACAGAGCAGATCAGTTTGTACGAAGCGGGTCTTCTTTGTTTTAAACGCATTCTTACTGCAAACTCTTATATGCTTCTCTAGGGCTGGAAATGACTGTTTCTACATTCTCCAAAGAAAGGGTTTCTGAACTGCTGCAAACACACAGCAGTTTAGCTCTGGAAGTTGAATGCACACATTGACAACCATTCTGCTAGATAGCTTCGTTTTTCTTTTACAGCAAGGTACTTCTCTTTACAGCCTGTACTCCCAAGCACCCTGGAATGTCCAAACGCAGCTTTTAGAAGAAACGTGTTTCTACCTCGCTGAATGTAAACATAGATGCAACTTCCTTAAAGGAACCAACACACAGCAGATCAGTTTGTACGAAGCTTGTCTTCTGTGTTTTAAACGCATTCTTACTCCTAACTCTTATATGCGTCCCTAGGGCTGGAAATGACTGTTTCTATATTCTCCAAGAAAGGGTTTCTGAACTGCTGCAAACACACAGCAGTTTAGCTCTGGAAGTTGAATGCACACATTGACAACCATTCTGCTAGATAGCTCCGTCTTTGTTTTACAGCAACGTACTTCTCTTTACAGCCTGTACTCCCAAGCACTCTGGAATGTCCAAACGCAGCTTTTAGAAGAAACGTGTTTCTACCTCGCTGAATGTAAACATAGATGCAACTACCTAAAAGGAACCAACACACAGCAAATCAGTTTGTACGAAGTGGGTCTTCTGTGTTTTAAACGCATTCTTACTGCTAACTCTTATATGCGTCTCTAGGGCTGGAAATGACTGTTTCTACATTCTCCATAGAAAGGGTTTCTGAACTGCAGCAAACACAGGGCAGTTTAGCTCTGGAAGATGAATGCACACAATGACAACCATTCTGCTAGATAGCTCCGTTTTTGTTTTACAGCAAGGTACTTCTCTTTACAGCCTGTACTCCCAAGCACTCTGGAATGTCCAAACGCAACTTTTAGAGGAAACTTGTTTCTATCTCGCTGAATGTAAACATAGATGCAACTACCTAAAAGGAACCAACACACAGCAGATCAGTTTGTACGAAGTGGTCTTCTGTGTTTTAAACGCATTCTTACTGCTAACTCTTATATGCGTCTCTAGGTCTGGAAATGACTGTTTCTACATTCTCCAAAGAAAGGGTTTCTGAACTGCTGCAAACACACAGAAGTTTAGCTCTGGAAGTTGAACGCCCACATTGACAACCATTCTGCTAGATAGCTCCGTTTTTGTTTTACAGCAAGGTACTTCTCTTTACAGCCTGTATTCCCAAGCACTCTGGAATGTCCAAACGCAGCTTTTAGAGGAAACGTTTTTCTGCCTCGCTGAATATAAACATAGATGCAACTTCCTAAAAGGAACCAACACAGAGCAGATCAGTTTGTACGAAGTGGGTCTTCTTTGTTTTAAACGCATTTTTACTGCAAACTCTTATATGCTTCTCTAGCGCTGGAAATGACTGTTTCTACATTCTCCAAAGAAAGGGTTTCTGAACTGCTGCAAACACACAGAAGTTTAGCTCTGGAAGTTGAATGCACACATTGACAACCATTCTGCTAGATAGCTCCGTTTTTTTTTACAGCAAGGTACTTCTCTTTACAGCCTGTACTCCCAAGCACTCTGGAATGTCCAAACGCAGCTTTTAGAAGAAACGTGTTTCTACCTTGCTGAATGTAAACATACATGCAACTTCCTAAAAGGAACCAACACACAGCAGATCAGTTTGTACGAAGTGGGTCTTCTGTGTTTTAAACGCATTCTTACTGCTAACTCTTATATGCGTCTTTAGGGCTGGAAATAACTGTTTCTATATTCTCCAAGGAAAGGGTTTCTGAACTGCTGCAAAACACAGAAGTTTAGCTCTGGAAGTTGAATGCACACATTGACAACCATTCTGCTAGATAGCTCCGTTTTTGTTTTACAGCAAGGTACTTCTCTTTACAGCCTGTACTCCCAAGCACTCTGGAATGTCCAAACGCAGCTTTTAGAAGAAACCTGTTTCTACCTCGCTGAATGTAAACATAGATGCAACTCCCTAAAAGGAACCAACACACAGCAGATCAGTTTGTACGAAGTGGGTCTTCTGTGTTTTAAACGCATTCTTACTGCTAACTCTTATATGCGTCTCTAGGGCTGGAAATGAGTGTTTCTACATTCTCCATAGAAAGGGTTTCTGAACTGCAGCAAACACAGGGCAGTTTAGCTCTGGAAGATGAATGCACACAATGACAACCATTCTGCTAGATAGCTCCGTTTTTGTTTTACAGCAAGGTACTTCTCTTTACAGCCTGTACTCCCAAGCACTCTGGAATGTCCAAACGCAACTTTTAGAAGAAACGTGTTTCTACCTCGCTGAATGTAAACATAGATGCAACTACCTAAAAGGAACCAACACACAGCAGATCAGTTTGTATGAAGCGGGTCTTCTGTGTTTTAAACGCATTCTTACTGCTAACTCTTATATGCGTCTCTAGGTCTGGAAATGACTGTTTCTACATTCTCCAAAGAAAGGGTTTCTGAACTGCTGCAAACACACAGAAGTTTAGCTCTGGAAGTTTATCGCCCACATTGACAACCATTATGCTAGATAGCTCCGTTTTTGTTTTACAGCAAGGTACTTCTCTTTACAGCCCGTATTCCCAAGCACTCTGGAATGTCCAAACGCAGCTTTTAGAGGAAACGTTTTTCTGCCTCGCTGAATATAAACATAGATGCAACTTCCTAAAAGGAACCAACACAGAGCAGATCAGTTCGTACGAAGTGGGTCTTCTTTGTTTAAACGCATTCTTACTGCAAACTCTTATATGCTTCTCTAGCGCTGGAAATGACTGTTTCTACATTCTCCAAAGAAAGGGTTTCTGAACTGCAGCAAACACAGGGCAGTTTAGCTCTGGAAGTTGAACGCCCACATTGACAACCCTTCTGCTAGATAGCTCCGTTTTTGTTTTACAGCAAGGTACTTCTCTTTACAGCCTGTACTCCCAAGCACTCTGGAATGTCCGAACGCAGCTTTTAGAAGAAACGTGTTTCTTCCTCGCTGAATGTAAATATAGATGCAACTTCCTAAAATGAACCAACACACAGCAGATCAGTTTGTACGAAGCGGGTCTTCTGTGTTTTAAACGCGTTCTTACTGCTAACTCTTATATGCGTCTCTAGGGCTGGAAATGACTGTTTCTACATTCTCCAAAGAAAGGGTTTCTGAACTGCTGCAAACACACAGACGTTTAGCTCTGGATGTTGAATGCACACATTGACAACCATTCTGCTAGATAGCTCCGTTTTTGTTTTACAGCAAGGTACTTCTCTTTACAGCCTGTACTCCCAAGCACTCTGGAATGTCCAAACGCAGCTTTTAGAAGAAACGTGTTTCTAACTCGCTGAATGTAAACATAGATGCAACTTCCTAAAAGGAACCAACACAGAGCAGATAAGTTTGTACGAAGCGGGTCTTCTGTGTTTTAAACGCATTCCTACTGCTAACTGTTATATGCGTCTCTAGGGCTGGAAATGACTGTTTCAACATTCTCCAAAGAAAGGGTTTCTGAACTGCTGCAAACACACAGAAGTTAAGCTCTGGAAGTTGAATGCACACATTGACAACCATTCTGCTAGATAGCTCCGTTTTAGTTTTACAGCAAGGTACTTCTCTTTACAGCCTGTACTCCCAAGCACTCTGGAATGTCCAAACGCAGCTTTTAGAAGAAACGTGTTTCTTCCTCGCTGAATGTAAACATAGATGCAACTTCCTAAAAGGAACCAACACACAGCAGATCAGTTTGTACGAAGCGGGTCTTCTGTGTTTTAAACGCATTCTTACTGCTTACTCTTACATGCGTCTCTGGGGCTGGAAATGACTGTTTCTACATTCTCCAAAGAAAGGGTTTCTGAACTGCTGCAAACACACAGCAGTTTAGCTCTGGAAGTTGAATGCACACATTGACAACCATTCTGCTAGATAGCTCCGTTTTAGTTTTACAGCAAGGTACTTCTCTTTACAGCCTGTATTCCCAAGCACTCTGGAATGTCCAAACGCAGCTTTTAGAAGAAACGTGTTTCTGCCTCGCTGAATATAAAAATAGATGCAACTTCCTAAAAGGAACCAACACAGAGCAGATCAGTTTGTACGAAGAGGTTCTTCTTTGTTTTAAAAGCATTCTTACTGCAAACTCTTATATGATTCTCTAGGGCTGGAAATGACTGTTTCTACATTCTCCAAAGAAAGGGTTTCTGAACTGCTGCAAACACACAGAAGTTTAGCTCTGGAAGTTGAATGCACACATTGACAACCATTCTGCTAGATAGCTCCGTTTTAGTTTTACAGCAAGGTACTTCTCTTTACAGCCTGTACTCCCAAGGTCTCTGGAATGTCCAAACGCAGGTTTTAGAAGAAAAGTGTTTCTACCTCGCTGAATGTAAACATAGATGCAACTTCCTAAAAGGAACCAACACAGAGCAGATCAGTTTGTACGAAGCGGGTCTTCTGTGTTTTAAATGCATTCTTACTGCTAACTCTTATATGCATCTCTAGGGCTGGAAATGACTGTTTCTACATTCTCCAAAGAAAGGGTTTCTGAACTGCTGCAAACACACAAAAGTTTATCTCTGGAAGTTGAATGGACACATTGACAACCATTCTCCTAGATAGCTCCGTTTTAGTTTTACAGCAAGGTACTTCTCTTTACAGCCTGTACTCCCAAGCACTCTGGAATGTCCAAACGCAGCTTTTAGAAGAAACGTGTTTCTGCCTCGCTGAATATAAACAGAGATGCAAATTCCTAAAAGGAACCAACACAGAGCAGATCAGTTTGTACGAAGTGCGTCTTCTTTCTTTTAAACACATTCTTACTGCAAACTCTTATATGCTTTTCTAGGGCTGGAAATGACTGTTTCTACATTCTCCAAAGAAAGGGTTTCTGAACTGCTGCAAACACACAGCAGTTTAGCTCTGGAGGTTGAATGCACACATTGACAACCATTCTGCTAGATAGCTCCGTTTTTGTTTTACAGCAACGTACTTCTCTTTACAGCCTGTACTCCCAAGCACTCTGCAATGTCCAAACGCAGCTCTCAGAAGAAACGTGTTTCTACCTCGTTGAATGTAAACATAGATGAACTTTCTAAAAGGAACCAACACACAGCAGATCAGTTTGTACGAAGCGGGTCTTCTGTGTTTTACCCATTCTTACTGCTAACTCTTATATGCGTCTCTAGGGCTGTAAATGACTGTTTCTGCATTCTCCAAAGAAAGGGTTTCTGAACTGCTGCAAACACACAGCAGTTTAGCTCTGGAAGTTGAATGAACACATTGACAACCATTCTGCTAGATAGCTCCGTTTTAGTTTTACAGCAAAGTACTTCTCTTTACAGCCTGTAATCCCAAGCACTCAGGAATGTCCAAACGCAGCTTTTAGAAGAAACGTGTTCCTGCCTCGCTGAATATAAACATAGATGGAACATCCTAAAAGGAACCAACACAGAGCAGATCAGTTTGTACGAAGAGGTTCTTCTTTGTTTTAAACGCATTCTTACTGCAAACTCTTATATGATTCTCTAGGGCTGGAAATGACTGTTTCTACATTCTCCAAAGAATGGGTTTCTGAACTGCTGCAAACACACAGCAGTTTAACTCTGGAAGTTGAATGCACACATTGACAACCATTCTGCTAGATAGCTCCGTTTTTGTTTTACAGCAAGGTACTTCTCTTTACAGCCTGTACTCCCAAGCACTCTGGAATGTCCAAACGCAGCTTTCAGAAGAAACGTGTTTCTACCTCGCTGAATGGAAACATAGATGCAACTTTCTAAAAGGAACCAACACACAGCAGATCAGTTTGTACGAAACGGGTCTTCTGTGTTTTAAACGCATTCTTACTGCTAACTCTTATATGCGTCTCTAGGGCTGGAAATGACTGTTTCTGCATTCTCCAAAGAAAGGGTTTCTGAACTGCTGCAAACACACAGCAGTTTAGCTCTGGAAGTTGAATGCACACATTGACAACCATTCTGCTAGATAGCTCCGTTTTAGTTTTACAGCAAGGTATTTCTCTTTACAGCCTGTAATCCCAAGCACTCTGGAATGTCCAAACGCAGCTTTTAGAAAAAACGTGTTTCTGCCTCGCTAAATATAAACATAGATGCAACTTCCTAAAAGGAACCAACACAGAGCAGATCAGTTTGTTCGAAGTGCGCCTTCTTTCTTTTAAACGCATTCTTACTGCAAACTCTTATATGATTCTCTAGGGCTGGAAATGACTGTTTCTACATTCTCCAAAGAAAGGGTTTCTGAACTGCTGCAAACACACAGCAGTTTAGCTCTGGAAGTTGAATGCACACATTGACAACCATTCTGCTAGATAGCTCCGTTTTTGTTTTACAGCAACGTACTTCTCTTTACAGCCTGTACTCCCAAGCACTCTGCAATGTCCAAACGCAGCTTTCAGAAGAAACGTGTTTCTACCTCGTTGAATGTAAACATAGATGCAACTTCCTAAAAGGAACCAACACACAGCAGATCAGTTTGTACGAAGCGGGTCTTCTGTGTTTTACGCATTCTTACTGCTAACTCTTATATGCGTCTCTAGGGCTGGAAATGACTGTTTGTACATTCTCCAAAGAAAGGGTTTCTGAACTGCAGCAAACACAGGGCAGTTTAGCTGTGGAAGTTGAACGCCCACATTGACAACCATTCTGCTAGATAGCTCCGTTTTTGTTTTACAGCAAGGTACTTCTCTTTACAACCTGTATTCCCAAGCACTCTGGAATGTCCAAACGTAGCTTTTAGAAGAAAAGTTTTTCTGTCTCGCTGAATATAAACATAGATGCAACTTCCTAAAAGGAACCAACACAGAGCAGATCAGTTCGTACGAAGTGGGTCTTCTTTGTTTTAAACGCATTCTTACTGCAAACTCTTATATGCTTCTCTAGGGCTGGAAATGACTGTTTCTACATTCTCCAAAGAAAGGGTTTCTTTACTGCTGCAAACACACAGCAGTTTAGCTCTGGAAGTTGAATGCACACATTGACAACCATTCTGCTAGATAGCTCCGTTTTTTTTTACAGCAAGGTACTTCTCTTTACAGCCTGTACTCCCAAGCACTCTGGAATGTCCAAACGCAGCTTTTAGAAGAAACGTGTTTCTACCTCGCTGAATGTAAACATACATGCAACTTCCTAAAAGGAACTAACACACAGCAGATCAGTTTGTACGAAGCGGGTCTTCTCTGTTTTAAACGCATTCTTACTGCTAACTCTTATATGCGTCTTTAGGGCTGGAAATAACTGTTTCTATATTCTCCAAGGAAAGGGTTTCTGAACTGCTGCAAACACACAGAAGTTTAGCTCTGGAAGTTGAATGCACACATTGACAACCATTATGCTAGATAGCTCCGATTTTGTTTTACAGCAGGGTACTTCTCTTTGGAGCCTGTACTCCCAAGCACTCTGGAATGTCCGAACGCAGCTTTTAGAAAAAACGTGTTTCTTCCTCGCTGAAAGTAAACATAGATGCAACTTCCTAAAAGGAACCAACACACAGCAGATCAGTTTGTACGAAGCGGGTCTTCTGTGTTTTAAACGCATTCTTACTGCTAACTGTTATATGCGTCTCTAGGGCTGGAAATGACTGTTTCTACATTCTCCAAAGAAAGGGTTTCTGAACTGCTGCAAACACACAGAAGTTTAGCTCTGGAAGTTGAATGCACACATTGACAACCATTCTGCTAGATAGCTCCGTTTTAGTTTTACAGCAAGGTACTTCTCTTTACAGCCTGTACTCCCAAGCACTCTGGAATGTCCAAACGCAGCTTTTAGAAGAAACGTGTTTCTACCTCGCTGAATGTAAACATAGATGCAACTTCCTAAAAGGAACCGACACACAGCAGATCAGTTTGTACCAAGCGGGTCTTCTGTGTTTTAAACGCATTCTTACTGCTAACTCTTATATGCTTCTCTAGGGCTGGAAATGACTGTTTCAACATTCTCCAAAGAAAGGGTTTCTGAACTGCTGCAAACACACATCAGTTTAGCTCTGGAAGTTGAATGCACACATTGACAACCATTCTGCTAGATAGCTCCGTTTTAGTTTTACAGCAAGGTACTTCTCTTTACAGCCTGTACTCCCAAGCACTCTGGAATGTCCAAACGCAGCTTTTAGAAGAAACGTGTTTCTGCCTCGCTGAATATAAACAGAGATGCAAATTCCTAAAAGGAACCAACACAGAGCAGATCAGTTTGTACGAAGTGAGCCTTCTTTGTTTTAAACGCATTCTTACTGCAAACTCTTATATGTGTCTCTAGGGCTGGAAATGACTGTTTCTACATTCTCCAAAGAAAGGATTTCTGAACTGCTGCAAACACACAGCAGTTTAGCTCTGGAAGTTGAATGCACACATTGACAACCATTCTGCTAGATAGCTCCGTTTTAGTTTTACAGCAAGGTACTTCTCTTTACAGCCTGTACTCCAAAGGTCTCTGGAATGTCCAAACGCAGCTTTTAGAAGAAAAGTGTTTCTACCTCGCTGAATGTAAACATAGATGTAACTTTCTAAAAGGAACCGACACACAGCAGATCAGTTTGTACGAAGCGGGTCTTCTGTGTTTTAAACGCATTCTTACTGCTAACTCTTATATGCATCTCTAGGGCTGGAAATGACTGTTTCTACATTCTCCAAGGAAAGGGTTTCTGAACTGCTGCAAACACACGGAAGTTTAGCTCTGGAAGTTGAATGGACACATTGACAACCATTCTGCTAGATAGCTCCGTTTTAGTTTTACAGCAAGGTACTTCTCTTTACAGCCTGTACTCCCAAGCACTCTGGAATGTCCAAACGCAGCTTTTAGAAGAAACGTGTTTCTGCCTCGCTGAATATAAACAGAGAAGCAAATTCCTAAAAGGAACCAACACAGAGCAGATCAGTTTGTACGAAGTGCGTCTTCTTTCTTTTAAACGCATTCTTACTGCAAACTCTTATATGCTTCTCTAGGGCTGGAAATGACTGTTTCTACATTCTCCAAAGAAAGCGTTTCTTAACTGCTGCAAACACACAGCAGTTTAGCTCTGGAAGTTGAATGCACACATTGACAACCATTCTGCTAGATAGCTCCGTTTTTGTTTTACAGCAACGTACTTCTATTTACAGCCTGTACTCCCAAGCACTCTGGAATGTCCAAACGCAGCTTTTAGAAGAAACGTGTTTCTACCTCGCTGAATGTAAACATAGATGCAACTTCCGAAAAAAAACCAACACACAGCAGATCAGTTTGTACGAAGCGGGTCTTCTGTGTTTTAAACGCATTCCTACTGCTAACTGTTATATGCGTCTCTAGGGCTGGAAATGACTGTTTCAACATTCTCCAAAGAAAGGGTTTCTGAACTGCTGCAAACACACAGAAGTTTAGCTCTGGAAGTTGAATGCACACATTGACAACCATTCTGCTAGATAGCTCCGTTTTAGTTTTACAGCAGGTACTTCTCTTTACAGCCTGTACTCCCAAGCACTCTGGAATGTCCAAACGCAGCTTTTAGAAGAAACGTGTTTCTTCCTCGCTGAATGTAAACATAGATGCAACTTCCTAAAAGGAACCAACACACAGCAGATCAGTTTGTACGAAGCGTGTCTTCTGTGTTTTAAACGCATTCTTACTGCTTACTCTTACATGCGTCTCTGGGGCTGGAAATGACTGTTTCTACATTCTCCAAAGAAAGGGTTTCTGAACTGCTGCAAACACACAGAAGTTTAGCTCTGGAAGTTGAATGCACACATTGACAACCATTCTGCTAGATAGCTCCGTTTTAGTTTTACAGCAAAGTACTTCTCTTTACAGCCTGTACTCCCAAGGTCTCTGGAATGTCCAAACGCAGCTTTTAGAAGAAACGTGTTTCTACCTCGCTGAATGTAAACATAGATGCAACTTCCTAAAAGGAACCAACACAGAGCAGATCAGTTTGTACGAAGCGGGTCTTCTGTGTTTTAAATGCATTCTTACTGCTAACTCTTATATGCATCTCTAGGGCTGGAAATGACTGTTTCTGCATTCTCCAAAGAAAGGGTTTCTGAACTGCTGCAAACACACAGCAGTTTAGCTCTGGAAGTTGAATGCACACATTGACAACCATTCTGCTAGATAGCTCCGTTTTTGTTTTACAGCAACGTACTTCTCTTTACAGCCTGTACTCCCAAGCACTCTGCAATGTCCAAACGCAGCTCTCAGAAGAAACGTGTTTCTACCTCGTTGAATGTAAACATAGATGAACTTTCTAAAAGGAACCAACACACAGCAGATCAGTTTGTACGAAGCGGGTCTTCTGTGTTTTAAACGCATTCTTACTGCTAACTCTTATATGCGTCTTTAGGGCTGGAAATAACTGTTTCTATATTCTCCAAGGAAAGGGTTTCTGAACTGCTGCAAACACACGGAAGTTTAGCTCTGGAAGTTGAATGGACACATTGACAACCATTCTGCTAGATAGCTCCGTTTTAGTTTTACAGCAAGGTACTTCTCTTTACAGCCTGTACTCCCAAGCACTCTGGAATGTCCAAACGCAGCTTTTAGAAGAAACCTGTTTCTGCCTCGCTGAATATAAACAGAGATGCAAATTCCTAAAAGGAACCAACACAGAGCAGATCAGTTTGTACGAAGTGCGTCTTCTTTCTTTTAAACGCATTCTTACTGCAAACTCTTATATGCGTCTCTAGGGCTGGAAATGACTGTTTCTACATTCTCCAAAGAAAGGGTTTCTGAACTGCAGCAAACACAGGGCAGTTTAGCTCTGGAAGTTGAACGCCCACATTGACAACCATTCTGCTAGATAGCTCCGTTTTTGTTTTACAGCAAGGTAATTCTCTTTACAGCCTGTATTCCCAAGCACTCTGGAATGTCCAAACGCAGCTTTTAGAAGAAAAGTTTTTCTTCCTCGCTGAATATAAACATAGATGCAACTTCCTAAAAGGAACCAACACAGAGCAGATCAGTTCGTACGAAGTGGGTCTTCTTTGTTTTAAACGCATTCTTACTGCAAACTCTTATATGCTTCTCTAGGGCTTGAAATGACTGTTTCTACATTCTCCAAAGAAAGGGTTTCTTTACTGCTGCAAACACACAGCAGTTTAGCTCTGGAAGTTGAATGCACACATTGACAACCATTCTGCTAGATAGCTCCGTTTTTTTTTACAGCAAGGTACTTCTCTTTACAGCCTGTACTCCCAAGCACTCTGGAATGTCCAAACGCAGCTTTTAGAAGAAACGTGTTTCTACCTCGCTGAATGTAAACATAGATGCAACTTCCTAAAAGGAACCAACACACAGCAGATCAGTTTGTACGAAGCGGGTCTTCTGTGTTTTAAACGCATTCTTACTGCTAACTCTTATATGCGTCTTTAGGGCTGGAAATAACTGTTTCTACATTCTCCAAGGAAAGGGTTTCTGAACTGCTGCAAACACACAGAAGTTTAGCTCTGGAATTTGAATGCACACATTGACAACCATTCTGCTAGATAGCTCCGTTTTTGTTTTACAGCAAGGTACTTCTCTTTACAGCCTGTACTCCCAAGCACTCTGGAATGTCCGAACGCAGATTTTAGAAGAAACGTGTTTCTTCCTCGCTGAATGTAAACATAGATGCAACTTCCTAAAAGGAACCAACACACAGCAGATCAGTTTGTACGAAGCGGGTCTTCTCTGTTTTAAACGCATTCTTACTGCTAACTGTTATATGCGTCTCCAGGGCTGGAAATGACTGTTTCAACATTCTCCAAAGAAAGGGTTTCTGAACTGCTGCAAACACACAGACGTTTAGCTCTGGATGTTGAATGTACACATTGACAACCATTCTGCTAGATAGCTCCGTTTTTGTTTTACAGCAAGGTACTTCTCTTTACAGCCTGTACTCCCAAGCACTCTGGAATGTCCAAACGCAGCTTTTAGAAGAAACGTGTTTCTACCTCGCTGAATGTAAATATAGATGCAACTTCCTAAAAGGAACCAACACAGAGCAGATCAGTTTGTACGAAGCGGGTCTTCTTTGTTTTAAACGCATTCTTACTGCTAACTGTTATATGCGTCTCCAGGGCTGGAAATGACTGTTTCAACATTCTCCAAAGAAAGGGTTTCTGAACTGCTGCAAACACACAGAAGTTTAGCTCTGGAAGTTGAATGCACACATTGACAACCATTCTGCTAGATAGCTCCGTTTTAGTTTTACAGCAAGGTACTTCTTTTACAGCCTGTACTCCCAAGCACTCTGGAATGTCCAAACGCAGCTTTTAGAAGAAACGTGTTTCTGCCTCGCTGAATATAAACATAGATGCAACTTCCTAAAAGGAATCAACACAGAGCAGAACAGTTTGTACGAAGAGGTTCTTCTTTGTTTTAAACGCATTCTTACTGCAAACCCTTATATGCTTCTGTAGGGCTGGAAATGACAGTTTCTACATTCTCCAAAGAAAGGGTTTCTGAACTGCTGCAAACACACAGCGGTTTAGCTCTGGAAGTTGAATGCACACATTGACAACCATTCTGCTAGATAGCTCCGTTTTTGTTTTACAGCAAGGTACTTCTCTTTACAGCCTGTACTCCCAAGCACTCTGGAATGTCCAAACGCAGCTTTTAGAAGAAACGTGTTTCTACCTCGCTGAATGTAAACATAGATGCAACCTACTAAAAGGAACCAACACACAGCAGATCAGTTTGTACGAAGCGGGTCTTCTGTGTTTTAAACACATTCTTACTGCTAACTCTTATATGCATCTCTAGGGCTGGAAATGACTGTTTCTACATTCTCCAAAGAAAGGGTTTCTGAACAGCTGAAAACACACAGAAGTTTAGCTCTGGAAGTTGAATGGACACATTGACAACCATTCTGCTAGATAGCTCCGTTTTAGTTTTACAGCAAGGTACTTCTCTTTACAGCCTGTACTCCCAAGCACTCTGGAATGTCCAAACGCAGCTTTTGGAAGAAACGTGTTTCTGCCTCGCTGAATATAAACAGAGATGCAAATTCCAAAAAGGAACCAACACAGAGCAGATCAGTTTGTACGAAGTGCGTCTTCTTTCTTTTAAACGCATTCTTACTGCAAACTCTTATATGCTTCTCTAGGGCTGGAAATGACTGTTTCTACATTCTCCAAAGAAAGGGTTTCTGAACTGCTGCAAACACACAGCAGTTTAGCTCTGGAAGTTGAATGCACACATTGACAACCATTCTGCTAGATAGCTCCGTTTTTGTTTTACAGCAAGGTACTTCTCTTTACAGCCTGTACTCCCAAGCACTCTGGAATGTCCAAACGCAGCTTTTAGAAGAAACGTGTTTCTACCTCGCTGAATGTAAACATAGATGTAACTTCCTAAAAGGAACCAACACACAGCAGATCAGTTTGTACGAAGCGGGTCCTCTGTGTTTTAAACGCATTCTTACTGCTAACTCTTATATGCGTCTCTAGGGCTGGAAATGACTGTTTCTACATTCTCCAAAGAAAGGGTTTCTGAACTGCAGCAAACACAGGGCAGTTTAGCTCTGGAAGTTGAACGCCCACATTGACAACCATTCAGCAAGATAGCTCCGTTTTTGTTTTACAGCAAGGTAATTCTCTTTACAGCCTGTATTCCCAAGCACTATGGAATGTCCAAACGCAGCTTTTAGAAGAAACGTTTTTCTGCCTCGCTGAATATAAACAGAGATGCAAATTCCTAAAAGGAACCAACACAGAGCAGATCAGTTCGTACGAAGTGGGTCTTCTTTGTTTTAAACGCATTCTTACTGCAAACTCTTATATGCTTCTCTACGGCTGGAAATGACTGTTTCTACATTCTCCAAAGAAAGGGTTTCTGAACTGCTGCAAACACACAGAAGTTTAGCTCTGGAAGTTGAATGCACACATTGACAACCATTCTGCTAGATAGCTCCGTTTTTTTTTACAGCAAGGTACTTCTCTTTTACAGCCTGTACTCCCAAGCCCTCTGGAATGTCCAAACGCAGCTTTTAGAAGAAACGTGTTTCTACCTCGCTGAATGTAAACATAGATGCAACTTCCTAAAAGGAACCAACACACAGCAGATCCGTTTGTATGAAGCGGGTCTTCTGTGTTTTAAACGCATTCTTACTGCAAAATCTTATATGCGTCTTTAGGGCTGGAAATAACTGTTTCTACATTCTCAAAGGAAAGGGTTTCTGAACTGCTGCAAACACACAGAAGTTTAGCTCTGGAAGTTGAATGCACACATTGACAACCATTCTGCTAGATAGCTCCGTTTTTGTTTTACAGCAAGGTACTTCTCTTTGCAGCCTGTACTCCCAAGCACTCTGGAATGTCCGAACGCAGCTTTTAGAAGAAACGATTTTCTTCCTCGCTGAATGTAAACATAGATGCAACTTCCTAAAAGGAACCAACACACAGCAGATCAGTTTGTACGAAGCGGGTCTTCTGTGTATTAAACGCATTCTTACTGCTAACTCTTATATGCGTCTCTAGGGCTGGAAATGACTGTTTCTACATTCTCCAAAGAAAGGGTTTCTGAACTGCTGCAAACACACAGACGTTTAGCTCTGGATGTTGAATGCACACATTGACAACCATTCTGCTAGATAGCTCCGTTTTTGTTTTACAGCAAGGTACTTCTCTTTACAGCCTGTACTCCCATGCACTCTGGAATGTCCAAATGCAGCTTTTAGAAGAAACGTGTTTCTACCTCGCTGAATGTAAACATAGATGCAACTTCCTAAAAGGAACCAACACAGAGCAGATCAGTTTGTTCGAAGCGGGTCTTCTGTGTTTTAAACGCATTCTTACTGCTAAGTGTTATATGCGTCTCTAGGGCTGGAAATGACTGTTTCAACATTCTCCAAAGAAAGGGTTTCTGAATTACTGCAAACACACAGAAGTTTAGCTCTGGAAGTTGAATGCACACATTGACAACCATTCTTTTAGGTAGCTCCGTTTTAGTTTTACAGCAAGGTACTTCTCTTTACAGCCTGTAATCCCAAGCACTCTGGAATGTCCAAACGCAGCTTTTAGAAGAAACGTGTTTCTGCCTCGCTGAATATAAACATAGATGCAACTTCCTAAAAGGAACCAACACAGAGCAGATCAGTTTGTACGAAGCGAGTCTTCTTTGTTTTAAACGCATTCTTACTTCAAACTCTTATATGTGTCTCTAGGGCTGGAAATGACTGTTTCTACATTCTCCAAAGAAAGGGTTTCTGAACTGCTGCAAACACACAGAGGTTTAGCTCTGGAAGTTGAATGGACACATTGACAACCATTCTCCTAGATAGCTCCGTTTTAGTTTTACAGCAAGGTACTTCTCTTTACAGCCTGTACTCCCAAGCACTCTGGAATGTCCAAACGCAGCTTTTAGAAGAAACGTGTTTCTACCTCGCTGAATATAAACAGAGATGCAAATTCCTAAAAGGAACCAACACAGAGCAGATCAGTTTGTACGAAGTGCGTCTTCTTTCTTTTAAACGCATTCTTACTGCAAACTCTTATATGCGTCTCTAGGGCTGGAAATGACTGTTTCTACATTCTCCAAAGAAAGGGTTTCTGAACTGCAGCAAACATAGGGCAGTTTAGCTCTGGAAGTTGAATGCCCACATTGACAACCATTCTGCTAGATAGCTCCGTTTTTGTTTTACAGCAAGGTACTTCTCTTTACAGCCTGTATTCCCAAGCACTCTGGAATGTCCAAACGCAGCTTTTAGAAGAAAAGTTTTTCTTCCTCGCTGAATATAAACATAGATGCAACTTCCTAAAAGGAACCAACACAGAGCAGATCAGTTCGTACGAAGTGGGTCTTCTTTGTTTTAAACGCATTCTTACTGCAAACTCTTATATGCTTCTCTAGGGCTTGAAATGACTGTTTCTACATTCTCCAAAGAAAGGGTTTCTTTACTGCTGCAAACACACAGCAGTTTAGCTCTGGAAGTTGAATGCACACATTGACAACCATTCTGCTAGATAGCTCCGTTTTTTTTTACAGCAAGGTACTTCTCTTTACAGCCTGTACTCCCAAGCACTCTGGAATGTCCAAAGGCAGCTTTTAGAAGAAACGTGTTTCTACCTCGCTGAATGTAAACATACATGCAACTTCCTAAAAGGAACCAACACACAGCAGATCAGTTTGTACGAAGCGGGTCTTCTGTGTTTTAAACGCATTCTTACTGCTAACTCTTATATGCGTCTTTAGGGCTGGAAATAACTGTTTCTACATTCTCCAAGGAAAGGGTTTCTGAACTGCTGCAAACACACAGAAGTTTAGCTCTGGAAGTTGAATGCACACATTGACAACCATTCTGCTAGATAGCTCCGTTTTTGTTTTACAGCAAGGTACTTCTCTTTACAGCCTGTACTCCCAAGCACTCTGGAATGTCCGAACGCAGATTTTAGAAGAAACGATTTTCTTCCTCGCTGAATGTAAACATAGATGCAACTTCCTAAAAGGAACCAACACACAGCAGATCAGTTTGTACGAAGCGGGTCTTCTGTGTTTTAAACGCATTCTTACTGCAAACCCTTATATGCTTCTGTAGGGCTGGAAATGACAGTTTCTACATTCTCCAAAGAAAGGGTTTCTGAACTGCTGCAAACACACAGACGTTTAGCTCTGGATGTTTAATGCACACATTGACAACCATTCTGCTAGATAGCTCCGTTTTTGTTTTACAGCAAGGTACTTCTCTTTACAGCCTGTACTCCCAAGCACTCTGGAATGTCCAAACGCAGCTTTTAGAAGAAACGTGTTTCTACCTCGCTGAATGTAAACATAGATGCAACTTCCTAAAAGGAACCAACACAGAGCAGATCAGTTTGTTCGAAGCAGGTCTTCTGTGTTTTAAACGCATTCTTACTGCTAACTGTTATATGCGTCTCTAGGGCTGGAAATGACTGTTTCAACATTCTCCAAAGAAAGGGTTTCTGAATTGCTGCAAACACACAGAAGTTTAGCTCTGGAAGTTGAATGCACACATTGACAACCATTCTCCTAGGTAGCTCCGTTTTAGTTTTACAGCAAGGTACTTCTCTTTACAGCCTGTATTCCCAAGCACTCTGGAATGTCCAAACGCAGCTTTTAGAAGAAACGTGTTTCTGCCTCGCTGAATATAAACAGAGATGCAAATTCCTAAAAGGAACCAACACAGAGCAGATCAGTTTGTACGAAGTGCGTCTTCTTTCTTTTAAACGCATTCTTACTGCAAACTCTTATATGCTTCTCTAGGGCTGGAAATGACTGTTTCTACATTCTCCAAAGAAAGGGTTTCTGAACTGCTGCAAACACACAGCAGTTTAGCTCTGGAAGTTGAATGCACACATTGACAACCATTCTGCTAGATAGCTCCGTTTTTGTTTTACAGCAAGGTACTTCTCTTTACAGCCTGTAATCCCAAGCACTCTGGAATGTCCAAACGCAGCTTTTAGAAGAAACGTGTTTCTACCTCGCTGAATGTAAACATAGATGCAACTTCCTAAAAGGAACCAACACACAGCAGATCAGTTTGTACGAAGCGGGTCCTCTGTGTTTTAAACGCATTCTTACTGCTAACTCTTATATGCGTCTCTAGGGCTGGAAATGACTGTTTCTACATTCTCCAAAGAAAGGGTTTCTGAATTGCTGCAAACACACAGAAGTTTAGCTCTGGAAGTTGAATGCACACATTGACAACCATTCTCCTAGGTAGCTCCGTTTTAGTTTTACAGCAAGGTACTTCTCTTTACGGCCTGTACTCCCAAGCACTCTGGAATGTCCAAACGCAGCTTTTAGAATAAACGTGTTTCTACCTCGCTGAATGTAAACATAGATGCAACTTCCTAAAAGGAACCAACACACAGCAGATCAGTTTGTACGAAGCGGGTCTTCTGTGTTTTAAACGCATTCTTACTGCTAACTCTTATATGCTTCTCTAGGGCTGGAAATGACTGTTTCTACATTCTCCAAAGAAAGGGTTTCTGAACTGCTGCAAACACACATCAGTTTAGCTCTGGAAGTTGAATGCACACATTGACAACCATTCTGCTAGATAGCTCCGTTTTTCTTTTACAGCAAGGTACTTCTCTTTACAGCCTGTACTCCCAAGCACTCTGGAATGTCCAAACGCAGCTTTTAGAAGAAAGGTGTTTCTACCTCGCTGAATGTAAACATAGATGCAACTTCCTAAAAGGAACCAACACACAGCAGATCAGTTTGTACGAAGCTGGTCTTCTGTGTTTTAAACGCATTCTTACTGCTAACCCTTATATGCTTCCCTAGGGCTGGAAATGATTGTTTCTACATTCTCCAAAGACAGGGTTTCTGAACTGCTGCAAACACACAGCAGTTTAGCTCTGGAAGTTGAATGCACACATTGACAACCATTCTGCTAGATAGCTCCGTTTTTGTTTTACAGCAAGCTACTTCTCTTTACAGCCTGTATTCCCAAGCACTCCGGAATGTCCAAACGCAGCTTTTAGAAGAAACGTGTTTCTGCCTCGCTGAATATAAACATAGATGCAACTTCCTAAAAGTAACAAACACAGAGCAGATCAGTTTGTACGAAGCAGGTCTTCTTTGTTTTAAACGCATTCTTACAGCTATCTCTTAAATGCTTCTGTAGGGCTGAAAATGACAGTTTCTACATTCTCCAAAGAAAGGGTTTCTGAACTGCGACAAACACACAGCAGTTTAGCTCTGGAAGTTGAATGCACACATTGACAAGCATTCTGCTGGATAGCTCCGTTTTAGTTTTACAGCATGGTACTTCTCTTTACAGCCTGTACTCCCAAGCACTTTGGAATGTCCAAATGCAGCTTTTAGAAGAAACGTGTTTCTACCTCCCTAATGTAAACATAAATGCAACTTCCTAAAAGGAAACAACACACAGTAGATCAGTTTGTACGAAGCGGGTCTTCTGTGTTTTAAACGCATTCTTACTGCTAACTCTTATATGCGTCTCTAGGGCTGGAAATGACTGTTTCTACATTATCCAAAGAAAGGGTTTCTGAACTGCTGCAAACACACAGAAGTTTAGCTCTGGAAGTTGAATGCACACATTGACAACCATTCTGCTAGATAGCTCCGTTTTTGTTTTACAGCAAGGTACTTCTCTTTACAGCCTGTACTCCCAAGCAATCTGGAATGTCCAAACGCAGCTTTTAGAAGAAACGTGTTTCTGCCTCGCTGAATAAAAACATAGATGCAAATTCCTAAAAGGAAGCAACACAGAGCAGATTAGTTTGTACGAAGTGCGTCTTCTTTCTTTTAAACGCATTCTTACTGCAAACTCTTATATGCTTCTCTAGGGCTGGAAATGACTGTTTCTGCATTCTCCAAAGAAAGGGTTTCTGAACTGCTGCAAACACACAGCAGTTTAGCTCTGGAAGTTGAATGCACACATTGACAACCATTCTGCTAGATAGCTCCGTTTTTGTTTTACAGCAACGTACTTCTCTTTACAGCCTGTACTCCCAAGCACACTGGAATGTCCGAACGCAGCTTTTAGAAGAAACGTGTTTCTTCCTCGCTGAATGTAAACATAGATGCAACTTCCTAAAAGGAACCAACACACAGCAGATCAGTTTGTACGAAGCGGGTCTTCTGTGTTTTAAACGCATTCTTACTACTATCTCTTACATGCGTCTCTGGGGCTGGAAATGACTGTTTCTACATTCTCCAAAGAAAGGTTTTCTGAACTGCTGCAAACACACAGCAGTTTAGCTCTGGAAGATGAATGCACACATTGACAACCATTCTGCTAGATAGCTCCGTTTTTGTTTTACAGCAAGGTACTTCTCTTTACAGCCTGTACTCCCAAGCACTCTGGAATGTCCAAACGCAGCTTTTAGAAGAAACATGTTTCTGCCTCGCTGAATGTAAACATAGATGCAACTTCCTAAAAGGAACCAACACAGAGCAGATCAGTTTGTACGAAGTGGGTCTTCTTTGTTTTAAACGCATTCTTACTGCAAACTCTTATATGCTTCTCTAGGGCTGGAAATGACTGTTTCTACATTCTCCAAACAAAGGGTTTCTGAACTGCTGCAAACACACAGAAGTTTAGCTCTGGAAGTTGAATGCACACATTGACAACCATTCTGCTAGATAGCTCCATTTTTGTTTTACAGCAAGCTACTTCTCTTTACAGCCTGTATTCCCAAGAACTCTGGAATGTCCAAACGCAGCTTTTAGAAGAAACGTGTTTCTTCCTCGCTGAATATAAACATAGATGCAACTTCCTAAAAGGAACAAACACAGAGCAGATCAGTTTGTACGAAGCAGGTCTTCTTTGTTTTAAACGCATTCTTACAGCTAACTGTTATATGCTTCTGTAGGGCCGAAAATGACAGTTTCTACATTCTCCAAAGAAAGGGTTTCTGTACCGCTGCAAACACACAGCAGTTTAGCTCTGGAAGTTGAATGCACACATTGACAACCATTCTGCTAGATAGCTCCGTTTTAGTTTTACAGCAAGGTACTACTCTTTACATCCTGTACTCCCAAGCACTCTGGAATGTCCAAACGCAGCTTTTAGAATAAACGTGTTTCTACCTCTCTGAATGTAAACATAGATGCAACCTCATAAAAGGAACCAAGACACAGCAGATCAGTTTGTACGAAGCGGGTCTTCTGTGTTTTAAACGCATTCTTACTGCTAAATCTTATATGCATCTCTAGGGCTGGAAATGATTGTTTCTACATTCTCCAAAGAAAGGGTTTCTGAACTGCTGCAAACATACATCAGTTTACCTCTGGAAGGTGAATGCACACGTTGACAGCCATTCTGCTAGATAGCTCCGTTTTTGTTTTAGAGCAATGAACTTCTCTTTACAGCCTGTGCTGCCATCCACTCTGGAATGTTCAAACGACGTTTTTAGAAGATACGTGTTTCTGCTTCGCTGAATCTAAACATAGATGCAACTTCCTAAAAGGAACCAAAACACAGCAGATCAGTTTGTACGAAGCGGGTCTTCTGTGTTTTAAACGCATTCTTACTGCTAACTCTCATATGCGTTTCTAGGCCTGGAAATGACTGTTTCTACATTCTCCCAAGAAAGGGTTTCTGAACTGCTGCAAACACACAGCAGTTTAGCTCTGGAAGTTGAATGCACACATTGACAACCATTCTGCTAGATAGCTCCGTTTTAGTTTTACAGCAAGGTACTTCTCTTTACAGCCTGTACTCCCAAGGTCTCTGGAATGTCCAAACGCAGCTTTTAGAAGAAAAGTGTTTCTACCTCGCTGAATGTAAACATAGATGCAACTTCCTAAAAGGAACCAACACAGAGCAGATCAGTTTGTACGAAGCGGGTCTTCTGTGTTTTAAACGCATTCTTACTGCTAACTCTTATATGCATCTCTAGGGCTGGAAATGACTGTTTCTACATTCTCCAAAGAAAGGGTTTCTGAACTGCTGCAAACACACAGAAGTTTAGCTCTGGAAGTTGAATGGACACATTGACAACCATTCTCCTAGATAGCTCCGTTTTAGTTTTACAGCAAGGTACTTCTCTTTACAGCCTGTACTCCCAAGCACTCTGGAATGTCCAAACGCAGCTTTTAAAAGAAACGTGTTTCTGCCTCGCTGAATATAAACAGAGATGCAAATTCCTAAAAGGAACCAACACAGAGCAGATCAGTTTGTACGAAGTGCGTCTTCTTTCTTTTAAACGCATTCTTACTGCAAACTCTTATATGCTTTTCTAGGGCTGGAAATGACTGTTTCTACATTCTCCAAAGAAAGGGTTTCTGAACTGCTACAAACACACAGCAGTTTAGCTCTGGAAGTTGAATGCACACATTGACAACCATTCTGCTAGATAACTCCGTTTTTGTTTTACAGCAACGTACTTCTCTTTACAGCCTGTACTCCCAAGCACTCTGGAATGTCCAAACGCAGCTTTTAGAAGAAACGTGTTTCTACCTCGCTGAATGTAAACATAGATGCAACTTCCTAAAAGGAACCAACACAGAGCAGATCAGTTTGTACGAAGCGGATCTTCTGTGTTTTAAACGCATTCTTACTGCTAACTCTTATATGCGTCTTTAGGGCTGGAAATAACTGTTTCTACATTCTCCAAGGAAAGGGTTTCTGAACTGCTGCAAACACACAGAAGTTTAGCTCTGGAAGTTGAATGCACACATTGACAACCATTCTGCTAGATAGCTCCGTTTTTGTTTTACAGCAAGGTACTTCTCTTTACAGCCTGTACTCCCAAGCACTCTGGAATGTCCGAACGCAGATTTTAGAAGAAACGTGTTTCTTCCTCGCTGAATGTAAACATAGATGCAACTTCCTAAAAGGAACCAACACACAGCAGATCAGTTTGTACGAAGCGGGTCTTCTGTGTTTTAAACGCATTCTTACTGCTAACTCTTATATGCGTCTCTAGGGCTGGAAATGACTGTTTCTACATTCTCCAAAGAAAGGGTTTCTGAATTGCTGCAAACACACAGCAGTTTAGCTCTGGAAGTTGAATGCACACATTGACAACCATTCTGCTAGATAGCTCCGTTTTTGTTTACAGCAACGTACTTCTCTTTACAGCCTGTACTCCCAAGCACTCTGGAATGTCCAAACGCAGCTTTTAGAAGAAACGTGTTTCTACCTCGCTGAATGTAAACATAGATGCAACTTTCTAAAAGGAACCAACACACAGCAGATCAGTTTGTACGAAGCGGATCTTCTGTGTTTTAAACGCATTCTTACTGCTAACTCTTATATGCGTCTTTAGGGCTGGAAATAACTGTTTCTACATTCTCCAAGGAAAGGGTTTCTGAACTGCTGCAAACACACAGAAATTTAGCTCTGGAAGTTGAATGCACACATTGACAACCATTCTGCTAGATAGCTCCGTTTTTGTTTTACAGCAAGGTACTTCTCTTTACAGCCTGTACTCCCAAGCACTCTGGAATGTCCAAACGCAGCTTTTAGAAGAAACGTGTTTCTACCTCGCTGAATGTAAACATAGATGCAACCTACTAAAAGGAACCAACACACAGCAGATCAGTTTGTACGAAGCGGGTCTTCTGTGTTTTAAACGCATTCTTACTGCTAACTCTTATATGCGTCTTTAGGGCTGGAAATAACTGTTTCTATATTCTCCAAGGAAAGGGTTTCTGAACTGCTGCAAACACACGGAAGTTTAGCTCTGGAAGTTGAATGGACACATTGACAACCATTCTGCTAGATAGCTCCGTTTTAGTTTTACAGCAAGGTACTTCTCTTTACAGCCTGTACTCCCAAGCACTCTGGAATGTCCAAACGCAGCTTTTAGAAGAAACGTGTTTCTGCCTCGCTGAATATAAACAGAGATGCAAATTCCTAAAAGGAACCAACACAGAGCAGATCAGTTTGTACGAAGTGCGTCTTCTTTCTTTTAAACGCATTCTTACTGCAAACTCTTATATGCGTCTCTAGGGCTGGAAATGACTGTTTCTACATTCTCCAAAGAAAGGGTTTCTGAACTGCAGCAAACACAGGGCAGTTTAGCTCTGGAAGTTGAACGCCCACATTGACAACCATTCTGCTAGATAGCTCCGTTTTTGTTTTACAGCAAGGTAATTCTCTTTACAGCCTGTATTCCCAAGCACTCTGGAATGTCCAAACGCAGCTTTTAGAAGAAAAGTTTTTCTTCCTCGCTGAATATAAACATAGATGCAACTTCCTAAAAGGAACCAACACAGAGCAGATCAGTTCGTACGAAGTGGGTCTTCTTTGTTTTAAACGCATTCTTACTGCAAACTCTTATATGCTTCTCTAGGGCTTGAAATGACTGTTTCTACATTCTCCAAAGAAAGGGTTTCTTTACTGCTGCAAACACACAGCAGTTTAGCTCTGGAAGTTGAATGCACACATTGACAACCATTCTGCTAGATAGCTCCGTTTTTTTTTACAGCAAGGTACTTCTCTTTACAGCCTGTACTCCCAAGCACTCTGGAATGTCCAAACGCAGCTTTTAGAAGAAACGTGTTTCTACCTCGCTGAATGTAAACATAGATGCAACTTCCTAAAAGGAACCAACACACAGCAGATCAGTTTGTACGAAGCGGGTCTTCTGTGTTTTAAACGCATTCTTACTGCTAACTCTTATATGCGTCTTTAGGGCTGGAAATAACTGTTTCTACATTCTCCAAGGAAAGGGTTTCTGAACTGCTGCAAACACACAGAAGTTTAGCTCTGGAATTTGAATGCACACATTGACAACCATTCTGCTAGATAGCTCCGTTTTTGTTTTACAGCAAGGTACTTCTCTTTACAGCCTGTACTCCCAAGCACTCTGGAATGTCCGAACGCAGATTTTAGAAGAAACGTGTTTCTTCCTCGCTGAATGTAAACATAGATGCAACTTCCTAAAAGGAACCAACACACAGCAGATCAGTTTGTACGAAGCGGGTCTTCTCTGTTTTAAACGCATTCTTACTGCTAACTGTTATATGCGTCTCCAGGGCTGGAAATGACTGTTTCAACATTCTCCAAAGAAAGGGTTTCTGAACTGCTGCAAACACACAGACGTTTAGCTCTGGATGTTGAATGTACACATTGACAACCATTCTGCTAGATAGCTCCGTTTTTGTTTTACAGCAAGGTACTTCTCTTTACAGCCTGTACTCCCAAGCACTCTGGAATGTCCAAACGCAGCTTTTAGAAGAAACGTGTTTCTACCTCGCTGAATGTAAATATAGATGCAACTTCCTAAAAGGAACCAACACAGAGCAGATCAGTTTGTACGAAGCGGGTCTTCTTTGTTTTAAACGCATTCTTACTGCTAACTGTTATATGCGTCGCCAGGGCTGGAAATGACTGTTTCAACATTCTCCAAAGAAAGGGTTTCTGAACTGCTGCAAACACACAGAAGTTTAGCTCTGGAAGTTGAATGCACACATTGACAACCATTCTGCTAGATAGCTCCGTTTTAGTTTTACAGCAAGGTACTTCTTTTACAGCCTGTACTCCCAAGCACTCTGGAATGTCCAAACGCAGCTTTTAGAACAAACGTGTTTCTGCCTCGCTGAATATAAACATAGATGCAACTTCCTAAAAGGAACCAACACAGAGCAGATCAGTTTGTACGAAGAGGTTCTTCTTTGTTTTAAACGCATTCTTACTGCAAACCCTTATATGCTTCTGTAGTGCTGGAAATGACAGTTTCTACATTCTCCAAAGAAAGGGTTTCTGAACTGCTGCAAACACACAGCGGTTTAGCTCTGGAAGTTGAATGCACACATTGACAACCATTCTGCTAGATAGCTCCGTTTTTGTTTTACAGCAAGGTACTTCTCTTTACAGCCTGTACTCCCAAGCACTCTGGAATGTCCAAACGCAGCTTTTAGAAGAAACGTGTTTCTACCTCGATGAATGTAAACATAGATGCAACCTACTAAAAGGAACCAACACACAGCAGATCAGTTTGTACGAAGCGGGTCTTCTGTGTTTTAAACACATTCTTACTGCTAACTCTTATATGCATCTCTAGGGCTGGAAATGACTGTTTCTACATTCTCCAAAGAAAGGGTTTCTGAACAGCTGAAAACACACAGAAGTTTAGCTCTGGAAGTTGAATGGACACATTGACAACCATTCTGCTAGATAGCTCCGTTTTAGTTTTACAGCAAGGTACTTCTCTTTACAGCCTGTACTCCCAAGCACTCTGGAATGTCCAAACGCAGCTTTTGGAAGAAACGTGTTTCTGCCTCGCTGAATATAAACAGAGATGCAAATTCCAAAAAGGAACCAACACAGAGCAGATCAGTTTGTACGAAGTGCGTCTTCTTTCTTTTAAACGCATTCTTACTGCAAACTCTTATATGCTTCTCTAGGGCTGGAAATGACTGTTTCTACATTCTCCAAAGAAAGGGTTTCTGAACTGCTGCAAACACACAGCAGTTTAGCTCTGGAAGTTGAATGCACACATTGACAACCATTCTGCTAGATAGCTCCGTTTTTGTTTTACAGCAAGGTACTTCTCTTTACAGCCTGTACTCCCAAGCACTCTGGAATGTCCAAACGCAGCTTTTAGAAGAAACGTGTTTCTACCTCGCTGAATGTAAACATAGATGCAACTTCCTAAAAGGAACCAACACACAGCAGATCAGTTTGTACGAAGCGGGTCCTCTGTGTTTTAAACGCATTCTTACTGCTAACTCTTATATGCGTCTCTAGGGCTGGAAATGACTGTTTCTACATTCTCCAAAGAAAGGGTTTCTGAACTGCAGCAAACACAGGGCAGTTTAGCTCTGGAAGTTGAACGCCCACATTGACAACCATTCTGCTAGATAGCTCCGTTTTTGTTTTACAGCAAGGTAATTCTCTTTACAGCCTGTATTCCCAAGCACTATGGAATGTCCAAACGCAGCTTTTAGAAGAAACGTTTTTCTGCCTCGCTGAATATAAACAGAGATGCAAATTCCTAAAAGGAACCAACACAGAGCAGATCAGTTCGTACGAAGTGGGTCTTCTTTGTTTTAAACGCATTCTTACTGCAAACTCTTATATGCTTCTCTACGGCTGGAAATGACTGTTTCTACATTCTCCAAAGAAAGGGTTTCTGAACTGCTGCAAACACACAGAAGTTTAGCTCTGGAAGTTGAATGCACACATTGACAACCATTCTGCTAGATAGCTCCGTTTTTTTTTACAGCAAGGTACTTCTCTTTTACAGCCTGTACTCCCAAGCCCTCTGGAATGTCCAAACGCAGCTTTTAGAAGAAACGTGTTTCTACCTCGCTGAATGTAAACATAGATGCAACTTCCTAAAAGGAACCAACACACAGCAGATCCGTTTGTATGAAGCGGGTCTTCTGTGTTTTAAACGCATTCTTACTGCAAAATCTTATATGCGTCTTTAGGGCTGGAAATAACTGTTTCTACATTCTCAAAGGAAAGGGTTTCTGAACTGCTGCAAACACACAGAAGTTTAGCTCTGGAAGTTGAATGCACACATTGACAACCATTCTGCTAGATAGCTCCGTTTTTGTTTTACAGCAAGGTACTTCTCTTTGCAGCCTGTACTCCCAAGCACTCTGGAATGTCCGAACGCAGCTTTTAGAAGAAACGATTTTCTTCCTCGCTGAATGTAAACATAGATGCAACTTCCTAAAAGGAACCAACACACAGCAGATCAGTTTGTACGAAGCGGGTCTTCTGTGTATTAAACGCATTCTTACTGCTAACTCTTATATGCGTCTCTAGGGCTGGAAATGACTGTTTCTACATTCTCCAAAGAAAGGGTTTCTGAACTGCTGCAAACACACAGACGTTTAGCTCTGGATGTTTAATGCACACATTGACAACCATTCTGCTAGATAGCTCCGTTTTTGTTTTACAGCAAGGTACTTCCCTTTACAGCCTGTACTCCCATGCACTCTGGAATGTCCAAATGCAGCTTTTAGAAGAAACGTGTTTCTACCTCGCTGAATGTAAACATAGATGCAACTTCCTAAAAGGAACCAACACAGAGCAGATCAGTTTGTTCGAAGCGGGTCTTCTGTGTTTTAAACGCATTCTTACTGCTAAGTGTTATATGCGTCTCTAGGGCTGGAAATGACTGTTTCAACATTCTCCAAAGAAAGGGTTTCTGAATTGCTGCAAACACACAGAAGTTTAGCTCTGGAAGTTGAATGCACACATTGACAACCATTCTCCTAGGTAGCTCCGTTTTAGTTTTACAGCAAGGTACTTCTCTTTACAGCCTGTAATCCCAAGCACTCTGGAATGTCCAAACGCAGCTTTTAGAAGAAACGTGTTTCTGCCTCGCTGAATATAAACATAGATGCAACTTCCTAAAAGGAACCAACACAGAGCAGATCAGTTTGTACGAAGCGAGTCTTCTTTGTTTTAAACGCATTCTTACTGCAAACTCTTATATGTGTCTCTAGGGCTGGAAATGACTGTTTCTACATTCTCCAAAGAAAGGGTTTCTGAACTGCTGCAAACACACAGAGGTTTAGCTCTGGAAGTTGAATGGACACATTGACAACCATTCTCCTAGATAGCTCCGTTTTAGTTTTACAGCAAGGTACTTCTCTTTACAGCCTGTACTCCCAAGCACTCTGGAATGTCCAAACGCAGCTTTTAGAAGAAACGTGTTTCTACCTCGCTGAATATAAACAGAGATGCAAATTCCTAAAAGGAACCAACACAGAGCAGATCAGTTTGTACGAAGTGCGTCTTCTTTCTTTTAAACGCATTCTTACTGCAAACTCTTATATGCGTCTCTAGGGCTGGAAATGACTGTTTCTACATTCTCCAAAGAAAGGGTTTCTGAACTGCAGCAAACATAGGGCAGTTTAGCTCTGGAAGTTGAATGCCCACATTGACAACCATTCTGCTAGATAGCTCCGTTTTTGTTTTACAGCAAGGTACTTCTCTTTACAGCCTGTATTCCCAAGCACTCTGGAATGTCCAAACGCAGCTTTTAGAAGAAAAGTTTTTCTTCCTCGCTGAATATAAACATAGATGCAACTTCCTAAAAGGAACCAACACAGAGCAGATCAGTTCGTACGAAGTGGGTCTTCTTTGTTTTAAACGCATTCTTACTGCAAACTCTTATATGCTTCTCTAGGGCTTGAAATGACTGTTTCTACATTCTCCAAAGAAAGGGTTTCTTTACTGCTGCAAACACACAGCAGTTTAGCTCTGGAAGTTGAATGCACACATTGACAACCATTCTGCTAGATAGCTCCGTTTTTTTTTACAGCAAGGTACTTCTCTTTACAGCCTGTACTCCCAAGCACTCTGGAATGTCCAAAGGCAGCTTTTAGAAGAAACGTGTTTCTACCTCGCTGAATGTAAACATACATGCAACTTCCTAAAAGGAACCAACACACAGCAGATCAGTTTGTACGAAGCGGGTCTTCTGTGTTTTAAACGCATTCTTACTGCTAACTCTTATATGCGTCTTTAGGGCTGGAAATAACTGTTTCTACATTCTCCAAGGAAAGGGTTTCTGAACTGCTGCAAACACACAGAAGTTTAGCTCTGGAAGTTGAATGCACACATTGACAACCATTCTGCTAGATAGCTCCGTTTTTGTTTTACAGCAAGGTACTTCTCTTTACAGCCTGTACTCCCAAGCACTCTGGAATGTCCGAACGCAGATTTTAGAAGAAACGATTTTCTTCCTCGCTGAATGTAAACATAGATGCAACTTCCTAAAAGGAACCAACACACAGCAGATCAGTTTGTACGAAGCGGGTCTTCTGTGTTTTAAACGCATTCTTACTGCTAACTCTTATATGCGTCTTTAGTTCTGCAAATAACTTTTTCTACATTCTCCAAGGAAAGGGTTTCTGAACTGAGGCAAACACACAGATGTTTAGCTCTGGAAGTTGAATGCACACATTGACAACCATTCTGCTAGATAGCTCCGTTTTTGTTTTACAGCAAGGTACTTCTCTTTGCAGCCTGTACTCCCAAGCACTCTGGAATGTCCGAACGCAGCTTTTAGAAGAAACGATTTTCTTCCTCGCTGAATGTAAACATAGATGCAACTTCCTAAAAGGAACCAACACACAGCAGATCAGTTTGTACGAAGCGGGTCTTCTGTGTTTTAAACGCATTCTTACTGCTAACTCTTATATGCGTCTCTAGGGCTGGAAATGACTGTTTCTACATTCTCCAAAGAAAGGGTTTCTGAACTGCTGCAAACACACAGACGTTTAGCTCTGGATGTTTAATGCACACATTGACAACCATTCTGCTAGATAGCTCCGTTTTTGTTTTACAGCAAGGTACTTCTCTTTACAGCCTGTACTCCCAAGCACTCTGGAATGTCCAAACGTAGCTTTTAGAAGAAACGTGTTTCTACCTCGCTGAATGTAAACATAGATGCAACTTCCTAAAAGGAACCAACACAGAGCAGATCAGTTTGTTCGAAGCAGGTCTTCTGTGTTTTAAACGCATTCTTACTGCTAACTGTTATATGCGTCTCTAGGGCTGGAAATGACTGTTTCAACATTCTCCAAAGAAAGGGTTTCTGAATTGCTGCAAACACACAGAAGTTTAGCTCTGGAAGTTGAATGCACACATTGACAACCATTCTCCTAGGTAGCTCCGTTTTAGTTTTACAGCAAGGTACTTCTCTTTACAGCCTGTATTCCCAAGCACTCTGGAATGTCCAAACGCAGCTTTTAGAAGAAACGTGTTTCTGCCTCGCTGAATATAAACAGAGATGCAAATTCCTAAAAGGAACCAACACAGAGCAGATCAGTTTGTACGAAGTGCGTCTTCTTTCTTTTAAACGCATTCTTACTGCAAACTCTTATATGCTTCTCTAGGGCTGGAAATGACTGTTTCTACATTCTCCAAAGAAAGGGTTTCTGAACTGCTGCAAACACACAGCAGTTTAGCTCTGGAAGTTGAATGCACACATTGACAACCATTCTGCTAGATAGCTCCGTTTTTGTTTTACAGCAAGGTACTTCTCTTTACAGCCTGTAATCCCAAGCACTCTGGAATGTCCAAACGCAGCTTTTAGAAGAAACGTGTTTCTACCTCGCTGAATGTAAACATAGATGCAACTTCCTAAAAGGAACCAACACACAGCAGATCAGTTTGTACGAAGCGGGTCCTCTGTGTTTTAAACGCATTCTTACTGCTAACTCTTATATGCGTCTCTAGGGCTGGAAATGACTGTTTCTACATTCTCCAAAGAAAGGGTTTCTGAATTGCTGCAAACACACAGAAGTTTAGCTCTGGAAGTTGAATGCACACATTGACAACCATTCTCCTAGGTAGCTCCGTTTTAGTTTTACAGCAAGGTACTTCTCTTTACGGCCTGTACTCCCAAGCACTCTGGAATGTCCAAACGCAGCTTTTAGAAGAAACGTGTTTCTACCTTGCTGAATGTAAACATAGATGCAACTTCCTAAAAGGAACCAACACACAGCAGATCAGTTTGTACGAAGCGGGTCTTCTGTGTTTTAAACGCATTCTTACTGCTAACTCTTATATGCTTCTCTAGGGCTGGAAATGACTGTTTCTACATTCTCCAAAGAAAGGGTTTCTGAACTGCTGCAAACACACATCAGTTTAGCTCTGGAAGTTGAATGCACACATTGACAAACAATTCTGCTAGATAGCTCCGTTTTTCTTTTACAGCAAGGTACTTCTCTTTACAGCCTGTACTCCCAAGCACTCTGGAATGTCCAAACGCAGCTTTTAGAAGAAACGTGTTTCTACCTCGCTGAATGTAAACATAGATGCAACTTCCTAAAAGGAACCAACACACAGCAGATCAGTTTGTACGAAGCTGGTCTTCTGTGTTTTAAACGCATTCTTACTGCTAACCCTTATATGCTTCCCTAGGGCTGGAAATGATTGTTTCTACATTCTCCAAAGACAGGGTTTCTGAACTGCTGCAAACACACAGCAGTTTAGCTCTGGAAGTTGAATGCACACATTGACAACCATTCTGCTAGATAGCTCCGTTTTTGTTTTACAGCAAGCTACTTCTCTTCACAGCCTGTATTCCCAAGCACTCCGGAATGTCCAAACGCAGCTTTTAGAAGAAACGTGTTTCTGCCTCGCTGAATATAAACATAGATGCAACTTCCTAAAAGGAACAAACACAGAGCAGATCAGTTTGTACGAAGCAGGTCTTCTTTGTTTTAAACGCATTCTTACAGCTATCTCTTAAATGCTTCTGTAGGGCTGAAAATGACAGTTTCTACATTCTCCAAAGAAAGGGTTTCTGAACTGCGACAAACACACAGCAGTTTAGCTCTGGAAGTTGAATGCACACATTGACAAGCATTCTGCTGGATAGCTCCGTTTTAGTTTTACAGCATGGTACTTCTCTTTACAGCCTGTACTCCCAAGCACTTTGGAATGTCCAAATGCAGCTTTTAGAAGAAACGTGTTTCTACCTCCCTAATGTAAACATAAATGCAACTTCCTAAAAGGAAACAACACACAGTAGATCAGTTTGTACGAAGCGGGTCTTCTGTGTTTTAAACGCATTCTTACTGCTAACTCTTATATGCGTCTCTAGGGCTGGAAATGACTGTTTCTACATTATCCAAAGAAAGGGTTTCTGAACTGCTGCAAACACACAGAAGTTTAGCTCTGGAAGTTGAATGCACACATTGACAACCATTCTGCTAGATAGCTCCGTTTTTGTTTTACAGCAAGGTACTTCTCTTTACAGCCTGTACTCCCAAGCAATCTGGAATGTCCAAACGCAGCTTTTAGAAGAAACGTGTTTCTGCCTCGCTGAATATAAACATAGATGCAAATTCCTAAAAGGAAGCAACACAGAGCAGATTAGTTTGTACGAAGTGCGTCTTCTTTCTTTTAAACGCATTCTTACTGCAAACTCTTATATGCTTCTCTAGGGCTGGAAATGACTGTTTCTGCATTCTCCAAAGAAAGGGTTTCTGAACTGCTGCAAACACACAGCAGTTTAGCTCTGGAAGTTGAATGCACACATTGACAACCATTCTGCTAGATAGCTCCGTTTTTGTTTTACAGCAACGTACTTCTCTTTACAGCCTGTACTCCCAAGCACACTGGAATGTCCGAACGCAGCTTTTAGAAGAAACGTGTTTCTTCCTCGCTGAATGTAAACATAGATGCAACTTCCTAAAAGGAACCAAGACACAGCAGATCAGTTTGTACGAAGCGGGTCTTCTCTGTTTTAAACGCATTCTTACTGCTAAATCTTATATGCATCTCTAGGGCTGGAAATGATTGTTTCTACATTCTCCAAAGAAAGGGTTTCTGAACTGCTGCAAACATACATCAGTTTACCTCTGGAAGGTGAATGCACACGTTGACAGCCATTCTGCTAGATAGCTCCGTTTTTGTTTTAGAGCAATGAACTTCTCTTTACAGCCTGTGCTGCCATCCACTCTGGAATGTTCAAACGACGTTTTTAGAAGATACGTGTTTCTGCTTCGCTGAATCTAAACATAGATGCAACTTCCTAAAAGGAACCAAAACACAGCAGATCAGTTTGTACGAAGCGGGTCTTCTGTGTTTTAAACGCATTCTTACTGCTAACTCTCATATGCGTTTCTAGGCCTGGAAATGACTGTTTCTACATTCTCCCAAGAAAGGGTTTCTGAACTGCTGCAAACACACAGCAGTTTAGCTCTGGAAGTTGAATGCACACATTGACAACCATTCTGCTAGATAGCTCCGTTTTAGTTTTACAGCAAGGTACTTCTCTTTACAGCCTGTACTCCCAAGGTCTCTGGAATGTCCAAACGCAGCTTTTAGAAGAAAAGTGTTTCTACCTCGCTGAATGTAAACATAGATGCAACTTCCTAAAAGGAACCAACACAGAGCAGATCAGTTTGTACGAAGCGGGTCTTCTGTGTTTTAAACGCATTCTTACTGCTAACTCTTATATGCATCTCTAGGGCTGGAAATGACTGTTTCTACATTCTCCAAAGAAAGGGTTTCTGAACTGCTGCAAACACACAGAAGTTTAGCTCTGGAAGTTGAATGGACACATTGACAACCATTCTCCTAGATAGCTCCGTTTTAGTTTTACAGCAAGGTACTTCTCTTTACAGCCTGTACTCCCAAGCACTCTGGAATGTCCAAACGCAGCTTTTAAAAGAAACGTGTTTCTGCCTCGCTGAATATAAACAGAGATGCAAATTCCTAAAAGGAACCAACACAGAGCAGATCAGTTTGTACGAAGTGCGTCTTCTTTCTTTTAAACGCATTCTTACTGCAAACTCTTATATGCTTTTCTAGGGCTGGAAATGACTGTTTCTACATTCTCCAAAGAAAGGGTTTCTGAACTGCTACAAACACACAGCAGTTTAGCTCTGGAAGTTGAATGCACACATTGACAACCATTCTGCTAGATAACTCCGTTTTTGTTTTACAGCAACGTACTTCTCTTTACAGCCTGTACTCCCAAGCACTCTGGAATGTCCAAACGCAGCTTTTAGAAGAAACGTGTTTCTACCTCGCTGAATGTAAACATAGATGCAACTTCCTAAAAGGAACCAACACAGAGCAGATCAGTTTGTACGAAGCGGATCTTCTGTGTTTTAAACGCATTCTTACTGCTAACTCTTATATGCGTCTTTAGGGCTGGAAATAACTGTTTCTACATTCTCCAAGGAAAGGGTTTCTGAACTGCTGCAAACACACAGAAGTTTAGCTCTGGAAGTTGAATGCACACATTGACAACCATTCTGCTAGATAGCTCCGTTTTTGTTTTACAGCAAGGTACTTCTCTTTACAGCCTGTACTCCCAAGCACTCTGGAATGTCCGAACGCAGATTTTAGAAGAAACGTGTTTCTTCCTCGCTGAATGTAAACATAGATGCAACTTCCTAAAAGGAACCAACACACAGCAGATCAGTTTGTACGAAGCGGGTCTTCTGTGTTTTAAACGCATTCTTACTGCTAACTCTTATATGCGTCTCTAGGGCTGGAAATGACTGTTTCTACATTCTCCAAAGAAAGGGTTTCTGAATTGCTGCAAACACACAGCAGTTTAGCTCTGGAAGTTGAATGCACACATTGACAACCATTCTGCTAGATAGCTCCGTTTTTGTTTTACAGCAACGTACTTCTCTTTACAGCCTGTACTCCCAAGCACTCTGGAATGTCCAAACGCAGCTTTTAGAAGAAACGTGTTTCTACCTCGCTGAATGTAAACATAGATGCAACTTTCTAAAAGGAACCAACACACAGCAGATCAGTTTGTACGAAGCGGATCTTCTGTGTTTTAAACGCATTCTTACTGCTAACTCTTATATGCGTCTTTAGGGCTGGAAATAACTGTTTCTACATTCTCCAAGGAAAGGGTTTCTGAACTGCTGCAAACACACAGAAATTTAGCTCTGGAAGTTGAATGCACACATTGACAACCATTCTGCTAGATAGCTCCGTTTTTGTTTTACAGCAAGGTACTTCTCTTTACAGCCTGTACTCCCAAGCACTCTGGAATGTCCAAACGCAGCTTTTAGAAGAAACGTGTTTCTACCTCGCTGAATGTAAACATAGATGCAACCTACTAAAAGGAACCAACACACAGCAGATCAGTTTGTACGAAGCGGGTCTTCTGTGTTTTAAACGCATTCTTACTGCTAACTCTTATATGCATCTCTAGGGCTGGAAATGACTGTTTCTACATTCTCCAAAGAAAGGGTTTCTGAACTGCTGCAAACACACAGAAGTTTATCTCTGGAAGTTGAATGGACACATTGACAACCATTCTGCTAGATAGCTCCGTTTTAGTTTTACAGCAAGGTACTTCTCTTTACCCCCTTTACTCCCAAGCACTCTGGAATGTCCGAACGCAGCTTTTAGAAGAAACGTGTTTCTTCCTCGCTGAATGTAAACATAGATGCAACTTCCTAAAAGGAACCAACACACAGCAGATCAGTTTGTACGAAGCGGGTCTTCTGTGTTTTAAACGCATTCTTACTGCTAACTCTTTTATGCGTCTCTAGGGCTGGAAATGACTCTTTCTACATTCTCCAAAGAAAGGGTTTCTGAACTGCTGCAAACACACAGACGTTTAGCTCTGGATGTTGAATGTACACATTGACAACCATTCTGCTAGATAGCTCCGTTTTTGTTTTACAGCAAGGTACTTCTCTTTACAGCCTGTACTCCCAAGCACTCTGGAATGTCCAAACGCAGCTTTTAGAAGAAACGTGTTTCTACCTCGCTGAATGTAAACATAGATGCAACTTCCTAAAAGGAACCAACACAGAGCAGATCAGTTTGTTCGAAGCGGGTCTTCTGTGTTTTAAACGCATTCTTACTGCTAACTGTTATATGCGTCTCTAGGGCTGGAAATGACTGTTTCAACATTCTCCAAAGAAAGGGTTTCTGAATTGCTGCAAACACACAGAAGTTTAGCTCTGGAAGTTGAATGCACACATTGACAACCATTCTCCTAGGTAGCTCCGTTTTAGTTTTACAGCAAGGTACTTCTCTTTACAGCCTGTACTCCCAAGCACTCTGGAATGTCCAAACGCAGCTTTTAGAAGAAACGTGTTTCTACCTCCCTGAATGTAAACATAGATGCAACTTCCTAAAAGGAACCAACACACAGCAGATCAGTTTGTACGAAGCGGGTCTTCTCTGTTTTAAACGCATTCTTACTGCTAACTCTTATATGCTTCTCTAGGGCTAGAAATGACTGTTTCTACATTCTCCAAAGAAAGGGTTTCTGAAGTGCTGCAAACACACAGAAGTTTAGCTCTGGAAGTTGAATGGACACATTGACAACCATTCTCCTAGATAGCTCCGTTTTAGTTTTACAGCAAGGTACTTCTCTTTACAGCCTGTACTCCCAAGCACTCTGGAATGTCCAAACGCAGCTTTTAGAAGAAACGTGTTTCTACCTCGCTGAATATAAACAGAGATGCAAATTCCTAAAAGGAACCAACACAGAGCAGATCAGTTTGTACGAAGTGCGTCTTCTTTCTTTTAAACGCATTCTTACTGCAAACTCTTATATGCGTCTCTAGGGCTGGAAATGACTGTTTCTACATTCTCCAAAGAAAGGGTTTCTGAAC
This sequence comes from Saimiri boliviensis, assembly GCF_048565385.1. Classification (NCBI taxonomy): domain Eukaryota; kingdom Metazoa; phylum Chordata; class Mammalia; order Primates; family Cebidae; genus Saimiri; species Saimiri boliviensis. Next base: position 66,559,731 of record NC_133456.1, read on the forward strand.
TGCAGCAAACACAGGGCAGTTTAGCTCTGGAAGTTGAACGCCCACATTGACAACCATTCTGCTAGATAGCTCCGTTTTTGTTTTACAGCAAGGTACTTCTCTTTACAGCCTGTATTCCCAAGCACTCTGGAATGTCCAAACGCAGCTTTTAGAAGAAAAGTTTTTCTTCCTCGCTGAATATAAACATAGATGCAACTTCCTAAAAGGAACCAACACAGAGCAGATCAGTTCGTACGAAGTGGGTCTTCTTTGTTTTAAACGCATTCTTACTGCAAACTCTTATATGCTTCTCTAGGGCTTGAAATGACTGTTTCTACATTCTCCAAAGAAAGGGTTTCTTTACTGCTGCAAACACACAGCAGTTTAGCTCTGGAAGTTGAATGCACACATTGACAACCATTCTGCTAGAAAGCTCCGTTTTTTTTTACAGCAAGGTACTTCTCTTTACAGCCTGTACTCCCAAGCACTCTGGAATGTCCAAACGCAGCTTTTAGAAGAAACGTGTTTCTACCTCGCTGAATGTAAACATACTTGCAACTTCCTAAAAGGAACCAACACACAGCAGATCAGTTTGTACGAAGCGGGTCTTCTTTGTTTTAAACGCATTCTTACTGCTAACTGTTATATGCGTCTCTAGGGCTGGAAATGACTGTTTCAACATTCTCCAAAGAAAGGGTTTCTGAACTGCTGCAAACACACAGAAGTTTAGCTCTGGAAGTTGAATGCACACATTGACAACCATTCTGCTAGATAGCTCCGTTTTAGTTTTACAGCAAGGTACTTCTTTATAGCCTGTACTCCCAAGCACTCTGGAATGTCCAAACGCAGCTTTTAGAAGAAACGTGTTTCTGCCTCGCTGAATATAAACATAGATGCAACTTCCTAAAAGGAACCAACACAGAGCAGATCAGTTTGTACGAAGAGGTTCTTCTTTGTTTTAAACGCATTCTTACTGCAAACTCTTATATGCTTCTGTAGGGCTGGAAATGACAGTTTCTACATTCTCCAAAGAAAGGGTTTCTGAACTGCTGCAAACACACAGCGGTTTAGCTCTGGAAGTTGAATGAACACATTGACAACCATTCTGCTAGATATCTCCGTTTTTGTTTTACAGCAAGGTACTTCTCTTTACAGCCTGTACTCCCAAGCACTCTGGAATGTCCAAACGCAGCTTTTAGAAGAAACGTGTTTCTACCTCGCTGAATGTAAACATAGATGCAGCCTACTAAAAGGAACCAACACACAGCAGATCAGTTTGTACGAAGCGGATCTTCTGTGTTTTAAACGCATTCTTACTGCTAACTCTTATATGCGTCTCTAGGGCTGGAAATGACTGTTTCTACATTCTCCAAAGAAAGGGTTTCTGAACTGCTGAAAACACACAGAAGTTTAGCTCTGGAAGTTGAATGGACACATTGACAACCATTCTGCTAGATAGCTCCGTTTTAGTTTTACAGCAAGGTACTTCTCTTTACAGCCTGTACTCCCAAGCACTCTGGAATGTCCAAACGCAGCTTTTAGAAGAAACGTGTTTCTGCCTCGCTGAATATAAACAGAGATGCAAATTCCTAAAAGGAACCAACACAGAGCAGATCAGTTCGTACGAAGTGGGTCTTCTTTGTTTTAAACGCATTCTTACTGCAAACTCTTATATGCTTCTCTACGGCTGGAAATGACTGTTTCTACATTCTCCAAAGAAAGGGTTTCTGAACTGCTGCAAACACACATCAGTTTAGCTCTGGAAGTTGAATGCACACATTGACAACCATTCTGCTAGATAGCTCCGTTTTTTTTTACAGCAAGGTACTTCTCTTTACAGCCTGTACTCGCAAGCACTCTGGAATGTCCAAACGCAGGTTTTAGAAGAAACGTGTTTCTACCTCGCTGAATGTAAACATACATGCAACTTCCTAAAAGGAACCAACACACAGCAGATCAGTTTGTATGAAGCGGGTCTTCTGTGTTTTAAACGCATTCTTACTGCTAACTCATATATGCGTCTTTAGGGCTGGAAATAACTGTTTCTTCATTCTCCAAGGAAAGGGTTTCTGAACTGCTGCAAACACACAGAAGTTTAGCTCTGGAAGTTGAATGCACACATTGACAACCATTCTGCTAGATAGCTCCGTTTTTGTTTTACAGCAAGGTACTTCTCTTTGCAGCCTGTACTCCCAAGCACTCTGGAATGTCCGAACGCAGCTTTTAGAAGAAACGATTTTCTTCCTCGCTGAATGTAAACATAGATGCAACTTCCTAAAAGGAACCAACACACAGCAGATCAGTTTGTACGAAGCGGGTCTTCTGTGTTTTAAACGCATTCTTACTGCTAACTCTTATATGCGTCTCTAGGGCTGGAAATGACTGTTTCAACATTCTCCAAAGAAAGGGTTTCTGAATTGCTGCAAACACACAGAAGTTTAGCTCTGGAAGTTGAATGCACACATTGACAACCATTCTCCTAGGTAGCTCCGTTTTGGTTTTACAGCAAGGTACTTCTCTTTACGGCCTGTACTCCCAAGCACTCTGGAATGTCCAAACGCAGCTTTTAGAAGAAACGTGTTTCTACATCGCTGAATGTAAACATAGATGCAACTTCCTAAAAGGAACCAACACACAGCAGATCAGTTTGTACGAAGCGGGTCTTCTGTGTTTTAAACGCATTCTTACTGCTAACTCTTATATGCTTCTCTAGGGCTGGAAATGACTGTTTCTACATTTTCCAAAGAAAGGGTTTCTGAACTGCTGCAAACACACATCAGTTTAGCTCTGGAAGTTGAATGCACACATTGACAACCATTCTGCTAGATAGCTCCGTTTTTCTTTTACAGCAAGGTACTTCTCTTTACAGCCTGTACTCCCAAGCACTCTGGAATGTCCAAACGCAGCTTTTAGAAGAAACGTGTTTCTACCTCGCTGAATGTAAACATAGATGCAACTTCCTAAAAGGAACCAACACACAGCAGATCAGTTTGTACGAAGCTGGTCTTCTGTGTTTTAAACGCATTCTTACTGCTAACCCTTATATGCTTCCCTAGGGCTGGAAATGATTGTTTCTACATTCTCCAAAGAAAGGGTTTCTGAACTGCTGCAAACACACAGCAGTTTAGCTCTGGAAGTTGAATGCACAAATTGACAACCATTCTGCTAGATAGCTCCGTTTTTGTTTTACAGCAACGTACTTCTCTTTACAGCCTGTACTCCCAAGCACACTGGAATGTCCGAACGCAGCTTTTAGAAGAAACGTGTTTCTTCCTCGCTGAATGTAAACATAGATGCAACTTCCTAAAAGGAACCAACACACAGCAGATCAGTTTGTACGAATCGGGTCTTCTGTGTTCTAAACGCATTCTTACTACTAACTCTTACATGCGTCTCTGGGGCTGGAAATGACTGTTTCTACATTCTCCAAAGAAAGGGTTTCTGAACTGCTGCAAACACACAGCAGTTTAGCTCTGGAAGTTGAATGCACACATTGACAACCATTCTGCTAGATAGCTCCGTTTTAGTTTTACAGCAAGGTACTTCCCTTTACAGCCTGTACTCCCAAGCACTCTGGAATGTCCAAACGCAGCTTTTAGAAGAAACGTGTTTCTACCTCGCTGAATGTAAACATAGATGCAACTTCCTAAAAGGAACCAACACACAGCAGATCAGTTTGTACGAAGTGGGTCTTCTGTGTTTTAAACGCATTCTTACTGCTAACTCTTATATGCGTCTCTAGGGCTGGAAATGACTGTTTCTACATTCTCCAAAGAAAGGGTTTCTGAACTGCAGCAAACACAGGGCAGTTTAGCTCTGGAAGTTGAACGCCCACATTGACAACCATTCTGCTAGATAGCTCCGTTTTTGTTTTACAGCAAGGTACTTCTCTTTACAGCCTGTATTCCCAAGCACTCTGGAATGTCCAAACGCAGCTTTTAGAAGAAACGTGTTTCTGCCTCGCTGAATAAAAACATAGATGCAACTTCCTAAAAGGAACCAACACAGAGCAGATCAGTTCGTACGAAGTGGTTCTTCTTTGTTTTAAACGCATTCTTACTGCAAACTCTTATATGCTTCTCTAGGACTGGAAATGACTGTTTCTACATTCTCCAAAGAAAGGGTTTCTTTACTGCTGCAAACACACAGCAGTTTAGCTCTGGAAGTTGAATGCACACATTGACAACCATTCTGCTAGATAGCTCCGTTTTAGTTTTACAGCAAGGTACTACTCTTTACAGCCTGTACTCCCAAGCACTCTGGAATGTCCAAACGCAGCTTTTAGAATAAACGTGTTTCTACCTCTCTGAATGTAAACATAGATGCAACCTCATAAAAGGAACCAAGACACAGCAGATCAGTTTGTACGAAGCGGGTCTTCTGTGTTTTAAACGCATTCTTACTGCTAAATCTTATATGCATCTCTAGGGCTGGAAATGATTGTTTCTACATTCTCCAAAGAAAGGGTTTCTGAACTGCTGCAAACATACATCAGTTTACCTCTGGAAGGTGAATGCACACGTTGACAGCCATTCTGCTAGATAGCTCCGTTTTTGTTTTAGAGCAATGAACTTCTCTTTACAGCCTGTGCTGCCATCCACTCTGGAATGTTCAAACGACGTTTTTAGAAGATACGTGTTTCTGCTTCGCTGAATCTAAACATAGATGCAACTTCCTAAAAGGAACCAAAACACAGCAGATCAGTTTGTACGAAGCGGGTCTTCTGTGTTTTAAACGCATTCTTACTGCTAACTCTCATATGCGTTTCTAGGCCTGGAAATGACTGTTTCTACATTCTCCCAAGAAAGGGTTTCTGAACTGCTGCAAACACACAGCAGTTTAGCTCTGGAAGTTGAATGCACACATTGACAACCATTCTGCTAGATAGCTCCGTTTTAGTTTTACAGCAAGGTACTTCTCTTTACAGCCTGTACTCCCAAGGTCTCTGGAATGTCCAAACGCAGCTTTTAGAAGAAAAGTGTTTCTACCTCGCTGAATGTAAACATAGATGCAACTTCCTAAAAGGAACCAACACAGAGCAGATCAGTTTGTACGAAGCGGGTCTTCTGTGTTTTAAACGCATTCTTACTGCTAACTCTTATATGCATCTCTAGGGCTGGAAATGACTGTTTCTACATTCTCCAAAGAAAGGGTTTCTGAACTGCTGCAAACACACAGAAGTTTAGCTCTGGAAGTTGAATGGACACATTGACAACCATTCTCCTAGATAGCTCCGTTTTAGTTTTACAGCAAGGTACTTCTCTTTACAGCCTGTACCCCCAAGCACTCTGGAATGTCCAAACGCAGCTTTTAAAAGAAACGTGTTTCTGCCTCGCTGAATATAAACAGAGATGCAAATTCCTAAAAGGAACCAACACAGAGCAGATCAGTTTGTACGAAGTGCGTCTTCTTTCTTTTAAACGCATTCTTACTGCAAACTCTTATATGCTTTTCTAGGGCTGGAAATGACTGTTTCTACATTCTCCAAAGAAAGGGTTTCTGAACTGCTACAAACACACAGCAGTTTAGCTCTGGAAGTTGAATGCACACATTGACAACCATTCTGCTAGATAACTCCGTTTTTGTTTTACAGCAACGTACTTCTCTTTACAGCCTGTACTCCCAAGCACTCTGGAATGTCCAAACGCAGCTTTTAGAAGAAACGTGTTTCTACCTCGCTGAATGTAAACATAGATGCAACTTCCTAAAAGGAACCAACACAGAGCAGATCAGTTTGTACGAAGCGGATCTTCTGTGTTTTAAACGCATTCTTACTGCTAACTCTTATATGCGTCTTTAGGCCTGGAAATAACTGTTTCTACATTCTCCAAGGAAAGGGTTTCTGAACTGCTGCAAACACACAGAAGTTTAGCTCTGGAAGTTGAATGCACACATTGACAACCATTCTGCTAGATAGCTCCGTTTTTGTTTTACAGCAAGGTACTTCTCTTTACAGCCTGTACTCCCAAGCACTCTGGAATGTCCGAACGCAGATTTTAGAAGAAACGTGTTTCTTCCTCGCTGAATGTAAACATAGATGCAACTTCCTAAAAGGAACCAACACACAGCAGATCAGTTTGTACGAAGCGGGTCTTCTGTGTTTTAAACGCATTCTTACTGCTAACTCTTATATGCGTCTCTAGGGCTGGAAATGACTGTTTCTACATTCTCCAAAGAAAGGGTTTCTGAATTGCTGCAAACACACAGCAGTTTAGCTCTGGAAGTTGAATGCACACATTGACAACCATTCTGCTAGATAGCTCCGTTTTTGTTTTACAGCAAGGTACTTCTCTTTACAGCCTGTACTCCCAAGCACTCTGGAATGTCCAAACGCAGCTTTTAGAAGAAACGTGTTTCTACCTCGCTGAATGTAAACATAGATGCAACCTACTAAAAGGAACCAACACACAGCAGATCAGTTTGTACGAAGCGGGTCTTCTGTGTTTTAAACGCATTCTTACTGCTAACTCTTATATGCATCTCTAGGGCTGGAAATGACTGTTTCTACATTCTCCAAAGAAAGGGTTTCTGAACTGCTGCAAACACACAGAAGTTTATCTCTGGAAGTTGAATGGACACATTGACAACCATTCTGCTAGATAGCTCCGTTTTAGTTTTACAGCAAGGTACTTCTCTTTACCCCCTTTACTCCCAAGCACTCTGGAATGTCCAAACGCAGCTTTTAGAAGAAACGTGTTTCTGCCTCGCTGAATGTAAACATACATGCAACTTCCTAAAAGGAACCAACACACAGCAGATCAGTTTGTATGAAGCGGGTCTTCTGTGTTTTAAACGCATTCTTACTGCTAACTCTTATATGCGTCTTTAGGGCTGGAAATAACTGTTTCTACATTCTCCAAGGAAAGGATTTCTGAACTGCTGCAAACACACAGAAGTTTAGCTCTGGAAGTTGAATGCACACATTGACAACAATTCTGCTAAATAGCTCCGTTTTTGTTTTACAGCAAGGTACTTCTCTTTGCAGCCTGTACTCCCAAGCACTCTGGAATGTCCGAACGCAGCTTTTAGAAGAAACGATTTTCTTCCTCGCTGAATGTAAACATAGATGCAACTTCCTAAAAGGAACCAACACACAGCAGATCAGTTTGTACGAAGCGGGTCTTCTGTGTTTTAAACGCATTCTTACTGCTAACTGTTATATGCGTCTTTAGGGCTGGAAATAACTGTTTCTACATTCTCCAAGGAAAGGGTTTCTGAACTGCTGCAAACACACAGAAGTTTAGCTCTGGAAGTTGAATGCACACATTGACAACCATTCTGATAGATAGCTCCGTTTTTGTTTTACAGCAAGGTACTTCTCTTTACAGCCTGTACTCCCAAGCACTCTGGAATGTCCGAACGCAGCTTTTAGAAGAAACGTGTTTCTTCCTCGCTGAATGTAAACATAGATGCAACTTCCTAAAAGGAACCAACACACAGCAGATCAGTTTGTACGAAGCGGGTCTTCTGTGTTTTAAACGCATTCTTACTGCTAACTCTTTTATGCGTCTCTAGGGCTGGAAATGACTCTTTCTACATTCTCCAAAGAAAGGGTTTCTGAACTGCTGCAAACACACAGACGTTTAGCTCTGGATGTTGAATGTACACATTGACAACCATTCTGCTAGATAGCTCCGTTTTTGTTTTACAGCAAGGTACTTCTCTTTACAGCCTGTACTCCCAAGCACTCTGGAATGTCCAAACGCAGCTTTTAGAAGAAACGTGTTTCTACCTCGCTGAATGTAAACATAGATGCAACTTCCTAAAAGGAACCAACACAGAGCAGATCAGTTTGTTCGAAGCGGGTCTTCTGTGTTTTAAACGCATTCTTACTGCTAACTGTTATATGCGTCTCTAGGGCTGGAAATGACTGTTTCAACATTCTCCAAAGAAAGGGTTTCTGAATTGCTGCAAACACACAGAAGTTTAGCTCTGGAAGTTGAATGCACACATTGACAACCATTCTCCTAGGTAGCTCCGTTTTAGTTTTACAGCAAGGTACTTCTCTTTACAGCCTGTACTCCCAAGCACTCTGGAATGTCCAAACGCAGCTTTTAGAAGAAACGTGTTTCTACCTCCCTGAATGTAAACATAGATGCAACTTCCTAAAAGGAACCAACACACAGCAGATCAGTTTGTACGAAGCGGGTCTTCTCTGTTTTAAACGCATTCTTACTGCTAACTCTTATATGCTTCTCTAGGGCTAGAAATGACTGTTTCTACATTCTCCAAAGAAAGGGTTTCTGAAGTGCTGCAAACACACAGAAGTTTAGCTCTGGAAGTTGAATGGACACATTGACAACCATTCTCCTAGATAGCTCCGTTTTAGTTTTACAGCAAGGTACTTCTCTTTACAGCCTGTACTCCCAAGCACTCTGGAATGTCCAAACGCAGCTTTTAGAAGAAACGTGTTTCTACCTCGCTGAATATAAACAGAGATGCAAATTCCTAAAAGGAACCAACACAGAGCAGATCAGTTTGTACGAAGTGCGTCTTCTTTCTTTTAAACGCATTCTTACTGCAAACTCTTATATGCGTCTCTAGGGCTGGAAATGACTGTTTCTACATTCTCCAAAGAAAGGGTTTCTGAACTGCAGCAAACACAGGGCAGTTTAGCTCTGGAAGTTGAACGCCCACATTGACAACCATTCTGCTAGATAGCTCCGTTTTTGTTTTACAGCAAGGTACTTCTCTTTACAGCCTGTATTCCCAAGCACTCTGGAATGTCCAAACGCAGCTTTTAGAAGAAAAGTTTTTCTTCCTCGCTGAATATAAACATAGATGCAACTTCCTAAAAGGAACCAACACAGAGCAGATCAGTTCGTACGAAGTGGGTCTTCTTTGTTTTAAACGCATTCTTACTGCAAACTCTTATATGCTTCTCTAGGGCTTGAAATGACTGTTTCTACATTCTCCAAAGAAAGGGTTTCTTTACTGCTGCAAACACACAGCAGTTTAGCTCTGGAAGTTGAATGCACACATTGACAACCATTCTGCTAGAAAGCTCCGTTTTTTTTTACAGCAAGGTACTTCTCTTTACAGCCTGTACTCCCAAGCACTCTGGAATGTCCAAACGCAGCTTTTAGAAGAAACGTGTTTCTACCTCGCTGAATGTAAACATACTTGCAACTTCCTAAAAGGAACCAACACACAGCAGATCAGTTTGTACGAAGCGGGTCTTCTTTGTTTTAAACGCATTCTTACTGCTAACTGTTATATGCGTCTCTAGGGCTGGAAATGACTGTTTCAACATTCTCCAAAGAAAGGGTTTCTGAACTGCTGCAAACACACAGAAGTTTAGCTCTGGAAGTTGAATGCACACATTGACAACCATTCTGCTAGATAGCTCCGTTTTAGTTTTACAGCAAGGTACTTCTTTTACAGCCTGTACTCCCAAGCACTCTGGAATGTCCAAACGCAGCTTTTAGAAGAAACGTGTTTCTGCCTCGCTGAATATAAACATAGATGCAACTTCCTAAAAGGAACCAACACAGAGCAGATCAGTTTGTACGAAGAGGTTCTTCTTTGTTTTAAACGCATTCTTACTGCAAACTCTTATATGCTTCTGTAGGGCTGGAAATGACAGTTTCTACATTCTCCAAAGAAAGGGTTTCTGAACTGCTGCAAACACACAGCGGTTTAGCTCTGGAAGTTGAATGAACACATTGACAACCATTCTGCTAGATATCTCCGTTTTTGTTTTACAGCAAGGTACTTCTCTTTACAGCCTGTACTCCCAAGCACTCTGGAATGTCCAAACGCAGCTTTTAGAAGAAACGTGTTTCTACCTCGCTGAATGTAAACATAGATGCAGCCTACTAAAAGGAACCAACACACAGCAGATCAGTTTGTACGAAGCGGGTCTTCTGTGTTTTAAACGCATTCTTACTGCTAACTCTTATATGCGTCTCTAGGGCTGGAAATGACTGTTTCTACATTCTGCAAAGAAAGGGTTTCTGAACTGCTGAAAACACACAGAAGTTTAGCTCTGGAAGTTGAATGGACACATTGACAACCATTCTGCTAGATAGCTCCGTTTTAGTTTTACAGCAAGGTACTTCTCTTTACAGCCTGTACTCCCAAGCACTCTGGAATGTCCAAACGCAGCTTTTAGAAGAAACGTGTTTCTGCCTCGCTGAATATAAACAGAGATGCAAATTCCTAAAAGGAACCAACACAGAGCAGATCAGTTCGTACGAAGTGGGTCTTCTTTGTTTTAAACGCATTCTTACTGCAAACTCTTATATGCTTCTCTACGGCTGGAAATGACTGTTTCTACATTCTCCAAAGAAAGGGTTTCTGAACTGCTGCAAACACACATCAGTTTAGCTCTGGAAGTTGAATGCACACATTGACAACCATTCTGCTAGATAGCTCCGTTTTTTTTTACAGCAAGGTACTTCTCTTTACAGCCTGTACTCCCAAGCACTCTGGAATGTCCAAACGCAGGTTTTAGAAGAAACGTGTTTCTACCTCGCTGAATGTAAACATACATGCAACTTCCTAAAAGGAACCAACACACAGCAGATCAGTTTGTATGAAGCGGGTCTTCTGTGTTTTAAACGCATTCTTACTGCTAACTCATATATGCGTCTTTAGGGCTGGAAATAACTGTTTCTTCATTCTCCAAGGAAAGGGTTTCTGAACTGCTGCAAACACACAGAAGTTTAGCTCTGGAAGTTGAATGCACACATTGACAACCATTCTGCTAGATAGCTCCGTTTTTGTTTTACAGCAAGGTACTTCTCTTTGCAGCCTGTACTCCCAAGCACTCTGGAATGTCCGAACGCAGCTTTTAGAAGAAACGATTTTCTTCCTCGCTGAATGTAAACATAGATGCAACTTCCTAAAAGGAACCAACACACAGCAGATCAGTTTGTACGAAGCGGGTCTTCTGTGTTTTAAACGCATTCTTACTGCTAACTCTTATATGCGTCTCTAGGGCTGGAAATGACTGTTTCTACATTCTCCAAAGAAAGGGTTTCTGAACTGCTGCAAACACACAGACGTTTAGCTCTGGATGTTGAATGCACACATTGACAACCATTCTGCTAGATAGCTCCGTTTTTGTTTTACAGCAAGGTACTTCTCTTTACAGCCTGTACTCCCAAGCACTCTGGAATGTCCAAACGCAGCTTTTAGAAGAAACGTGTTTCTACCTCGCTGAATGTAAACATAGATGCAACTTCCTAAAAAGAACCAACACAGAGCAGATCAGTTTGTTCGAAGCGGGTCTTCTGTGTTTTAAACGCATTCTTACTGCTAACTGTTATATGCGTCTCTAGGGCTGGAAATGACTGTTTCAACATTCTCCAAAGAAAGGGTTTCTGAATTGCTGCAAACACACAGAAGTTTAGCTCTGGAAGTTGAATGCACACATTGACAACCATTCTCCTAGGTAGCTCCGTTTTGGTTTTACAGCAAGGTACTTCTCTTTACGGCCTGTACTCCCAAGCACTCTGGAATGTCCAAACGCAGCTTTTAGAAGAAACGTGTTTCTACATCGCTGAATGTAAACATAGATGCAACTTCCTAAAAGGAACCAACACACAGCAGATCAGTTTGTACGAAGCGGGTCTTCTGTGTTTTAAACGCATTCTTACTGCTAACTCTTATATGCTTCTCTAGGGCTGGAAATGACTGTTTCTACATTTTCCAAAGAAAGGATTTCTGAACTGCTGCAAACACACATCAGTTTAGCTCTGGAAGTTGAATGCACACATTGACAACCATTCTGCTAGATAGCTCCGTTTTTCTTTTACAGCAAGGTACTTCTCTTTACAGCCTGTACTCCCAAGCACTCTGGAATGTCCAAACGCAGCTTTTAGAAGAAACGTGTTTCTACCTCGCTGAATGTAAACATAGATGCAACTTCCTAAAAGGAACCAACACACAGCAGATCAGTTTGTACGAAGCTGGTCTTCTGTGTTTTAAACGCATTCTTACTGCTAACCCTTATATGCTTCCCTAGGGCTGGAAATGATTGTTTCTACATTCTCCAAAGAAAGGGTTTCTGAACTGCTGCAAACACACAGCAGTTTAGCTCTGGAAGTTGAATGCACAAATTGACAACCATTCTGCTAGATAGCTCCGTTTTTGTTTTACAGCAACGTACTTCTCTTTACAGCCTGTACTCCCAAGCACACTGGAATGTCCGAACGCAGCTTTTAGAAGAAACGTGTTTCTTCCTCGCTGAATGTAAACATAGATGCAACTTCCTAAAAGGAACCAACACACAGCAGATCAGTTTGTACGAATCGGGTCTTCTGTGTTCTAAACGCATTCTTACTACTAACTCTTACATGCGTCTCTGGGGCTGGAAATGACTGTTTCTACATTCTCCAAAGAAAGGGTTTCTGAACTGCTGCAAACACACAGCAGTTTAGCTCTGGAAGTTGAATGCACACATTGACAACCATTCTGCTAGATAGCTCCGTTTTAGTTTTACAGCAAGGTACTTCCCTTTACAGCCTGTACTCCCAAGCACTCTGGAATGTCCAAACGCAGCTTTTAGAAGAAACGTGTTTCTACCTCGCTGAATGTAAACATAGATGCAACTTCCTAAAAGGAACCAACACACAGCAGATCAGTTTGTACGAAGTGGGTCTTCTGTGTTTTAAACGCATTCTTACTGCTAACTCTTATATGCGTCTCTAGGGCTGGAAATGACTGTTTCTACATTCTCCAAAGAAAGGGTTTCTGAACTGCAGCAAACACAGGGCAGTTTAGCTCTGGAAGTTGAACGCCCACATTGACAACCATTCTGCTAGATAGCTCCGTTTTTGTTTTACAGCAAGGTACTTCTCTTTACAGCCTGTATTCCCAAGCACTCTGGAATGTCCAAACGCAGCTTTTAGAAGAAACGTGTTTCTGCCTCGCTGAATAAAAACATAGATGCAACTTCCTAAAAGGAACCAACACAGAGCAGATCAGTTCGTACGAAGTGGTTCTTCTTTGTTTTAAACGCATTCTTACTGCAAACTCTTATATGCTTCTCTAGGACTGGAAATGACTGTTTCTACATTCTCCAAAGAAAGGGTTTCTTTACTGCTGCAAACACACAGCAGTTTAGCTCTGGAATTTGAATGCACACATTGACAACCATTCTGCTAGATAGCTCCGTTTTTTTTTACAGCAAGGTACTTCTCTTTACAGCCTGTACTCCCAAGCACTCTGGAATGTCCAAACGCAGCTTTTAGAAGAAACGTGTTTCTACCTCGCTGAATGTAAACATACATGCAACTTCCTAAAAGGAACCAACACACAGCAGATCAGTTTGTACGAAGCGGGTCTTCTGTGTTTTAAACGCATTCTTACTGCTAACTCTTATATGCGTCTTTAGGGCTGGAAATAACTGTTTCTACATTCTCCAAGGAAAGGGTTTCTGAACTGCTGCAAACACACAGAAGTTTAGCTCTGGAAGTTGAATGCACACATTGACAACCATTCTGATAGATAGCTCCGTTTTTGTTTTACAGCAAGGTACTTCTCTTTACAGCCTGTACTCCCAAGCACTCTGGAATGTCCGAACGCAGATTTTAGAAGAAACGTGTTTCTTCCTCGATGAATGTAAACATAGATGCAACTTCCTAAAAGGAACCAACACACAGCAGATCAGTTTGTACGAAGCGGGTCTTCTGTGTTTTAAACGCATTCTTACTGCTAACTCTTTTATGCGTCTCTAGGGCTGGAAATGACTCTTTCTACATTCTCCAAAGAAAGGGTTTCTGAACTGCTGCAAACACACAGAAGTTTAGCTCTGGAAATTGAATTCACACATTGACACCCATTCTGCTAGATAGCTCCGTTTTAGTTTTACAGCAAGGTAATTCTCTTTACAGCCTGTACTTCCAAGCACTCTGGAATGTCCAAACGCAGCTTTTAGAAGAAACGTGTTTCTACCTCGCTGAATGTAAACATAGATGCAACTTCCTAAAAGGAACCAACACACAGCAGATCAGTTTGTACGAAGCGGGTCTTCTGTGTTTTAAACGCATTCTTACTGCTAACTCTTACATGCGTCTCTGGGGCTGGAAATGACTGTTTCTACATTCTCCAAAGAAAGGGTTTCTGAACTGCTGCAAACACACAGCAGTTTAGCTCTGGAAGTTGAATGCACACATTGACAACCATTCTGCTAGATAGCTCCGTTTTTGTTTACAGCAAGGTACTTCTCTTTACAGCCTGTACTCCCAAGTACTCTGGAATGTCCAAACCCAGCTTTTAGAAGAAACATGTTTCTGCCTCGCTGAATGTAAACATAGATGCAACTTCCTAAAAGGAACCAACACAGAGCAGATCAGTTTGTACGAAGCAGGTCTTCTTTGTTTTAAACGCATTCTTACAGCTAACTCTTATATGCTTCTGTAGGGCTGAAAATGACAGTTTCTACATTCTCCAAAGAAAGGGTTTCTGAACTGCGACAAACACACAGCAGTTTAGCTCTGGAAGTTGAATGCACACATTGACAAGCATTCTGCTAGATAGCTCCGTTTTAGTTTTACAGCATGGTACTTCTCTTTACAGCCTGTACTCCCAAGCACTCTGGAATGTCCAAACGCAGCTTTTAGAAGAAACGTGTTTCTACCTCCCTAATGTAAACATAAATGCAACTTCCTAAAAGGAAACAACACACAGCAGATCAGTTTGTATGAAGCGGGTCTTCTGTGTTTTAAACGCATTCTTACTGCGAACTCTTATATGCGTCTCTAGGGCTGGAAATGACTGTTTCTACATTCTCCAAAGAAAGGGTTTCTGAACTGCTGCAAACACACAGCAGTTTAGCTCTGGAAGTTGAATGCACACATTGACAACCATTCTGATAGATAGCTCCGTTTTTGTTTTACAGCAAGGTACTTCTCTTTACAGCCTGTACTCCCAAGCACTCTGGAATGTCCAAACGCAGCTTTTAGAAGAAACGTGTTTCTGCCTCGCTGAATATAAACATAGATGCAACTTCCTAAAAGGAACCAACACAGAGCAGATCAGTTTGTACGAAGCGAGTCTTCTTTGTTTTAAACGCATTCTTACTGCAAACTCTTATATGTGTCTCTAGGGCTGGAAATGAGTGTTTCTACATTCTCCAAAGAAAGGGTTTCTGAACTGCTGCAAACACACAGAAGTTTAGCTCTGGAAGTTGAATGCACACATTGACAACCATTCTGCTAGATAGCTCCGTTTTAGTTTTACAGCAAGGTACTTCTCTTTACAGCCTGTACTCCTAAGGTCTCTGGAATGTCCAAACGCAGCTTTTAGAAGAAAAGTGTTTCTACCACGCTGAATGTAAACATAGATGCAACTTCCTAAAAGGAACCAACACACAGCAGATCAGTTTGTACGAAACGGGTCTTCTGTGTTTTAAACGCATTCTTACTGCTAACTCTTATATGCGTCTCTAGGGCTGGAAATGACTGTTTCTACATTCTCCAAAGAAAGGGTTTCTGAACTGCTGCAAACACACAGAAGTTTAGCTCTGGAAGTTGAATGGACACATTGACAACCATTCTGCTAGATAGCTCCGTTTTAGTTTTACAGCAAGGTACTTCTCTTTACAGCCTGTACTCCCAAGCACTCTGGAATGTCCAAACGCAGCTTTTAGAAGAAACGTGTTTCTACCTCGCTGAATGTAAACATAGATGCAACTTCCTAAAAGGAACCAACACACAGCAGATCAGTTTGTACGAAACGGGTCTTCTGTGTTTTAAACGCATTCTTACTGCTAACTCTTATATGCGTCTCTAGGGCTGGAAATGACTGTTTCTACATTCTCCAAAGAAAGGGTTTCTGAACTGCTGCAAACACACAGAAGTTTAGCTCTGGAAGTTGAATGGACACATTGACAACCATTCTGCTAGATAGCTCCGTTTTAGTTTTACAGCAAGGTACTTCTCTTTACAGCCTGTACTCCCAAGCACTCTGGAATGTCCAAACGCAGCTTTTAGAAGAAACGTGTTTCTGCCTCGCTGAATATAAACAGTGATGCAAATTCCTAAAAGGAACCAACACAGAGCAGATCAGTTTGTACGAAGTGCGTCTTCTTTCTTTTAAACGCATTCTTACTGCAAACTCTTATATGCTTCTCTAGGGCTGGAAATGACTGTTTCTGCATTCTCCAAAGAAAGGGTTTCTGAACTGCTGCAAACAAACAGCAGTTTAGCTCTGGAAGTTGAATGCACACATTGACAACCATTCTGCTAGATAGCTCCGTTTTTGTTTTACAGCAACGTACTTCCCTTTACAGCCTGTACTCCCAAGCACTCTGGAATGTCCAAACGTAGCTTTTAGAAGAAACGTGTTTCTACCTCGCTGAATGTAAACATAGATGCAACCTCCTAAAAGGAACCAACACACAGCAGATCAGTTTGTACGAAGCGGGTCTTCTGTGTTTTAAACGCATTCTTACTGCTAACTCTTATATGCGTCTCTAGGGCTGGAAATGACTGTTTCTACATTCTCCAAAGAAAGGGTTTCTGAACTGCTGCAAACACCCAGCAGTTTAGCTCTGGAAGTTGAATGCACACATTGACAACCATTCTGATAGATAGCTCCGTTTTTGTTTTACAGCAAGGTACTTCTCTTTACAGCCTGTACTCCCAAGCACTCTGGAATGTCCAAACGCAGCTTTTAGAAGAAACGTGTTTCTGCCTCGCTGAATATAAACATAGATGCAACTTCCTAAAAGGAACCAACACAGAGCAGATCAGTTTGTACGAAGCGAGTCTTCTTTGTTTTAAACGCATTCTTACTGCAAACTCTTATATGTGTCTCTAGGGCTGGAAATGACTGTTTCTAAATTCTCCAAAGAAAGGGTTTCTGACCTGCTGCAAACACACAGAAGTTTAGCTCTGGAAGTTGAATGCACACATTGACAACCATTCTGCTAGATAGCTCCGTTTTAGTTTTACAGCAAGGTACTTCTCTTTACAGCCTGTACTCCCAAGGTCTCTGGAATGTCCAAACGCAGCTTTTAGAAGAAAAGTGTTTCTACCTCGCTGAATGTAAACATAGATGCAACTTCCTAAAAGGAACCAACACACAGCAGATCAGTTTGTACGAAACGGGTCTTCTGTGTTTTAAACGTATTCTTACTGCTAACTCTTATATGCGTCTCTAGGGCTGGAAATGACTGTTTCTACATTCTCCAAAGAAAGGGTTTCTGAACTGCTGCAAACACACAGAAGTTTAGCTCTGGAAGTTGAATGGACACATTGACAACCATTCTGCTAGATAGCTCCGTTTTAGTTTTACAGCAAGGTACTTCTCTTTACAGCCTGTACTCCCAAGCACTCTGGAATGTCCAAACGCAGCTTTTAGAAGAAACGTGTTTCTGCCTCGCTGAATATAAACAGTGATGCAAATTCCTAAAAGGAACCAACACAGAGCAGATCAGTTTGTACGAAGTGCGTCTTCTTTCTTTTAAACGCATTCTTACTGCAAACTCTTATATGCTTCTCTAGGGCTGGAAATGACTGTTTCTGCATTCTCCAAAGAAAGGGTTTCTGAACTGCTGCAAACAAACAGCAGTTTAGCTCTGGAAGTTGAATGCACACATTGACAACCATTCTGCTAGATAGCTCCGTTTTTGTTTTACAGCAACGTACTTCCCTTTACAGCCTGTACTCCCAAGCACTCTGGAATGTCCAAACGTAGCTTTTAGAAGAAACGTGTTTCTACCTCGCTGAATGTAAACATAGATGCAACATCCTAAAAGGAACCAACACACAGCAGATCAGTTTGTACGAAGCGGGTCTTCTGTGTTTTAAACGCATTCTTACTGCTAACTCTTATATGCGTCTCTAGGGCTGGAAATGACTGTTTCTACATTCTCCAAAGAAAGGGTTTCTGAACTGCTGCAAAAACACAGCAGTTTAGCTCTGGAAGTTGAATGCACACATTGAAAACCATTCTGATAGATAGCTCCGTTTTTATTTTACAGCAAGGTACTTCTCTTTACAGCCTGTATTCCCAAGCACTCTGGAATGTCCAAACGCAGCTTTTAGAAGAAACGTGTTTCTGCCTCGCTGAATATAAACATAGATGCAACTTCCTAAAAGGAACCAACACAGAGCAGATCAGTTCGTACGAAGTGGTTCTACTTTGTTTTAAACACATTCTTACTGCAAACACTTATATGCTTCTCTAGGGCTGGAAATGACTGTTTCTACATTCTCCAAAGAAAGGGTTTCTTTACTGCTGCAAACACACAGCAGTTTAGCTCTGGAAGTTGAATGCACACATTGACAACCATTCTGCTAGATAGCAACGTTTTTTTTTACAGCAAGGTACTTCTCTTTACAGCCTGTACTCCCAAGCACTCTGGAGTGTCCGAACGCAGCGTTTAGAAGAAACGTGTTTCTTCCTCGCTGAATGTAAACATAGATGCCACTTCCAAAAAGGAACCGACACACAGCTGATCAGTTTGTACGAAGCGGGTCTTCTCTGTTTTAAACGCATTCTTACTGCTAACTCTTATATGCGTCTCTAGGGCTGGAAATGACTGTTTCTACATTCTCCAAAGAAAGGGTTTCTGAACTGCTGCAAACACACAGCAGTTTAGCTCTGGAAGTTGAATGCACACATTGACAACCATTCTGCTAGATAGCTCCGTTTTTGTTTACAGCAAGGTACTTCTCTTTACAGCCTGTACTCCCAAGTACTCTGGTATGTCCAAACCCAGCTTTTAGAAGAAACATGTTTCTGTCTCGCTGAATGTAAACATAGATGCAACTTTCTAAAAGGAACCAACACAGAGCAGATCAGTTTGTACGAAGTGGGTCTTCTTTGTTTTAAACACATTCTTACTGCAAACTCTTATATGCTTCTCTAGGGCTGGAAATGACTGTTTCTACATTCTCCAAAGAAAGGGTTTCTGAACTGCTGCAAACACACAGCAGTTTAGCTCTGGAAGTTGAATGCACACATTGACAACCATTCTGCTAGATAGCTCCGTTTTTCTTTTACAGCAAGGTACTTCTCTTTACAGCCTGTACTCCCAAGCACTCTGGAATGTCCAAACGCAGCTTTTAGAAGAAACGTGTTTCTACCTCGCTGAATGTAAACATAGATGCAACTTCCTAAAAGGAACCAACACACAGCAGATCAGTTTGTACGAAGCGGGTCTTCTGTGTTTTAAACGCATTCTTACTGCTAACTCTTACATGCGTCTCTGGGGCTGGAAATGACTGTTTCTACATTCTCCAAAGAAAGGGTTTCTGAACTGCTGCAAACACACAGCAGTTTAGCTCTGGAAGTTGAATGCACACATTGAGAACCATTCTGCTAGATAGCTCCGTTTTTTTTTACAGCAAGGTACTTCTCTTTACAGCCTGTACTCCCAAGCACTCTGGAATGTCCAAACGCAGCTTTTAGAAGAAACGTGTTTCTACCTCGCTGAATGTAAACATACATGCAACTTCCTAAAAGGAACCAACACACAGCAGATCAGTTTGTACGAAGCGGGTCTTCTGTGTTTTAAACGCATTCTTACTGCTAACTCTTATATGCGTCTTTAGGGCTGGAAATAACTGTTTCTACATTCTCCAAGGAAAGGGTTTCTGAACTGCTGCAAACACACAGAAGTTTAGCTCTGGAAGTTGAATGCACACATTGACAACCATTCTGATAGATAGCTCCGTTTTTGTTTTACAGCAAGGTACATCTCTTTACAGCCTGTACTCCCAAGCACTCTGGAATGTCCGAACGCAGCTTTTAGAAGAAACGTGTTTCTTCCTCGCTGAATGTAAACATAGATGCAACTTCCTAAAAGGAACCAACACACAGCAGATCAGATTGTACGAAGCGGGTCTTCTGTGTTTTAAACGCATTCTTACTGCTAACTCTTATATGCGTCTCTAGGGCTGGAAATGACTGTTTCTACATTCTCCAAAGAAAGGGTTTCTGAACTGCTGCAAACACACAGAAGTTTAGCTCTGGAAGTTGAATGCACACATTGACAACCATTCTGCTAGATAGCTCCGTTTTAGTTTTACAGCAAGGTAATTCTCTTTACAGCCTGTACTCCCAAGCACTCTGGAATGTCCAAACGCAGCTTTTAGAAGAAACGTGTTTCTACCTCGCTGAATGTAAACATAGATGCAACTTCCTAAAAGGAACCAACACACAGCAGATCAGTTTGTACGAAGCGGGTCTTCTGTGTTTTAAACGCATTCTTACTGCTAACTCTTACATGCGTCTCTGGGGCTGGAAATGACTGTTTCTACATTCTCCAAAGAAAGGGTTTCTGAACTGCTGCAAACACACAGCAGTTTAGCTCTGGAAGTTGAATGCACACATTGACAACCATTCTGCTAGATAGCTCCGTTTTTGTTTACAGCAAGGTACTTCTCTTTACAGCCTGTACTCCCAAGTACTCTGGAATGTCCAAACCCAGCTTTTAGAAGAAACATGTTTCTGCCTCGCTGAATGTAAACATAGATGCAACTTCCTAAAAGGAACCAACACAGAGCAGATCAGTTTGTACGAAGTGGGTCTTCTTTGTTTTAAACGCATTCTTACTGCAAACTCTTATATGCTTCTCTAGGGCTGGAAATGACTGCTTCTACATTCTCCAAAGAAAGGGTTTCTGAACTGCTGCAAACACACATCAGTTTAGCTCTGGAAGTTGAATGCACACATTGACAACCATTCTGCTAGATAGCTCCGTTTTTCTTTTACAGCAAGGTACTTCTCTTTACAGCCTGTACTACCAAGCACTCTGGAATGTCCAAACGCAGCTTTTAGAAGAAACGTGTTTCTACCTCGCTGAATGTAAACATAGATGCAACTTCCTAAAAGGAACCAACACACAGCAGATCAGTTTGTACGAAGCTGGTCTTCTGTGTTTTAAACGCATTCTTACTGCTAACCCTTATATGCTTCCCTAGGGCTGGAAACGACTGTTTCTACATTCTCCAAAGAAAGGGTTTCTGAACTGCTGCAAACACACAGCAGTTTAGCTCTGGAAGTTGAATGCACACATTGACAACCATTGTGCTAGATAGCTCCATTTTTGTTTTACAGCAAGCTACTTCTCTTTACAGCCTGTATTCCCAAGCACTCTGGAATGTCCAAACGCAGCTTTTAGAAGAAACGTGTTTCTGCCTCGCTGAATATAAACATAGATGCAACTTCCTAAAAGGAACAAACACAGAGCAGATCAGTTTGTACGAAGCAGGTCTTCTTTGTTTTAAACGCATTCTTACAGCTAACTCTTATATGCTTCTGTAGGGCTGAAAATGACAGTTTCTACATTCTCCAAAGAAAGGGTTTCTGAACTGCGACAAACACACAGCAGTTTAGCTCTGGAAGTTGAATGCACACATTGACAAGCATTCTGCTAGATAGCTCCGTTTTAGTTTTACAGCATGGTACTTCTCTTTACAGCCTGTACTCCCAAGCACTCTGGAATGTCCAAACCCAGCTTTTAGAAGAAACATGTTTCTGCCTCGCTGAATGTAAACATAGATGCAACTTCCTAAAAGGAACCAACACAGAGCAGATCAGTTTGTACGAAGTGGGTCTTCTTTGTTTTAAACGCATTCTTACTGCAAACTCTTATATGCTTCTCTAGGGCTGGAAATGACTGCTTCTACATTCTCTAAAGAAAGGGTTTCTGAACTGCTGCAAACACACATCAGTTTAGCTCTGGAAGTTGAATGCACACATTGACAACCATTCTGCTAGATAGCTCCGTTTTTCTTTTACAGCAAGGTACTTCTCTTTACAGCCTGTACTCCCAAGCACTCTGGAATGTCCAAACGCAGTTTTTAGAAGAAACGTGTTTCTACCTCGCTGAATGTAAACATAGATGCAACTTCCTAAAAATAACCAATACACAGCAGATCAGTTTGTACGAACCTGGTCTTCTGTGTTTTAAACGCATTCTTACTGCTAACCCTTATATGCTTCCCTAGGGCTGGAAATGACTGTTTCTACATTCTCCAAAGAAAGGGTTTCTGAACTGCTGCAAACACACAGCAGTTTAGCTCTGGAAGTTGAATGCACACATTGACAACCATTGTGCTAGATTGCTCCATTTTTGTTTTACAGCAAGCTACTTCTCTTTACAGCCTGTATTCCCAAGCACTCTGGAATGTCCAAACGCAGCTTTTAGAAGAAACGTGTTTCTGCCTCGCTGAATATAAACATAGATGCAACTTCCTAAAAGGAACAAACACAGAGCAGATCAGTTTGTACGAAGCAGGTCTTCTTTGTTTTAAACGCATTCTTACAGCTAACTCTTATATGCTTCTGTAGGGCTGAAAATGACAGTTTCTACATTCTCCAAAGAAAGGGTTTCTGAACTGCGACAAACACACAGCAGTTTAACTCTGGAAGTTGAATGCACACATTGACAAGCATTCTGCTAGATAGCTCCGTTTTAGTTTTACAGCATGGTACTTCTCTTTACAGCCTGTACTCCCAAGCACTCTGGAATGTCCAAACGCAGCTTTTAGAAGAAACGTGTTTCTACCTCCCTAATGTAAACATAAATGCAACTTCCTAAAAGGAAACAACACACAGCAGATCAGTTTGTACGAAGCGGGTCTTCTGTGTTTTAAACGCATTCTTACTGCTAACTCTTATATGCGTCTCTAGGGCTGGAAATGACTGTTTCTACATTCTCCAAAGAAAGGGTTTCTGAACTGCTGCAAACACACAGAAGTTTAGCTCTGGAAGTTGAATGGACACATTGACAACCATTCTGCTAGATAGCTCCGTTTTAGTTTTACAGCAAGGTACTTCTCTTTACAGCCTGTACTCCCAAGCACTCTGGAATGTCCAAACGCAGCTTTTAGAAGAAACGTGTTTCTGCCTCGCTGAATATAAACAGTGATGCAAATTCCTAAAAGGAACCAACACAGAGCAGATCAGTTTGTACGAAGTGCGTCTTCTTTCTTTTAAACGCATTCTTACTGCAAACTCTTATATGCTTCTCTAGGGCTGGAAATGACTGTTTCTGCATTCTCCAAAGAAAGGGTTTCTGAACTGCTGCAAACAAACAGCAGTTTAGCTCTGGAAGTTGAATGCACACATTGACAACCATTCTGCTAGATAGCTCCGTTTTTGTTTTACAGCAACGTACTTCCCTTTACAGCCTGTACTCCCAAGCACTCTGGAATGTCCAAACGTAGCTTTTAGAAGAAACGTGTTTCTACCTCGCTGAATGTAAACATAGATGCAACCTCCTAAAAGGAACCAACACACAGCAGATCAGTTTGTACGAAGCGGGTCTTCTGTGTTTTAAACGCATTCTTACTGCTAACTCTTATATGCGTCTCTAGGGCTGGAAATGACTGTTTCTACATTCTCCAAAGAAAGGGTTTCTGAACTGCTGCAAACACCCAGCAGTTTAGCTCTGGAAGTTGAATGCACACATTGACAACCATTCTGATAGATAGCTCCGTTTTTGTTTTACAGCAAGGTACTTCTCTTTACAGCCTGTACTCCCAAGCACTCTGGAATGTCCAAACGCAGCTTTTAGAAGAAACGTGTTTCTGCCTCGCTGAATATAAACATAGATGCAACTTCCTAAAAGGAACCAACACAGAGCAGATCAGTTTGTACGAAGCGAGTCTTCTTTGTTTTAAACGCATTCTTACTGCAAACTCTTATATGTGTCTCTAGGGCTGGAAATGACTGTTTCTAAATTCTCCAAAGAAAGGGTTTCTGACCTGCTGCAAACACACAGAAGTTTAGCTCTGGAAGTTGAATGCACACATTGACAACCATTCTGCTAGATAGCTCCGTTTTAGTTTTACAGCAAGGTACTTCTCTTTACAGCCTGTACTCCCAAGGTCTCTGGAATGTCCAAACGCAGCTTTTAGAAGAAAAGTGTTTCTACCTCGCTGAATGTAAACATAGATGCAACTTCCTAAAAGGAACCAACACACAGCAGATCAGTTTGTACGAAACGGGTCTTCTGTGTTTTAAACGTATTCTTACTGCTAACTCTTATATGCGTCTCTAGGGCTGGAAATGACTGTTTCTACATTCTCCAAAGAAAGGGTTTCTGAACTGCTGCAAACACACAGAAGTTTAGCTCTGGAAGTTGAATGGACACATTGACAACCATTCTGCTAGATAGCTCCGTTTTAGTTTTACAGCAAGGTACTTCTCTTTACAGCCTGTACTCCCAAGCACTCTGGAATGTCCAAACGCAGCTTTTAGAAGAAACGTGTTTCTGCCTCGCTGAATATAAACAGTGATGCAAATTCCTAAAAGGAACCAACACAGAGCAGATCAGTTTGTACGAAGTGCGTCTTCTTTCTTTTAAACGCATTCTTACTGCAAACTCTTATATGCTTCTCTAGGGCTGGAAATGACTGTTTCTGCATTCTCCAAAGAAAGGGTTTCTGAACTGCTGCAAACAAACAGCAGTTTAGCTCTGGAAGTTGAATGCACACATTGACAACCATTCTGCTAGATAGCTCCGTTTTTGTTTTACAGCAACGTACTTCCCTTTACAGCCTGTACTCCCAAGCACTCTGGAATGTCCAAACGTAGCTTTTAGAAGAAACGTGTTTCTACCTCGCTGAATGTAAACATAGATGCAACATCCTAAAAGGAACCAACACAGAGCAGATCAGTTTGTACGAAGTGGGTCTTCTTTGTTTTAAACGCATTCTTACTGCAAACTCTTATATGCTTCTCTAGGGCTGGAAATGACTGCTTCTACATTCTCCAAAGAAAGGGTTTCTGAACTGCTGCAAACACACATCAGTTTAGCTCTGGAAGTTGAATGCACACATTGACAACCATTCTGCTAGATAGCTCCGTTTTTCTTTTACAGCAAGGTACTTCTCTTTACAGCCTGTACTACCAAGCACTCTGGAATGTCCAAACGCAGCTTTTAGAAGAAACGTGTTTCTACCTCGCTGAATGTAAACATAGATGCAACTTCCTAAAAGGAACCAACACACAGCAGATCAGTTTGTACGAAGCTGGTCTTCTGTGTTTTAAACGCATTCTTACTGCTAACACTTATATGCTTCCCTAGGGCTGGAAACGACTGTTTCTACATTCTCCAAAGAAAGGGTTTCTGAACTGCTGCAAACACACAGCAGTTTAGCTCTGGAAGTTGAATGCACACATTGACAACCATTGTGCTAGATAGCTCCATTTTTGTTTTACAGCAAGCTACTTCTCTTTACAGCCTGTATTCCCAAGCACTCTGGAATGTCCAAACGCAGCTTTTAGAAGAAACGTGTTTCTGCCTCGCTGAATATAAACATAGATGCAACTTCCTAAAAGGAACAAACACAGAGCAGATCAGTTTGTACGAAGCAGGTCTTCTTTGTTTTAAACGCATTCTTACAGCTAACTCTTATATGCTTCTGTAGGGCTGAAAATGACAGTTTCTACATTCTCCAAAGAAAGGGTTTCTGAACTGCGACAAACACACAGCAGTTTAGCTCTGGAAGTTGAATGCACACATTGACAAGCATTCTGCTAGATAGCTCCGTTTTAGTTTTACAGCATGGTACTTCTCTTTACAGCCTGTACTCCCAAGCACTCTGGAATGTCCAAACGCAGCTTTTAGAAGAAACGTGTTTCTACCTCGCTGAATGTAAACATAGATGCAACTTCCTAAAAGGAACCAACACACAGCAGATCAGTTTGTACGAAACGGGTCTTCTGTGTTTTAAACGCATTCTTACTGCTAACTCTTATATGCGTCTCTAGGGCTGGAAATGACTGTTTCTACATTCTCCAAAGAAAGGGTTTCTGAACTGCTGCAAACACACAGCAGTTTAGCTCTGGAAGTTGAATGGACACATTGACAACCATTCTGCTAGATAGCTCCGTTTTAGTTTTACAGCAAGGTACTTCTCTTTACAGCCTGTACTCCCAAGTACTCTGGAATGTCCAAACCCAGCTTTTAGAAGAAACATGTTTCTGTCTCGCTGAATGTAAACATAGATGCAACTTCCTAAAAGGAACCAACACAGAGCAGATCAGTTTGTACGAAGTGGGTCTTCTTTGTTTTAAACACATTCTTACTGCAAACTCTTATATGCTTCTCTAGGGCTGGAAATCACTGTTTCTACATTCTCCAAAGAAAGGGTTTCTGAACTGCTGCAAACACACATCAGTTTAGCTCTGGAAGTTGAATGCACACATTGACAACCATTCTGCTAGATAGCTCCGTTTTTCTTTTACAGCAAGGTACTTCTCTTTACAGCCTGTACTCCCAAGCACTCTGGAATGTCCAAACGCAGCTTTTAGAAGAAACGTGTTTCTACCTCGCTGAATGTAAACATAGATGCAACTTCCTAAAAGGAACCAACACACAGCAGATCAGTTTGTACGAAGCGGGTCTTCTGTGTTTTAAACGCATTCTTACTGCTAACTGTTATATGCGTCTCTAGGGCTGAAAATGACTGTTTCAACATTCTCCAAAGAAAGGGTTTCTGAACTGCAGCAAACACACAGAAGTTTAGCTCTGGAAGTTGAATGCACACATTGACAACCATTCTGCTAGATAGCTCCGTTTTTGTTTTACAGCAAGGTACTTCTCTTTACAGCCTGTACTGCCAAGTACTCTGGAATGTCCAAACCCAGCTTTTAGAAGAAACATGTTTCTGCCTCGCTGAATATAAACATAGATGCAACTTCCTAAAAGGAACCAACACACAGCAGATCAGTTTGTACGAAGTGGGTCTTCTTTGTTTTAAACGCATTCTTACTGCAAACTCTTATATGCTTCTCTAGGGCTGGAAATGACTGTTTCTACATTCTCCAAAGAAAGGGTTTCTGAACTGCTGCAAACACACATCAGTTTAGCTCTGGAAGTTGAATGCACACATTGACAACCATTCTGCTAGATAGCTCCGTTTTTCTTTTACAGCAAGGTACTTCTCTTTACAGCCTGTACTCCCAAGCACTCTGGAATGTCCAAACGCAGCTTTTAGAAGAAACGTGTTTCTGCCTCGCTGAATGTAAACATACATGCAACTTCCTAAAAGGAACCAACACACAGCAGATCAGTTTGTACGAAGCTGGTCTTCCGTGTTTTAAACGCATTCTTACTGCTAACCCTTATATGCTTCCCTCGGGCTGGAAATGACTGTTTCTACATTCTCCAAAGAAAGGGTTTCTGAACTGCTGAAAACACACAGCAGTTTAGCTCTGGAAGTTGAATGCACACATTGACAACCATTCTGCTAGATAGCTCCATTTTTGTTTTACCGCAAGCTACTTCTCTTTACAGCCTGTATTCCCAAGCACTCTGGAATGTCCAAACGCAGCTTTTAGAAGAAACGTGTTTCTGCCTCGCTGAATATAAACATAGATGCAACTTCCTAAAAGGAACCAACACAGAGCAGATCAGTTCGTACGAAGTGGTTCTTCTTTGTTTTAAACACATTCTTACTGCAAACTCTTATATGCTTCTCTAGGGCTGGAAATGACTGTTTCTACATTCTCCAAAGAAAGGGTTTCTTTACTGCTGCAAACACACAGCAGTTTAGCTCTGGAAGTTGAATGCACACATTGACAACCATTCTGCTAGATAGCTCCGTTTTTTTTTTTTACAGCAAGGTACTTCTCTTTACAGCCTGTACTCCCAAGCACTCTGGAATGTCCAAACGCAGCTTTTAGAAGAAACGTGTTTCTACCTCGCTGAATGTAAACATACATGCAACTTCCTAAAAGGAACCAACACACAGCAGATCAGTTTGTACGAAGCGGGTCTTCTGTGTTTTAAACGCATTCTTACTGCTAACTCTTATATGCGTCTTTAGGGCTGGAAATAACTGTTTCTACATTCTCCAAGGAAAGGGTTTCTGAACTGCTGCAAACACACAGAAGTTTAGCTCTGGAAGTTGAATGGACACATTGACAACCATTCTGATAGATCGCTCCGTTTTTGTTTTACAGCAAGGTACTTCTCTTTACAGCCTGTACTCCCAAGCACTCTGGAATGTCCGAACGCAGCTTTTAGAAGAAACGTGTTTCTTCCTCGCTGAATGTAAACATAGATGCAACTTCCAAAAAGGAACCAACACACAGCAGATCAGTTTGTACGAAGCGGGTCTTCTGTGTTTTAAACGCATTCTTACTGCTAACTCTTATATGCGTCTCTAGGGCTGGAAATGACTGTTTCTACATTCTCCAAAGAAAGGGTTTCTGAACTGCTGCAAACACACAGACGTTTAGCTCTGGATGTTGAATGCACACATTGACAACCATTCTGCTAGATAGCTCCGTTTTTGTTTTACAGCAAGGTACTTCTCTTTACAGCCTGTACTCCCAAGCACTCTGGAATGTCCAAACGCAGCTTTTAGAAGAAACGTGTTTCTACCTCGCTGAATGTAAACATAGATGAAACTTCCTAATAGGAACCAACACAGAGCAGATCAGTTTGTACGAAGCGGGTCTTCTGTGTTTTAAACGCATTCTTACTGCTAACTGTTATATGCGTCTCTAGGGCTGGAAATGACTGTTTCAACATTCTCCAAAGAAAGGGTTTCTGAACTGCTGCAAACACACAGAAGTTTAGCTCTGGAAATTGAATGCACACATTGACAACCATTCTGCTAGATAGCTCCGTTTTAGTTTTACAGCAAGGTAATTCTCTTTACAGCCTGTACTCCCAAGCACTCTGGAATGTCCAAACCCAGCTTTTAGAAGAAACATGTTTCTGCCTCGCTGAATGTAAACATAGATGCAACTTCCTAAAAGGAACCAACACAGAGCAGATCAGTTTGTACGAAGTGGGTCTTCTTTGTTTTAAACTCATTCTTACTGCAAACTCTTATATGCTTCTCCAGGGCTGGAAATGACTGTTTCTACATTCTCCAAACAAAGGGTTTCTGAACTGCTGCAAACACACATCAGTTTTGCTCTGGAAGTTGAATGCACACATTGACAACCATTTTGCTAGATAGCTCCGTTTTTCTTTTACAGCAAGGTACTTCTCTTTACAGCCTGTACTCCCAAGCACTCTGGAATGTCCAAACGCAGCTTTTAGAAGAAACGTGTTTCTACCTCGCTGAATTTAAACATAGATGCAACTTCCTAAAAGGAACCAACACACAGCAGATCAGTTTGTACGAAGCTGGTCTTCTGTGTTTTAAACGCATTCTTACTGCTAACTTTTATATGCTTCCCTAGGGCTGGAAATGACTGTTTCTACATTCTCCAAAGAAAGGGTTTCTGAACTGCTGCAAACACACAGCAGTTTAGCTCTGGAAGTTGAATGCACACATTGACAACCATTCTGCTAGATAGCTCCGTTTTTGTTTTACAGCAACGTAATTCTCTTTACAGCCTGTACTCCCAAGAACTCTGGAATGTCCGAACGCAGCCTTTAGAAGAAACGTGTTTCTTCCTCGCTGAATGTAAACATAGATGCAACTTCCTAAAAGGAACCAACACACAGCAGATCAGATTGGACGAAGCGGGTCTTCTGTGTTTTAAACGCATTCTTACTGCTAACTCTTATATGCGTCTCTAGGGCTGGAAATGACTGTTTCTACATTCTCCAAAGAAAGGGTTTCTGAACTGCTGCAAACACACAGACATTTAGCTCTGGATGTTGAATGCACACATTGACAACCATTCTGCTAGATAGCTCCGTTTTTGTTTTACAGCAAGGTACTTCTCTTTACAGCCTGTACTCCCAAGCATTCTGGAATGTCCAAACGCAGCTTTTAGAAGAAACGTGTTTCTACCTCGCTGAATGTAAGCATAGATGCAACTTCCTAAAAGGAACCAACACACAGCAGATCAGTTTGTACGAAGCTGGTCTTCTGTGTTTTAAACGCATTCTTACTGCAAACTCTTATATGCTTCTCTAGGGCTGGAAATGACTGTTTCTACATTCTCCAAAGAAAGGGTTTCTGAACTGCTGCAAACACACATCAGTTTAGCTCTGGAAGTTGAATGCACACATTGACAACCATTCCGCTAGATAGCTCCGTTTTTCTTTTACAGCAAGGTACTTCTCTTTACAGCCTGTACTCCCAAGCACTCTGGAATGTCCAAACGCAGCTTTTAGAAGAAACGTGTTTCTACCTCGCTGAATGTAAACATAGATGCAACTTCCTAAAAGGAACCAACACACAGCAGATCAGTTTGTACGAAGCTGGTCTTCTGTGTTTTAAACGCATTCTTACTGCTAACCCTTATATGCTTCCCTAGGGCTGGAAATGACTGTTTCTACATTCTCCAAAGAAAGGGTTTCTGAACTGCTGCAAACACACAGCAGTTTAGCTCTGGAAGTTGAATGCACACATTGACAACCATTCTGCTAGATAGCTCCATTTTTGTTTTACAGCAAGCTACTTCTCTTTACAGCCTGTATTCCCAAGCACTCTGGAATGTCCAAACGCAGCTTTTAGAAGAAACGTGTTTCTGCCTCGCTGAATATAAACATAGATGCAACTTCCTAAAAGGAACAAACACAGAGCAGATCAGTTTGTACGAAGCAGGTCTTCTTTGTTTTAAACGCATTCTTACAGCTAACTCTTATATGCTTCTGTAGGGCTGAAAATGACAGTTTCTACATTCTCCAAAGAAAGGGTTTCTGAACTGCTACAAACACACAGCAGTTTAGCTCTGGAAGTTGAATGCACACATTGACAAACATTCTGCTAGATAGCTCCGTTTTAGTTTTACGGCATGGTACTTCTCTATACAGCCTGTACTCCCAAGCACTTTGGAATGTCCAAACGCAGCTTTTAGAAGAAACGAGTTTCTACCTACCTAATGTAAACATAAATGCAACTTCCTAAAAGGAACCAACACACAGCAGATCAGTTTGTACGAAGCGGGTCTTCTGTGTTTTAAACGCATTCTTACTGCTAACTCTTATATGCGTCTCTAGGGCTGGAAATGACTGTTTCTACATTCTCCAAAGAAAGGGTTTCTGAACCGCTGCAAACACACAGAAGTTTAGCTCTGGAAGTTGAATGCACACATTGACAACCATTCTGCTAGATAGCTCCGTTTTTGTTTTACAGCAAGGTACTTCTCTTTACAGCCTGTACTCCCAAGCAATCTGGAATGTCCAAACGCAGCTTTTAGAAGAAACGTGTTTCTACCTCGCTGAATGTAAACATAGATGCAACTTCCTAAAAGGAATCAACACACAGCAGATCAGTTTCTACGAAACGGGTCTTCTGTGTTTTAAACGCATTCTTACTGCTAACTCTTATATGCGTCTCTAGGGCTGGAAATGACTGTTTCTACATTCTCCAAAGAAAGGGTTTCTGAACTGCTGCAAACACACAGACGTTTAGCTCTGGAAGTTGAATGCACACATTGACAACCATTCTGATAGATAGCTCCGTTTTAGTTTTACAGCAAGGTACTTCTCTTTACAGCCTGTATTCCCAAGCACTCTGGAATGTCCAAACGCAGCTTTTAGAAGAAACGTGTTTCTGCCTCGCTGAATATAAACAGAGATGCAAATTCCTAAAAGGAACCAACACAGAGCAGATCAGTTTGTACGAAGTGCGTCTTCTTTCTTTTAAACGCATTCTTACTGCAAACTCTTATATGCTTCTCTAAGGCTGGAAATGACTGTTTCTGCATTCCCCAAAGAAAGGGTTTCTGAACTGCTGCAAACACACAGCAGTTTAGCTCTGGAAGTTGAATGCACACATTGACAACCATTCTGCTAGATAGCTCCGTTTTTGTTTTACAGCAACGTACTTCTCTTTACAGCCTGTACTCCCAAGCACTCTGGAATGTCCAAACGCAGCTTTTAGAAGAAACGTGTTTCTACCTCGCTGAATGTAAACAAAGATGCAACTTCCTAAAAGGAACCAACACACAGCAGATCAGTTTGTACGAAGCGGGTCTTCTGTGTTTTAAACGCATTCTTACTGCTAACTCTTATATGCGTCTCTAGGTCTGGAAATGACTGTTTCTACATTCTCCAAAGAAAGGGTTTCTGAACTGCAGCAAACACAGGGCAGTTTAGCTCTGCAAGTTGAACGCCCACATTGACAACCATTCTGCTAGATAGCTCCGTTTTTGTTTTACAGCAAGGTACTTCTCTTTACAGCCTGTATTCCCAATCACTCTGGAATGTCCAAAGGCAGCTTTTAGAAGAAACGTGTTTCTGCCTCGCTGAATATAAACATAGATGCAACTTCCTAAAAGGAACCAACACAGAGCAGATCAGTTCGTACGAAGTGGTTCTTCTTTGTTTTAAACGCATTCTTACTGCAAACTCTTATATGCTTCTCTAGGGCTGGAAATGACTGTTTCTACATTCTCCAAAGAAAGGGTTTCTTTACTGCTGCAAACACACAGCAGTTTAGCTCTGGAAGTTGAATGCACACATTGACAACCATTCTGCTAGATAGCTCCGTTTTTGTTTTACAGCAAGGTACTTCTCTTTACAGCCTGTACTCCCAAGCACTCTGGAATGTCCAAACGCAGCTTTTAGAAGAAACGTGTTTCTACCTCGCTGAATGTAAACATAGATGAAACTTCCTAAAAGGAACCAACACAGAGCAGATCAGTTTGTACGAAGCGGGTCTTCTGTGTTTTAAACGCATTCTTACTGCTAACTGTTATATGCGGCTCTAGGGCTGGAAATGACTGTTTCAACATTCTCCAAAGAAAGGGTTTCTGAACTGCTGCAAACACACAGCAGTTTAGCTCTGGAAATTGAATGCACACATTGACAACCATTCTGCTAGATAGCTCCGTTTTTGTTTTACAGCAACGTACTTCTCTTTACAGCCTGTACTCCCAAGCACTCTGGAATGTCCGAACGCAGCTTTAAGAAGAAACGTGTTTCTTCCTCGCTGAATGTAAACATAGATGCAACTTCCTAAAAGGAACCAACACACAGCAGATCAGTTTGTACGAAGCGGGTCTTCTGTGTTTTAAACGCATTCTTACTGCTAACTCTTATATGCGTCTCTAGGGCTGGAAATGACTGTTTCTACATTCTCCAAAGAAAGGGTTTCTGAACTGCAGCAAACACACAGACGTTTAGCTCTGGATGTTGAATGCACACATTGACAACCATTCTGCTAGATAGCTCCGTTTTTGTTTCACAGCAAGGTACTTCTCTTTACAGCCTGTACTCCCAAGCACTCTGGAATGTCCAAACGCAGCTTTTAGAAGAAACGTGTTTCTACCTCGCTGAATGAAAATATAGATGCAACTTCCTAAAAGGAACCAACACAGAGCAGATCAGTTTGTACGAAGCGGGTCTTCTGTGTTTTAAACGCATTCTTACTGCTAACTGTTATATGCGTCTCTAGGGCTGAAAATGACTGTTTCAACATTCTCCAAAGAAAGGGTTTCTGAACTGCTGCAAACACACAGAAGTTTAGCTCTGGAAGTTGAATGCACACATTGACAACCATTCTGCTAGATAGCTCCGTTTTAGTTTTACAGCAAGGTACTTCTCTTTACAGCCTGTACTCCCAAGCACTCTGGAATGTCCAAACGCAGCTTTTAGAAGAAACGTGTTTCTACCTCGCTGAATGTAAACATAGATGCAACTTCCTAAAAGGAACCAACACACAGCAGATCAGTTTGTACGAAGCGGGTCTTCTGTGTTTTAAACGCATTCTTATTGCTAACTCTTACATGCGTCTCTGGGGCTGGAAATGACTGTTTCTACATTCTCCAAAGAAAGGGTTTCTGAACTGCTGCAAACACACAGCAGTTTAGCTCTGGAAGTTGAATGTACACATTGACAACCATTCTGCTAGATAGCTCCGTTTTAGTTTTACAGCAAGGTACTTCTCTTTACATCCTGTACTCCCAAGCACTCTGGAATGTCCAAACGCAGCTTTTAGAAGAAACATGTTTCTGCCTCGCTGAATGTAAACATAGATGCAACTTCCTAAAAGGAACCAACACAGAGCAGATCAGTTTGTACGAAGTGGGTCTTCTTTGTTTTAAACGCATTCTTACTGCAAACTCTTATATGCTTCTCTAGGGCTGGAAATGACTGTTTCTACATTCTCCAAAGAAAGGGTTTCTGAACTGCTGCAAACACACAGCAGTTTAGCTCTGGAAGTTGAATGCACACATTGACAACCATTCTGCTAGATAGCTCCGTTTTTCTTTTACAGCAAGGTACTTCTCTTTACAGCCTGTACTCCCAAGCACTCTGGAATGTCCAAACGCAGCTTTTAGAAGAAACGTGTTTCTACCTCGATGAATGTAAACATAGATGCAACTTCCTAAAAGGAACCAACACACAGCAGATCAGTTTGTACGAAGCTGGTCTTCTGTGTTTTAAACGCATTTTTACTGCTAACCCTTATATGCTTCCCTAGGGCTGGAAATGACTGTTTCTACATTCTCCAAAGAATGGGTTTCTGAACTGCTGCAAACACACAACAGTTCAGCTCTGGAAGTTGAATGCACACATTGACAACCATTCTGCTAGATAGCTCCGTTTTTGTTTTACAGCAAGGTACTTCTTTTTACAGCCTGTACTCCCAAGCAATCTGGAATGTCCAAACGCAGCTTTTAGAAGAAACGTGTTTCTACCTCGCTGAATGTAAACATAGATGCAACTTCCTAAAAGGAATCAACACACAGCAGATCAGTTTGTACGAAACGGGTCTTCTGTGTTTTAAACGCCTTCTTACTGCTAACTCTTATATGCGTCTCTAGGGCTGGAAATGACTGTTTCTACATTCTCCAAAGAAAGGGTTTCTGAACTGCTGCAAACACACAGCAGTTTAGCTCTGGCAGTTGAATGCACACATTGACAACCATTCTGATAGATAGCTCCGTTTTTGTTTTACAGCAAGGTACTTCTCTTTACAGCCTGTATTCCCAAGCACTCTGGAATGTCCAAACGCAGCTTTTAGAGGAAACGTGTTTCTGCCTCGCTGAATGTAAACATAGATGCAACTTCCTAAAAGGAACCAACACAGAGCAGATCAGTTCGTACGAAGTGGGTCTTCTTTGTTTTAAACGCATTCTTACTGCTAACTCTTAGATGGTTCTCTTGGACTGGAAATGACTGTTTCTACATTCTCCAAAGAAAGGGTTTCTTTACTGCTGCAAACACACAGCAGTTTAGCTCTGGAAGTTGAATGCACACATTGACAACCATTCTCCTAGATAGCTCCGTTTTTGTTTTACAGCAAGGTACTTCTCTTTACAGCCTGTACTCCCAAGGTCTCTGGAATGTCCAAACGCAGCTTTTAGAAGAAACGTGTTTCTACCTCGCTGAATGTAAACATAGATGCAACCTACTAAAAGGAACCAAAACACCGCAGATCAGTTTGTACGAAGCGGGTCTTCTGTGTTTTAAACGCATTCTCTCTGCTAACTCTTATATGTGTCTCTAGGGCTGGAAATGACTGTTTCTACATTCTCCAAAGAAAGGGTTTCTGAACTGCTTCAAACACACAGCAGTTTAGCTCTGGAAGTTGAATGCACACATTGACAACCATTCTGATAGATAGCTCCGTTTTGGTTTTACAGCAAGGTACTTCTCTTTACAGCCTGTATTCCCAAGCACTCTGGAATGTCCAAACGCAGCTTTTAGAAGAAACGTGTTTCTGCCTCGCTGAATATAAACATAGATGCAACTTCCTAAAAGGAACCCACACAGAGCAGATCAGTTTGTACGAAGCGAGTCTTCTTTGTTTTAAACGCATTCTTACTGCAAACTCTTATATGTGTCTCTAGGGCTGGAAATGACTGTTTCTACATTCTCCAAAGAAAGGGTTTCTGAACTGCTGCAAACACACAGAAGTTTAGCTCTGGAAGTTGAATGCACACATTGACAACCATTCTGCTAGATAGCTCCGTTTTTGTTTTACAGCAACGTACTTCTCTTTACAGCCTGTACTCCCAAGCACTCTGGAATGTCCAAACGCAGCTTTTAGAAGAAACGTGTTTCTACCTCGCTGAATGTAAACAAAGATGCAACTTCCTAAAAGGAACCAACACACAGCAGATCAGTTTGTACGAAGCGGGTCTTCTGTGTTTTAAACGCATTCTTACTGCTAACTCTTATATGCGTCTCTAGGTCTGGAAATGACTGTTTCTACATTCTCCAAAGAAAGGGTTTCTGAACTGCAGCAAACACAGGGCAGTTTAGCTCTGCAAGTTGAACGCCCACATTGACAACCATTCTGCTAGATAGCTCCGTTTTTGTTTTACAGCAAGGTACTTCTCTTTACAGCCTGTATTCCCAATCACTCTGGAATGTCCAAAGGCAGCTTTTAGAAGAAACGTGTTTCTGCCTCGCTGAATATAAACATAGATGCAACTTCCTAAAAGGAACCAACACAGAGCAGATCAGTTCGTACGAAGTGGTTCTTCTTTGTTTTAAACGCATTCTTACTGCAAACTCTTATATGCTTCTCTAGGGCTGGAAATGACTGTTTCTACATTCTCCAAAGAAAGGGTTTCTTTACTGCTGCAAACACACAGCAGTTTAGCTCTGGAAGTTGAATGCACACATTGACAACCATTCTGCTAGATAGCTCCGTTTTTGTTTTACAGCAAGGTACTTCTCTTTACAGCCTGTACTCCCAAGCACTCTGGAATGTCCAAACGCAGCTTTTAGAAGAAACGTGTTTCTACCTCGCTGAATGTAAACATAGATGAAACTTCCTAAAAGGAACCAACACAGAGCAGATCAGTTTGTACGAAGCGGGTCTTCTGTGTTTTAAACGCATTCTTACTGCTAACTGTTATATGCGGCTCTAGGGCTGGAAATGACTGTTTCAACATTCTCCAAAGAAAGGGTTTCTGAACTGCTGCAAACACACAGCAGTTTAGCTCTGGAAATTGAATGCACACATTGACAACCATTCTGCTAGATAGCTCCGTTTTTGTTTTACAGCAACGTACTTCTCTTTACAGCCTGTACTCCCAAGCACTCTGGAATGTCCGAACGCAGCTTTAAGAAGAAACGTGTTTCTTCCTCGCTGAATGTAAACATAGATGCAACTTCCTAAAAGGAACCAACACACAGCAGATCAGTTTGTACGAAGCGGGTCTTCTGTGTTTTAAACGCATTCTTACTGCTAACTCTTATATGCGTCTCTAGGGCTGGAAATGACTGTTTCTACATTCTCCAAAGAAAGGGTTTCTGAACTGCAGCAAACACACAGACGTTTAGCTCTGGATGTTGAATGCACACATTGACAACCATTCTGCTAGATAGCTCCGTTTTTGTTTCACAGCAAGGTACTTCTCTTTACAGCCTGTACTCCCAAGCACTCTGGAATGTCCAAACGCAGCTTTTAGAAGAAACGTGTTTCTACCTCGCTGAATGAAAATATAGATGCAACTTCCTAAAAGGAACCAACACAGAGCAGATCAGTTTGTACGAAGCGGGTCTTCTGTGTTTTAAACGCATTCTTACTGCTAACTGTTATATGCGTCTCTAGGGCTGAAAATGACTGTTTCAACATTCTCCAAAGAAAGGGTTTCTGAACTGCTGCAAACACACAGAAGTTTAGCTCTGGAAGTTGAATGCACACATTGACAACCATTCTGCTAGATAGCTCCGTTTTAGTTTTACAGCAAGGTACTTCTCTTTACAGCCTGTACTCCCAAGCACTCTGGAATGTCCAAACGCAGCTTTTAGAAGAAACGTGTTTCTACCTCGCTGAATGTAAACATAGATGCAACTTCCTAAAAGGAACCAACACACAGCAGATCAGTTTGTACGAAGCGGGTCTTCTGTGTTTTAAACGCATTCTTATTGCTAACTCTTACATGCGTCTCTGGGGCTGGAAATGACTGTTTCTACATTCTCCAAAGAAAGGGTTTCTGAACTGCTGCAAACACACAGCAGTTTAGCTCTGGAAGTTGAATGTACACATTGACAACCATTCTGCTAGATAGCTCCGTTTTAGTTTTACAGCAAGGTACTTCTCTTTACATCCTGTACTCCCAAGCACTCTGGAATGTCCAAACGCAGCTTTTAGAAGAAACATGTTTCTGCCTCGCTGAATGTAAACATAGATGCAACTTCCTAAAAGGAACCAACACAGAGCAGATCAGTTTGTACGAAGTGGGTCTTCTTTGTTTTAAACGCATTCTTACTGCAAACTCTTATATGCTTCTCTAGGGCTGGAAATGACTGTTTCTACATTCTCCAAAGAAAGGGTTTCTGAACTGCTGCAAACACACAGCAGTTTAGCTCTGGAAGTTGAATGCACACATTGACAACCATTCTGCTAGATAGCTCCGTTTTTCTTTTACAGCAAGGTACTTCT
Organism: Saimiri boliviensis; assembly: GCF_048565385.1. Taxonomy (NCBI): domain Eukaryota; kingdom Metazoa; phylum Chordata; class Mammalia; order Primates; family Cebidae; genus Saimiri; species Saimiri boliviensis. The sequence continues at coordinate 66,597,890 of NC_133456.1, forward strand.
CTTTACAGCCTGTACTCCCAAGCACTCTGGAATGTCCAAACGCAGCTTTTAGAAGAAACGTGTTTCTACCTCGATGAATGTAAACATAGATGCAACTTCCTAAAAGGAACCAACACACAGCAGATCAGTTTGTACGAAGCTGGTCTTCTGTGTTTTAAACGCATTTTTACTGCTAACCCTTATATGCTTCCCTAGGGCTGGAAATGACTGTTTCTACATTCTCCAAAGAATGGGTTTCTGAACTGCTGCAAACACACAACAGTTCAGCTCTGGAAGTTGAATGCACACATTGACAACCATTCTGCTAGATAGCTCCGTTTTTGTTTTACAGCAAGGTACTTCTCTTTACAGCCTGTACTCCCAAGCAATCTGGAATGTCCAAACGCAGCTTTTAGAAGAAACGTGTTTCTACCTCGCTGAATGTAAACATAGATGCAACTTCCTAAAAGGAATCAACACACAGCAGATCAGTTTGTACGAAACGGGTCTTCTGTGTTTTAAACGCCTTCTTACTGCTAACTCTTATATGCGTCTCTAGGGCTGGAAATGACTGTTTCTACATTCTCCAAAGAAAGGGTTTCTGAACTGCTGCAAACACACAGCAGTTTAGCTCTGGCAGTTGAATGCACACATTGACAACCATTCTGATAGATAGCTCCGTTTTTGTTTTACAGCAAGGTACTTCTCTTTACAGCCTGTATTCCCAAGCACTCTGGAATGTCCAAACGCAGCTTTTAGAAGAAACGTGTTTCTGCCTCGCTGAATGTAAACATAGATGCAACTTCCTAAAAGGAACCAACACAGAGCAGATCAGTTCGTACGAAGTGGGTCTTCTTTGTTTTAAACGCATTCTTACTGCTAACTCTTAGATGGTTCTCTTGGACTGGAAATGACTGTTTCTACATTCTCCAAAGAAAGGGTTTCTTTACTGCTGCAAACACACAGCAGTTTAGCTCTGGCAGTTGAATGCACACATTGACAACCATTCTGATAGATAGCTCCGTTTTTGTTTTACAGCAAGGTACTTCTCTTTACAGCCTGTATTCCCAAGCACTCTGGAATGTCCAAACGCAGCTTTTAGAAGAAACGTGTTTCTGCCTCGCTGAATGTAAACATAGATGCAACTTCCTAAAAGGAACCAACACAGAGCAGATCAGTTCGTACGAAGTGGGTCTTCTTTGTTTTAAACGCATTCTTACTGCTAACTCTTAGATGGTTCTCTTGGACTGGAAATGACTGTTTCTACATTCTCCAAAGAAAGGGTTTCTTTACTGCTGCAAACACACAGCAGTTTAGCTCTGGAAGTTGAATGCACACATTGACAACCATTCTGCTAGATAGCTCCGTTTTTGTTTTACAGCAAGGTACTTCTCTTTACAGCCTGTACTCCCAAGGTCTCTGGAATGTCCAAACGCAGCTTTTAGAAGAAACGTGTTTCTACCTCGCTGAATGTAAACATAGATGCAACCTACTAAAAGGAACCAAAACACCGCAGATCAGTTTGTACGAAGCGGGTCTTCTGTGTTTTAAACGCATTCTCTCTGCTAACTCTTATATGTGTCTCTAGGGCTGGAAATGACTGTTTCTACATTCTCCAAAGAAAGGGTTTCTGAACTGCTTCAAACACACAGCAGTTTAGCTCTGGAAGTTGAATGCACACATTGACAACCATTCTGATAGATAGCTCCGTTTTGGTTTTACAGCAAGGTACTTCTCTTTACAGCCTGTATTCCCAAGCACTCTGGAATGTCCAAACGCAGCTTTTAGAAGAAACGTGTTTCTGCCTCGCTGAATATAAACATAGATGCAACTTCCTAAAAGGAACCCACACAGAGCAGATCAGTTTGTACGAAGCGAGTCTTCTTTGTTTTAAACGCATTCTTACTGCAAACTCTTATATGTGTCTCTAGGGCTGGAAATGACTGTTTCTACATTCTCCAAAGAAAGGGTTTCTGAACTGCTGCAAACACACAGAAGTTTAGCTCTGGAAGTTGAATGCACACATTGACAACCATTCTGCTAGATAGCTCCGTTTTCGTTTTACAGCAAGGTACTTCTCTTTACAGCCTGTACTCCCAAGGTCTCTGGAATGTCCAAACGCAGCTTTTAGAAGAAAAGTGTTTCTACCTCGATGAATGTAAACATAGATGCAACTTCCTAAAAGGAACCAACACACAGCAGATCAGTTTGTACGAAGTGGGTCTTCTGTGTTTTAAACGCATTCTTACTGCTAACTCTTATATGCGTCTCTAGGGCTGGAAATGACTGTTTCTACATTCTCCAAAGAAAGGGTTTCTGAACTGCAGCAAACACAGGGCAGTTTAGCTCTGGAAGTTGAACGCCCACATTGACAACCATTCTGCTAGATAGCTCCGTTTTTGTTTTACAGCAAGGTACTTCTCTTTGCAGCCTGTATTCCCAAGCACTCTGGAATGTCCAAACGCAGCTTTTAGAAGAAACGTTTTTCTGCCTCGCTGAATATAAACATAGATGCAACTTCCTAAAAGGAACCAACACAGAGCAGATCAGTTCGTACGAAGTGGGTCTTCTTTGTTTTAAACGCATTCTTACTGCAAACTCTTATATGCTTCTCTAGGGCTGGAAATGACTGTTTCTACATTCTCCAAAGAAAGGGTTTCTTTACTGCTGCAAACACACAGCAGTTTAGCTCTGGAAGTTGAATGCACACATTGACAACCATTCTGCTAGATAGTTCCGTTTTTTTTTACAGTAAGGTACTTCTCTTTACAGCCTGTATTCCCAAGCACTCTGGAATGTCCAAACGCAGCTTTTAGAAGAAACGTGTTTCTACCTCGCTGAATGTAAACATAGATGCAACTTCCTAAAAGGAACCAACACACATCAGATCAGTTTGTACGAAGCTGGTCTTCTGTGTTTTAAAAGCATTCTTACTGCTAACCCTTATATGCTTCCCTAGGGCTGGAAATGACTGTTTCTACATTCTCCAAAGAAAGGGTTTCTGAACTGCTGCAAACACACAGCAGTTTAGCTCTGGAAGTTGAATGCACACATTGACAACCATTCTGCTAGATAGCTCCATTTTTGTTTTACAGCAAGCTACTTCTCTTTACAGCCTGTATTCCCAAGCACTCTGGAATGTCCAAACGCAGCTTTTAGAAGAAACGTGTTTCTGCCTCGCTGAATATAAACATAGATGCAACTTCCTAAAAGGAACAAATACAGAGCAGATCAGTTTGTACGAAGCAGGTCTTCTTTGTTTTAAACGCATTCTTACAGCTAACTCTTATATGCTTCTGTAGGGCTGAAAATGACAGTTTCTACATTCTCCAAAAAAAGGGTTTCTGAACTGCTGCAAACACACAGAAGTTTAGCTCTGGAAGTTGAATGCAGACATTGACAACCATTCTGCTAGATAGCTCCGTTTTCGTTTTACAGCAAGGTATTTCTCTTTACAGCCTGTACTCCCAAGGTCTCTGGAATGTCCAAACGCAGCTTTTAGAAGAAAAGTGTTTCTACCTCGCTGAATGTAAACATAGATGCAACTTCCTAAAAGGAACCAACACACAGCAGATCAGTTTGTACGAAGCGGGTCTTCTGTGTTTTAAACGCATTCTTACTGCTAACTCTTATATGCGTCTCTAGGGCTGGAAATGACTGTCTCTACATTCTCCAAAGAAAGGGTTTCTGAACTGCAGCAAACACAGGGCAGTTTAGCTCTGGAAGTTGAACGCCCACATTGACAACCATTCTGCTAGATAGCTCCGTTTTTGTTTTACAGCAAGGTACTTCTCTTTACAGCCTGTATTCCCAAGCACTCTGGAATGTCCAAACGCAGCTTTTAGAAGAAACGTTTTTCTGCCTCGCTGAATATAAACATAGATGCAACTTCCTAAAAGGAACCAACACAGAGCAGATCAGTTCGTACGAAGTGGGTCTTCTTTGTTTTAAACGCATTCTTACTGCAAACTCTTATATGCTTCTCTAGGGCTGGAAATGACTGTTTCTACATTCTCCAAAGAAAGCGTTTCTTTACTGCTGCAAACACACAGCAGTTTAGCTCTGGAAGTTGAATGCACACATTGACAACCATTCTGCTAGATAGCTCCGTTTTTTTTTACAGCAAGGTACTTCTCTTTACAGCCTGTACTCCCAAGCACTCTGGAATGTCCAAACGCAGCTTTTAGAAGAAACGTGTTTCTACCTCGCTGAATGTAAACATAGATGCAACTTCCTAAAAGGAACCAACACACATCAGATCAGTTTGTACGAAGCTGGTCTTCTGTGTTTTAAACGCATTCTTACTGCTAACCCTTATATGCTTCCCTAGGGCTGGAAATGACTGTTTCTACATTCTCCAAAGAAAGGGTTTCTGAACTGCTGCAAACACACAGCAGTTTAGCTCTGGAAGTTGAATGCACACATTGACAACCATTCTGCTAGATAGCTCCATTTTTGTTTTACAGCAAGCTACTTCTCTTTACAGCCTGTATTCCCAAGCACTCTGGAATGTCCAAACGCAGCTTTTAGAAGAAACGTGTTTCTGCCTCGCTGAATATAAACATAGATGCAACTTCCTAAAAGGAACAAACACAGAGCAGATCAGTTTGTACGAAGCAGGTCTTCTTTGTTTTAAACGCGTTCTTACAGCTAACTCTTATATGCTTCTGTAGGGCTGAAAATGACAGTTTCTACATTCTCCAAAGAAAGGGTTTCTGAACTGCGACAAACACACAGCAATTTAGCTCTGGAAGTTGAATGCACACATTGACAAGCATTCTGCTAGATAGCTCCGTTTTAGTTTTACAGCATGGTACTTCTCTTTACAGCCTGTACTCCCAAGCACTTTGGAATGTCCAAACGCAGCTTTTAGAAGAAAAGTGTTTCTACCTCCCTAATGTAAACATAAATCCAACTTCCTAAAAGGAACCAACACACAGCAGATCAGTTTGTACGAAGCGGGTCTTCTGCGTTTTAAACGCATTCTTACTGCTAACTCTTATATGCGTCTCTAGGGCTGGAAATGACTGTTTCTGCATTCTCCAAAGAAAGGGTTTCTGAACTGCTGCAAACACACAGCAGTTTAGCTCTGGAAGTTGAATCCACCCATTGACAACCATTCTGCTAGATAGCTCCGTTTTAGTTTTACAGCAAGGTACTTCTCTTTACAGCCTGTATTCCCAAGCACTCTGGAATGTCCAAACGCAGCTTTTAGAAGAATCGTGTTTCTGCCTCGCTGAATATAAACATAGATGCAACTTCCTAAAAGGAACCAACACAGAGCAGATCAGTTTGTACGAAGTCCGTCTTCTTTCTTTTAAACACATTCTTACTGCAAACTCTTATATGCTTCTCTAGGGCTGGAAATGACTGTTTCTGCATTCTCCAAACAAAGGGCTTCTGAACTGCTGCAAACACACAGTAGTTTAGCTCTGGAAGTTGAATGCACACATTGACAACCATTCTGCTAGATAGCTCCGTTTTTGTTTTACAGTAACGTACTTCTCTTTACAGCCTGTACTCCCAAGCACTCTGCAATGTCCAAACGCAGCTCTCAGAAGAAACGTGTTTCTACCTCGCTGAATGTAAACATAGATGCAACTTCCTAAAAGGAACCAACACACAGCAGAACAGTTTGTACGAAGCGGGTCTTCTGTGTTTTAAACGCATTCTTACTGCTAAATCTTATATGCGTCTCTAGGGCTGGAAATGACTGTTTCTACATTCTCCAAAGAAAGGGTTTCTGAACTGCAGCAAACACAGGGCAGTTTAGCTCTGGAAGTTGAACCCCCACATTGACAACCATTCTGCTAGATAGCTCTGTTTTTGTTTTACAGCAGGGTACTTCTCTTTACAGCCTGTATTCCCAAGCACTCTGGAATGTCCAAACGCAGCTTTTAGAAGAAAAGTTTTTCTGCCTCGCTGAATATAAACATAGATGCAACTTCCTAAAAGGAACCAACACAGAGCAGATCAGTTCGTACGAAGTGGGTCTTCTTTGTTTTAAACGCATTCTTACTGCAAACTCTTATATGCTTCTCTAGGGCTGGAAATGACTGTTTCTACATTCTCCAAAGAAAGGGTTTCTGAACTGCTGCAAACACACAGCAGTTCAGCTCTGGAAGTTGAATGCACACATTGACAACCATTCTGCTAGATAGCTCCGTTTTTGTTTTACAGCAAGGTACTTCTCTTTACAGCCTGTACTCCCAAGCACTCTGGAATGTTCAAACGCAGCTTTTAGAAGAAACGTGTTTCTTCCTCGCTGAATGTAAACATAGATGCAACCTACTAAAAGGAACCAAAACACCGCAGATCCGTTTGTACGAAGCAGGTCTTCTGTGTTTTAAACGCATTCTTTCTGCTAACTCTTATATGCGTCTCTAGGGCTGGAAATGACTGTTTCTACATTCTCCAAAGAAAGGGTTTCTGAACTGCTGCAAACACACAGAAGTTTAGCTCTGGAAGTTGAATGCACACATTGACAACCATTCTGATAGATAGCTCCGTTTTGGTTTTACAGCAAGGTACTTCTCTTTACAGCCTGTATTCCCAAGCACTCTGGAATGTCCAAACGCAGCTTTTAGAAGAAACGTGTTTCTGCCTCGCTGAATGTAAACATAGATGCAACTTCCTAAAAGGAAACAACACAGAGCAGATCATTTTGTACGAAGCGAGTCTTCTTTGTTTTAAACGCATTCTTACCTAAAACTCTTATATGCTTCTCTAGGGCTGGAAATGACTTTTTCTACATTCTCCAAAGAAAGGGTTTCTGAACTGCTGCAAACACACAGAAGTTTAGCTCTGGAAGTTGAATGCACACATTGACAACCATTCTGCTAGATAGCTCCGTTTTAGTTTTACAGCAAGGTACTTCTCTTTACAGCCTGTACTCCCAAGGTCTCTGGAATGTCCAAACGCAGCTTTTAGAAGAAAAGTGTTTCTACCTCGTTGAATGTAAACATAGATGTAACTTCCTAAAAGGAACCAACACAGAGCAGATCAGTTTGTACGAAGCGGGTCTTCTGTGTTTTAAACGCATTCTTACTGCTAACTCTTATATGCATCTCTAGGGCTGGAAATGACTGTTTCTACATTCTCCAAAGAAAGGGTTTCTGAACTGCTGCAAACACACAGAAGTTTAGCTCTGGAAGTTGAATGCACACATTGACAAGCATTCTGCTAGATAGCTCCGTTTTAGTTTTACAGCATGGTACTTCTCTTTACAGCCTGTACTCCCAAGCACTTTGGAATGTCCAAACGCAGCTTTTAGAAGAAACGTGTTTCTACCTCCCTAATGTAAACATAAATGCAACTTCCTAAAAGGAACCAACACACAGCAGATCAGTTTGTACGAAGCGGGTCTTCTGTGTTTTAAACGCATTCTTACTGCAAACTCTTATATGTGTCTCTAGGGCTGGAAATGACTGTTTCTACATTCTCCAAAGAAAGGGTTTCTGAACTGCTGCAAACACACAGAAGTTTAGCTCTGGAAGTTGAATGCACACATTGACAACCATTCTGCTAGATAGCTCCGTTTTCGTTTTACAGCAAGGTACTTCTCTTTACAGCCTGTACTCCCAAGGTCTCTGGAATGTCCAAACGCAGCTTTTAGAAGAAACGTGTTTCTTCCTCGCTGAATATAAACATAGATGCAACTTCCTAAAAGGAACCAACACAGAGCAGATCAGTTTGTACGAAGCGAGTCTTCTTTGTTTTAAACGCATTCTTACTGCAAACTCTTATATGTGTCTCTAGGGCTGGAAATGACTGTTTCTACATTCTCCAAAGAAAGGGTTTCTGAACTGCTGCAAACACACAGAAGTTTAGCTCTGGAAGTCGAATGCACACATTGACAACCATTCTGCTAGATAGCTCCGTTTTCGTTTTACAGCAAGGTACTTCTCTTTACAGCCTGTACTCCCAAGGTCTCTGGAATGTCCAAACGCAGCTTTTAGAAGAAAAGTGTTTCTACCTCGCTGAATGTAAACATAGATGCAACTACCTAAAAGGAACCAACACACAGCAGATCAGTTTGTACGAAGCGGGTCTTCTGTGTTTTAAACGCATTCTTACTGCTAACTCTTATATGCGTCTCTAGGGCTGGAAATGACTGTTTCTACATTCTCCAAAGAAAGGGTTTCTGAACTGCAGCAAACACAGGGCAGTTTAGCTCTGGAAGTTGAACGCCCACATTGACAACCATTCTGCTAGATAGCTTTGTTTTTGTTTTACATCAAGGTACTTCTCTTTACAGCCTGTATTCCCAAGCACTCTGGAATGTCCAAACGCAGCTTTTAGAAGAAACGTTTTTCTGCCTCGCTGAATATAAACATAGATGCAACTTCCTAAAAGGAACCAACACAGAGCAGATCAGTTCGTACGAAGTGGGTCTTCTTTGTTTTAAACGCATTCTTACTGCAAACTCTTATATGCCTCTCTAGGGCTGGAAATGACTGTTTCTACATTCTCCAAAGAAAGGGTTTCTTTACTGCTGCAAACACACAACAGTTTAGCTCTGGAAGTTGAATGCACACATTGACAACCATTCTGCTAGATAGCTCCGTTTTTTTTTACAACAAGGTACTTCTCTTTACAGCCTGTACTCCCAAGCACTCTGGAATGTCCAAACGCAGCTTTTAGAAGAAACGTGTTTCTACCTCGCTGAATGTAAACATACATGAAACTTCCTAAAAGGAACCAAAACACAGCAGATCAGTTTGTACGAAGCGGGTCTTCTGTGTTTTAAACGCATTCTTACTGCTAACTCATATGCGTCTTTAGGGCTGGAAATAACTGTTTCTACATTCTCCAAGGAAAAAGTTTCTGAACTGCTGCAAACACACAGAAGTTTAGCTCTGGAAGTTGAAAGCACACAGTGACAACCATTCTGCTAGATAGCTCCGTTTTTGTGTTACAGCAAGGTACTTCTCTTTACAGCCTGTACTCCCAAGCACTCTGGAATGTCCGAACGCAGCTTTTAGAAGAAACGTGTTTCTTCCTCGCTGAATGTAAACATAGATGCAACTTAGTAAAAGGAACCAACACACAGCAGATCAGTTTGTACGAAGCGGGTCTTCTGTGTTTTAAACGCATTCTTACTGCTAACTCTTATATGCGTCTCTAGGGCTGGAAATGACTGTTTCTACATTCTCCAAAGAAAGGGTTTCTGAACTGCTGCAAACACACAGTCATTTAGCTCTGGATGTTGAATGCACACATTGACAACCATTCTGCTAGATAGCTCCGTTTTTGTTTTACAGCAAGGTACTTCTCTTTACAGCCTGTACTCCCAAGCACTCTGGAATGCCCAAACGCAGCTTTTAGAAGAAACGTGTTTCTACCTCGCTGAATGTAAACATAGATGCAACTTCCTAAAAGGAACGAACACAGAGCAGATCAGTTTGTTCGAAGCGGGTCTTCTGTGTTTTAAACGCATTCTTACAGCTAACTCTTATATGCTTCTGTAGGGCTGAAAATGACAGTTTCTACATTCTCCAAAGAAAGGGTTTCTGAACTGCTACCAACACACAGCAGTTTAGCTCTGGAAGTTGAATGCACACATTGACAAGCATTCTGCTAGATAGCTCCGTTTTAGTTTTACAGCATGGTACTTCTCTTTACAGCCTGTACTCCCAAGCACTTTGGAATGTCCAAACGCAGCTTTTAGAAGAAACGTGTTTCTACCTCGCTGAATGTAAACATAGATGCAACTTCCTAAAAGGAACCAACACACAGCAGATCAGTTTTTTCGAAGCGGGTCTTCTGTGTTTTAAACGCATTCTTACTGCTAACACTTACATGCGTCTCTGGGGCTGGAAATGACTGTTTCTACATTCTCCAAAGAAAGGGTTTCTGAACTGCTGCAAACACACATCAGTTTAGCTCTGGAAGTTGAATGCACACATTGACAACCATTCTGCTAGATACCTCCGCTTTTCTTTTACAGCAAGGTACTTATCTTTACAGCCTGTACTCCCTAGCACTCTGGAATGTCCAAACGCAGCTTTTAGAAGAAACGTGTTTCTACCTCGCTGAATGTAAACATAGATGCAACTTCCTAAAAGGAACCAACACACAGCAGATGAGTTTGTACGAAGCTGGACTTCTGTGTTTTAAACGCATTCTTACTGCTATCCCTTATATGCTTCCCTAGGGCTGGAAATGACTGTTTCTACATTCTCCAAAGAAAGGGTTTCTGAACTGCTGCAAACACACAGCAGTTTAGCTCTGGAAGTTGAATGCACACATTTACAACCATTCTGCTAGATAGCTCCATTTTTGTTTTACAACAAGGTACTTCTCTTTACAGCCTGTATTCCCAAGCACTCTGCAATGTCCAAACGCAGCTTTAAGAGGAAACGTGTTTCTGCCTCGCTGAATATAAACATAGATGCAACTTCCTAAAAGGAACAAACACAGAGCAGATCAGTTTGTACGAAGCAGGTCTTCTTTGTTTTAAACGCATTCTTACAGCTAACTCTTATATGCTTCTGTAGGGCTCAAAATGACAGTTTCTACATTCTCCAAAGAAAGGGTTTCTGAACTGCTACAAACACACAGCAGTTTAGCTCTGGAAGTTGAATGCACACATTGACAAGCATTCTGCTAGATAGCTCCGTTTTAGTTTTACAGCATGGTACTTCTCTTTACAGCCTGTACTCCCAAGCACTTTGGAATGTCCAAACGCAGCTTTTAGAAGAAACGTGTTTCTACCTCCCTAATGTAAACATAAATGCAACTTCCTAAAAGGAACCAACACACAGCAGATCAGTTTGTACGAAGCGGGTCTTCTGTGTTTTAAACGCATTCTTACTGCTAACTCTTATATGCGTCTCTAGGGCTGGAAATGACTGTTTCTACATTCTCCAAAGAAAGGGTTTCTGAACTGCTGCAAACACACAGAAGTTTAGCTCTGGAAGTTGAATGGACACATTGACAACCATTCTGCTAGATAGCTCCGTTTTTGTTTTACAGCAAGGTACTTCTCATTACAGCCTCTATTCCCAAGCACTCTGGAATGTCCAAACGCAGCTTTTAGAAGAAACGTTTTTCTGCCTTGCTGAATGTAAACATAGATGCAACTTCCTAAAAGGAACCAACACAGAGCAGATCATTTCGTACGAAGTGGGTCTTCTTTGTTTTAAACGCATTCTTACTGCTAACTCTTATATGCTTCTCTAGGTCTGGAAATGACTGTTTCTACATTCTCCAAAGAAAGGGTTTCTGAACTGCTGCAAACACACAGCAGTTCAGCTCTGGAAGTTGAATGCACACATTGACAACCATTCTGCTAGATAGCTCCGTTTTTGTTTTACAGCAAGGTACTTCTCTTTACAGCCTGTACTCCCAAGGTCTCTGGAATGTCCAAACGCAGCTTTTAGAAGAAACGTGTTTCTACCTCGCTGAATGTAAACATAGATGCAACCTACTAAAAGGAAACAAAACACCACAGATCAGTTTGTACGAAGCAGGTCTTCTGTGTTTTAAACGCATTCTCTCTGCTAACTCTTATATGCGTCTCTAGGGCTGGAAATGACTGTTTCTACATTCTCCAAAGAAAGGGTTTCTGAACTGCTGCAAACACACAGCAGTTTAGCTCTGGAAGTTGAATGCACACATTGACAACCATTCTGATAGATAGCTCCGTTTTGGTTTTACAGCAAGGTACTTCTCTTTACAGCCTGTATTCCCAAGCACTCTGGAATGTCCAAATGCAGCTTTTAGAAGAAACGTGTTTCTGCCTCGCTGAATATAAACATAGATGCAACTTCCTAAAAGGAACCAACACAGAGCAGATCAGTTTGTACGAAGCGAGTCTTCTTTGTTTTAAACGCATTCTTACTGCAAACTCTTAGATGTGTCTCTAGGGCTGGAAATGACTGTTTCTACATTCTCCAAAGAAAGGGTTTCTAAACTGCTGCAAACACACAGAAGTTTAGCTCTGGAAGTTGAATGCACACATTGACAACCATTCTGCTAGATAGCTCCGTTTTTGTTTTACAGCAAGGTACTTCTCTTTACAGCCTGTACTCCCAAGGTCTCTGGAATGTCCAAACGCAGCTTTTAGAAGAAAAGTGTTTCTACCTCGCTGAATGTAAACATAGATGCAACTTCCTAAAAGGAACCAACACACAGCAGATCAGTTTGTACGAAGCGGGTCTTCTGTGTTTTAAACGCATTCTTACTGCTAACTCGTATATGCGTCTCTAGGGCTGGAAATGACTGTTTCTACATTCTCCAAAGAAAGGGTTTCTGAACTGCAGCAAACACAGGGCAGTTTAGCTCTGGAAGTTCAACGCCCACATTGACAACCATTCTGCTAGATAGCTTTGTTTTTGTTTTACATCAAGGTACTTCTCTTTACAGCCTGTATTCCCAAGCACTCTGGAATGTCCAAACGCAGCTTTTAGAAGAAACGTTTTTCTGCCTCGCTGAATATAAACATAGATGCAACTTCCTAAAAGGAACCAACACAGAGCAGATCAGTTCGTACGAAGTGGGTCTTCTTTGCTTTAAACGCATTCTTACTGCAAACTCTTATATGCTTCTCTAGGGCTGGAAATGACTGTTTCTACATTCTCCAAAGAAAGGGTTTCTTTACTGCTGCAAACACACAGCAGTTTAGCTCTGGAAGTTGAATGCACACATTGACAAACATTCTGCTAGATAGCTCCGTTTTTTTTTACAGCAAGGTACTTCTCTTTACAGCCTGTACTCCCAAGCACTGTGGAATGTCCAAACGCAGCTTTTAGAAGAAACGTGTTTCTACCTCGCTGAATGTAAACATACATGCAACTTCCTAAAAGGAACCAAAACACAGCAGATCAGTTTGTACGAAGCGGGTCTTCTGTGTTTTAAACGCATTCTTACTGCTAACACTTATATGCGTCTTTAGGGCTGGAAATAACTGTTTCTACATTCTCCAAGGAAAAAGTTTCTGAACTGCTGCAAACACACAGAAGTTTAGCTCTGGAAGTTGAATGCACACATTGACAACCATTCTGCTAGATAGCTCCGTTTTTGTTTTACAGCAAGGTACTTCTCTTTACAGCCTGTACTCCCAAGCACTCTGGAATGTCCGAACGCAGCTTTTAGAAGAAACGTGTTTCTTCCTCGCTGAATGTAAACATAGATACAACTTAGTAAAAGGAACCAACACACAGCAGATCAGTTTGTACGAAGAGGGTCTTCTGTGTTTTAAACGCATTCTTACTGCTAACTCTTATATGCGTCTCTAGGGCTGGAAATGACTGTTTCTACATTCTCCAAAGAAAGGGTTTCTGAACTGCTGCAAACACACAGTCGTTTAGCTCTGGATGTTGAATGCACACATTGACAACCATTCTGCTAGATAGCTCCGTTTTTGTTTTACAGCAAGGTACTTCTCTTTACAGCCTGTACTCCCAAGCACTCTGGAATGTCCAAACGCAGCTTTTAGAAGAAACGTGTTTCTACCTCGCTGAATGTAAACATAGATGCAACTTCCTAAAAGGAACCAACACAGAGCAGATCAGTTTGTACGAAGCGGGTCTTCTGTGTTTTAAACGCATTCTTACTGCTAACTCTTATATGCTTCTCTAGGGCTGGAAATGACTGTTTCTACATTCTCCAAAGAAAGGGTTTCTGAACTGCTGCAAACACACATCAGTTTAGCTCTGGAAGTTGAATGCACACATTGACAACCATTCTGCTAGATAGCTCCGTTTTTCTTTTACAGCAAGGTACTTCTCTTTACAGCCTGTACTCCCAAGCACTCTGGAATGTCCAAACGCAGCTTTTAGAAGAAACGTGTTTCTACCTCGCTGAATGTAAACATAGATGCAACTTCCTAAAAGGAACCAACACACAGCAGATGAGTTTGTACGAAGCTGGTCTTCTGTGTTTTAAACGCATTCTTACTGCTAACCCTTATATGCTTCCCTAGGGCTGGAAATGACTGTTTCTACATTCTCCAAAGAAAGGGTTTCTGAACTGCTGCAAACACACAGCAGTTTAGCTCTGGAAGTTGAATGCACACATTGACAACCATTCTGCTAGATAGCTCCATTTTTGTTTTACAGCAAGCTACTTCTCTTTACAGCCTGTATTCCCAAGCACTCTGGAATGTCCAAACGCAGCTTTTAGAAGAAACGTGTTTCTGCCTCGCTGAATATAAACATAGATGCAACTTCCTAAAAGGAACAAACACAGAGCAGATCAGTTTGTACGAAGCAGGTCTTCTTTGTTTTAAACGCATTCTTACAGCTAACTCTTACATGCTTCTGTAGGGCTGAAAATGACAGTTTCTACATTCTCCAAAGAAAGGGTTTCTGAACTGCTACAAACACACAGCAGTTTTGCTCTGGAAGTTGAATGCACACATTGACAAGCATTCTGCTAGATAGCTCCGTTTTAGTTTTACAGCATGGTACTTCTCTTTACAGCCTGTACTGCCAAGCACTTTGGAATGTCCAAATGCAGCTTTTAGAAGAAACGTGTTTCTACCTCCCTAAGGTAAACATAAATGCAACTTCCTAAAAGGAACCAACACACAGCAGATCAGTTTGTACGAAGCGGGTCTTCTGTGTTTTAAACGCATTCTTACTGCTAACTCTTATATGCGTCTCTAGGACTGGAAATGACTGTTTCTACATTCTCCAAAGAAAGTGTTTCTGAACTGCTACAAACACACAGAAGTTTAGCTCTGGAATTTGAATGCACACATTGACAACCATTCTGCTAGATGGCTCCGTTTTTGTTTTACAGCAAGGTACTTCTCTTTACAGCCTGTACTCCCAAGAAATCTGGAATGTCCAAACGCAGCTTTTAGAAGAAACGTGTTTCTACCTCGCTGAATGTAAACATAGATGCAACTTCCTAAAAGGAATCAACACACAGCAGATCAGTTTGTACGAAACGGGTCTTCTGTGTTTTAAACGCATTCTTACTGCTAACTCTTATATGCGTCTCTAGGGCTGGAAATGACTGTTTCTACATTCTCCAAAGAAAGGGTTTCTGAACTGCTGCAAACACACAGAAGTTTAGCTCTGGAAGTTGAATGGACACATTGACAACCATTCTGCTTGATAGCTCCGTTTTAGTTTTACAGCAAGGTACTTCTCTGTACAGCCTGTACTCCCAAGCACTCTGGAATGTCCAAACGCAGCTTTTAGAAGAAACGTGTTTCTGCCTCGCTGAATATAAACAGAGATGCAAATTCCTAAAAGGAACCAACACAGAGCAGATCAGTTTGTACGAAGTGCGTCTTCTTTCTTTTAAACGCATTCTTACTGCAAACTCTTATATGCTTCTCTAGGGCTGGAAATGACTGTTTCTGCATTCTCCAAAGAAAGGGTTTCTGAACTGCTGCAAACACACAGCAGTTTAGCTCTGGAAGTTGAATGCACACATTGACAACCATTCTGCTAGATAGCTCCGTTTTTGTTTTACAGCAACGTACTTCCCTTTACAGCCTGTACTCCCAAGCACTCTGGAATGTCCAAACGCAGCTTTTAGAAGAAACGTGTTTCTACCTCGCTGAATGTAAACATAGATGCAACTTCCTAAAAGGAACAAACACACAGCAGATCAGTTTGTACGAAGCGGGTCTTCTGTGTTTTAAACTCATTCTTACTGCTAACTCTTATATGCGTCTCTAGGGCTGGAAATGACTGTTTCTACATTCTCCAAAGAAAGGATTTCTGAACTGCTGCAAACACACAGAAGTTTAGCTCTGGAAGATGAATGCACACATTGACAACCATACTGCTAGATAGCTCCGTTTTTGTTTTACAGCAAGGTACTTCTCTTTACAGCCTGTACTCCCAAGCACTCTGGAATGTCCAAACGCAGCTTTTAGAAGAAACGTGTTTCTACCTCGCTGAATGTAAACATAGATGCAACTTCCTAAAAGGAACCAACACAGAGCAGATCATTTCGTACGAAGTGGGTCTTCTTTGTTTTAAACGCATTCTTACTGCTAACTCTTATATGCTTCTCTAGGTCTGGAAATGACTGTTTCTACATTCTCCAAAGAAAGGGTTTCTGAACTGCTGCAAACACACAGCAGTTCAGCTCTGGAAGTTGAATGCACACATTGACAACCATTCTGCTAGATAGCTCCGTTTTTGTTTTACAGCAAGGTACTTCTCTTTACAGCCTGTACTCCCAAGGTCTCTGGAATGTCCAAACGCAGCTTTTAGAAGAAACGTGTTTCTACCTCGCTGAATGTAAACATAGATGCAACCTACTAAAAGGAAACAAAACACCGCAGATCAGTTTGTACGAAGCGGGTCTTCTGTGTTTTAAACGCATTCTCTCTGCTAACTCTTATATGCGTCTCTAGGGCTGGAAATGACTGTTTCTACATTCTCCAAAGAAAGGGTTTCTTAACTGCTGCAAACACACAGCAGTTTAGCTCTGGAAGTTGAATGCACACATTGACAACCATTCTGATAGATAGCTCCGTATTGGTTTTACAGCAAGGTACTTCTCTTTACAGCCTGTATTCCCAAGCACTCCGGAATGTCCAAACGCAGCTTTTAGAAGAAACGTGTTTCTGCCTCGCTGAATATAAACATAGATGCAACTTCCTAAAAGGAACCAACACAGAGCAGATCACTTTGTACGAAGCGAGTCTTCTTTGTTTTAAACGCATTCTTACTGCAAACTCTTATATGTGTCTCTAGGGCTGGAAATGACTGTTTCTACATTCTCCAAAGAAAGGGTTTCTGAACTGCTGCAAACACACAGAAGTTTAGCTCTGGAAGTTGAATGCACACATTGACAACCATTCTGCTAGATAGCTCCGTTTTTGTTTTACAGCAACGTACTTCCCTTTACAGCCTGTACTCCCAAGCACTCTGGAATGTCCAAACGCAGCTTTTAGAAGAAATGTGTTTCTACCTCGCTGAATGTAAACATAGATGCAACTTCCTAAAAGGAACAAACACACAGCAGATCAGTTTGTACGAAGCGGGTCTTCTGTGTTTTAAACGCATTCTTACTGCTAACTCTTATATGCGTCTCTAGGGCTGGAAATGACTGTTTCTACATTCTCCAAAGAAAGGGTTTCTGAACTGCAGCAAACACACAGACGTTTAGCTCTGGATGTTGAATGCACATATTGACAACCATTCTGCTAGATAGCTCCGTTTTTGTTTTACAGCAAGGTACTTCTCTTTACAGCCTGTACTCCCAAGCACTCTGGAATGTCCAAACGCAGCTTTTAGAAGAAACGTGTTTCTACCTCGCTGAATGTAAACATAGATGCAACTTCCGAAAAGGAACCAACACACAGCAGATCAGTTTGTACGAAGCGGGTCTTCTGTGTTTTAAACGCATTCTTACTGTTAACTCTTACATGCGTCTCTGGGGCTGGAAATGACTGTTTCTACATTCTCCAAAGAAAGGGTTTCTGAACTGCTGCAAACACACAGCAGTTTAGCTCTGGAAGTTGAATGCACACATTGACAACAATTCTGATAGATAGCTCCGTTTTTGTTTTACAGCAAGGTACTTCTCTTTACAGCCTGTATTCCCAAGCACTGTGGAATGTCCAAACGCAGCTTTTAGAAGAAACGTGTTTCTGCCTCGCTGAATATAAACATAGATGCAACTTCCTAAAAGGAACCAACACAGAGCAGATCAGTTTGTACGAAGCGAGTCTTCTTTGTTTTAAACGCATTCTTACTGCAAACTCTTATATGTGTCTCTAGGGCTGGAAATGACTGTTTCTAAATTCTCCAAAGAAAGGGTTTCTGAACTGCTGCAAACACACAGAAGTTTAGCTCTGGATGTTGAATGGACACATTGACAACCATTCTGCTAGATAGCTCCATTTTAGTTTTACAGCAAGGTACTTCTCTTCACAGCCTGTACTCCCAAGGTCTCTGGAATGTCCAAACGCAGCTTTTAGAAGAAAAGTGTTTCTACCTCGCTGAATGTAAACATAGATGCAATTTCCTAAAAGGAACCAACACACAGCAGATCAGTTTGTACGAAAAGGGTCTTCTGTGTTTTAAACGCATTCTTTCTGCTAACTCTTATATGCGTCTATAGGGCTGGAAATGACTGTTTCTACATTCTCCAAAGAAAGGGTTTCTGAACTGCTGCAAACACACAGAAGTTTAGCTCTGGTAGTTGAATGGACACATTGACAACCATTCTGCTAGATAGCTCCGTTTTAATTTTACAGCAAGGTACTTCTCTGTACAGCCTGTACTCCCAAGCACTCTGGAATGTCCAAACGCAGCTTTTAGAAGAAACGTGTTTCTGCCTCGCTGAATATAAACAGAGATGCAAATTCCTAAAAGGAACCAACACAGAGCAGATCAGTTTGTACGAAGTGCGTCTTCTTTCTTTTAAACGCATTCTTACTGCAAACTCTTAAATGCTTCTTTAGGGCTGGAAATGACTGTTTCTGCATTCTCCAAAGAAAGGGTTTCTGAACTACTGCAAACACAAAGCAGTTTAGCTCTGGAAGTTGAATGCACACATTGACAACCATTCTGCTAGATAGCTCCGTTTTTGTTTTACAGCAACGTACTTCCCTTTAAAGCCTGTACTCCCAAGCACTCTGGAATGTCCAAACGCAGCTTTTAGAAGAAACGTGGTTCTGCCTCGCTGAATATAAACATAGATGCAACTTCCTAAAAGGAACCAACACAGAGCAGATCAGTTTGTACGAAGCGAGTCTTCTTTGTTTTAAACGCATTCTTACTGCAAATTCTTATATGTGTCTCTAGGGCTGGAAATGACTGTTTCTACATTCTCCAAAGGAAGGGTTTCTGAACTGCTGCAAACACACAGAAGTTTAGCTCTGGAAGTTGAATGCACACATGGACAACCATTCTGCTAGATAGCTCTGTTTTCGTTTTACAGCAAGGTACTTCTCTTTACAGCCTATACTCCCAAGGTCTCTGGAATGTCCAAACGCAGCTTTTAGAAGAAAAGTGTTTCTACCTCGCTGAATGTAAACATAGATGCAACTTCCTAAAAGGAACCAACACACAGCAGATCACTTTGTACGAAGCGGGTCTTCTGTGTTTTTAACGCATTCTTACTGCTAACTCTTATATGCGTCTCTAGGGCTGGAAATGACTGTTTCTACATTCTCCAAAGAAAGGGTTTCTGAACTGCAGCAAACACAGGGCAGTTTACCTCTGAAGTTGAACGCCTACATTGACAACCATTCTGCTAGATAGCTCCATTTTTGTTTTACAGCAAGGTACTTCTCTTTACAGCCTGTATTCCCAAGCACTCTGGAATGTCCAAACGCAGCTTTTAGAAGAAACGTTTTTCTGCCTCGCTGAATATAAACATAGATGCAAATTCCTAAAAGGAACCAACACAGAGCAGATCAGTTCGTACGAAGTGGGTCTTCTTTGTTTTAAACGCATTCTTACTGCAAACTCTTATATGCTTCTCTAGGGCTGGAAATGACTGTTTCTACATTCTCCAAAGAAAGGATTTCTTTACTGCTGCAAACACACAGCAGTTTAGCTCTGGAAGTTGAATGCACACATTGACAACCATTCTGCTAGATAGCTCCGTTTTTCTTTTACAGCAAGGTACTTCTCTTTACAGCCTGTACTCCCAAGCACTCTGGAATGTCCAAACGCAGCTTTTAGAAGAAACGTGTTTCTACCTCGCTGAATGTAAACATAGATGCAACTTCCTAAAAGGAACCAACACACAGCAGATCAGTTTGTACAAAGCTGGTCTTCTGTGTTTTAAACGCATTCTTACTGCTAACCCTTATATGCTTCCCTAGGGCTGGAAATGACTGTTTCTACATTCTCCAAAGAAAGGGTTTCTGAACTGCTGCAAACACACAGCAGTTTAGCTCTGTAAGTTGAATGCACACTTTGACAACCATTCTGCTAGATAGCTCCATTTTTGTTTTACAGCAAGCTACTTCTCTTTACAGCCTGTATTCCCAAGCACTCTGGAATGTCCAAACGCAGCTTTTAGAAGAAACGTGTTTCTGCCTCGCTGAATATAAACATAGATGCAACTTCCTAAAAGGAACAAACACAGAGCAGATCAGTTTGTACGAAGCAGGTCTTCTTTGTTTTAAACGCATTCTTACAGCTAACTCTTATATGCTTCTGTAAGGCTGAAAATGACAGTTTCTACATTCTCCAAAGAAAGGGTTTCTGAACTGCTACAAACACACAGCAGTTTAGCTCTGGAAGTTGAATGCACACATTGACAAGCATTCTGCTAGATAGCTCCGTTTTAGTTTTACAGCATGGTACTTCTCTTTACAGCCTGTACTCCCAAGCACTTTGGAATGTCCAAACGCAGCTTTTAGAAGAAACGTGTTTCTACCTCCCTAATGTAAACATAAATGCAACTTCCTAAAAGGAACCAACACACAGCAGATCAGTTTGTACGAAGCAGGTCTTCTGTGTTTTAAACGCATTCTTACTGCTAACTCTTATATGCGTCTCTAGGGCTGGAAATGACTGTTTCTACATTCTCCAAAGAAAGGGTTTCTGAACTGCTGCAAACACACAGTAGTTTAGCTCTGGAAGTTGAATGCACACATTGACAACCATTCTGCTAGATAGCTCCGTTTTTGTTTTACAGCAAGGAACTTCTCTTTACAGCCTGTACTCCCAAGCAATCTGGAATGTCCAAACGCAGCTTTTAAAAGAATCGTGTTTCTACCTCGCTGAATGTAAACATAGATGCAACTTCCTAAAAGAAATCAACACACAGCAGATCAGTTTGTACGAAACGGGTCTTCTGTGTTTTAAACGCATTCTTACTGCTAACTCTTATATGCGTCTCTAGGGCTGGAAATGACTGTTTCTACATTCTCCAAAGAAAGGGTTTCTGAACTGCTGCAAACACACAGCAGTTTAGCTCTGGAAGTTGAATGCACACATTGACAACAATTCTGATAGATAGCTCCGTTTTTGTTTTACAGCAAGGTACTTCTCTTTACAGCCTGTATTCCCAAGCACTCTGGAATGTCCAAACGCAGCTTTTAGAAGAAACGTGTTTCTGCCTCGCTGAATATAAACATAGATGCAACTTCCTAAAAGGAACCAACACAGAGCAGATCAGTTTGTACGAAGCGAGTCTTCTTTGTTTTAAACGCATTCTTACTGCAAACTCTTATATGTGTCTCTAGCGCTGGAAATGACTGTTTCTAAATTCTCCAAAGAAAGGGTTTCTGAACTGCTGCAAACACACAGAAGTTTAGCTCTGGAAGTTGAATGGACACATTGACAACCATTCTGCTAGATAGCTCCGTTTTAGTTTTACAGCAAGGTACTTCTCTTCACAGCCTGTACTGCCAAGGTCTCTGGAATGTCCAAACGCAGCTTTTAGAAGAAAAGTGTTTCTACCTCGCTGAATGTAAACATAGATGCAACTTCCTAAAAGGAACCAACACACAGCAGATCAGTTTGTACGAAACGGGTCTTCTGTGTTTTAAACGCATTCTTACTGCTAACTCTTATATGCGTCTCTAGGGCTGGAAATGACTGTTTCTACATTCTCCAAAGAAAGGGTTTCTGAACTGCTGCAAACACACAGCAGTTTAGCTCTGGAAGTTGAATGCACACATTGACAACCATTCTGCTAGATAGCTCCGTTTTTGTTTTACAGCAAGGTACTTCTCTTTACAGCCTGTACTCCCAAGCACTCTGGAATGTCCAAACGCAGCTTTTAGAAGAAACGTGTTTCTACCTCGCTGAATGTAAACATAGATGCAACTTCCTAAAAGGAATCAACACACAGCAGATCAGTTTGTACGAAACGGGTCTTCTGTGTTTTAAACGCATTCTTACTGCTAACTCTTATATGCGTCTCTAGGGCTGGAAATGACTGTTTCTACATTCTCCAAAGAAAGGGTTTCTGAACTGCTGCAAACACACAGCAGTTTAGCTCTGGAAGTTGAATGCACACATTGACAACCATTCTGATAGATAGCTCCGTTTTTTTTTTTTACAGCAAGGTACTTCTCTTTACAGCCTGTACTCCCAAGCACTCTGGAATGTCCGAACGCAGCTTTTAGAAGAAACGTGTTTCTTCCTCGCTGAATGTAAACATAGATGCAACTTCCTAAAAGGAACCGACACACAGCAGATCAGTTTGTACGAAGCGGGTCTTCTGTGTTTTAAACGCATTCTTACTGCTAACTCTTATATGCGTCTCTAGGGCTGGAAATGACTGTTTCTACATTCTCCAAAGAAAGGGTTTCTGAACTGCAGCAAACACAGGGCTGTTTAGCTATGGAAGTTGAACGCCCACATTGACAACCATTCTGCTAGATAGCTCCGTTTTTGTTTTACAGCAAGGTACTTCTCTTTACAGCCTGTATTCCCAAGCACTCTGGAATGTCCAAACGCAGCTTTTAGAAGAAACGTTTTTATGCCTCGCTGAATATAAACATAGATGCAACTTCCTAAAAGGAACCAACACAGAGCAGATCAGTTCGTACGAAGTGGGTCTTCTTTGTTTTAAACGCATTCTTACTGCAAACTCTTATATGCTTCTCTAGGGCTGGAAATGACTGTTTCTACATTCTCCAAAGAAAGGGTTTCTTTACTGCTACAAACACAGCAGTTTAGCTCTGGAAGTTGAATGCACACATTGACAACCATTCTGCCAGATAGCTCCGTTTTTTTTTACAGCAAGGTACTTCTCTTTACAGCCTGTACTCCCAAGCACTCTGGAATGTCCGAACGCAGCTTTTAGAAGAAACGTGTTTCTTCCTCGCTGAATGTAAACATAGATGCAACTTCCTAAAAGGAACCAACACACAGCAGATCAGTTTGTTCGAAGCGGGTCTTCTGTGTTTTAAACGCATTCTTACTGCTAACTCTTATATGCGTCTCTAGGGCTGGAAATGACTGTTTCTACATTCTCCAAAGAAAGGGTTTCTGAACTGCTGCAAACACACAGCGGTTTAGCTCTGGAAGTTGAATGCACACATTGACAGCCATTCTGCTAGATACCTCCGTTTTTGTTTTACAGCAAGGTACTTCTCTTTACAGCCTGTACTCCCAAGCACTCTGGAATGTCCAAACGCAGCTTTTAGAAGAAACGTGTTTCTGCCTCGCTGAATATAAACAGAGATGCAAATTCCTAAAAGGAACCAACACAGAGCAGATCAGTTTGTACGAAGTGCGTCTTCTTTCTTTTAAACGCATTCTTACTGCAAACTCTTATATGCTTCTCTAGGGCTGGAAATGACTGTTTCTACATTCTCCCAAGAAAGGGTTTCTTTACTGCTGCAAACACACAGCAGTTTAGCTCTGAAAGTTGAATGCACACATTGACAACAATTCTGCTACATAGCTCCGTTTTTGTTTTACAGCAAGGTACTTCTCTTTACAGCCTGTACTCCCAAGTACTCTGGAATGTCCAAACGCAGCTTTTAGAAGAAACATGTTTCTTCCTCGCTAAATGTAAACATAGATGCAACTTCCTAAAAGGAACCAACACAGAGCAGATCAGTTTGTACGAAGTGGGTCTTCTTTGTTTTAAACGCATTCTTACTGCAAACTCTTATATGCTTCTCTAGGGCTGGAAATGACTGTTTCTACATTCTCCAAAGAAAGGGTTTCTGAACTGCTGCAAACACACATCAGTTTAGCTCTGGAAGTTGAATGCACACATTGACAACCATTCTGCTAGATAGCTCCGTTTTTCTTTTACAGCAAGGTACTTCTCTTTACAGCCTGTACTCCCAAGCACTCTGGAATGTCCAAACGCAACTTTTAGAAGAAACGTGTTTCTACCTCGCTCAATGTAAACATAGATGCAACTTCCTAAAAGGAACCAACACACAGCAGATCAGTTTGTACGAAGCTGGTCTTCTGTGTTTTAAACGCATTCTTACTGCTAACCCTTATATGCTTCCCTAGGGCTGGAAATGACTGTTTCTACATTCTCCAAAGAAAGGGTTTCTGAACTGCTGCAAACACACAGCAGTTTATCTCTGGAAGTTGAATGCACACTTTGACAACCATTCTGCTAGATAGCTCCATTTTTGTTTTACAGCAAGCTACTTCTCTTTACAGCCTGTATTCCCTAGCACTCTGGAATGTCCAAACGCAGCTTTTAGAAGAAACGTGTTTCTGCCTCGCTGAATATAAACATAGATGCAACTTCCTAAAAGGAACAAACACAGAGCAGATCAGTTTGTACGAAGCAGGTCTTCTTTGTTTTAAACGCATTCTTACAGCTATCTCTTATATGCTTCTGTAGGGCTGAAAATGACAGTTTCTACATTCTCCAAAGAAAGGGTTTCTGAACTGCGACAAACACACAGCAGTTTAGCTCTGGAAGTTGAATGCACACATTGACAACCATTCTGCTAGATAGCTCCGTTTTAGTTTTACAGCATGGTACTTCTCTTTACAGCCTGCACTCCCAAGCACTTTGGAATGTCCAAACGCAGCTTTTAGAAGAAACGTGTTTCTACCTCCCTAATGTAAACATAAATGCAACTTCCTAAAAGGAACCAACACACAGCAGATCAGTTTGTACGAAGCGGGTCTTCTGTGTTTTAAACGCATTCTTACTGCTAACTCTTATATGCGTCTCTAGGGCTGGAAATGACTGTTTCTACATTCTCCAAAGAAAGGGTTTCTGAACTGCTGCAAACACAGGGCAGTTTACCTCTGGAAGTTGAACGCCCACATTGACAACCATTCTGCTAGATAGCTCCGTTTTTGTTTTACAGCAAGGTACTTCTCTTTACAGCCTGTATTCCCAAGCACTATGGAATGTCCAAACGCAGCTTTTAGAAGAAACGTGTTTCTGCCTCGCTGAATATAAACATAGATGCAACTTCCTAAAAGGAACCAACACACAGCAGATCAGTTCGTACGAAGTGGGTCTTCTTTGTTTTAAACGCATTCTTACTGCAAACTCTTATATGCTTCTCTAGGGCTGGAAATGACTGTTTCTACATTCTCCAAAGAAAGGGTTTCTTTACTGCTGCAAACACACAGCAGTTTAGCTCTGGAAGTTGAATGCACACATTGACAACCATTCTGCCAGATAGCTCCGTTTTTTTTTACAGCAAGGTACTTCTCTTTACAGCCTGTACTCCCAAGCACTCTGGAATGTCCGAACGCAGCTTTTAGAAGAAACGTGTTTCTTCCTCGCTGAATGTAAACATAAATGCAACTTCCTAAAAGGAACCAACACACAGCAGATCAGTTTGTACGAAGCGGGTCTTCTGTGTTTTAAACGCATTCTTACTGCTAACTCTTATATGCGTCTCTAGGGCTGGAAATGACTGTTTCTACATTCTCCAAAGAAAGGGTTTCTGAACTGCTGCAAACACACATCAGTTTAGCTCTGGAAGTTGAATGCAGACATTGACAACGATTCTGCTAGATAGCTCCGTTTTTGTTTTACAGCAAGGTACTTCTCTTTACAGCCTGTACTCCCAAGCACTCTGGAATGTCCAAACGCAGCTTTTAGAAGAAACGTGTTTCTACCTCGCTGAATGTAAACATAGATGCAACTTCCTAAAAGGAACCAACACACAGCAGATCAGTTTGTACGAAGCGGGTCTTCTGTGTTTTAAACGCATTCTTACTGCTAACTCTTATATGCGTCTCTAGGGCTGGAAATGACTGTTTCTACATTCTCCAAAGAAAGGGTTTCTGAACTGCTGCAAACACAGGGCAGTTTACCTCTGGAAGTTGAACGCCCACATTGACAACCATTCTGCTAGATAGCTCCGTTTTTGTTTTACAGCAAGGTACTTCTCTTTACAGCCTGTATTCCCAAGCACTCTGGAATGTCCAAACGCAGCTTTTAGAAGAATCGTGTTTCTACCTCGCTGAATGTAAACATACATGCAACTTCCTAAAAGGAACCAACACACAGCAGATCAGTTTGTACGAAGCGGGTCCTCTGTGTTTTAAACGCATTCTTACTGCTAACTCTTATATGCGTCTCTAGGGCTGGAAATGACTGTTTCTACATTCTCCAAAGAAAGGGTTTCTGAACTGCAGCAAACACAGGGCAGTTTAGCTCTGGAAGTTGAACGACCACATTGACAACCATTCTGCTAGATAGCTCCGTTTTTGTTTTACAGCAAGGTACTTCTCTTTACAGCCTGTATTCCCAAGCACTCTGGAATGTCCAAACGCAGCTTTTAGAAGAAACGTTTTTCTGCCTCGCTGAATATAAACATAGATGCAACTTCCTAAAAGGAACCAACACAGAGCAGATCAGTTCGTACGAAGTGGGTCTTCTTTGTTTTAAACGCATTCTTACAGCAAACTCTTATATGCTTCTCTAGGGCTGGAAATGACTGTTTCTACATTCTCCAAAGGAAGGGTTTCTTTACTGCTGCAAACACACAGCAGTTTAGCTCTGGAAGTTGAATGCACACATTGACAACCATTCTGCTAGATAGCTCCGTTTTTTTTTTTACAGCAAGGTACTTCTCTTTACAGCCTGTACTCCCAAGCACTCTGGAATGTCCAAACGCAGCTTTTAGAAGAAACGTGTTTCTACCTCGCTGAATGTAAACATACATGCAACTTCCTAAAAGGAACCAACACACAGCAGATCAGTTTGTACGAAGCGGGTCTTCTGTGTTTTAAACGCATTCTTACTGCTAACTCTTACATGCGTCTCTGGGGCTGGAAATGACTGTTTCTACATTCTCCAAAGAAAGGGTTTCTGAACTGCTGCAAACACACAGCAGTTTAGCTCTGGAAGTTGAATGCACACATTGACAACCATTCTGCTAGATAGCTCCGTTTCTGTTTTACAGCAAGGTACTTCTCTTTACAGCCTGTACTCCCAAGTACTCTGGAATGTCCAAACGCAGCTTTTAGAAGAAACATGTTTCTGCCTCGCTGAATGTAAACATAGATGCAACTTCCTAAAAGGAACCAACACAGAGCAGATCAGTTTGTACGAAGTGGGTCTTCTTTGTTTTAAACGCATTCTTACTGCAAACTCTTATATGCTTCTCTAGGGCTGGAAATGACTGTTTCTACATTCTCCAAAGAAAGGGTTTCTGAACTGCTGCAAACACACATCAGTTTAGCTCTGGAAGTTGAATGCACACATTGACAACCATTCTGCTAGATAGCTCCGTTTTTCTTTTACAGCAAGGTACTTCTCTTTACAGCCTGTACTCCCAAGCACTCTGGAATGTCCAAACGCAGCTTTAAGAAGAAACGTGTTTCTGCCTCGCTGAATATAAACATAGATGCAACTTCCTAAAAGGAACAAACACAGAGCAGATCAGTTTGTACGAAGCAGGTCTTCTTTGTTTTAAACGCATTCTTACAGCTAACTCTTATATGCTTCTGTAGGGCTGAAAATGACTGTTTCTACATTCTCCAAAGAAAGGGTTTCTGAACTGCTGCAAACACACAGAAGTTTAGCTCTGGAAGTTGAATGCACACATTGACAACCATTCTGCTAGATAGCTCCGTTTTTGTTTTACAGCAAGGTACTTCTCTTTACAGCCTGTACTCCCAAGCAATCTGGAATGTCCAAACGCAGCTTTTAGAAGAAACGTGTTTCTACCTCGCTGAATGTAAACATAGATGCAACTTCCTAAAAGGAATCAACACACAGCAGATCAGTTTGTACGAAACGGGTCTTCTGTGTTTTAAACGCATTCTTAATGCTAACTCTTATATGCGTCTCTAGGGCTGGAAATGACTGTTTCTACATTCTCCAAAGAAAGGGTTTCTGAACTGCTGCAAACACACAGCAGTTTAGCTCTGGAAATTGAATGCACACATTGACAACCATTCTGATAGATAGCTCCGTTTTTGTTTTACAGCACGGTACTTCTCTTTACAGCCTGTATTCCCAAGCACTCTGGAATGTCCAAACGCAGCTTTTAGAAGAAACGTGTTTCTACCTCGCTGAATGTAAACATAGATGCAACTTCCTAAAAGGAACCAACACAGAGCAGATCAGTTTGTACGAAGCGGGTCTTCTGTGTTTTAAACGCATTCTTACTGCTAACTGTTATATGCGTCTCTAGGGCTGAAAATGACTGTTTCAACATTCTCCAAAGAAAGGGTTTCTGAACTGCTGCAAACACACAGAAGTTTAGCTCTGGAAGTTGAATGCACACATTGACAACCATTGTGCTAGATAGCTCCGTTTTAGTTTTACAGCAAGGTACTTCTCTTTACAACCTGTACTCCCAAGCACTCTGGAATGTCCAAACGCAGCTTTTAGAAGAAACGTGTTTCTGCCTCGCTGAATATAAACATAGATGCAACTTCCTAAAAGGAACAAACACAGAGCAGATCAGTTTGTATGAAGCAGGTCTTCTTTGTTTTAAACGCATTCTTACAGCTAACTCTTATATGCTTCTGTAGGGCTGAAAATGACAGTTTCTACATTCTCCAAAGAAAGGGTTTCTGAACTGCTACAAACACACAGCAGTTTAGCTCTGGAAGTTGAATGCACACATTGACAAACATTCTGCTAGATAGCTCCGTTTTAGTTTTACAGCATGGTACTTCTCTTTACAGCCTGTACTCCCAAGCACTTTGGAATGTCCAAACGCAGCTTTTAGAAGAAACGTGTTTCTACCTCCCTAATGTAAACATAAATGCAACTTCCTAAAAGGAACCAACACACAGCAGATCAGTTTGTACGAAGCGGGTCTTCTGTGTTTTAAACGCATTCTTACTGCTAACACTTATATGCGTCTCTAGGGCTGGAAATGACTGTTTCTACATTCTCCAAAGAAAGGGTTTCTGAACTGCTGCAAACACACAGAAGTTTAGCTCTGGAAGTTGAATGCACACATTGACAACCATTCTGCTAGATAGCTCCGTTTTTGTTTTACAGCACGGTACTTCTCTTTACAGCCTGTACTCCCAAGGTCTCTGGAATGTCCAAACGCAGCTTTTAGAAGAAAAGTGTTTCTACCTCGCTGAATGTAAACATAGATGCAACTTCCTAAAAGGAACAAACACAGAGCAGATCAGTTTGTACGAAACGGGTCTTCTTTGTTTTAAACGCATTCTTACTGCTAACTCTTATATGCGTCTCTAGGGCTGGAAATGACTGATTCTACATTCTCCAAAGAAAGGGTTTCTGAACTGCAGCAAACACACAGACGTTTAGCTCTGGATGTTGAATGCACATATTGACAACCATTCTGCTAGATAGCTCCGTTTTTGTTTTACAGCAAGGTACTTCTCTTTACAGCCTGTACTCCCAAGCACTCTGGAATGTCCAAACGCAGCTTTTAGAAGAAACGTGTTTCTACCTCGCTGAATGTAAACATAGATGCAACTTCCGAAAAGGAACCAACACACAGCAGATCAGTTTGTACGAAGCGGGTCTTCTGTGTTTTAAACGCATTCTTACTGTTAACTCTTACATGCGTCTCTGGGGCTGGAAATGACTGTTTCTACATTCTCCAAAGAAAGGGTTTCTGAACTGCTGCAAACACACAGCAGTTTAGCTCTGGAAGTTGAATGCACACATTGACAACAATTCTGATAGATAGCTCCGTTTTTGTTTTACAGCAAGGTACTTCTCTTTACAGCCTGTATTCCCAAGCACTGTGGAATGTCCAAACGCAGCTTTTAGAAGAAACGTGTTTCTGCCTCGCTGAATATAAACATAGATGCAACTTCCTAAAAGGAACCAACACAGAGCAGATCAGTTTGTACGAAGCGAGTCTTCTTTGTTTTAAACGCATTCTTACTGCAAACTCTTATATGTGTCTCTAGGGCTGGAAATGACTGTTTCTAAATTCTCCAAAGAAAGGGTTTCTGAACTGCTGCAAACACACAGAAGTTTAGCTCTGGATGTTGAATGGACACATTGACAACCATTCTGCTAGATAGCTCCATTTTAGTTTTACAGCAAGGTACTTCTCTTCACAGCCTGTACTCCCAAGGTCTCTGGAATGTCCAAACGCAGCTTTTAGAAGAAAAGTGTTTCTACCTCGCTGAATGTAAACATAGATGCAATTTCCTAAAAGGAACCAACACACAGCAGATCAGTTTGTACGAAAAGGGTCTTCTGTGTTTTAAACGCATTCTTTCTGCTAACTCTTATATGCGTCTATAGGGCTGGAAATGACTGTTTCTACATTCTCCAAAGAAAGGGTTTCTGAACTGCTGCAAACACACAGAAGTTTAGCTCTGGTAGTTGAATGGACACATTGACAACCATTCTGCTAGATAGCTCCGTTTTAATTTTACAGCAAGGTACTTCTCTGTACAGCCTGTACTCCCAAGCACTCTGGAATGTCCAAACGCAGCTTTTAGAAGAAACGTGTTTCTGCCTCGCTGAATATAAACAGAGATGCAAATTCCTAAAAGGAACCAACACAGAGCAGATCAGTTTGTACGAAGTGCGTCTTCTTTCTTTTAAACGCATTCTTACTGCAAACTCTTAAATGCTTCTTTAGGGCTGGAAATGACTGTTTCTGCATTCTCCAAAGAAAGGGTTTCTGAACTACTGCAAACACAAAGCAGTTTAGCTCTGGAAGTTGAATGCACACATTGACAACCATTCTGCTAGATAGCTCCGTTTTTGTTTTACAGCAACGTACTTCCCTTTAAAGCCTGTACTCCCAAGCACTCTGGAATGTCCAAACGCAGCTTTTAGAAGAAACGTGGTTCTGCCTCGCTGAATATAAACATAGATGCAACTTCCTAAAAGGAACCAACACAGAGCAGATCAGTTTGTACGAAGCGAGTCTTCTTTGTTTTAAACGCATTCTTACTGCAAATTCTTATATGTGTCTCTAGGGCTGGAAATGACTGTTTCTACATTCTCCAAAGGAAGGGTTTCTGAACTGCTGCAAACACACAGAAGTTTAGCTCTGGAAGTTGAATGCACACATGGACAACCATTCTGCTAGATAGCTCTGTTTTCGTTTTACAGCAAGGTACTTCTCTTTACAGCCTATACTCCCAAGGTCTCTGGAATGTCCAAACGCAGCTTTTAGAAGAAAAGTGTTTCTACCTCGCTGAATGTAAACATAGATGCAACTTCCTAAAAGGAACCAACACACAGCAGATCACTTTGTACGAAGCGGGTCTTCTGTGTTTTTAACGCATTCTTACTGCTAACTCTTATATGCGTCTCTAGGGCTGGAAATGACTGTTTCTACATTCTCCAAAGAAAGGGTTTCTGAACTGCAGCAAACACAGGGCAGTTTACCTCTGAAGTTGAACGCCTACATTGACAACCATTCTGCTAGATAGCTCCATTTTTGTTTTACAGCAAGGTACTTCTCTTTACAGCCTGTATTCCCAAGCACTCTGGAATGTCCAAACGCAGCTTTTAGAAGAAACGTTTTTCTGCCTCGCTGAATATAAACATAGATGCAAATTCCTAAAAGGAACCAACACAGAGCAGATCAGTTCGTACGAAGTGGGTCTTCTTTGTTTTAAACGCATTCTTACTGCAAACTCTTATATGCTTCTCTAGGGCTGGAAATGACTGTTTCTACATTCTCCAAAGAAAGGATTTCTTTACTGCTGCAAACACACAGCAGTTTAGCTCTGGAAGTTGAATGCACACATTGACAACCATTCTGCTAGATAGCTCCGTTTTTCTTTTACAGCAAGGTACTTCTCTTTACAGCCTGTACTCCCAAGCACTCTGGAATGTCCAAACGCAGCTTTTAGAAGAAACGTGTTTCTACCTCGCTGAATGTAAACATAGATGCAACTTCCTAAAAGGAACCAACACACAGCAGATCAGTTTGTACAAAGCTGGTCTTCTGTGTTTTAAACGCATTCTTACTGCTAACCCTTATATGCTTCCCTAGGGCTGGAAATGACTGTTTCTACATTCTCCAAAGAAAGGGTTTCTGAACTGCTGCAAACACACAGCAGTTTAGCTCTGTAAGTTGAATGCACACTTTGACAACCATTCTGCTAGATAGCTCCATTTTTGTTTTACAGCAAGCTACTTCTCTTTACAGCCTGTATTCCC
The DNA here is from genome assembly GCF_048565385.1 of Saimiri boliviensis. Classification (NCBI taxonomy): domain Eukaryota; kingdom Metazoa; phylum Chordata; class Mammalia; order Primates; family Cebidae; genus Saimiri; species Saimiri boliviensis. The sequence continues at coordinate 66,629,792 of NC_133456.1, forward strand.
AAGCACTCTGGAATGTCCAAACGCAGCTTTTAGAAGAAACGTGTTTCTGCCTCGCTGAATATAAACATAGATGCAACTTCCTAAAAGGAACAAACACAGAGCAGATCAGTTTGTACGAAGCAGGTCTTCTTTGTTTTAAACGCATTCTTACAGCTAACTCTTATATGCTTCTGTAAGGCTGAAAATGACAGTTTCTACATTCTCCAAAGAAAGGGTTTCTGAACTGCTACAAACACACAGCAGTTTAGCTCTGGAAGTTGAATGCACACATTGACAAGCATTCTGCTAGATAGCTCCGTTTTAGTTTTACAGCATGGTACTTCTCTTTACAGCCTGTACTCCCAAGCACTTTGGAATGTCCAAACGCAGCTTTTAGAAGAAACGTGTTTCTACCTCCCTAATGTAAACATAAATGCAACTTCCTAAAAGGAACCAACACACAGCAGATCAGTTTGTACGAAGCAGGTCTTCTGTGTTTTAAACGCATTCTTACTGCTAACTCTTATATGCGTCTCTAGGGCTGGAAATGACTGTTTCTACATTCTCCAAAGAAAGGGTTTCTGAACTGCTGCAAACACACAGTAGTTTAGCTCTGGAAGTTGAATGCACACATTGACAACCATTCTGCTAGATAGCTCCGTTTTTGTTTTACAGCAAGGAACTTCTCTTTACAGCCTGTACTCCCAAGCAATCTGGAATGTCCAAACGCAGCTTTTAAAAGAATCGTGTTTCTACCTCGCTGAATGTAAACATAGATGCAACTTCCTAAAAGAAATCAACACACAGCAGATCAGTTTGTACGAAACGGGTCTTCTGTGTTTTAAACGCATTCTTACTGCTAACTCTTATATGCGTCTCTAGGGCTGGAAATGACTGTTTCTACATTCTCCAAAGAAAGGGTTTCTGAACTGCTGCAAACACACAGCAGTTTAGCTCTGGAAGTTGAATGCACACATTGACAACAATTCTGATAGATAGCTCCGTTTTTGTTTTACAGCAAGGTACTTCTCTTTACAGCCTGTATTCCCAAGCACTCTGGAATGTCCAAACGCAGCTTTTAGAAGAAACGTGTTTCTGCCTCGCTGAATATAAACATAGATGCAACTTCCTAAAAGGAACCAACACAGAGCAGATCAGTTTGTACGAAGCGAGTCTTCTTTGTTTTAAACGCATTCTTACTGCAAACTCTTATATGTGTCTCTAGCGCTGGAAATGACTGTTTCTAAATTCTCCAAAGAAAGGGTTTCTGAACTGCTGCAAACACACAGAAGTTTAGCTCTGGAAGTTGAATGGACACATTGACAACCATTCTGCTAGATAGCTCCGTTTTAGTTTTACAGCAAGGTACTTCTCTTCACAGCCTGTACTGCCAAGGTCTCTGGAATGTCCAAACGCAGCTTTTAGAAGAAAAGTGTTTCTACCTCGCTGAATGTAAACATAGATGCAACTTCCTAAAAGGAACCAACACACAGCAGATCAGTTTGTACGAAACGGGTCTTCTGTGTTTTAAACGCATTCTTACTGCTAACTCTTATATGCGTCTCTAGGGCTGGAAATGACTGTTTCTACATTCTCCAAAGAAAGGGTTTCTGAACTGCTGCAAACACACAGCAGTTTAGCTCTGGAAGTTGAATGCACACATTGACAACCATTCTGCTAGATAGCTCCGTTTTTGTTTTACAGCAAGGTACTTCTCTTTACAGCCTGTACTCCCAAGCACTCTGGAATGTCCAAACGCAGCTTTTAGAAGAAACGTGTTTCTACCTCGCTGAATGTAAACATAGATGCAACTTCCTAAAAGGAATCAACACACAGCAGATCAGTTTGTACGAAACGGGTCTTCTGTGTTTTAAACGCATTCTTACTGCTAACTCTTATATGCGTCTCTAGGGCTGGAAATGACTGTTTCTACATTCTCCAAAGAAAGGGTTTCTGAACTGCTGCAAACACACAGCAGTTTAGCTCTGGAAGTTGAATGCACACATTGACAACCATTCTGATAGATAGCTCCGTTTTTTTTTTTTACAGCAAGGTACTTCTCTTTACAGCCTGTACTCCCAAGCACTCTGGAATGTCCGAACGCAGCTTTTAGAAGAAACGTGTTTCTTCCTCGCTGAATGTAAACATAGATGCAACTTCCTAAAAGGAACCGACACACAGCAGATCAGTTTGTACGAAGCGGGTCTTCTGTGTTTTAAACGCATTCTTACTGCTAACTCTTATATGCGTCTCTAGGGCTGGAAATGACTGTTTCTACATTCTCCAAAGAAAGGGTTTCTGAACTGCAGCAAACACAGGGCTGTTTAGCTATGGAAGTTGAACGCCCACATTGACAACCATTCTGCTAGATAGCTCCGTTTTTGTTTTACAGCAAGGTACTTCTCTTTACAGCCTGTATTCCCAAGCACTCTGGAATGTCCAAACGCAGCTTTTAGAAGAAACGTTTTTATGCCTCGCTGAATATAAACATAGATGCAACTTCCTAAAAGGAACCAACACAGAGCAGATCAGTTCGTACGAAGTGGGTCTTCTTTGTTTTAAACGCATTCTTACTGCAAACTCTTATATGCTTCTCTAGGGCTGGAAATGACTGTTTCTACATTCTCCAAAGAAAGGGTTTCTTTACTGCTACAAACACAGCAGTTTAGCTCTGGAAGTTGAATGCACACATTGACAACCATTCTGCCAGATAGCTCCGTTTTTTTTTACAGCAAGGTACTTCTCTTTACAGCCTGTACTCCCAAGCACTCTGGAATGTCCGAACGCAGCTTTTAGAAGAAACGTGTTTCTTCCTCGCTGAATGTAAACATAGATGCAACTTCCTAAAAGGAACCAACACACAGCAGATCAGTTTGTTCGAAGCGGGTCTTCTGTGTTTTAAACGCATTCTTACTGCTAACTCTTATATGCGTCTCTAGGGCTGGAAATGACTGTTTCTACATTCTCCAAAGAAAGGGTTTCTGAACTGCTGCAAACACACAGCGGTTTAGCTCTGGAAGTTGAATGCACACATTGACAGCCATTCTGCTAGATACCTCCGTTTTTGTTTTACAGCAAGGTACTTCTCTTTACAGCCTGTACTCCCAAGCACTCTGGAATGTCCAAACGCAGCTTTTAGAAGAAACGTGTTTCTGCCTCGCTGAATATAAACAGAGATGCAAATTCCTAAAAGGAACCAACACAGAGCAGATCAGTTTGTACGAAGTGCGTCTTCTTTCTTTTAAACGCATTCTTACTGCAAACTCTTATATGCTTCTCTAGGGCTGGAAATGACTGTTTCTACATTCTCCCAAGAAAGGGTTTCTTTACTGCTGCAAACACACAGCAGTTTAGCTCTGAAAGTTGAATGCACACATTGACAACAATTCTGCTACATAGCTCCGTTTTTGTTTTACAGCAAGGTACTTCTCTTTACAGCCTGTACTCCCAAGTACTCTGGAATGTCCAAACGCAGCTTTTAGAAGAAACATGTTTCTTCCTCGCTAAATGTAAACATAGATGCAACTTCCTAAAAGGAACCAACACAGAGCAGATCAGTTTGTACGAAGTGGGTCTTCTTTGTTTTAAACGCATTCTTACTGCAAACTCTTATATGCTTCTCTAGGGCTGGAAATGACTGTTTCTACATTCTCCAAAGAAAGGGTTTCTGAACTGCTGCAAACACACATCAGTTTAGCTCTGGAAGTTGAATGCACACATTGACAACCATTCTGCTAGATAGCTCCGTTTTTCTTTTACAGCAAGGTACTTCTCTTTACAGCCTGTACTCCCAAGCACTCTGGAATGTCCAAACGCAACTTTTAGAAGAAACGTGTTTCTACCTCGCTCAATGTAAACATAGATGCAACTTCCTAAAAGGAACCAACACACAGCAGATCAGTTTGTACGAAGCTGGTCTTCTGTGTTTTAAACGCATTCTTACTGCTAACCCTTATATGCTTCCCTAGGGCTGGAAATGACTGTTTCTACATTCTCCAAAGAAAGGGTTTCTGAACTGCTGCAAACACACAGCAGTTTATCTCTGGAAGTTGAATGCACACTTTGACAACCATTCTGCTAGATAGCTCCATTTTTGTTTTACAGCAAGCTACTTCTCTTTACAGCCTGTATTCCCTAGCACTCTGGAATGTCCAAACGCAGCTTTTAGAAGAAACGTGTTTCTGCCTCGCTGAATATAAACATAGATGCAACTTCCTAAAAGGAACAAACACAGAGCAGATCAGTTTGTACGAAGCAGGTCTTCTTTGTTTTAAACGCATTCTTACAGCTATCTCTTATATGCTTCTGTAGGGCTGAAAATGACAGTTTCTACATTCTCCAAAGAAAGGGTTTCTGAACTGCGACAAACACACAGCAGTTTAGCTCTGGAAGTTGAATGCACACATTGACAACCATTCTGCTAGATAGCTCCGTTTTAGTTTTACAGCATGGTACTTCTCTTTACAGCCTGCACTCCCAAGCACTTTGGAATGTCCAAACGCAGCTTTTAGAAGAAACGTGTTTCTACCTCCCTAATGTAAACATAAATGCAACTTCCTAAAAGGAACCAACACACAGCAGATCAGTTTGTACGAAGCGGGTCTTCTGTGTTTTAAACGCATTCTTACTGCTAACTCTTATATGCGTCTCTAGGGCTGGAAATGACTGTTTCTACATTCTCCAAAGAAAGGGTTTCTGAACTGCTGCAAACACAGGGCAGTTTACCTCTGGAAGTTGAACGCCCACATTGACAACCATTCTGCTAGATAGCTCCGTTTTTGTTTTACAGCAAGGTACTTCTCTTTACAGCCTGTATTCCCAAGCACTATGGAATGTCCAAACGCAGCTTTTAGAAGAAACGTGTTTCTGCCTCGCTGAATATAAACATAGATGCAACTTCCTAAAAGGAACCAACACACAGCAGATCAGTTCGTACGAAGTGGGTCTTCTTTGTTTTAAACGCATTCTTACTGCAAACTCTTATATGCTTCTCTAGGGCTGGAAATGACTGTTTCTACATTCTCCAAAGAAAGGGTTTCTTTACTGCTGCAAACACACAGCAGTTTAGCTCTGGAAGTTGAATGCACACATTGACAACCATTCTGCCAGATAGCTCCGTTTTTTTTTACAGCAAGGTACTTCTCTTTACAGCCTGTACTCCCAAGCACTCTGGAATGTCCGAACGCAGCTTTTAGAAGAAACGTGTTTCTTCCTCGCTGAATGTAAACATAAATGCAACTTCCTAAAAGGAACCAACACACAGCAGATCAGTTTGTACGAAGCGGGTCTTCTGTGTTTTAAACGCATTCTTACTGCTAACTCTTATATGCGTCTCTAGGGCTGGAAATGACTGTTTCTACATTCTCCAAAGAAAGGGTTTCTGAACTGCTGCAAACACACATCAGTTTAGCTCTGGAAGTTGAATGCAGACATTGACAACGATTCTGCTAGATAGCTCCGTTTTTGTTTTACAGCAAGGTACTTCTCTTTACAGCCTGTACTCCCAAGCACTCTGGAATGTCCAAACGCAGCTTTTAGAAGAAACGTGTTTCTACCTCGCTGAATGTAAACATAGATGCAACTTCCTAAAAGGAACCAACACACAGCAGATCAGTTTGTACGAAGCGGGTCTTCTGTGTTTTAAACGCATTCTTACTGCTAACTCTTATATGCGTCTCTAGGGCTGGAAATGACTGTTTCTACATTCTCCAAAGAAAGGGTTTCTGAACTGCTGCAAACACAGGGCAGTTTACCTCTGGAAGTTGAACGCCCACATTGACAACCATTCTGCTAGATAGCTCCGTTTTTGTTTTACAGCAAGGTACTTCTCTTTACAGCCTGTATTCCCAAGCACTCTGGAATGTCCAAACGCAGCTTTTAGAAGAATCGTGTTTCTACCTCGCTGAATGTAAACATACATGCAACTTCCTAAAAGGAACCAACACACAGCAGATCAGTTTGTACGAAGCGGGTCCTCTGTGTTTTAAACGCATTCTTACTGCTAACTCTTATATGCGTCTCTAGGGCTGGAAATGACTGTTTCTACATTCTCCAAAGAAAGGGTTTCTGAACTGCAGCAAACACAGGGCAGTTTAGCTCTGGAAGTTGAACGACCACATTGACAACCATTCTGCTAGATAGCTCCGTTTTTGTTTTACAGCAAGGTACTTCTCTTTACAGCCTGTATTCCCAAGCACTCTGGAATGTCCAAACGCAGCTTTTAGAAGAAACGTTTTTCTGCCTCGCTGAATATAAACATAGATGCAACTTCCTAAAAGGAACCAACACAGAGCAGATCAGTTCGTACGAAGTGGGTCTTCTTTGTTTTAAACGCATTCTTACAGCAAACTCTTATATGCTTCTCTAGGGCTGGAAATGACTGTTTCTACATTCTCCAAAGGAAGGGTTTCTTTACTGCTGCAAACACACAGCAGTTTAGCTCTGGAAGTTGAATGCACACATTGACAACCATTCTGCTAGATAGCTCCGTTTTTTTTTTTACAGCAAGGTACTTCTCTTTACAGCCTGTACTCCCAAGCACTCTGGAATGTCCAAACGCAGCTTTTAGAAGAAACGTGTTTCTACCTCGCTGAATGTAAACATACATGCAACTTCCTAAAAGGAACCAACACACAGCAGATCAGTTTGTACGAAGCGGGTCTTCTGTGTTTTAAACGCATTCTTACTGCTAACTCTTACATGCGTCTCTGGGGCTGGAAATGACTGTTTCTACATTCTCCAAAGAAAGGGTTTCTGAACTGCTGCAAACACACAGCAGTTTAGCTCTGGAAGTTGAATGCACACATTGACAACCATTCTGCTAGATAGCTCCGTTTCTGTTTTACAGCAAGGTACTTCTCTTTACAGCCTGTACTCCCAAGTACTCTGGAATGTCCAAACGCAGCTTTTAGAAGAAACATGTTTCTGCCTCGCTGAATGTAAACATAGATGCAACTTCCTAAAAGGAACCAACACAGAGCAGATCAGTTTGTACGAAGTGGGTCTTCTTTGTTTTAAACGCATTCTTACTGCAAACTCTTATATGCTTCTCTAGGGCTGGAAATGACTGTTTCTACATTCTCCAAAGAAAGGGTTTCTGAACTGCTGCAAACACACATCAGTTTAGCTCTGGAAGTTGAATGCACACATTGACAACCATTCTGCTAGATAGCTCCGTTTTTCTTTTACAGCAAGGTACTTCTCTTTACAGCCTGTACTCCCAAGCACTCTGGAATGTCCAAACGCAGCTTTAAGAAGAAACGTGTTTCTGCCTCGCTGAATATAAACATAGATGCAACTTCCTAAAAGGAACAAACACAGAGCAGATCAGTTTGTACGAAGCAGGTCTTCTTTGTTTTAAACGCATTCTTACAGCTAACTCTTATATGCTTCTGTAGGGCTGAAAATGACTGTTTCTACATTCTCCAAAGAAAGGGTTTCTGAACTGCTGCAAACACACAGAAGTTTAGCTCTGGAAGTTGAATGCACACATTGACAACCATTCTGCTAGATAGCTCCGTTTTTGTTTTACAGCAAGGTACTTCTCTTTACAGCCTGTACTCCCAAGCAATCTGGAATGTCCAAACGCAGCTTTTAGAAGAAACGTGTTTCTACCTCGCTGAATGTAAACATAGATGCAACTTCCTAAAAGGAATCAACACACAGCAGATCAGTTTGTACGAAACGGGTCTTCTGTGTTTTAAACGCATTCTTAATGCTAACTCTTATATGCGTCTCTAGGGCTGGAAATGACTGTTTCTACATTCTCCAAAGAAAGGGTTTCTGAACTGCTGCAAACACACAGCAGTTTAGCTCTGGAAATTGAATGCACACATTGACAACCATTCTGATAGATAGCTCCGTTTTTGTTTTACAGCACGGTACTTCTCTTTACAGCCTGTATTCCCAAGCACTCTGGAATGTCCAAACGCAGCTTTTAGAAGAAACGTGTTTCTACCTCGCTGAATGTAAACATAGATGCAACTTCCTAAAAGGAACCAACACAGAGCAGATCAGTTTGTACGAAGCGGGTCTTCTGTGTTTTAAACGCATTCTTACTGCTAACTGTTATATGCGTCTCTAGGGCTGAAAATGACTGTTTCAACATTCTCCAAAGAAAGGGTTTCTGAACTGCTGCAAACACACAGAAGTTTAGCTCTGGAAGTTGAATGCACACATTGACAACCATTGTGCTAGATAGCTCCGTTTTAGTTTTACAGCAAGGTACTTCTCTTTACAACCTGTACTCCCAAGCACTCTGGAATGTCCAAACGCAGCTTTTAGAAGAAACGTGTTTCTGCCTCGCTGAATATAAACATAGATGCAACTTCCTAAAAGGAACAAACACAGAGCAGATCAGTTTGTATGAAGCAGGTCTTCTTTGTTTTAAACGCATTCTTACAGCTAACTCTTATATGCTTCTGTAGGGCTGAAAATGACAGTTTCTACATTCTCCAAAGAAAGGGTTTCTGAACTGCTACAAACACACAGCAGTTTAGCTCTGGAAGTTGAATGCACACATTGACAAACATTCTGCTAGATAGCTCCGTTTTAGTTTTACAGCATGGTACTTCTCTTTACAGCCTGTACTCCCAAGCACTTTGGAATGTCCAAACGCAGCTTTTAGAAGAAACGTGTTTCTACCTCCCTAATGTAAACATAAATGCAACTTCCTAAAAGGAACCAACACACAGCAGATCAGTTTGTACGAAGCGGGTCTTCTGTGTTTTAAACGCATTCTTACTGCTAACACTTATATGCGTCTCTAGGGCTGGAAATGACTGTTTCTACATTCTCCAAAGAAAGGGTTTCTGAACTGCTGCAAACACACAGAAGTTTAGCTCTGGAAGTTGAATGCACACATTGACAACCATTCTGCTAGATAGCTCCGTTTTTGTTTTACAGCACGGTACTTCTCTTTACAGCCTGTACTCCCAAGGTCTCTGGAATGTCCAAACGCAGCTTTTAGAAGAAAAGTGTTTCTACCTCGCTGAATGTAAACATAGATGCAACTTCCTAAAAGGAACAAACACAGAGCAGATCAGTTTGTACGAAACGGGTCTTCTTTGTTTTAAACGCATTCTTAATGCTAACTCTTATATGCGTCTCTAGGGCTGGAAATGACAGTTTCTACATTCTCCAAAGAAAGGGTTTCTGAACTGCTGCAAACACACAGCAGTTTAGCTCTGGAAGTTGAATGCACACATTGACAACCATTTTGATAGATAGCTCCGTTTTTGTTTTACAGCACGGTACTTCTCTTTACAGCCTGTATTCCCAAGCACTCTGGAATGTCCAAACGCAGCTTTTAGAAGAAACGTGTTTCTACCTCGCTGAATGTAAACATAGATGCAACTTCCTAAAGGGAACCAACACAGAGCAGATCAGTTTGTACGAAGCGGGTCTTCTGTGTTTTAAACGCATTCTTACTGCTAACTGTTATATGCGTCTCTAGGGCTGAAAATGACTGTTTCAACATTCTCCAAAGAAAGGGTTTCTGAACTGCTGCAAACACACAGAAGTTTAGCTCTGGAAGTTGAATGCACACATTGACAACCATTCTGCTAGATAGCTCCGTTTTAGTTTTACAGCAAGGTACTTCTCTTTACAACCTGTAATCCCAAGCACTCTGGAATGTCCAAACGCAGCTTTTAGAAGAAACGTGTTTCTGCCTCGCTGAATATAAACATAGATGCAACTTCCTAAAAGGAACAAACACAGAGCAGATCAGTTTGTAAGAAGCAGGTCTTCTTTGTTTTAAACGCATTCTTACAGCTAACTCTTATATGCTTCTGTAGGGCTGAAAATGACAGTTTCTACATTCTCCAAAGAAAGGGTTTCTGAACTGCTACAAACACACAGCAGTTTAGCTCTGGAAGTTGAATGCACACATTGACAAACATTCTGCTAGATAGCTCCGTTTTAGTTTTACAGCATGGTACTTCTCTTTACAGCCTGTACTCCCAAGCACTTTGGAATGTCCAAACGCAGCTTTTAGAAGAAACGTGTTTCTACCTCCCTAATGTAAACATAAATGCAACTTCCTAAAAGGAAACAACACACAGCAGATCAGTTTGTACGAAGCGGGTCTTCTGTGTTTTAAACGCATTCTTACTGCTAACTCTTATATGCGTCTCTAGGGCTGGAAATGACTGTTTCTACATTCTCCAAAGAAAGGGTTTCTGAACTGCTGCAAACACACAGAAGTTTAGCTCTGGAAGTTGAATGGACACATTGACAACCATTCTGCTAGATAGCTCCGTTTTAGTTTTACAGCAAGGTACTTCTCTTTACAGCCTGTACTCCCAAGCACTCTGGAATGTCCAAACGCAGCTTTTAGAAGAAACGTGTTTCTGCCTCGCTGAATATAAACAGAGATGCAAATTCCTAAATGGAACCAAGACAGAGCAGATCAGTTTGTACAAAGTGCGTCTTCTTTCTTTTAAACGCATTCTTACTGCAAACTCTTATATGCTTCTCTAGGGCTGGAAAAGACTGTTTCTGCATTCTCCAAAGAAAGGGTTTCTGAACTGCTGCAAACACACAGCAGTTTAGCTCTGGAAGTTGAATGCACACATTGACAACCATTCTGCTAGATAGCTCCGTTTTTGTTTTACAGCAACGTACTTCCCTTTACAACCTGTACTCCCAAGCACTCTGGAATGTCCAAACGCAGCTTTTAGAAGAAACGTGTTTCTACCTCGCTGAATGTAAACATAGATGCAACTTCCTAAAAGGAACCAACACACAGCAGATCAGTTTGTACGAAACGGGTCTTCTTTGTTTTAAACGCATTCTTAATGCTAACTCTTATATGCGTCTCTAGGGCTGGAAATGACAGTTTCTACATTCTCCAAAGAAAGGGTTTCTGAACTGCTGCAAACACACAGCAGTTTAGCTCTGGAAGTTGAATGCACACATTGACAACCATTCTGATAGATAGCTCCGTTTTTGTTTTACAGCACGGTACTTCTCTTTACAGCCTGTATTCCCAAGCACTCAGGAATGTCCAAACGCAGCTTTTAGAAGAAACGTGTTTCTACCTCGCTGAATGTAAACATAGATGCAACTTCCTAAAAGGAACCAACACACAGCAGATCAGTTTGTACGAAGCGGGTCTTCTGTGTTTTAAACGCATTCTTACTGCTAACTGTTATATGCGTCTCTAGGGCTGAAAATGACTGTTTCAACATTCTCCAAAGAAAGGGTTTCTGAACTGCTGCAAACACACAGAAGTTTAGCTCTGGAAGTTGAATGCACACATTGACAACCATTCTGCTAGATAGCTCCGTTTTAGTTTTACAGCAAGGTACTTCTCTTTACAACCTGTACTCCCAAGCACTCTGGAATGTCCAAACGCAGCTTTTAGAAGAAACGTGTTTCTGCCTCGCTGAATATAAACATAGATGCAACTTCCTAAAAGGAACAAACACAGAGCAGATCAGTTTGTACGAATCAGGTCTTCTTTGTTTTAAACGCATTCTTACAGCTAACTCTTATATGCTTCTGTAGGGCTGAAAATGACAGTTTCTACATTCTCCAAAGAAAGGGTTTCTGAACTGCTACAAACACACAGCAGTTTAGCTCTGGAAGTTGAATGCACACATTGACAAACATTCTGCTAGATAGCTCCGTTTTAGTTTTACAGCATGGTACTTCTCTTTACAGCCTGTACTCCCAAGCACTTTGGAATGTCCAGACGCAGCTTTTAGAAGAAACGTGTTTCTACCTCCCTAATGTAAACATAAATGCAACTTCCTAAAAGGAAACAACACACAGCAGATCAGTTTGTACGAAGCGGGTCTTCTGTGTTTTAAACGCATTCTTACTGCTAACTCTTATATGCGTCTCTAGGGCTGGAAATGACTGTTTCTACATTCTCCAAAGAAAGGGTTTCTGAACTGCTGCAAACACACAGAAGTTTAGCTCTGGAAGTTGAATGGACACATTGACAACCATTCTGCTAGATAGCTCCGTTTTAGTTTTACAGCAAGGTACTTCTCTTTACAGCCTGTACTCCCAAGCACTCTGGAATGTCCAAACGCAGCTTTTAGAAGAAACGTGTTTCTGCCTCGCTGAATATAAACAGAGATGCAAATTCCTAAATGGAACCAACACAGAGCAGATCAGTTTGTACAAAGTGCGTCTTCTTTCTTTTAAACGCATTCTTACTGCAAACTCTTATATGCTTCTCTAGGGCTGGAAAAGACTGTTTCTGCATTCTCCAAAGAAAGGGTTTCTGAACTGCTGCAAACACACAGCAGTTTAGCTCTGGAAGTTGAATGCACACATTGACAACCATTCTGCTAGATAGCTCCGTTTTTCTTTTACAGCAAGGTACTTCTCTTTACAGCCTGTACTCCCAAGCACTCTGGAATGTCCAAACGCAGCTTTAAGAAGAAACGTGTTTCTGCCTCGCTGAATATAAACATAGATGCAACTTCCTAAAAGGAACAAACACAGAGCAGATCAGTTTGTACGAAGCAGGTCTTCTTTGTTTTAAACGCATTCTTACAGCTAACTCTTATATGCTTCTGTAGGGCTGAAAATGACTGTTTCTACATTCTCCAAAGAAAGGGTTTCTGAACTGCTGCAAACACACAGAAGTTTAGCTCTGGAAGTTGAATGCACACATTGACAACCATTCTGCTAGATAGCTCCGTTTTTGTTTTACAGCAAGGTACTTCTCTTTACAGCCTGTACTCCCAAGCAATCTGGAATGTCCAAACGCAGCTTTTAGAAGAAACGTGTTTCTACCTCGCTGAATGTAAACATAGATGCAACTTCCTAAAAGGAATCAACACACAGCAGATCAGTTTGTACGAAACGGGTCTTCTGTGTTTTAAACGCATTCTTAATGCTAACTCTTATATGCGTCTCTAGGGTTGGAAATGACTGTTTCTACATTCTCCAAAGAAAGGGTTTCTGAACTGCTGCAAACACACAGCAGTTTAGCTCTGGAAATTGAATGCACACATTGACAACCATTCTGATAGATAGCTCCATTTTTGTTTTACAGCACGGTACTTCTCTTTACAGCCTGTATTCCCAAGCACTCTGGAATGTCCAAACGCAGCTTTTAGAAGAAACGTGTTTCTACCTCGCTGAATGTAAACATAGATGCAACTTCCTAAAAGGAACCAACACAGAGCAGATCAGTTTGTACGAAGCGGGTCTTCTGTGTTTTAAACGCATTCTTACTGCTAACTGTTATATGCGTCTCTAGGGCTGAAAATGACTGTTTCAACATTCTCCAAAGAAAGGGTTTCTGAACTGCTGCAAACACACAGAAGTTTAGCTCTGGAAGTTGAATGCACACATTGACAACCATTGTGCTAGATAGCTCCGTTTTAGTTTTACAGCAAGGTACTTCTCTTTACAACCTGTACTCCCAAGCACTCTGGAATGTCCAAACGCAGCTTTTAGAAGAAACGTGTTTCTGCCTCGCTGAATATAAACATAGATGCAACTTCCTAAAAGGAACAAACACAGAGCAGATCAGTTTGTATGTAGCAGGTCTTCTTTGTTTTAAACGCATTCTTACAGCTAACTCTTATATGCTTCTGTAGGGCTGAAAATGACAGTTTCTACATTCTCCAAAGAAAGGGTTTCTGAACTGCTACAAACACACAGCAGTTTAGCTCTGGAAGTTGAATGCACACATTGACAAACATTCTGCTAGATAGCTCCGTTTTAGTTTTACAGCATGGTACTTCTCTTTACAGCCTGTACTCCCAAGCACTTTGGAATGTCCAAACGCAGCTTTTAGAAGAAACGTGTTTCTACCTCTCTAATGTAAACATAAATGCAACTTCCTAAAAGGAACCAACACACAGCAGATCAGTTTGTACGAAGCGGGTCTTCTGTGTTTTAAACGCATTCTTACTGCTAACACTTATATGCGTCTCTAGGGCTGGAAATGACTGTTTCTACATTCTCCAAAGAAAGGGTTTCTGAACTGCTGCAAACACACAGAAGTTTAGCTCTGGAAGTTGAATGCACACATTGACAACCATTCTGCTAGATAGCTCCGTTTTTGTTTTACAGCACGGTACTTCTCTTTACAGCCTGTACTCCCAAGGTCTCTGGAATGTCCAAACGCAGCTTTTAGAAGAAAAGTGTTTCTACCTCGCTGAATGTAAACATAGATGCAACTTCCTAAAAGGAACAAACACAGAGCAGATCAGTTTGTACGAAACGGGTCTTCTTTGTTTTAAACGCATTCTTAATGCTAACTCTTATATGCGTCTCTAGGGCTGGAAATGACAGTTTCTACATTCTCCAAAGAAAGGGTTTCTGAACTGCTGCAAACACACAGCAGTTTAGCTCTGGAAGTTGAATGCACACATTGACAACCATTTTGATAGATAGCTCCGTTTTTGTTTTACAGCACGGTACTTCTCTTTACAGCCTGTATTCCCAAGCACTCTGGAATGTCCAAACGCAGCTTTTAGAAGAAACGTGTTTCTACCTCGCTGAATGTAAACATAGATGCAACTTCCTAAAGGGAACCAACACAGAGCAGATCAGTTTGTACGAAGCGGGTCTTCTGTGTTTTAAACGCATTCTTACTGCTAACTGTTATATGCGTCTCTAGGGCTGAAAATGACTGTTTCAACATTCTCCAAAGAAAGGGTTTCTGAACTGCTGCAAACACACAGAAGTTTAGCTCTGGAAGTTGAATGCACACATTGACAACCATTCTGCTAGATAGCTCCGTTTTAGTTTTACAGCAAGGTACTTCTCTTTACAACCTGTAATCCCAAGCACTCTGGAATGTCCAAACGCAGCTTTTAGAAGAAACGTGTTTCTGCCTCGCTGAATATAAACATAGATGCAACTTCCTAAAAGGAACAAACACAGAGCAGATCAGTTTGTAAGAAGCAGGTCTTCTTTGTTTTAAACGCATTCTTACAGCTAACTCTTATATGCTTCTGTAGGGCTGAAAATGACAGTTTCTACATTCTCCAAAGAAAGGGTTTCTGAACTGCTACAAACACACAGCAGTTTAGCTCTGGAAGTTGAATGCACACATTGACAAACATTCTGCTAGATAGCTCCGTTTTAGTTTTACAGCATGGTACTTCTCTTTACAGCCTGTACTCCCAAGCACTTTGGAATGTCCAAACGCAGCTTTTAGAAGAAACGTGTTTCTACCTCCCTAATGTAAACATAAATGCAACTTCCTAAAAGGAAACAACACACAGCAGATCAGTTTGTACGAAGCGGGTCTTCTGTGTTTTAAACGCATTCTTACTGCTAACTCTTATATGCGTCTCTAGGGCTGGAAATGACTGTTTCTACATTCTCCAAAGAAAGGGTTTCTGAACTGCTGCAAACACACAGAAGTTTAGCTCTGGAAGTTGAATGGACACATTGACAACCATTCTGCTAGATAGCTCCGTTTTAGTTTTACAGCAAGGTACTTCTCTTTACAGCCTGTACTCCCAAGCACTCTGGAATGTCCAAACGCAGCTTTTAGAAGAAACGTGTTTCTGCCTCGCTGAATATAAACAGAGATGCAAATTCCTAAATGGAACCAAGTCAGAGCAGATCAGTTTGTACAAAGTGCGTCTTCTTTCTTTTAAACGCATTCTTACTGCAAACTCTTATATGCTTCTCTAGGGCTGGAAAAGACTGTTTCTGCATTCTCCAAAGAAAGGGTTTCTGAACTGCTGCAAACACACAGCAGTTTAGCTCTGGAAGTTGAATGCACACATTGACAACCATTCTGCTAGATAGCTCCGTTTTTGTTTTACAGCAACGTACTTCCCTTTACAACCTGTACTCCCAAGCACTCTGGAATGTCCAAACGCAGCTTTTAGAAGAAACGTGTTTCTACCTCGCTGAATGTAAACATAGATGCAACTTCCTAAAAGGAACCAACACACAGCAGATCAGTTTGTACGAAACGGGTCTTCTTTGTTTTAAACGCATTCTTAATGCTAACTCTTATATGCGTCTCTAGGGCTGGAAATGACAGTTTCTACATTCTCCAAAGAAAGGGTTTCTGAACTGCTGCAAACACACAGCAGTTTAGCTCTGGAAGTTGAATGCACACATTGACAACCATTCTGATAGATAGCTCCGTTTTTGTTTTACAGCACGGTACTTCTCTTTACAGCCTGTATTCCCAAGCACTCAGGAATGTCCAAACGCAGCTTTTAGAAGAAACGTGTTTCTACCTCGCTGAATGTAAACATAGATGCAACTTCCTAAAAGGAACCAACACAGAGCAGATCAGTTTGTACGAAGCGGGTCTTCTGTGTTTTAAACGCATTCTTACTGCTAACTGTTATATGCGTCTCTAGGGCTGAAAATGACTGTTTCAACATTCTCCAAAGAAAGGGTTTCTGAACTGCTGCAAACACACAGAAGTTTAGCTCTGGAAGTTGAATGCACACATTGACAACCATTCTGCTAGATAGCTCCGTTTTAGTTTTACAGCAAGGTACTTCTCTTTACAACCTGTACTCCCAAGCACTCTGGAATGTCCAAACGCAGCTTTTAGAAGAAACGTGTTTCTGCCTCGCTGAATATAAACATAGATGCAACTTCCTTAAAGGAACAAACACAGAGCAGATCAGTTTGTACGAATCAGGTCTTCTTTGTTTTAAACGCATTCTTACAGCTAACTCTTATATGCTTCTGTAGGGCTGAAAATGACAGTTTCTACATTCTCCAAAGAAAGGGTTTCTGAACTGCTACAAACACACAGCAGTTTAGCTCTGGAAGTTGAATGCACACATTGACAAACATTCTGCTAGATAGCTCCGTTTTAGTTTTACAGCATGGTACTTCTCTTTACAGCCTGTACTCCCAAGCACTTTGGAATGTCCAGACGCAGCTTTTAGAAGAAACGTGTTTCTACCTCCCTAATGTAAACATAAATGCAACTTCCTAAAAGGAAACAACACACAGCAGATCAGTTTGTACGAAGCGGGTCTTCTGTGTTTTAAACACATTCTTACTGCTAACTCTTATATGCGTCTCTAGGGCTGGAAATGACTGTTTCTACATTCTCCAAAGAAAGGGTTTCTGAACTGCTGCAAACACACAGAAGTTTAGCTCTGGAAGTTGAATGGACACATTGACAACCATTCTGCTAGATAGCTCCGTTTTAGTTTTACAGCAAGGTACTTCTCTTTACAGCCTGTACTCCCAAGCACTCTGGAATGTCCAAACGCAGCTTTTAGAAGAAACGTGTTTCTGCCTCGCTGAATATAAACAGAGATGCAAATTCCTAAATGGAACCAACACAGAGCAGATCAGTTTGTACAAAGTGCGTCTTCTTTCTTTTAAACGCATTCTTACTGCAAACTCTTATATGCTTCTCTAGGGCTGGAAAAGACTGTTTCTACATTCTCCAAAGAAAGGGTTTCTGAACTGCAGCAAACACACAGAAGTTTAGCTCTGGAAGTTGAACGCCCACATTGACAACCATTCTGCTAGATAGCTCCGTTTTTGTTTTACAGCAAGGTAGTTCTCTTTACAGCCTGTATTCCCAAGCACTCTGGAATGTCCAAACGCAGCTTTTAGAAGAAACGTTTTTCTGCCTCACTGAATATAAACCTAGATGCAACTTCCTAAAAGGAACCAACACAGAGCAGATCAGTTCGTACGAAGTGGTTATTCTTTGTTTTAAACGCATTCTTACTGCAAACTCTTATATGCTTCTCTAGGGCTGGAAATGACTGTTTCTACATTCTCCAAAGAAAGGGTTTCTGAACTGCTGCAAACACACAGCAGTTTAGCTCTGGAAGTTGAATGCACACATTGACAATCATTCTGCTAGACAGCTCCGTTTTTTTTTACAGCAAGGTACTTCTCTTTACAGCCTGTACTCCCAAGCACTCTGGAATGTCCAAACGCAGCTTTTAGAAGAAACGTGTTTCTACCTCGCTGAATGTAAACATACATGCAAATTCCTAAAAGGAACCAACACACAGCAGATCAGTTTGTACGAAGCGGGTCTTCTGTGTTTTAAATGCATTCTTACTGCTAACCCTTATATGCTTCCCTAGGGCTGGAAATGACTGTTTCTACATTCTCCAAAGAAAGGGTTTCTTTACTGCTGCAAACACACAGCAGTTTAGCTCTGGAAGTTGAATGCAGACATTGACAACCATTCTGCTAGATAGCTCCATTTTTGTTTTACAGCAAGCTACTTCTCTTTACAGCCTGTATTCCCAAGCACTCTGGAATGTCCAAACGCAGCTTTTAGAAGAAACGTGTTTCTGCCTCGCTGAATATAAACATAGATGCAACTTCCTAAAAGGAACACAGAGCAGATCAGTTTGTACGAAGCAGGTCTTCTTTGTTTTAAACGCATTCTTACAGCTAACTCTTATATGCTTCTGTAGGGCTGAAAATGACAGTTTCTACATTCTCCAAAGAAAGGGTTTCTGAACTGCGACAAACACACAGCAGTTTAGCTCTGGAAGTTGAATGCACACATTGACAAGCATTCTGCTAGATAGCTCCGTTTTAGTTTTACAGCATGGTACTTCTCTTTACAGCCTGTACTCCCAAGCACTTTGGAATGTCCAAACGCAGCTTTTAGAAGAAACGTGTTTCTACCTCCCTAATGTAAACATAAATGCAACTTCCTAAAAGGAACCAACACACAGCAGATCAGTTTGTACGAAGCGGGTCTTCTGTGTTTTAAACGCATTCTTACTGCTAACTCTTATATGCGTCTCTAGGGCTGGAAATGACTGTTTCTACATTCTCCAAAGAAAGGGTTTCTGAACTGCTGCAAACACACAGAAGTTTAGCTCTGGAAGTTGAATGCACACATTGACAACCATTCTGCTAGATAGCTCCGTTTTAGTTTTACAGCAAGGTACTTCTCTTTACAGCCTGTACTCCCAAGCAATCTGGAATGTCCAAACGCAGCTTTTAGAAGAAACGTGTTTCTACCTCGCTGAATGTAAACATAGATGCAACTTCCTAAAAGGAACCAACACACAGCAGATCAGTTTGTACGAAGCGGGTCTTCTGTGTTTTAAACGCATTCTTACTGCTAACTCTTATATGCGTCTCTAGGGCTGGAAATGACTGTTTCTACATTCTCCAAAGAAAGGGTTTCTGAACTGCTGCAAACACACAGCAGTTTAGCTCTGGAAGTTGAATGCACACATTGACAACCATTCTGCTAGATAGCTCCGTTTTTGTTTACAGCAAGGTACTTCTCTTTACAGCCTGTACTCCCAAGCACTCTGGAATGTCCAAACGCAGCTTTTAGAAGAAACGTGTTTCTACCTCGCTGAATGTAAACATACATGCAACTTCCTAAAAGGAACCAACACACAGCAGATCAGTTTGTACGAAGCGGGTCTTCTGTGTTTTAAACGCATTCTTACTGCTAACTCTTATATGCGTCTCTAGGGCTGGAAATGACTGTTTCTACATTCTCCAAAGAAAGGGTTTCTTTACTGCTGCAAACACACAGCAGTTTAGCTCTGGAAGTTGAATGCACACATTGACAACCATTCTGCTAGATAGCTCCGTTTTTTTTTACAGCAAGGTACTTCTCTTTACAGCCTGTACTCCCAAGCACTCTGGAATGTCCAAACGCAGCTTTTAGAAGAAACGTGTTTCTACCTCGCTGAATGTAAACATACATGCAACTTCCTAAAAGGAACCAACACACAGCAGATCAGTTTGTACGAAGCGGGTCTTCTGTGTTTTAAACGCATTCTTATTGCTAACTCTTACATGCGTCTCTGGAGCTGGAAATGACTGTTTCTAAATTCTCCAAAGAAAGGGTTTCTGAACTGCTGCAAACACACAGACGTTTAGCTCTGGAAGTTGAATGCACACATTGACAACCATTCTGCTAGATAGCTCCGTTTTAGTTTTACAGCAAGGTACTTCTCTTTACAGACTGTACTCCCAAGCTCTCTGGAATGTCCAAACGCAGCTTTTAGAAGAAACGTGTTTCTGCCTCGCTGAATATAAACATAGATGCAACTTCCTAAAAGGAACAAACACAGAGCAGATCAGTTTGTACGAAGCAGGTCTTCTTTGTTTTAAACGCATTCTTACAGCTAACTGTTATATGCTTCTTTAGGGCTGAAAATGACAGTTTCTACATTCTCCAAAGAAAGGGTTTCTGAACTGCTACAAACACACAGCAGTTTAGCTCTGGAAGTTGAATGCACACATTGACAAACATTCTGCTAGATAGCTCCGTTTTAGTTTTACAGCATGGTACTTCTCTTTACAGCCTGTACTCCCAAGCACTTTGGAATGTCCAAACGCAGCTTTTAGAAGAAACGTGTTTCTACAAACCTAATGTAAACATAAATGCAACTTCCTAAAAGGAACCAACACACAGCAGATCAGTTTGTACGAAGCGGGTCTTCTTTGTTTTAAACGCATTCTTACTGCTAACTCTTATATGCGTCTCTAGGGCTGGAAATGACTGTTTCTACATTCTCCAAAGAAAGGGTTTCTGAACTGCTGCAAACACACAGAAGTTTAGCTCTGGAAGTTGAATGCACACATTGACAACCATTCTGCTAGATAGCTCCTTTTTTGTTTTATAGCAAGGTACTTCTCTTTACAGCCTGTACTCCCAAGCATTCTGGAATGTCCAAACGCAGCTTTTAGAAGAAACGTGTTTCTACCTCGCTGAATGTAAACATAGATGCAACTTCCTAAAAGGAATCAACACACAGCTGATCAGTTTGTACGAAACGGGTCTTCTGTGTTTTAAACGCATTCTTAATGCTAACTCTTATATGCGTCTCTAGGGCTGGAAATGACTGTTTCTACATTCTCCAAAGAAAGGGTTTCTGAAGTGCTGCAAACACACAGCAGTTTAGCTCTGGAAGTTGAATGCACACATTGACAACCATTCTGATAGATAGCTCCGTTTTTGTTTTACAGCATGGTACTTCTCTTTACAGCCTGTATTCCGAAGCACTCTGGAATGTCCAAACGCAGCTTTTAGAAGAAACGTGTTTCTGCCTCGCTGAATATAAACATAGATGCAACTTCCTAAAAGGAACCAACACAGAGCAGATCAGTTTGTACGAAGCGAGTCTTCTTTGTTTTAAACGCATTCTTACTGCAAACTCTTATATGTGTCTCTAGGGCTGGAAATGACTGTTTCTAAATTCTCCAAAGAAAGGGTTTCTGAACTGCTGCAAACACACAGAAGTTTAGCTCTGGAAGTTGAATGCACACATGGACAACCATTCTGCTAGATAGCTCCGTTTTATTTTACAGCAAGGTACTTCTCTTTACAGCCTGTACTCCCAAGGTCTCTGGAATGTCCAAACGCAGCTTTTAGAAGAAAAGTGTTTCTACCTCGCTGAATGTAAACATAGATGCAACTTCCTAAAAGGAACCAACACACAGCAGATCAGTTTGTACGAAGCGGGTCTTCTGTGTTTTAAACGCATTCTTACTGCTAACTCTTATATGCGTCTCTAGGGCTGGAAGTGACTGTTTCTACATTCTCCAAAGAAAGGGTTTCTGAACTGCAGCAAACACAGGGCAGTTTAGCTCTGGAAGTTGAACGCCCACATTGAGAACCATTCTGCCAGATAGCTCCGTTTTTGTTTTACAGCAAGGTACTTCTCTTTACAGCCTGTATACCCAAGCACTCTGGAATGTCCAAACGCAGCTTTTAGAAGAAACGTTTTTCTGCCTCTCTGAATATAAACCTAGATGCAACTTCCTAAAAGGAACCAACACAGAGCAGATCAGTTCGTACGAAGTGGTTCTTTTTTGTTTTAAACGCATTCTTACTGAAAACTCTTATATGCTTCTCTAGGGCTGGAAATGACTGTTTCTACATTCTCCAAAGAAAGGGTTTCTGAACTGCTGCAAACACACAGAAGTTTAGCTCTGGAAGTTGAATGCACACATTGACAACCATTCTGCTAGATAGCTCCGTTTTTTTTTACAGCAAGGTACTTCTCTTTACAGCCTGTACTCCCAAGCACTCTGGAATGT
This sequence comes from Saimiri boliviensis, assembly GCF_048565385.1. NCBI lineage: Eukaryota > Metazoa > Chordata > Mammalia > Primates > Cebidae > Saimiri > Saimiri boliviensis. Next base: position 66,651,740 of record NC_133456.1, read on the forward strand.
CCAAACGCAGCTTTTAGAAGAAACGTGTTTCTACCTCGCTGAATGTAAACATACATGCAAATTTCTAAAAGGAACCAACACACAGCAGATCAGTTTGTACGAAGCGGGTCTTCTGTGTTTTAAACGCATTCTTACTGCTAACCCTTATATGCTTCCCTAGGGCTGGAAATGACAGTTTCTACATTCTCCAAAGAAAGGGTTTCTGAACTGCTGCAAACACACAGCAGTTTAGCTCTGGAAGTTGAATGCACACATTGACAACCATTCTGCTAGATAGCTCCATTTTTGTTTTACAGCAAGCTACTTCTCTTTACAGCCTGTACTCCCAAGCATTCTGGAATGTCCGAACGCAGCTTTTAGAAGAAACGTGTTTCTTCCTCGCTGAATGTAAACATAGATGCAACTTCCTAAAAGGAACCAACACAGAGCAGATCAGTTTGTACGAAGCGGGTCTTCTGTGTTTTAAACGCATTCTTACTGCTAACTGTTATATGCGTCTCTAAAGCTGAAAATGACTGTTTCAACATTCTCCAAAGAAAGGGTTTCTGAACTGCTGCAAACACACAGAAGTTTAGCTCTGGAAGTTGAATGCACACATTGACAACCATTCTGCTAGATAGCTCCGTTTTAGTTTTACAGCAAGGTACTTCTCTTTACAGCCTGTACTCCCAAGCACTCTGGAATGTCCAAACGTAGCTTTTAGAAGAAACGTGTTTCTGCCTCGCTGAATATAAACATAGATGCAACTTCCTAAAAGGAACAAACACAGAGCAGATCAGTTTGTACGAAGCAGGTCTTCTTTGTTTTAAACGCATTCTTACAGCTAACTCTTATATGCTTCTGTAGGGCTGAAAATGACAGTTTCTACATTCTCCAAAGAAAGGGTTTCTGAACTGCTACAAACACAAGGCAGTTTAGCTCTGGAAGTTGAATGCACACATTGACAAACATTCTGCTAGATAGCTCCGTTTTAGTTTTACAGCATGGTACTTCTCTTTACAGCCTGTACTCCCAAGCACTTTGGAATGTCCAAACGCAGCTTTTAGAAGAAACGTGTTTCTACCTCCCTAATGTAAACATAAATGCAACTTCCTAAAAGGAACCAACACACAGCAGATCAGTTTGTACGAAGCGGGTCTTCTGTGTTTTAAACGCATTCTTACTGCTAACTCTTATATGCGTCTCTAGGGCTGGAAATGACTGTTTCTAAATTCTCAAAAGAAAGGGTTTCTGAACTGCTGCAAACACACAGAAGTTTAGCTCTGGAAGTTGAATGCACACATTGACAACCATTCTGCTATATAGCTCCGTTTTTGTTTTACAGCAAGGTACTTCTCTTTACAGCCTGTACTCCCAAGCAATCTGGAATGTCCAAACGCAGCTTTTAGAAGAAACGTGTTTCTACCTCACTGAATGTAAACATAGATGCAACTTCTAAAAGGAATCAACACACAGCAGATCAGTTTGTACGAAACGGGTCTTCTGTGTTTTAAACTCATTCTTAATGCTAAGTCTTATATGCGTCTCTAGGGCTGGAAATGACTGTTTCTACATTCTCCAAAGAAAGGGTTTCTGAACTGCTGCAAACACACAGCAGTTTAGCTCTGGAAGTTGAATGCACACATTGAAAACCATTCTGATAGATAGCTCCGTTTTTGTTTTACAGTACGGTACTTCTCTTTACAGCCTGTATTCCCAAGCACTCTGGAATGTCCAAACGCAGCTTTTAGAAGAAACGTGTTTCTGCCTCGCTGAATATAAACATAGATGCAACTTCCTAAAAGGAACCAACACAGAGCAGATCAGTTTGTACGAAGCGAGTCTTCTTTGTTTTATACGCATTCTTACTGCAAACTCTTATATGTGTCTCTAGGGCTGGAAATGACTGTTTCTAAATTCTCCAAAGAAAGGGTTTCTGAACTGCTGCAAACACACAGAAGTTTAGCTCTGGAAGTTGAATGCACACATGGACAACCATTCTGCTAGATAGCTCCGTTTTAGTTTTACAGTAAGGTACTTCTCTTTACAGCCTGTACTCCCAAGGTCTCTGGAATGTCCAAACGCAGCTTTTAGAAGAAAAGTGTTTCTACCTCGCTGAATGTAAACATAGATGCAACTTCCTAAAAGGAACCAACACACAGCAGATCAGTTTGTACGAAACGGGTCTTCTGTGTTTTAAACGCATTCCTACTGCTAACTCTTATATGCGTCTCTAGGGCTGGAAATGACTGTTTCTACATTCTCCAAAGAAAGGGTTTCTGAACTGCTGCAAACACACAGAAGTTTAGCTCTGGAAGTTGAATGGACACATTGACAACCATTCTGCTAGATAGCTCCGTTTTAGTTTTACAGCAAGGTACTTCTCTTTACAGCCTGTACTCCCTAGCACTCTGGAATGTCCAAACGCAGCTTTTAGAAGAAACGTGTTTCTGCCTCGCTGAATATAAACAGAGATGCAAATTCCTAAATGGAACCAACACAGAGCAGATCAGTTTGTACGAAGTGCGTCTTCTTTCTTTTAAACGCATTCTTACTGCAAACTCTAATATGCTTCTCTAGGGCTGGAAATGACTGTTTCTGCATTCTCCAAAGAAAGGGTTTCTGAACTGCTGCAAACACACAGCAGTTTAGCTCTGGAAGTTGAATGCACACATTGACAACCATTCTGCTAGATAGCTCCGTTTTTGTTTTACAGCAACGTACTTCCCTTTACAACCTGTACTCCCAAGCACTCTGGAATGTCCAAACGCAGCTTTTAGAAGAAACGTGTTTCTACCTCGCTGAACGTAAACATAGATGCAACTTCCTAAAAGGAACCAACACACAGCAGATCAGTTTGTACGAAGCGGGTCTTCTGTGTTTTAAACGCATTCTTACTGCTAACTCTTATATGCGTCTCTAGGGCTGGAAATGACTGTTTCTACATTCTCCAAAGATAGGGTTTCTGAACTGCAGCAAACACAGGGCAGTTTAGGTCTGGAAGTTGAACGCCCACATTGACAACCATTCTGCCAGATAGCTCCGTTTTTGTTTTACAGCAAGGTACTTCTCTTTACAGCCTGTATTCCCAAGCACTCTGGAATGTCCAAACGCAGCTTTTAGAAGAAACGTTTTTCTGCCTCGCTGAATATAAACCTAGATGCAACTTCCTAAAAGGAACCAACACAGAGCAGATCAGTTCGTACGAAGTGGTTCTTCTTTGTTTTAAACGCCTTCTTACTGCAAACTCTTATATGCTTCTCTAGGGCTGGAAATGACTGTTTCTACATTCTCCAAAAAAAGGGTTTCTGAACTGCTGCAAACACAAAGCAGTTTAGCTCTGGAAGTTGAATGCACACATTGACAAACATTCTGCTAGATAGCTCCGTGTTAGTTTTACAGCATGGTACTTCTCTTTACAGCCTGTACTCCCAAGCACTTTGGAATGTCCAAACGCAGCTTTTAGAAGAAACGTGTTTCTACCTTTCTAATGTAAACATAAATGCAACTTCCTAAAAGGAACCAACACACAGCAGATCAGTTTGTACGAAGCGGGTCTTCTGTGTTTTAAACGCATTCTTACTGCTAACTCTTATATGCGTCTCTAGGGCTGGAAATGACTGTTTCTAAATTCTCCAAAGAAAGGGTTTCTGAACTGCTGCAAACACACAGAAGTTTAGCTCTGGAAGTTGAATGCACACATTGACAACCATTCTGCTAGATAGCTCCGTTTTTGTTTTACAGCAAGGTACTTCTCTTTACAGCCTGTACTCCCAAGCAATCTGGAATGTCCAAACGCAGCTTTTAGAAGAAACGTGTTTCTACCTCACTGAATGTAAACATAGATGCAACTTCTAAAAGGAATCAACACACAGCAGATCAGTTTGTACGAAACGGGTCTTCTGTGTTTTAAACTCATTCTTAATGCTAAGTCTTATATGCGTCTCTAGGGCTGGAAATGACTGTTTCTACATTCTCCAAAGAAAGGGTTTCTGAACTGCTGCAAACACACAGCAGTTTAGCTCTGGAAGTTGAATGCACACATTGAAAACCATTCTGATAGATAGCTCCGTTTTTGTTTTACAGCAAGGTACTTCTCTTTACAGCCTGTATTCCCAAGCACTCTGGAATGTCCAAACGCAGCTTTTAGAAGAAACGTGTTTCTGCCTCGCTGAATATAAACCTAGATGCAACTTCCTAAAAGGAACCAACACAGAGCAGATCAGTTCGTAAGAAGTGGTTCTTCTTTGTTTTAAACGCATTCTTACTGCAAACTCTTATATGCTTCTCTAGGACTGGAAATGACTGTTTCTACATTCTCCAAAGAAAGGGTTTCTGAACTGCTGCAAACACACAGCAGTTTAGCTCTGGAAGTTGAATGCACACATTGACAACCATTCTGCTAGATAGCTCCGTTTTTTTTTACAGCAAGGTACTTCTCTTTACAGCCTGTACTCCCAAGCACTCTGGAATGTCCAAACGCAGCTTTTAGAAGAAACGTGTTTCTACCTCGCTGAATGTAAACATACATGCAAATTCCTAAAAGGAACCAACACACAGCAGATCAGTTTGTACGAAGCGGGTCTTCTGTGTTTTAAACGCATTCTTACTGCTAACCCTTATATGCTTCCCTAGGGCTGGAAATGACTGTTTCTACATTCTCCAAAGAAAGGGTTTCTGAACTGCTGCAAACACACAGCAGTTTAGCTCTGGAAGTTGAATGCACACATTGACAACCATTCTGCTAGATAGCTCCATTTTTGTTTTACAGCAAGCTACTTCTCTTTACAGCCTGTATTCCCAAGCACTCTGGAATGTCCAAACGCAGCTTTTAGAAGAAATGTGTTTCTGCCTCGCTGAATATAAACATAGATGCAACTTCCTAAAAGGAACACAGAGCAGATCAGTTTGTACGAAGAAGGTCTTCTTTGTTTTAAACGCATTCTTACAGCTAACTCTTATATGCTTCTGTAGGGCTGAAAATGACAGTTTCTACATTCTCCAAAGAAAGGGTTTCTGAACTGCGACAAACACACAGCAGTTTAGCTCTGGAAGTTGAATGCACACATTGACAAGCATTCTGCTAGATAGCTCCGTTTTAGTTTTACAGCATGGTACTTCTCTTTACAGCCTGTACTCCCAAGCACTTTGGAATGTCCAAACGCAGCTTTTAGAAGAAACGTGTTTCTACCTCCCTAATGTAAACATAAATGCAAATTCCTAAAAGGAACCAACACACAGCAGATCAGTTTGTATGAAGCGGGTCTTCTGTGTTTTAAACGCATTCTTACTTCTAACTCTTATATGCGTCTCTAGGGCTGGAAATGACTGTTTCTACATTCTCCAAAGAAAGGGTTTCTGAACTGCTGCAAACACACAGAAGTTTAGCTCTGGAAGTTGAATGCACACATTGACAACCATTCTGCTAGATAGCTCCGTTTTTGTTTTACAGCAAGGTACTTCTCTTTACAGCCTGTACTCCCAAGCAATCTGGAATGTCCAAACGCAGCTTTTAGAAGAAACGTGTTTCTACCTCGCTGTATGTAAACATAGATGCAACTTCCTAAAAGGAACCAACACACAGCAGATCAGTTTGTACGAAGCGGGTCTTCTTTGTTTTAAACGCATTCTTACTGCTAACTCTTATATGCGTCTCTAGGGCTGGAAATGACTGTTTCTACATTCTCCAAAGAAAGGGTTTCTGAACTGCTGCAAACACACAGACGTTTAGCTCTGGATGTTGAATGCACACATTGACAACCATTCTGCTAGATAGCTCCGTTTTTGTTTTACAGCAAGGTACTTCCCTTTACAGCCTGTACTCGCAAGCACTCTGGAATGCCCAAATGCAGCTTTTAGAAGAAACGTGTTTCTACCTCGCTGAATGTAAACATAGATGCAACTTCCTAAAAGGAACCAACACACAGCAGATCAGTTTGTACGAAGCGGGTCTTCTGTGTTTTAAACGCATTCTTACTGCTAACTCTTATATGCGTCTCTAGGGCTGGAAATGACTGTTTCTACATTCTCCAAAGAAAGGGTTTCTGAACTGCAGCAAAAACAGGGCAGTTTATCTCTGGAAGTTGAACGCCCACATTGACAACCATTCTGCTAGATAGCTCCGTTTTTGTTTTACAGCAAGGTACTTCTCTTTACAGCCTGTATTCCCAAGCACTCTGGAATGTCCAAACGCAGCTTTTAGAAGAAACGTTTTTCTGCCTCGCTGAATATAAACATAGATGCAACTTCCTAAAAGGAACCAACACAGAGCAGATCAGTTCGTACGAAGTGGGTCTTCTTTGTTTTAAACGCATTCTTACTGCAAACTCTTATATGCTTCTCTAGGGCTGGAAATTACTGTTTCTACATTCTCCAAAGAAAGGGTTTCTTTACTGCTGCAAACACACAGCAGTTTAGCTCTGGAAGTTGAATGCACACATTGACAACCATTCTGCTAGATTGCTCCGTTTTTGTTTTACAGCAAGGTACTTCTCTTTACAGCCTGTACTCCCAAGCAATCTGGAATGTCCAAACGCAGCTTTTAGAAGAAACGTGTTTCTACCTCACTGAATGTAAACATAGATGCAACTTCTAAAAGGAATCAACACACAGCAGATCAGTTTGTACGAAACGGGTCTTCTGTGTTTTAAACTCATTCTTAATGCTAAGTCTTATATGCGTCTCTAGGGCTGGAAATGACTGTTTCTACATTCTCCAAAGAAAGGGTTTCTGAACTGCTGCAAACACACAGCAGTTTAGCTCTGGAAGTTGAATGCACACATTGAAAACCATTCTGATAGATAGCTCCGTTTTTGTTTTACAGCAAGGTACTTCTCTTTACAGCCTGTATTCCCAAGCACTCTGGAATGTCCAAACGCAGCTTTTAGAAGAAACGTGTTTCTGCCTCGCTGAATATAAACCTAGATGCAACTTCCTAAAAGGAACCAACACAGAGCAGATCAGTTCGTAAGAAGTGGTTCTTCTTTGTTTTAAACGCATTCTTACTGCAAACTCTTATATGCTTCTCTAGGACTGGAAATGACTGTTTCTACATTCTCCAAAGAAAGGGTTTCTGAACTGCTGCAAACACACAGCAGTTTAGCTCTGGAAGTTGAATGCACACATTGACAACCATTCTGCTAGATAGCTCCGTTTTTTTTTACAGCAAGGTACTTCTCTTTACAGCCTGTACTCCCAAGCACTCTGGAATGTCCAAACGCAGCTTTTAGAAGAAACGTGTTTCTACCTCGCTGAATGTAAACATACATGCAAATTCCTAAAAGGAACCAACACACAGCAGATCAGTTTGTACGAAGCGGGTCTTCTGTGTTTTAAACGCATTCTTACTGCTAACCCTTATATGCTTCCCTAGGGCTGGAAATGACTGTTTCTACATTCTCCAAAGAAAGGGTTTCTGAACTGCTGCAAACACACAGCAGTTTAGCTCTGGAAGTTGAATGCACACATTGACAACCATTCTGCTAGATAGCTCCATTTTTGTTTTACAGCAAGCTACTTCTCTTTACAGCCTGTATTCCCAAGCACTCTGGAATGTCCAAACGCAGCTTTTAGAAGAAATGTGTTTCTGCCTCGCTGAATATAAACATAGATGCAACTTCCTAAAAGGAACACAGAGCAGATCAGTTTGTACGAAGAAGGTCTTCTTTGTTTTAAACGCATTCTTACAGCTAACTCTTATATGCTTCTGTAGGGCTGAAAATGACAGTTTCTACATTCTCCAAAGAAAGGGTTTCTGAACTGCGACAAACACACAGCAGTTTAGCTCTGGAAGTTGAATGCACACATTGACAAGCATTCTGCTAGATAGCTCCGTTTTAGTTTTACAGCATGGTACTTCTCTTTACAGCCTGTACTCCCAAGCACTTTGGAATGTCCAAACGCAGCTTTTAGAAGAAACGTGTTTCTACCTCCCTAATGTAAACATAAATGCAAATTCCTAAAAGGAACCAACACACAGCAGATCAGTTTGTATGAAGCGGGTCTTCTGTGTTTTAAACGCATTCTTACTTCTAACTCTTATATGCGTCTCTAGGGCTGGAAATGACTGTTTCTACATTCTCCAAAGAAAGGGTTTCTGAACTGCTGCAAACACACAGAAGTTTAGCTCTGGAAGTTGAATGCACACATTGACAACCATTCTGCTAGATAGCTCCGTTTTTGTTTTACAGCAAGGTACTTCTCTTTACAGCCTGTACTCCCAAGCAATCTGGAATGTCCAAACGCAGCTTTTAGAAGAAACGTGTTTCTACCTCGCTGTATGTAAACATAGATGCAACTTCCTAAAAGGAACCAACACACAGCAGATCAGTTTGTACGAAGCGGGTCTTCTTTGTTTTAAACGCATTCTTACTGCTAACTCTTATATGCGTCTCTAGGGCTGGAAATGACTGTTTCTACATTCTCCAAAGAAAGGGTTTCTGAACTGCTGCAAACACACAGACGTTTAGCTCTGGATGTTGAATGCACACATTGACAACCATTCTGCTAGATAGCTCCGTTTTTGTTTTACAGCAAGGTACTTCCCTTTACAGCCTGTACTCGCAAGCACTCTGGAATGCCCAAATGCAGCTTTTAGAAGAAACGTGTTTCTACCTCGCTGAATGTAAACATAGATGCAACTTCCTAAAAGGAACCAACACACAGCAGATCAGTTTGTACGAAGCGGGTCTTCTGTGTTTTAAACGCATTCTTACTGCTAACTCTTATATGCGTCTCTAGGGCTGGAAATGACTGTTTCTACATTCTCCAAAGAAAGGGTTTCTGAACTGCAGCAAAAACAGGGCAGTTTATCTCTGGAAGTTGAACGCCCACATTGACAACCATTCTGCTAGATAGCTCCGTTTTTGTTTTACAGCAAGGTACTTCTCTTTACAGCCTGTATTCCCAAGCACTCTGGAATGTCCAAACGCAGCTTTTAGAAGAAACGTTTTTCTGCCTCGCTGAATATAAACATAGATGCAACTTCCTAAAAGGAACCAACACAGAGCAGATCAGTTCGTACGAAGTGGGTCTTCTTTGTTTTAAACGCATTCTTACTGCAAACTCTTATATGCTTCTCTAGGGCTGGAAATTACTGTTTCTACATTCTCCAAAGAAAGGGTTTCTTTACTGCTGCAAACACACAGCAGTTTAGCTCTGGAAGTTGAATGCACACATTGACAACCATTCTGCTAGATTGCTCCGTTTTTGTTTTACAGCAACGTACTTCTCTTTACGGCCTGTACTCCCAAGCACTCTGGAATGTCCGAACGCAGCTTTTAGAAGAAACATGTTTCTTCCCTGCTGAATGTAAACATAGATGCAAATTCCTAAAAGGAACCAACACACAGCAGATCAGTTTGTACGAGGCGGATCTTCTGTGTTTTAAACGCATTCTTACTGCTCACTCTTATATGCGTCTCTAGGGCTGGAAATGACTGTTTCTACATTCTCCAAAGAAAGGGTTTCTGAACTGCTGCAAAAACACAGCAGTTTAGCTCTGGATGTTGAATGCACACATTGACAACCATTCTGCTAGATAGCTCCGTTTTTGTTTTACAGCAACGTAATTTTCTTTACAGCCTGTACTCCCAAGCACTCTGGAATGTCCAAACGCAGCTTTTAGAAGAAACGTGTTTCTACCTCGCTGAATGTAAACATAGATGCAACTTCCTAAAAGGAACCAACACAGAGCAGATCAGTTTGTACGAAGCGGGTCTTCTGTGTTTTAAACGCATTCTTACTGCTAACTGTTATATGCGTCTCTAGGGCTGGAAATGACTGTTTCAACATTCTCCAAAGAAAGGGTTTCTGAACTGCTGCAAACACACAGAAGTTTAGCTCTGGAAATTGAATGCACACATTGACAAACATTCTGCTAGATAGCTCCGTTTTAGTTTTACAGCAAGGTAATTCTCTTTACATCCTGTACTCCCAAGCACTCTGGAATGTCCAAACGCAGCTTTTAGAAGAAACGTGTTTCTACCTCGCTGAATGTAAACATAGATGCAACTTCCTAAAAGGAACCAACACACAGCAGATCAGTTTGTACGAAGCGGGTCTTCTGTGTTTTAAACGCATTCTTACTGCTAAATCTTACATGCGTCTCTGGGGCTGGAAATGACTGTTTCTACATTCTCCAAAGAAAGGGTTTCTGAACTGCTGCAAACACACAGAAGTTTAGCTCTGGAAGTTGAATGCACACATTGACAACCATTCTGCTAGATAGCTCCGTTTTAGTTTTACAGCAAGGTACTTCTCTTTACAGCCTGTACTCCCAAGCACTCTGGAATGTCCAAACGCAGCTTTTAGAAGAAACGTGTTTCTGCCTCGCTGAATATAAACATAGATGCAACTTCCTAAAAGGAACCAACACAGAGCAGATCAGTTTGTACGAAGCAGGTCTTCTTTGTTTTAAACGCATTCTTACAGCTAACTCTTATACGCTTCTGTAGCGCTGAAAATGACAGTTTCTACATTCTCCAAAGAAAGGGTTTCTGAACTGCTACAAACACACAGCAGTTTAGCTCTGGAAGTTGAATGCACACATTGACAAACATTCTGCTAGATAGCTCCGTTTTAGTTTTACAGCATGGTACTTCTATTTACAGCCTGTATTCCCAAGCACTTTGGAATGTCCAAACGCAGCTTTTAGAAGAAACGTGTTTCTACCTCCCTAATGTAAACATAAATGCAACTTCCTAAAAGGAACCAACACACAGCAGATCAGTTTGTACGAAGCGGGTCTTCTGTGTTTTAAACGCATTCTTACTGCTAACTCTTATATGCGTCTCTAGGGCTGGAAATGACTGTTTCTACATTCTCCAAAGAAAGGGTTTCTGAACTGCTGCAAACACACAGAAGTTTAGCTCTGGAAGTTGAATGCACACATTGACAACCATTCGGCTAGATAGCTCCGTTTTTTTTTACAGCAAGGTACTTCTCTTTACAGCCTGTACTCCCAAGCACTCTGGAATGTCCAAACGCAGCTTTTAGAAGAAACGTGTTTCTACCTCGCTGAATGTAAACATACATGCAAATTCCTAAAAGGAACCAAGACACAGCAGATCAGTTTGTACGAAGCGGGTCTTCTGTGTTTTAAACGCATTCTTACTGCTAACCCTTATATGCTTCCCTAGGGCTGGAAATGACTGTTTCTACATTCTCCAAAGAAAGGGTTTCTGAACTGATGCAAACACACAGCAGTTTAGCTCTGGAAGTTGAATGCACACATTGACAACCATTCTGCTAGATAGCTCCATTTTTGTTTTACAGCAAGCTACTTCTCTTTACAGCCTGTATTCCCAAGCACTCTGGAATGTCCAAACGCAGCTTTTAGAAGAAACGTGTTTCTGCCTCGCTGAATATAAACATAGATGCAACTTCCTAAAAGGAACACAGAGCAGATCAGTTTGTACGAAGAAGGTCTTCTTTGTTTTAAACGCATTCTTACAGCTAAATCTTACATGCTTCTGTAGGGCTGAAAATGACAGTTTGTACATTCTCCAAAGAAAGGGTTTCTGAACTGCGACAAACACACAGCAGTTTAGCTCTGGAAGTTGAATGCACACATTGACTAGCATTCTGCTAGATAGCTCCGTTTTAGATTTACAGCATGGTACTTCTCTTTACAGCCTGTACTCCCAAGCACTTTGGAATGTCCAAACGCAGCTTTTAGAAGAAACGTGTTTCTACCTCCCTAATGTAAACATAAATGCAAATTCCTAAAAGGAACCAACACACAGCAGATCAGTTTGTACGAAGCGGGTCTTCTGTGTTTTAAACGCATTCTTACTGCTAACTCTTATATGCGTCTCTAGGGCTGGAAATGACTGTTTCTACATTCTCCAAAGAAAGGGTTTCTGAACTGCTGCAAACACACAGAAGTTTAGCTCTGGAAGTTGAATGCACACATTGACAACCATTCTGCTAGATAGCTCCGTTTTTGTTTTACAGCAAGGTACTTCTCTTTACAGCCTGTACTCCCAAGCAATCTGGAATGTCCAAACGCAGCTTTTAGAAGAAACGTGTTTCTACCTGGCTGAATGTAAACATAGATGCAACTTCCTAAAAGGAACCAACACACAGCAGATCAGTTTGTACGAAGCGGGTCTTCTGTGTTTTAAACGCATTCTTACTGCTAACTGTTATATGCGTCTCTAGGGCTGAAAATGACTGTTTCAACAGTCTCCAAAGAAAGGGTTTCTGAACTGCTGCAAACACACAGAAGTTAAGCTCTGGAAGTTGAATGCACACATTGACAACCATTCTGCTAGATAGCTCCGTTTTAGTTTTACAGCAAGGTACTTCTCTTTACAGCCTGTACTCCCAAGCACTCTGGAATGTCCAAACGCAGCTTTTAGAAGAAACGTGTTTCTACCTCGCTGAATGTAAACATAGATGCAACTTCCTAAAAGGAACCAACACACAGCAGATCAGTTTGTACGAAGCGGGTCTTCTGTGTTTTAAACGCATTCTTACTGCTAACTCTTACATGCGTCTCTGGGGCTGGAAATGACTGTTTCTACATTCTCCAAAGAAAGGGTTTCTGAACTGCTGCAAACACACAGCAGTTTAGCTCTGGAAGTTGAATGCACACATTGACAACCATTCTGCTAGATAGCTCCGTTTTTGTTTACAGCAAGGTACTTCTCTTTACAGCCTGTACTCCCAAGTACTCTGGAATGTCCAAACACAGCTTTTAGAAGAAACATGTTTCTGCCTCGCTGAATGTAAACATAGATGCAACTTCCTAAAAGGAACCAACACAGAGCAGATCAGTTTGTACGAAGCGGGTCTTCTTTGTTTTAAACGCATTCTTACTGCAAACTCTTATATGCTTCTCTAGGGCTGGAAATGACTGTTTCTACATTCTCCAAAGAAAGGGTTTCTGAACTGCTGCAAACACACAGCAGTTTAGCTCTGGAAGTTGAATGCACACATTGACAACCATTCTGCTAGATAGCTCCATTTTTGTTTTACAGCAAGCTACTTCTCTTTACAGCCTGTATTCCCAAGCACTCTGGAATGTCCAAACACAGCTTTTAGAAGAAACGTGTTTCTGCCTCGCTGAATATAAACATAGATGCAACTTCCTAAAAGGAACAAACACAGAGCAGATCAGTTTGTACGAAGCAGGTCTTCTTTGTTTTAAACGCATTCTTACAGCTAACTCTTATATGCTTCTGTAGGGCTGAAAATGACAGTTTCTACATTCTCCAAAGAAAGGGTTTCTGAACTGCGACAAACACACAGCAGTTTAGCTCTGGAAGTTGAATGCACACATTGACAAGCATTCTGCTAGATAGCTCCGTTTTAGTTTTACAGCATGGTACTTCTCTTTACAGCCTGTACTCCCAAGCACTCTGGAATGTCCAAACGCAGCTTTTAGAAGAAACGTGTTTCTACCTCCCTAATGTAAACATAAATGCAACTTCCTAAAAGGAACCAACACACAGCAGATCAGTTTGTACGAAGCGGGTCTTCTGTGTTTTAAACGCATTCTTACTGCTAACTCTTATATGCGTCTCTAGGGCTGGAAATGACTGTTTCTAAATTCTCCAAAGAAAGGGTTTCTGAACTGCTGCAAACACACAGAAGTTTAGCTCTGGAAGTTGAATGCACACATTGACAACCATTCTGCTAGATAGCTCCGTTTTAGTTTTACAGCAAGGTACTTCTCTTTACAGCCTGTACTCCCAAGGTCTCTGGAATGTCCAAACGCAGCTTTTAGAAGAAAAGTGTTTCTACCTCGCTGAATGTAAACATAGATGCAACTTCCTAAAAGGAACCAACACACAGCAGATCAGTTTGTACGAAACGGGTCTTCTGTGTTTTAAACGCATTCTTACTGCTAACTCTTATATGCGCCTCTAGGGCTGGAAATGACTGTTTCTACATTCTCCAAAGAAAGGGTTTCTGAACTGCTGCAAACACACAGAAGTTTAGCTCTGGAAGTTGAATGGACACATTGACAACCATTCTGCTAGATAGCTCCGTTTTAGTTTTACAGCAAGGTACTTCTCTTTACAGCCTGTACTCCCAAGCACTCTGGAATGTCCAAACGCAGCTTTTAGAAGAAACGTGTTTCTGCCTCGCTGAATATAAACAGAGATGCAAATTCCTAAAAGGAACCAACACAGAGCAGATCAGTTTGTACGAAGTGCGTCTTCTTTCTTTTAAACGCATTCTTACTGCAAACTCTTATATGCTTCTCTAGGGCTGGAAATGACTGTTTCTGCATTCTCCAAAGAAAGGGTTTCTGAACTGCTGCAAACACACAGCAGTTTAGCTCTAGAAGTTGAATGCACACATTGACAACCATTCTGCTAGATAGCTCCGTTTTTGTTTTACAGCAACGTACTTCCCTTTACAGCATGTACTCCCAAGCACTCTGGAATGTCCAAACGCAGCTTTTAGAAGAAACGTGTTTCTACCTCGCTGAATGTAAACATAGATGCAACTTCCTAAAAGGAACCAACACACAGCAGATCAGTTTGTACGAAGCGGGTCTTCTGTGTTTTAAACGCATTCTTACGGCTAACTCTTATATGCGTCTCTAGGGCTGGAAATGACTGTTTCTACATTCTCCAAAGAAAGGGTTTCTGAACTGCAGCAAACACAGGGCAGTTTAGCTCTGGAAGTTGAATGCACACATTGACAACCATTCTGCTAGATAGCTCCGTTTTTGTTTTACAGCAAGGTAGTTCTCTTTACAGCCTGTATTCCCAAGCACTCTGGAATGTCCAAACGCAGCTTTTAGAAGAAACGTGTCTCTGCCTCGCTGAATATAAACATAGATGCAACTTCCTAAAAGGAACAAACACAGAGCAGATCAGTTTGTACGAAGCAGGTCTTCTTTGTTTTAAACGCATTCTAACAGCTAACTCTAATATGCTTCTGTAGGGCTGAAAATGACAGTTTCTACATTCTCCAAAGAAAGGGTTTCTGAACTGTGACAAACACACAGCAGTTTAGCTCTGGAAGTTGAATGCACACATTGACAAGCATTCTGCTAGATAGCTCCGTTTTAGTTTTACAGCATGGTACTTCTCATTACAGCCTGTACTCCCAAGCACTTTGGAATGTCCAAACGCAGCTTTTAGAAGAAACGTGTTTCTACCTCCATAATGTAAACATAAATGCAATTTCCTAAAAGGAACCAACACACAGCAGATCAGTTTGTACGAAGCGGGTCTTCTGTGTTTTAAACGCATTCTTACTGCTAACTGTTATATGCGTCTCTAGGGCTGGAAATGACTGTTTCTACATTCTCCAAAGAAAGGGTTTCTGAACTGCTGCAAACACACAGCAGTTTAGCTCTGGAAGTTGAATGCACACATTGACAACCATTCTGCTAGTTAGCTCCGTTTTTGTTTACAGCAAGGTACTTCTCTTTACAGCCTGTACTCCCAAGTACTCTGGAATGTCCAAACACAGCTTTTAAAAGAAACATGTTTCTGCCTCGCTGAATGTAAACATAGATGCAACTTCCTAAAAGGAATCAACACAGAGCAGATCAGTTTGTACGAAGCGGGTCTTCTTTGTTTTAAACGCATTCTTACTGCAAACTCTTATATGCTTCTCTAGGGCTGGAAATGACTGTTTCTACATTCTCCAAAGAAAGGGTTTCTGAACTGCTGCAAACACACAGCAGTTTAGCTCTGGAAGTTGAATGCACACATTGACAACCATTCTGCTAGATAGCTCCATTTTTGTTTTACAGCAAGCTACTTCTCTTTACAGCCTGTATTCCCAAGCACTCTGGAATGTCCAAACGCAGCTTTTAGAAGAAACGTGTTTCTGCCTCGCTGAATATAAACATAGATGCAACTTCCTAAAAGGAACCAACACAGAGCAGATCAGTTTGTACGAAGCAGGTCTTCTTTGTTTTAAACGCATTCTTACAGCTAACTCTTATATGCTTCTGTAGGTCTGAAAATGAGAGTTTCTACATTCTCCAAAGAAAGGGTTTCTGAACTGCGGCAAACACACAGCAGTTTAGCTCTGGAAGTTGAATGCACACATTGACAAGCATTCTGCTAGATAGCTCCGTTTTAGTTTTACAGCATGGTACTTCTCTTTACAGCCTGTACTCCCAAGCACTTTGGAATGTCCAAACGCAGCTTTTAGAAGAAACGTGTTTCTACCTCCCTAATGTAAACATAAATGCAACTTCCTAAAAGGAACCAACACACAGCAGATCAGTTTGTACGAAGCGGGTCTTCTGTGTTTTAAACGCATTCTTACTGCTAACTCTTATATGCGTCTCTAGGGCTGGAAATGACTGTTTCTACATTCTCCAAAGAAAGGGTTTCTGAACTGCTGCAAACACACAGAAGTTTAGCTCTGGAAGTTGAAAGCACACATTGACAACCATTCTGCTAGATAGCTCCGTTTTTGTTTTACAGCAAGTTACTTCTCTTTACAGCCTGTACTCCCAAGCAATCTGGAATGTCCAAACGCAGCTTTTAGAAGAAACGTGTTTCTACCTCGCTGAATGTAAACATAGATGCAACTTCCTAAAAGCAACCAACACACAGAAGATCAGTTTGTATGAAGCGGGTCTTCTGTGTTTTAAACGCATTCTTACTGCTAACTCTTATATGCGTCTCTAGGGCTGGAAATGACTGTTTCTACATTCTCCAAAGAAAGGGTTTCTGAACTGCTGCAAACACACAGACGTTTAGCTCTGGATGTTGAATGCACACATTGACAACCATTCTGCTAGATAGCTCCGTTTTTGTTTTACAGCAAGGTACTTCTCTTTACAGCCTGTACTCCCAAGCACTCCGGAATGTCCAAACGCAGCTTTTAGAAGAAACGTGTTTCTACCTCGCTGAATGTAAACATAGATGCAGCTTCCTAAAAGGAACCAACACACAGCAGATCAGTTTGTACGAAACGGGTCTTCTGTGTTTTAAACGCATTCTTACTGCTAACTCTTATATGCGTCTCTAGGGCTGGAAATGACTGTTTCTACATTCTCCAAAGAAAGGGTTTCTGAACTGCTGCAAACACACAGAAGTTTAGCTCTGGAAGATGAATGGACACATTGACAACCGTTCTGCTAGATACCTCCGTTTTAGTTTTACAGCCAGGTACTTCTCTTTACAGCCTGTACTCCCAAGCACTCTGGAATGTCCAAACGCAGCTTTTAGAAGAAACGTGTTTCTGCCTCGCTGAATATAAACAGAGATGCAAATTCCTAAAAGGAACCAACACAGAGCAGATCAGTTTGTACGAAGTGCGTCTTCTTTCTTTTAAACGCATTCTTACTGCAAACTCTTATATGCTTCTCTAGGGCTGGAAATGACTGTTTCCGCATTCTCCAAAGAAAGGGTTTCTGAACTGCTGCAAACACACAGCAGTTTAGCTCTGGACGTTGAATGCACACATTGACAACCATTCTGCTAGATAGCTCCGTTTTTGTTTTACAGCAACGTACTTCCCTTTACAGCCTGTACTCCCAAGCACTCTGGAATGTCCAAACGCAGCTTTTAGAAGAAACGTGTTTCTACCTCGCTGAATGTAAACATAGATGCAACTTCCTAAAAGGAACCAACACACAGCAGATCAGTTTGTACGAAGCGGGTCTTCTGTGTTTTAAACTCATTCTTACTGCTAACTCTTATATGCGTCTCTAGGGCTGGAAATGACTGTTTCTACATTCTCCAAAGAAAGGGTTTCTGAACTGCAGCAAACACAGGGCAGTTTAGCTCTGGAAGTTGAACGCCCACATTGACAACCATTCTGCTAGATAGCTCCGTTTTTGTTTTACAGCAAGGTACTTCTCTTTACAGCCTGTATTCCCAAGCACTCTGGAATGTCCAAATGCAGCTTTTAGAAGAAACGTTTTTCTGCCTCGCTGAATATAAACCTAGATGCAACTTCCTAAAAGGAACCAACACAGAGCAGATCAGTTCGTACGAAGTGGTTCTTCTTTGTTTTAAACGCATTCTTACTGCAAACTCTTATATGCTTCTCTAGGGCTGGAAATGACTGTTTCTACATTCTCCAAAGAAAGGGTTTCTGATCTGTTGCAAACACACAGCAGTTTAGCTCTGGAAGTTGAATGCACACATTGACAACCATTCTGCTATATAGCTCCGTTTTTTTTTACAGCAAGGTACTTCTCTTTACAGCCTGTACTCCCAAGCACTCTGGAATGTCCAAACGCAGCTTTTAGAAGAAACGTGTTTCTTCCTCGCTGAATGTAAACATAGATGCAACTTCCTAAAAGGAACCAACACACAGCAGATCAGTTTGTACGAAGCGGGTCTTCTGTGTTTTAAACGCATTCTTACTGCTAACTCTTATATGCGTCTCTAGGGCTGGAAATGACTGTTTCAACATTCTCCAAAGAAAGGGTTTCTGAACTGCTGCAAACACACAGAAGTTTAGCTCTGGAAATTGAATGCACACATTGACAACCATTCTGCTCGATAGCTCCGTTTTTGTTTTACAGCAAGGTCCTTCTCTTTACAGCCTGTACTCCCAAGCACTCTGGAATGTCCAAACGCAGCTTTTAGAAGAAACGTGTTTCTACCTCGCTGAATGTAAACATAGATGCAACTTCCTAAAAGGAACCAACACAGAGCAGATCAGTTTGTACGAAGCGGGTCTTCTGTGTTTTAAACGCATTCTTACTGCTAACTGTTATATGCGTCTCTAGGGCTGGAAATGACTGTTTCTACATACTCCAAAGAAAGGGTTTCTGAACTGCTGCAAACACACAGAAGTTTAGCTCTGGAAGTTGAATGCACACATTGACAACCATTCTGCTAGATAGCTCCGTTTTTGTTTTACAGCAAGGTACTTCTCTTTACAGCCTGTACTCACAAGCAATCTGGAATGTCCAAACGCAGCTTTTAGAAGAAACGTGTTTCTGCCTCGCTGAATATAAACAGAGATGCAAATTCCTAAATGGAACCAACACAGAGCAGATCAGTTTGTACGAAGCAGGTCTTCTTTGTTTTAAACGCATTCTTACAGCTAACTCTTATAGGCTTCTGTAGGGCTGAAAATGAGAGTTTCTACATTCTCCAAAGAAAGGGTTTCTGAACTGCGGCAAACACACAGCAGTTTAGCTCTGGAAGTTGAATGCACACATTGACAAGCATTCTGCTAGATAGCTCCGTTTTAGTTTTACAGCATGGTACTTCTCTTTACAGCCTGTACTCCCAAGCAATCTGGAATGTCCAAACGCAGCTTTTAGAAGAAACGTGTTTCTACCTCGCTGAATGTAAACATAGATGCAACTTCCTAAAAGCAACCAACACACAGAAGATCAGTTTGTATGAAGCGGGTCTTCTGTGTTTTAAACGCATTCTTACTGCTAACTCTTATATGCGTCTCTAGGGCTGGAAATGACTGTTTCTACATTCTCCAAAGAAAGGGTTTCTGAACTGCTGCAAACACACAGACGTTTAGCTCTGGATGTTGAATGCACACATTGACAACCATTCTGCTAGATAGCTCCGTTTTTGTTTTACAGCAAGGTACTTCTCTTTACAGCCTGTACTCCCAAGCACTCTGGAATGTCCAAACGCATCTTTTAGAAGAAACGTGTTTCTACCTCGCTGAATGTAAACATAGATGCAGCTTCCTAAAAGGAACCAACACACAGCAGATCAGTTTGTACGAAACGGGTCTTCTGTGTTTTAAACGCATTCTTACTGCTAACTCTTATATGCGTCTCTAGGGCTGGAAATGACTGTTTCTACATTCTCCAAAGAAAGGGTTTCTGAACTGCTGCAAACACACAGAAGTTTAGCTCTGGAAGATGAATGGACACATTGACAACCGTTCTGCTAGATACCTCCGTTTTAGTTTTACAGCCAGGTACTTCTCTTTACAGCCTGTACTCCCAAGCACTCTGGAATGTCCAAACGCAGCTTTTAGAAGAAACGTGTTTCTGCCTCGCTGAATATAAACAGAGATGCAAATTCCTAAAAGGAACCAACACAGAGCAGATCAGTTTGTACGAAGTGCGTCTTCTTTCTTTTAAACGCATTCTTACTGCAAACTCTTATATGCTTCTCTAGGGCTGGAAATGACTGTTTCCGCATTCTCCAAAGAAAGGGTTTCTGAACTGCTGCAAACACACAGCAGTTTAGCTCTGGACGTTGAATGCACACATTGACAACCATTCTGCTAGATAGCTCCGTTTTTGTTTTACAGCAACGTACTTCCCTTTACAGCCTGTACTCCCAAGCACTCTGGAATGTCCAAACGCAGCTTTTAGAAGAAACGTGTTTCTTCCTCGCTGAATGTAAACATAGATGCAACTTCCTAAAAGGAACCAACACACAGCAGATCAGTTTGTACGAAGCGGGTCTTCTGTGTTTTAAACGCATTCTTACTGCTAACTCTTATATGCGTCTCTAGGGCTGGAAATGACTGTTTCAACATTCTCCAAAGAAAGGGTTTCTGAACTGCTGCAAACACACAGAAGTTTAGCTCTGGAAATTGAATGCACACATTGACAACCATTCTGCTCGATAGCTCCGTTTTTGTTTTACAGCAAGGTCCTTCTCTTTACAGCCTGTACTCCCAAGCACTCTGGAATGTCCAAACGCAGCTTTTAGAAGAAACGTGTTTCTACCTCGCTGAATGTAAACATAGATGCAACTTCCTAAAAGGAACCAACACAGAGCAGATCAGTTTGTACGAAGCGGGTCTTCTGTGTTTTAAACGCATTCTTACTGCTAACTGTTATATGCGTCTCTAGGGCTGGAAATGACTGTTTCTACATACTCCAAAGAAAGGGTTTCTGAACTGCTGCAAACACACAGAAGTTTAGCTCTGGAAGTTGAATGCACACATTGACAACCATTCTGCTAGATAGCTCCGTTTTTGTTTTACAGCAAGGTACTTCTCTTTACAGCCTGTACTCCCAAGCAATCTGGAATGTCCAAACGCAGCTTTTAGAAGAAACGTGTTTCTGCCTCCCTAATGTAAACAGAGATGCAAATTCCTAAATGGAACCAACACAGAGCAGATCAGTTTGTACGAAGCAGGTCTTCTTTGTTTTAAACGCATTCTTACAGCTAACTCTTATATGCTTCTGTAGGGCTGAAAATGAGAGTTTCTACATTCTCCAAAGAAAGGGTTTCTGAACTGCGGCAAACACACAGCAGTTTAGCTCTGGAAGTTGAATGCACACATTGACAAGCATTCTGCTAGATAGCTCCCTTTTAGTTTTACAGCATGGTACTTCTCTTTACAGCCTGTACTCCCAAGCACTTTGGAATGTCCAAACGCAGCTTTTAGAAGAAACGTGTTTCTACCTCCCTAATGTAAACATAAATGCAACTTCCTAAAAGGAACCAACACACAGCAGATCAGTTTGTACGAAGCGGGTCTTCTGTGTTTTAAACGCATTCTTACTGCTAACTCTTATATGCGTCTCTAGGGCTGGAAATGACTGTTTCTACATTCTCCAAAGAAAGGGTTTCTGAACTGCTGCAAACACACAGAAGTTTAGCTCTGGAAGTTGAATGCACACATTGACAACCATTCTGCTAGATAGCTCCGTTTTTGTTTTACAGCAAGTTACTTCTCTTTACAGCCTGAACTCCCAAGCAATCTGGAATGTCCAAACGCAGCTTTTAGAAGAAACGTGTTTCTACCTCGCTGAATGTAAACATAGATGCAACTTCCTAAAAGCAACGAACACACAGAAGATCAGTTTGTATGAAGCGGGTCTTCTGTGTTTTAAACGCATTCTTACTGCTAACTCTTATATGCGTCTCTAGGGCTGGAAATGACTGTTTCTACATTCTCCAAAGAAAGGGTTTCTGAACTGCTGCAAACACACAGACGTTTAGCTCTGGATGTTGAATGCACACATTGACAACCATTCTGCTAGATAGCTCCGTTTTTGTTTTACAGCAAGGTACTTCTCTTTACAGCCTGTACTCCCAAGCACTCTGGAATGTCCAAACGCATCTTTTAGAAGAAACGTGTTTCTACCTCGCTGAATGTAAACATAGATGCAGCTTCCTAAAAGGAACCAACACACAGCAGATCAGTTTGTACGAAACGGGTCTTCTGTGTTTTAAACGCATTCTTACTGCTAACTCTTATATGCGTCTCTAGGGCTGGAAATGACTGTTTCTACATTCTCCAAAGAAAGGGTTTCTGAACTGCTGCAAACACACAGAAGTTTAGCTCTGGAAGATGAATGGACACATTGACAACCGTTCTGCTAGATACCTCCGTTTTAGTTTTACAGCCAGGTACTTCTCTTTACAGCCTGTACTCCCAAGCACTCTGGAATGTCCAAACGCAGCTTTTAGAAGAAACGTGTTTCTGCCTCGCTGAATATAAACAGAGATGCAAATTCCTAAAAGGAACCAACACAGAGCAGATCAGTTTGTACGAAGTGCGTCTTCTTTCTTTTAAACGCATTCTTACTGCAAACTCTTATATGCTTCTCTAGGGCTGGAAATGACTGTTTCCGCATTCTCCAAAGAAAGGGTTTCTGAACTGCTGCAAACACACAGCAGTTTAGCTCTGGACGTTGAATGCACACATTGACAACCATTCTGCTAGATAGCTCCGTTTTTGTTTTACAGCAACGTACTTCCCTTTACAGCCTGTACTCCCAAGCACTCTGGAATGTCCAAACGCAGCTTTTAGAAGAAACGTGTTTCTTCCTCGCTGAATGTAAACATAGATGCAACTTCCTAAAAGGAACCAACACACAGCAGATCAGTTTGTACGAAGCGGGTCTTCTGTGTTTTAAACGCATTCTTACTGCTAACTCTTATATGCGTCTCTAGGGCTGGAAATGACTGTTTCAACATTCTCCAAAGAAAGGGTTTCTGAACTGCTGCAAACACACAGAAGTTTAGCTCTGGAAATTGAATGCACACATTGACAACCATTCTGCTCGATAGCTCCGTTTTTGTTTTACAGCAAGGTCCTTCTCTTTACAGCCTGTACTCCCAAGCACTCTGGAATGTCCAAACGCAGCTTTTAGAAGAAACGTGTTTCTACCTCGCTGAATGTAAACATAGATGCAACTTCCTAAAAGGAACCAACACAGAGCAGATCAGTTTGTACGAAGCGGGTCTTCTGTGTTTTAAACGCATTCTTACTGCTAACTGTTATATGCGTCTCTAGGGCTGGAAATGACTGTTTCTACATACTCCAAAGAAAGGGTTTCTGAACTGCTGCAAACACACAGAAGTTTAGCTCTGGAAGTTGAATGCACACATTGACAACCATTCTGCTAGATAGCTCCGTTTTTGTTTTACAGCAAGGTACTTCTCTTTACAGCCTGTACTCCCAAGCAATCTGGAATGTCCAAACGCAGCTTTTAGAAGAAACGTGTTTCTGCCTCCCTAATGTAAACAGAGATGCAAATTCCTAAATGGAACCAACACAGAGCAGATCAGTTTGTACGAAGCAGGTCTTCTTTGTTTTAAACGCATTCTTACAGCTAACTCTTATATGCTTCTGTAGGGCTGAAAATGAGAGTTTCTACATTCTCCAAAGAAAGGGTTTCTGAACTGCGGCAAACACACAGCAGTTTAGCTCTGGAAGTTGAATGCACACATTGACAAGCATTCTGCTAGATAGCTCCCTTTTAGTTTTACAGCATGGTACTTCTCTTTACAGCCTGTACTCCCAAGCACTTTGGAATGTCCAAACGCAGCTTTTAGAAGAAACGTGTTTCTACCTCCCTAATGTAAACATAAATGCAACTTCCTAAAAGGAACCAACACACAGCAGATCAGTTTGTACGAAGCGGGTCTTCTGTGTTTTAAACGCATTCTTACTGCTAACTCTTATATGCGTCTCTAGGGCTGGAAATGACTGTTTCTACATTCTCCAAAGAAAGGGTTTCTGAACTGCTGCAAACACACAGAAGTTTAGCTCTGGAAGTTGAATGCACACATTGACAACCATTCTGCTAGATAGCTCCGTTTTTGTTTTACAGCAAGTTACTTCTCTTTACAGCCTGTACTCCCAAGCAATCTGGAATGTCCAAACGCAGCTTTTAGAAGAAACGTGTTTCTACCTCGCTGAATGTAAACATAGATGCAACTTCCTAAAAGCAACCAACACACAGAAGATCAGTTTGTATGAAGCGGGTCTTCTGTGTTTTAAACGCATTCTTACTGCTAACTCTTATATGCGTCTCTAGGGCTGGAAATGACTGTTTCTACATTCTCCAAAGAAAGGGTTTCTGAACTGCTGCAAACACACAGACGTTTAGCTCTGGATGTTGAATGCACACATTGACAACCATTCTGCTAGATAGCTCCGTTTTTGTTTTACAGCAAGGTACTTCTCTTTACAGCCTGTACTCCCAAGCACTCTGGAATGTCCAAACGCAGCTTTTAGAAGAAACGTGTTTCTACCTCGCTGAATGTAAACATAGATGCAGCTTCCTAAAAGGAACCAACACACAGCAGATCAGTTTGTACGAAACGGGTCTTCTGTGTTTTAAACGCATTCTTACTGCTAACTCTTATATGCGTCTCTAGGGCTGGAAATGACTGTTTCTACATTCTCCAAAGAAAGGGTTTCTGAACTGCTGCAAACACACAGAAGTTTAGCTCTGGAAGATGGATGGACACATTGACAACCGTTCTGCTAGATACCTCCGTTTTAGTTTTACAGCCAGGTACTTCTCTTTACAGCCTGTACTCCCAAGCACTCTGGAATGTCCAAACGCAGCTTTTAGAAGAAACGTGTTTCTGCCTCGCTGAATATAAACAGAGATGCAAATTCCTAAAAGGAACCAACACAGAGCAGATCAGTTTGTACGAAGTGCGTCTTCTTTGTTTTAAACGCATTCTTACTGCAAACTCTTATATGCTTCTCTAGGGCTGGAAATGACTGTTTCCGCATTCTCCAAAGAAAGGGTTTCTGAACTGCTGCAAACACACAGCAGTTTAGCTCTGGACGTTGAATGCACACATTGACAACCATTCTGCTAGATAGCTCCGTTTTTGTTTTACAGCAACGTACTTCCCTTTACAGCCTGTACTCCCAAGCACTCTGGAATGTCCAAACGCAGCTTTTAGAAGAAACGTGTTTCTACCTCGCTGAATGTAAACATAGATGCAACTTCCTAAAAGGAACCAACACACAGCAGATCAGTTTGTACGAAGCGGGTCTTCTGTGTTTTAAACTCATTCTTACTGCTAACTCTTATATGCGTCTCTAGGGCTGGAAATGACTGTTTCTACATTCTCCAAAGAAAGGGTTTCTGAACTGCAGCAAACACAGGGCAGTTTAGCTCTGGAAGTTGAACGCCCACATTGACAACCATTCTGCTAGATAGCTCCGTTTTTGTTTTACAGCAAGGTACTTCTCTTTACAGCCTGTATTCCCAAGCACTCTGGAATGTCCAAATGCAGCTTTTAGAAGAAACGTTTTTCTGCCTCGCTGAATATAAACCTAGATGCAACTTCCTAAAAGGAACCAACACAGAGCAGATCAGTTCGTACGAAGTGGTTCTTCTTTGTTTTAAACGCATTCTTACTGCAAACTCTTATATGCTTCTCTAGGGCTGGAAATGACTGTTTCTACATTCTCCAAAGAAAGGGTTTCTGATCTGCTGCAAACACACAGCAGTTTAGCTCTGGAAGTTGAATGCACACATTGACAACCATTCTGCTATATAGCTCCGTTTTTTTTTACAGCAAGGTACTTCTCTTTACAGCCTGTACTCCCAAGCACTCTGGAATGTCCAAACGCAGCTTTTAGAAGAAACGTGTTTCTTCCTCGCTGAATGTAAACATAGATGCAACTTCCTAAAAGGAACCAACACACAGCAGATCAGTTTGTACGAAGCGGGTCTTCTGTGTTTTAAACGCATTCTTACTGCTAACTCTTATATGCGTCTCTAGGGCTGGAAATGACTGTTTCAACATTCTCCAAAGAAAGGGTTTCTGAACTGCTGCAAACACACAGAAGTTTAGCTCTGGAAATTGAATGCACACATTGACAACCATTCTGCTCGATAGCTCCGTTTTTGTTTTACAGCAAGGTCCTTCTCTTTACAGCCTGTACTCCCAAGCACTCTGGAATGTCCAAACGCAGCTTTTAGAAGAAACGTGTTTCTACCTCGCTGAATGTAAACATAGATGCAACTTCCTAAAAGGAACCAACACAGAGCAGATCAGTTTGTACGAAGAGGGTCTTCTGTGTTTTAAACGCATTCTTACTGCTAACTGTTATATGCGTCTCTAGGGCTGGAAATGACTGTTTCAACATTCTCCAAAGAAAGGGTTTCTGAACTGCTGCAAACACACAGAAGTTTAGCTCTGGAAATTGAATGCACACATTGACAACCATTCTGCTAGATAGCTCCGTTTTAGTTTTACAGCAAGGTAATTCTCTTTACAGCCTGTACTTCCAAGCACTCTGGAATGTCCAAACGCAGCTTTTAGAAGAAACGTGTTTCTACCTCGCTGAATGTAAACATAGATGCAACTTCCTAAAAGGAACCAACACACAGCAGATCAGTTTGTACGAAGCGGGTCTTCTGTGTTTTAAACGCATTCTTACTGCTAACTCTTACATGCGTCTCTGTTGCTGGAAATGACTGTTTCTACATTCTCCAAAGAAAGGGTTTCTGAACTGCTGCAAACACACAGCAGTTTAGCTCTGGAAGTTGAATGCACACATTGACAACCATTCTGCTAGATAGCTCCGTTTTTGTTTACAGCAAGGTACTTCTCTTTACAGCCTGTACTCCCAAGTACTCTGGAATGTCCAAACACAGCTTTTAGAAGAAACATGTTTCTGCCTCGCTGAATGTAAACATAGATGCAACTTCCTAAAAGGAACCAACACAGAGCAGATCAGTTTGTACGAAGTGGGTCTTCTTTGTTTTAAACGCATTCTTACTGCAAACTCTTATATGCTTCTCTAGGGCTGGAAATGACTGTTTCTACATTCTCCAAAGAAAGGGTTTCTGAACTGCTGCAAACACACATCAGTTTAGTTCTGGAAGTTGAATGCACACATTGACAACCATTCTGCTAGATAGCTCCGTTTTTGTTTTACAGCAAGGTACTTCTCTTTACAGCCTGTACTCCCAAGCAATCTGGAATGTCCAAACGCAGCTTTTAGAAGAAACGTGTTTCTACCTCGCTGAATGTAAACATAAATGCAACTTCCTAAAAGTAAACAACACACAGCAGATCAGTTTGTACGAAGCGGGTCTTCTGTGTTTTAAACGCATTCTTACTGCTAACTCTTATATGCGTCTCTAGGGCTGGAAATGACTGTTTCTACATTCTCCAAAGAAAGGGTTTCTGAACTGCTGCAAACACACAGAAGTTTAGCTCTGGAAGTTGAATGCACACATTGACAACCATTCTGCTAGATAGCTCCGTTTTTGTTTTACATCAAGGTACTTCTCTTTACAGCCTGTACTCCCAAGCATTCTGGAATGTCCGAACGCAGCTTTTAGAAGAAATGTGTTTCTTCCTCGCTGAATGTAAACATAGATGCAACTTCCTAAAAGGAACCAACACACAGCAGATCAGTTTGTACGAAGCGGGTCTTCTGTGTTTTAAACGCATTCTTACTGCTAACTCTTATATGCGTCTCTAGGGCTGGAAATGACTGTTTCTGCATTCTCCAAGGAAAGGGTTTCTGAACTGCTGCAAACACACAGCAGTTTAGCTCTGGAAGTTGAATGCACACATTGACAACCATTCTGCTAGATAGCTCCGTTTTAGTTTTACAGCAAGGTACTTCTCTTTACAGCCTGTACTCCCAAGCACTCTGGAATGTCCAAACGCAGCTTTTAGAAGAAACGTGTTTCTGCCTCGCTAAATATAAACGTAGATGCAACTTCCCAAAAGGAACCAACACAGAGCAGATCAGTTTGTACGAAGCGGGTCTTCTGTGTTTTAAACGCATTCTTACTGCTAACTGTTATATGCGTCTCTAGGGCTGAAAATGACTGTTTCTACATTCTCCAAAGAAAGGGTTTCTGAACTGCTGCAAACACACAGAAGTTTAGCTCTGGAAGTTGAATGCACACATTGACAACCATTCTGCTAGATAGCTCCGTTTTTGTTTACAGCAAGGTACTTCTCTTTACAGCCTGTACTCCCAAGTACTCTGGAATGTCCAAACACAGCTTTTAGAAGAAACATGTTTCTGCCTCGCTGAATGTAAACATAGATGCAACTTCCTAAAAGGAACCAACACATAGCAGATCAGTTTGTAGGAAATGGGTCTTCTTTGTTTTAACCGCATTCTTACTGCAAACTCTTATATGCTTCTCTAGGGCTGGAAATGACTGTTTCTACATTCTCCAAAGAAAGGGTTTCTGAACTGCTGCAAACACACATCAGTTTAGCTCTGGAAGTTGAATGCACACATTGACAACCATTCTGCTAGATAGCTCCGTTTTTCTTTTACAGCAAGGTACTTCTCTTTACAGCCTGTACTCCCAAGCACTCTGGAATGTCCAAACGCAGCTTTTAGAAGAAACGTGTTTCTACCTCGCTGAATGTAAACATAGATGCAACTTCCTAAAAGGAACCAACACACAGCAGATCAGTTTGTACGAAGCTGGTCTTCTGTGTTTTAAACGCATTCTTACTGCTAACCCTAATATGCTTCCCTAGGGCTGGAAATGACTGTTTCTACATTCTCCAAAGAAAGGGTTTCTGAACTGCTGCAAACACACAGCAGTTTAGCTCTGGAAGTTGAATGCACACATTGACTACCATTCTGCTAGATAGCTCCATTTTTGTTTTACAGCAAGCTACTTCTCTTTACAGCCTGTATTCCCAAGCACTCTGGAATGTCCAAACGCAGCTTTTAGAAGAAACGTGTTTCTGCCTCGCTGAATATAAACATAGATGCAACTTCCTAAAAGGAACAAACACAGAGCAGATCAGTTTGTACGAAGCAGGTCTTCTTTGTTTTAAACGCATTCTTACAGCTAACTCTTATATGCTTATGTAGGGCTGAAAATGACAGTTTCTACATTCTCCAAAGAAAGGTTTTCTGAACTGCGAGAAACACACAGCAGTTTAGCTCTGGAAGTTGAATGCACACATTGACAAGCATTCTGCTAGATAGCTCCGTTTTAGTTTTACAGCATGGTACTTCTCTTTACAGCCTGTACTCCCAAGCACTTTGGCATGTCCAAACGCAGCTTTTAGAAGAAACGTGTTTCTACCTCCCTAATGTAAACATAAATGCAACTTCCTAAAAGGAACCAACACACAGCAGATCAGTTTGTACGAAGCGGGTCTTCTGTGTTTTAAACGCATTCTTACTGCTAACTCTTACATGCGTCTCTAGGGCTGGAAATGACTGTTTCTACATTCTCCAAAGAAAGGGTTTCTGAACTGCTGCAAACACACAGCAGTTTAGCTCTGGAAGTTGAATGCACACATTGACAACCATTCTGCTAGATAGCTCCATTTTTGTTTTACAGCAAGGTACTTCTCTTTACAGCCTGTACTCCCAAACAATCTGGAATGTCCAAACGCAGCTTTTAGAAGAAACGTGTTTCTACCTCGCTGAATGTAAACATAGATGCAACTTCCTAAAAGGAACCAACACACAGCAGATCAGTTTGTACGAAGCGGGTCTTCTGTGTTTTAAACGCATTCTTACTGCTAACTCTTATATGCGTGTCTAGGGCTGGAAATGACTGTTTCTACATTCTCCAAAGAAAGGGTTTCTGAACTGCTGCAAACACACAGCAGTTTAGCTCTGGAAGTTGAATGCACACATTGACAACCATTCTGCTAGATAGCTCCGTTTTTGTTTACAGCAAGGTACTTCTCTTTACAGCCTGTACTCCCAAGTACTCTGGAATGTCCAAACACAGCTTTTAGAAGAAACATGTTTCTGCCTCGCTGAATGTAAACATAGATGCAACTTCCTAAAAGGAACCAACACAGAGCAGATCAGTTTGTACGAAGTGGGTCTTCTTTGTTTTAAACGCATTCTTACTGCAAACTCTTATATGCTTCTCTATGGCTGGAAATGACTGTTTCTACATTCTCCAAAGAAAGGGTTTCTGAACTGCTGCAAACACACATCAGTTTAGTTTTGGAAGTTGAATGCACACATTGACAACCATTCTGCTAGATAGCTCCGTTTTTGTTTTACAGCAAGGTACTTCTCTTTACAGCCTGTACTCCCAAGCAATCTGGAATGTCCAAACGCAGCTTTTAGAAGAAACGTGTTTCTACCTCGCTGAATGTAAACATAAATGCAACTTCCTAAAAGTAAACAACACACAGCAGATCAGTTTGTACGAAGCGGGTCTTCTGTGTCTTAAACGCATTCTTACTGCTAACTCTTATATGCGTCTCTAGGGGTGGAAATGACTGTTTCTACATTCTCCAAAGAAAGGGTTTCTGAACTGCTGCAAACACACAGAAGTTTAGCTCTGGAAGTTGAATGCACACATTGACAACCATTCTGCTAGATAGCTCCGTTTTTGTTTTACATCAAGGTACTTCTCTTTACAGCCTGTACTCCCAAGCATTCTGGAATGTCCGAACGCAGCTTTTAGAAGAAACGTGTTTCTTCCTCGCTGAATGTAAACATAGATTCAACTTCCTAAAAGGAACCAACACACAGCAGATCAGTTTGTACGAAGCGGGTCTTCTGTGTTTTAAACGCATTCTTACTGCTAACTCTTATATGCGTCTCTAGGGCTGGAAATGACTGTTTCTACATTCTCCAAAGAAAGGGTTTCTGATCTGCTGCAAACACACAGCAGTTTAGCTCTGGAAGTTGAATGCACACATTGACAACCATTCTGCTATATAGCTCCGTTTTTGTTTTACAGCAAGGTACTTCTCTTTACAGCCTGTACTCCCAAGCACTCTGGAATGTCCAAACCCAGCTTTTAGAAGAAACGTGTTTCTTCCTCGCTGAATGTAAACATAGATGCAACTTCCTAAAAGGAACCAACACACAGCAGATCAGTTTGTACGAAGCGGGTCTTCTTTCTTTTAAACGCATTCTTACTGCTAACTCTTATATGCTTCTCTAGGGCTGGAAATGACTGTTTCTACATTCTCCAAAGAAAGGGTTTCTGAACTGCTGCAAACACACAGACGTTTAGCTCTGGATGTTGAATGCACACATTGACAACCATTCTGCTAGATAGCTCCGTTTTTGTTTTACAGCAAGGTACTTCTCTTTACAGCCTGTACTCCCAAACACTCTGGAATGTCCAAACGCAGCTTTTAGAAGAAACGTGTTTCTACCTCGCTGAATGTAAACATAGATGCAACTTCCCAAAAGGAACCAACACAGAGCAGATCAGTTTGTACGAAGCAGGTCTTCTGTGTTTTAAACGCATTCTTACTGCTAACTGTTATATGCGTCTCTAGGGCTGAAAATGACTGTTTCAACATTCTCCAAAGAAAGGGTTTCTGAACTGCTGCAAACACACAGAAGTTTAGCTCTGGAAGTTGAATGCACACATTGACAACCATTCTGCTAGATAGCTCCGTTTTTGTTTACAGCAAGGTACTTCTCTTTACAGCCTGTACTCCCAAGTACTCTGGAATGTCCAAACACAGCTTTTAGAAGAAACATGTTTCTGCCTCGCTGAATGTAAACATAGATGCAACTTCCTAAAAGGAACCAACACAGAGCAGATCAGTTTGTAGGAAGTGGGTCTTCTTTGTTTTAAACGCATTCTTACTGCAAACTCTTATATGCTTCTCTAGGGCTGGAAATGACTGTTTCTACATTCTCCAAAGAAAGGGTTTCTGAACTGCTGCAAACACACATCAGTTTAGCTCTGGAAGTTGAATGCACACATTGACAACCATTCTGCTAGATAGCTCCGTTTTTCTTTTACAGCAAGGTACTTCTCTTTACAGCCTGTACTCCCAAGCACTCTGGAATGTCCAAACGCAGCTTTTAGAAGAAACGTGTTTCTACCTCGCTGAATGTAAACATAGATGCAACTTCCTAAAAGGAACCAACACACAGCAGATCAGTTTGTACGAAGCTGGTCTTCTGTGTTTTAAACGCATTCTTACTGCTAACCCTTATATGCTTCCCTAGGGCTGGAAATGACTGTTTCTACATTCTCCAAAGAAAGGGTTTCTGAACTGCTGCAAACACACAGCAGTTTAGCTCTGGAAGTTGAATGCACACATTGACTACCATTCTGCTAGATAGCTCCATTTTTGTTTTACAGCAAGCTACTTCTCTTTACAGCCTGTATTCCCAAGCACTCTGGAATGTCCAAACGCAGCTTTTAGAAGAAACGTTTTTCTGCCTCGCTGAATATAAACATAGATGCAACTTCCTAAAAGGAACAAACACAGAGCAGATCAGTTTGTACGAAGCAGGTCTTCTTTGTTTTAAACGCATTCTTACAGCTAACTCTTATATGCTTATGTAGGGCTGAAAATGACAGTTTCTACATTCTCCAAAGAAAGGTTTTCTGAACTGCGAGAAACACACAGCAGTTTAGCTCTGGAAGTTGAATGCACACATTGACAAGCATTCTGCTAGATAGCTCCGTTTTAGTTTTACAGCATGGTACTTCTCTTTACAGCCTGTACTCCCAAGCACTTTGGCATGTCCAAACGCAGCTTTTAGAAGAAACGTGTTTCTACCTCCCTAATGTAAAAATAAATGCAACTTCCTAAAAGGAACCAACACACAGCAGATCAGTTTGTACGAAGCGGGTCTTCTGTGTTTTAAACGCATTCTTACTGCTAACTCTTATATGCGTCTCTAGGGCTGGAAATGACTGTTTCTACATTCTCCAAAGAAAGGGTTTCTGAACTGCTGCAAACACACAGCAGTTTAGCTCTGGAAGTTGAATGCACACATTGACAACCATTCTGCTAGATAGCTCCATTTTTGTTTTACAGCAAGGTACTTCTCTTTACAGCCTGTACTCCCAAACAATCTGGAATGTCCAAACGCAGCTTTTAGAAGAAACGTGTTTCTACCTCGCTGAATGTAAACATAGATGCAACTTCCTAAAAGGAACCAACACACAGCAGATCAGTTTGTACGAAGCGGGTCTTCTGTGTTTTAAACGCATTCTTACTGCTAACTCTTATATGCGTGTCTAGGGCTGGAAATGACTGTTTCTACATTCTCCAAAAAAAGGGTTTCTGAACTGCTGCAAACACACAGACGTTTAGCTCTTGATGTTGAATGCACACATTGACAACCATTCTGCTAGATAGCTCCGTTTTAGTTTTACAGCAAGGTACTTCTCTTTACAGCCTGTACTCCCAAGCACTCTGGAATGTCCAAACGCAGCTTTTAGAAGAAACGTGTTTCTACCTCGCTGAATATAAACATGGATGCAACTTCCTAAAAGGAATCAACACACAGCAGATCAGTTTGTACGAAACGGGTCTTCTGTGTTTTAAACGCATTCTTAATGCTAACTCTTATATGCGTCTCTAGGGCTGGAAATGACTGTTTCTACATTCTCCAAAGAAAGGTTTTCTGAACTGCTGCAAACACACAGCAATTTAGCTCTGGAAGTTGAATGCACACATTGACAACCATTCTGATAGATAGCTCCGTTTTTGTTTTACAGCACGGTACTTCTCTTTACAGCCTGTATTCCCAAGCACTCTGGAATGTCCAAACGCAGCTTTTAGAAGAAACGTGTTTCTGCCTCGCTGAATATAAACATAGATGCAACTTCCTAAAAGGAACCAACACAGAGCAGATCAGTTTGTACGAAGCGAGTCTTCTTTGTTTCATACGCATTCTTACTGCAAACTCTTATATGTGTCTCTAGGGCTGGAAATGACTGTTTCTAAATTCTCCAAAGAAAGGGTTTCTGAACTGCTGCAAACACACAGAAGTTTAGCTCTGGAAGTTGAATGCACACATGGACAACCATTCTGCTAGATAGCTCCGTTTTAGTTTTACAGCAAAGTACTTCTCTTTACAGCCTGTACTCCCAAGGTCTCTGGAATGTCCAAACGCAGCTTTTAGAAGAAAAGTGTTTCTACCTCGCTGAATGTAAACATAGATGCAACTTCCTAAAAGGAACCAACACACAGCAGATCAGTTTGTACGAAACGGGTCTTCTGTGTTTTAAACGCATTCTTACTGCTAACTCTTATATGCGTCTCTAGGGCTGGAAATGACTGTTTCTACATTCTCCAAAGAAAGGGTTTCTGAACTGCTGCAAACACACAGAAGTTTAGCTCTGGAAGTTGAATGGACACATTGACAACCATTCTGCTAGATAGCTCCGTTTTAGTTTTACAGCAAGGTACTTCTCTTTACAGCCTGTACTCCCAAGCACTCTGGAATGTCCAAACGCAGCTTTTAGAAGAAACGTGGTTCTGCCTCGCTGAATATAAACAGAGATGCAAATTCCTAAATGGAACCAACACAGAGCAGATCAGTTTGTACGAAGTGCGTCTTCTTTCTTTTAAACGCATTCTTACTGCAAACTCTTATATGCTTCTCTAGGGCTGGAAATGACGGTTTCTGCATTCTCCAAAGAAAGTCTTTCTGAACTGCTGCATACACACAGCAGTTTAGCTCTGGAAGTTGAACGCCCACATTGACAACCATTCTGCTAGATAGCTTCGTTTTTGTTTTACAGCAAGGTACTTCTCTTTACAGCCTGTATTCCCAAGCACTCTGGAATGTCCAAACGCAGCTTTTAGAAGAAACGTGTTTCGGCCTCGCTGAATGTAAACATAGATGCAACTTCCTAAAAGGAACCAACACAGAGCAGATCAGTTCTTACGAAGCGGGTCTTCTGTGTTTTAAACGCATTCTTACTGCTAACCCTTATATGCTTCCCTAGGGCTGGAAATGACTGTTTCTACATTCTCCAAAGAAAGGGTTTCTGAACTGCTGCAAACACACAGCAGTTTAGCTCTGGAAGTTGAATGCACACATTGACAACCATTCTGCTAGATAGCTCCATTATTGTTTTACAGCAAGCTACTTCTCTTTACAGCCTGTATTCCCAAGCACTCTGGAATGTCCAAACGCAGCTTTTAGAAGAAACGTGTTTCTGCCTCGCTGAATATAAACATAGATGCAACTTCCTAAAAGGAACAAACACAGAGCAGATCAGTTTGTACGAAGCAGGTCTTCTTTGTTTTAAACGCATTCTTACAGCTAACTCTTATATGCTTCTGTAGGGCTGAAAATGACATTTTCTACATTCTCCAAAGAAAGGGTTTCTGAACTGCGACAAACACACAGCAGTTTAGCTCTGGAAGTTGAATGCACACATTGACAAGCATTCTGCTAGATAGCTCCGTTTTAGTTTTACAGCATGTTACTTCTCTTTACAGCCTGTACTCCCAAGCACTTTGGAATGTCCAAACGCAGCTTTTAGAAGAAACGTGTTTCTACCTCCCTAATGTAAACATAAATGCAACTTCCTAAAAGGAACCAACACACAGCAGATCAGTTTGTACGAGGCGGGTCTTCTGTGTTTTAAACGCATTCTTACTGCTAACTCTTATATGCGTCTCTAGGGCTGGAAATGACTGTTTCTACATTCTCCAAAGAAAGGGTTTCTGAACTGCTGAAAACACACAGAAGTTTAGCTCTGGAAGTTGAATGCACACATTGACAACCATTCTGCTAGATATCTCCGTTTTTGTTTTACAGCAAGGTACTTCTCTTTACAGCCTGTACTCCCAAGCAATCTGGAATGTCCAAACGCAGCTTTTAGAAGAAACGTGTTTCTACCTCGCTGAATGTAAACATACATGCAACTTCCTAAAAGGAACCAACACACAGCAGATCAGTTTGTACGAAGCAGGTCTTCTGTGTTTTAAACGCATTCTTACTGCTAACTCTTACATGCGTCTCTGGGGCTGGAAATGACTGTTTCTACATTCTCCAAAGAAAGGGTTTCTGAACTGCTGCAAACACACAGCAGTTTAGCTCTGGAAGTTGAATGCACACATTGACAACCATTCTGCTAGATAGCTCCGTTTTTGTTTACA
Organism: Saimiri boliviensis; assembly: GCF_048565385.1. Classification (NCBI taxonomy): domain Eukaryota; kingdom Metazoa; phylum Chordata; class Mammalia; order Primates; family Cebidae; genus Saimiri; species Saimiri boliviensis. The sequence continues at coordinate 66,687,664 of NC_133456.1, forward strand.
GCAAGGTACTTCTCTTTACAGCCTGTACTCCCAAGTACTCTGGAATGTCCAAACACAGCTTTTAGAAGAAACATGTTTCTGCCTCGCTGAATGTAAACATAGATGCAACTTCCTAAAAGGAACCAACACAGAGCAGATCAGTTTGTACGAAGTGGGTCTTCTTTGTTTTAAACGCATTCTTACTGCTAACTCTTATATGCGTCTCTAGGACTGGAAATGACTGTTTCTACATTCTCCAAAGAAAGGGTTTCTGAACTGCTGCAAACACACAGAAGTTTAGCTCTGGAAGTTGAATGCACACATTGACAACCATTCTGCTAGATAGCTCCGTTTTTGTTTTACAGCAAGGTACTTCTCTTTACAGCCTGTACTCCCAAGCAATCTGGAATGTCCAAACGCAGCTTTTAGAAGAAACGTGTTTCTACCTCGCTGAATGTAAACATAGATGCAACTTCCTAAAAGGAACCAACACACAGCAGATCAGTTTGTACGAAGCGGGTCTTCTGTGTTTTAAACGCATTCTTACTGCTAACTCTTATATGCGTCTCTAGGGCTGGAAATGACTGTTTCTACATTCTCCAAAGAAAGGGTTTCTGAACTGCTGCAAACACACAGACGTTTAGCGCTGGATGTTGAATGCACACATTGACAACCATTCTGCTATATAGCTCCGTTTTTGTTTTACAGCAAGGTACTTTTCTTTACAGCCTGTAATCCCAAGCACTCTGGAATGTCCAAACGCAGCTTTTAGAAGAAACGTGTTTCTACCTCGCTGAATGTAAACATAGATGCAACTTCCTAAAAGGAACCAACACAGAGCAGATCAGTTTGTACGAAGCGGGTCTTCTGTGTTTTAAACGCATTCTTACTGCTAACTGTTATATGCGTCTCTAGGGCTGAAAATGACTGTTTCAACATTCTCCAAAGAAAGGGTTTCTGAACTGCTGCAAACACACAGAAGTTTAGCTCTGGAAGTTGAATGCACACATTGACAACCATTCTGCTAGATAGCTCCGTTTTAGTTTTACAGCAAGGTACTTCTCTTTACAGCCTGTACTCCCAAGCACTCTGGAATGTCCAAACGCAGTTTTTAGAAGAAACGTGTTTATAACTCGCTGAATGTAAACATAGATGCAACTTCCTAAAAGGAACCAACACAGCAGATCAGTTTGTACGAAGCGGGTCTTCTGTGTTTTAAACGCATTCTTACTGCTAACTCTTACATGCGTCTCTGGGGCTGGAAATGACTGTTTCTACATTCTCCAAAGAATGGGTTTCTGAACGGCTGCAAACACACAGCAGTTTAGCTCTGGAAGTTGAATGCACACATTGACAACCATTCTGCTAGTTAGCTCCGTTTTTGTTTACAGCAAGGTACTTCTCTTTACAGCCTGTACTCCCAAGTACTCTGGAATGTCCAAACACAGCTTTTAAAAGAAACATGTTTCTTCCTCGCTGAATGTAAACATAGATGCAACTTCCTAAAAGGAACCAACACAGAGCAGATCAGTTTGTACGAAGCGGGTCTTCTTTGTTTTAAACGCATTCTTACTGCAAACTTTTATATGCTTCTATAGGGCTGGAAATGACTGTTTCTACATTCTCCAAAGAAAGGGTTTCTGAACTGCTGCAAACACACAGCAGTTTAGCTCTGGAAGTTGAATGCACACATTGACAACCATTCTGCTAGATAGCTCCATTTTTGTTTTACAGCAAGCTACTTCTCTTTACAGCCTGTATTCCCAAGCACTCTGGAATGTCCAAACGCAGCTTTTAGAAGAAACGTGTTTCTGCCTCGCTGAATATAAACATAGATGCAACTTCCTAAAAGGAACCAACACAGAGCAGATCACTTTGTACGAAGCAGGTCTTCTTTGTTTTAAACGCATTCTTACAGCTAACTCTTATATGCTTCTGTAGGGCTGAAAATGACAGTTTCTACATTCTCCAAAGAAAGGGTTTCTGAACTGCGGCAAACACACAGCAGTTTAGCTCTGGAAGTTGAATGCACACATTGACAAGCATTCTGCTAGATAGCTCCGTTTTAGTTTTACAGCATGGTACTTCTTTTTGCAGCCTGTACTCCCAAGCACTTTGGAATGTCCAAACGCAGCTTTTAGAAGAAACGTGTTTCTACCTCCCTAATGTAAACATAAATGCAACTTCCTAAAAGGAACCAACACACAGCAGATCAGTTTGTACGAAGCGGGTCTTCTGTGTTTTAAACGCAGTCTTACTGCTAACTCTTATATGCGTCTCTAGGGCTGGAAATGACTGTTTCTACATTCTCCAAAGAAAGGGTTTCTGAACTGCTGCAAACACACAGAAGTTTAGCTCTGGAAGTTGAATGCACACATTGACAACCATTCTGCTAGATAGCTCCGTTTTTGTTTTACAGCAAGTTACTTCTCTTTACAGCCTGTACTCCCAAGCAATCTGGAATGTCCAAACGCAGCTTTTAGAAGAAACGTGTTTCTACCTCGCTGAATGTAAACATAGATTCAACTTCCTAAAAGCAACCAACACACAGAAGATCAGTTTGTATGAAGCGGGTCTTCTGTGTTTTAAACGCATTCTTACTGCTTACTCTTATATGCGTCTCTAGGGCTGGAAATGACTGTTTCTACATTCTCCAAAGAAAGGGTTTCTGAACTGCTGCAAACACACAGACGTTTAGCTCTGGATGTTGAATGCACACATTGACAACCATTCTGCTAGATAGCTCCGTTTTTGTTTTACAGCAAGGTACTTCTCTTTACAGCCTGTACTCCCAAGTACTCTGGAATGTCCAAACGCAGCTTTTAGAAGAAACGTGTTTCTACCTCGCTGAATGTAAACATAGATGCAGCTTCCTAAAAGGAACCAACACACAGCAGATCAGTTTGTACGAAACGGGTGTTCTGTGTTTTAAACGCATTCTTACTGCTAACTCTTATATGCGTCTCTAGGGATGGAAATGACTGTTTCTACATTCTCCAAAGAAAGGGTTTCTGAACTGCTGCAAACACACAGAAGTTTAGCTCTGGAAGTTGAATGGACACATTGACAACCATTCTACTAGATACCTCCGTTTTAGTTTTACAGCAAGGTACTTCTCTTTACAGCCTGTACTCCCAAGCACTCTGGAAAGTCCAAACGCAGCTTTTAGAAGAAACGTGTTTCTGCCTCGCTGAATATAAACAGAGATGCAAATTCCTAAAAGGAACCAACACAGAGCAGATCAGTTTGTACGAAGTGCGTCTTCTTTCTTTTAAACGCATTCTTACTGCAAACTCTTATATGCTTCTCTAGGGCTGGAAATGACTGTTTCCGCATTCTCCAAAGAAAGGGTTTCTGAACTGCTGCAAACACACAGCAGTTTAGCTCTGGACGTTGAATGCACACATTGACAACCATTCTGCTAGATAGCTCCGTTTTTGTTTTACAGCAACGTACTTCCCTTTACAGCCTGTACTCCCAAGCACTCTGGAATGTCCAAACGCAGCTTTTAGAAGAAACGTGTTTCTGCCTCGCTGAATATAAACATAGATGCAACTTCCTAAAAGGAACAAACACAGAGCAGATCAGTTTGTAGGAAGTGGGTCTTCTTTGTTTTAAACGCATTCTTACTGCAAACTCTTATATGCTTCTCTAGGGCTGGAAATGACTGTTTCTACATTCTCCAAAGAAAGGGTTTCTGAACTGCTGCAAACACACATCAGTTTAGCTCTGGAAGTTGAATGCACACATTGACAACCATTCTGCTAGATAGCTCCGTTTTTCTTTTACAGCAAGGTACTTCTCTTTACAGCCTGTACTCCCAAGCACTCTGGAATGTCCAAACGCAGCTTTTAGAAGAAACGTGTTTCTACCTCGCTGAATGTAAACATAGATGCAACTTCCTAAAAGGAACCAACACACAGCAGATCAGTTTGTACGAAGCTGGTCTTCTGTGTTTTAAACGCATTCTTACTGCTAACCCTTATATGCTTCCCTAGGGCTGGAAATGACTGTTTCTACATTCTCCAAAGAAAGGGTTTCTGAACTGCTGCAAACACACAGCAGTTTAGCTCTGGAAGTTGAATGCACACATTGACTACCATTCTGCTAGATAGCTCCATTTTTGTTTTACAGCAAGCTACTTCTCTTTACAGCCTGTATTCCCAAGCACTCTGGAATGTCCAAACGCAGCTTTTAGAAGAAACGTGTTTCTGCCTCGCTGAATATAAACATAGATGCAACTTCCTAAAAGGAACAAACACAGAGCAGATCAGTTTGTACGAAGCAGGTCTTCTTTGTTTTAAACGCATTCTTACAGCTAACTCTTATATGCTTATGTAGGGCTGAAAATGACAGTTTCTACATTCTGCAAAGAAAGGTTTTCTGAACTGCGAGAAACACACAGCAGTTTAGCTCTGGAAGTTGAATGCACACATTGACAAGCATTCTGCTAGATAGCTCCGTTTTAGTTTTACAGCATGGTACTTCTCTTTACAGCCTGTACTCCCAAGCACTTTGGCATGTCCAAACGCAGCTTTTAGAAGAAACGTGTTTCTACCTCCCTAATGTAAAAATAAATGCAACTTCCTAAAAGGAACCAACACACAGCAGATCAGTTTGTACGAAGCGGGTCTTCTGTGTTTTAAACGCATTCTTACTGCTAACTCTTATATGCGTCTCTAGGGCTGGAAATGACTGTTTCTACATTCTCCAAAGAAAGGGTTTCTGAACTGCTGCAAACACACAGCAGTTTAGCTCTGGAAGTTGAATGCACACATTGACAACCATTCTGCTAGATAGCTCCATTTTTGTTTTACAGCAAGGTACTTCTCTTTACAGCCTGTACTCCCAAACAATCTGGAATGTCCAAACGCAGCTTTTAGAAGAAACGTGTTTCTACCTCGCTGAATGTAAACATAGATGCAACTTCCTAAAAGGAACCAACACACAGCAGATCAGTTTGTACGAAGCGGGTCTTCTGTGTTTTAAACGCATTCTTACTGCTAACTCTTATATGCGTGTCTAGGGCTGGAAATGACTGTTTCTACATTCTCCAAAGAAAGGGTTTCTGAACTGCTGCAAACACACAGACGTTTAGCTCTTGATGTTGAATGCACACATTGACAACCATTCTGCTAGATAGCTCCGTTTTAGTTTTACATCAAGGTACTTCTCTTTACAGCCTGTACTCCCAAGCACTCTGGAATGTCCAAACGCAGCTTTTAGAAGAAACGTGTTTCTACCTCGCTGAATATAAACATGGATGCAACTTCCTAAAAGGAATCAACACACAGCAGATCAGTTTGTACGAAACGGGTCTTCTGTGTTTTAAACGCATTCTTAATGCTAACTCTTATATGCGTCTCTAGGGCTGGAAATGACTGTTTCTACATTCTCCAAAGAAAGGTTTTCTGAACTGCTGCAAACACACAGCAATTTAGCTCTGGAAGTTGAATGCACACATTGACAACCATTCTGATAGATAGCTCCGTTTTTGTTTTACAGCACGGTACTTCTCTTTACAGCCTGTATTCCCAAGCACTCTGGAATGTCCAAACGCAGCTTTTAGAAGAAACGTGTTTCTGCCTCGCTGAATATAAACATAGATGCAACTTCCTAAAAGGAACCAACACAGAGCAGATCAGTTTGTACGAAGCGAGTCTTCTTTGTTTCATACGCATTCTTACTGCAAACTCTTATATGTGTCTCTAGGGCTGGAAATGACTGTTTCTAAATTCTCCAAAGAAAGGGTTTCTGAACTGCTGCAAACACACAGAAGTTTAGCTCTGGAAGTTGAATGCACACATGGACAACCATTCTGCTAGATAGCTCCGTTTTAGTTTTACAGCAAAGTACTTCTCTTTACAGCCTGTACTCCCAAGGTCTCTGGAATGTCCAAACGCAGCTTTTAGAAGAAAAGTGTTTCTACCTCGCTGAATGTAAACATAGATGCAACTTCCTAAAAGGAACCAACACACAGCAGATTAGTTTGTACGAAACGGGTCTTCTGTGTTTTAAACGCATTCTTACTGCTAACTCTTATATGCGTCTCTAGGGCTGGAAATGACTGTTTCTACATTCTCCAAAGAAAGGGTTTCTGAACTGCTGCAAACACACAGAAGTTTAGCTCTGGAAGTTGAATGGACACATTGACAACCATTCTGCTAGATAGCTCCGTTTTAGTTTTACAGCAAGGTACTTCTCTTTACAGCCTGTACTCCCAAGCACTCTGGAATGTCCAAACGCAGCTTTTAGAAGAAACGTGGTTCTGCCTCGCTGAATATAAACAGAGATGCAAATTCCTAAATGGAACCAACACAGAGCAGATCAGTTTGTACGAAGTGCGTCTTCTTTCTTTTAAACGCATTCTTACTGCAAACTCTTATATGCTTCTCTAGGGCTGGAAATGACGGTTTCTGCATTCTCCAAAGAAAGTCTTTCTGAACTGCTGCATACACACAGCAGTTTAGCTCTGGAAGTTGAACGCCCACATTGACAACCATTCTGCTAGATAGCTTCGTTTTTGTTTTACAGCAAGGTACTTCTCTTTACAGCCTGTATTCCCAAGCACTCTGGAATGTCCAAACGCAGCTTTTAGAAGAAACGTTTTTCTGCCTCGCTGAATGTAAACATAGATGCAACTTCCTAAAAGGAACCAACACAGAGCAGATCAGTTCTTACAAAGCGGGTCTTCTGTGTTTTAAACACATTCTTACTGCTAACCCTTATATGCTTCCCTAGGGCTGGAAATGACTGTTTCTACATTCTCCAAAGAAAGGGTTTCTGAACTGCTGCAAACACACAGCAGTTTAGCTCTGGAAGTTGAATGCACACATTGACAACCATTCTGCTAGATAGCTCCATTATTGTTTTACAGCAAGCTACTTCTCTTTACAGCCTGTATTCCCAAGCACTCTGGAATGTCCAAACGCAGCTTTTAGAAGAAACGTGTTTCTGCCTCGCTGAATATAAACATAGATGCAACTTCCTAAAAGGAACAAACACAGAGCAGATCAGTTTGTACGAAGCAGGTCTTCTTTGTTTTAAACGCATTCTTACAGCTAACTCTTATATGCTTCTGTAGGGCTGAAAATGACATTTTCTACATTCTACAAAGAAAGGGTTTCTGAACTGCGACAAACACACAGCAGTTTAGCTCTGGAAGTTGAATGCACACATTGACAAGCATTCTGCTAGATAGCTCCGTTTTAGTTTTACAGCATGTTACTTCTCTTTACAGCCTGTACTCCCAAGCACTTTGGAATGTCCAAACGCAGCTTTTAGAAGAAACGTGTTTCTACCTCCCTAATGTAAACATAAATGCAACTTCCTAAAAGGAACCAACACACAGCAGATCAGTTTGTACGAGGCGGGTCTTCTGTGTTTTAAACGCATTCTTACTGCTAACTCTTATATGCGTCTCTAGGGCTGGAAATGACTGTTTCTACATTCTCCAAAGAAAGGGTTTCTGAACTGCTGAAAACACACAGAAGTTTAGCTCTGCAAGTTGAATGCACACATTGACAACCATTCTGCTAGATAGCTCCGTTTTTGTTTTACAGCAAGGTACTTCTCTTTACAGCCTGTACTCCCAAGCAATCTGGAATGTCCAAACGCAGCTTTTAGAAGAAACGTGTTTCTACCTCGCTGAATGTAAACATACATGCAACTTCCTAAAAGGAACCAACACACAGCAGATCAGTTTGTACGAAGCAGGTCTTCTGTGTTTTAAACGCATTCTTACTGCTAACTCTTACATGCGTCTCTGGGGCTGGAAATGACTGTTTCTACATTCTCCAAAGAAAGGGTTTCTGAACTGCTGCAAACACACAGCAGTTTAGCTCTGGAAGTTGAATGCACACATTGACAACCATTCTGCTAGATAGCTCCGTTTTTGTTTACAGCAAGGTACTTCTCTTTACAGCCTGTACTCCCAAGTACTCTGGAATGTCCAAACACAGCTTTTAGAAGAAACATGTTTCTGCCTCGCTGAATGTAAACATAGATGCAACTTCCTAAAAGGAACCAACACAGAGCAGATCAGTTTGTACGAAGTGGGTCTTCTTTGTTTTAAACGCATTCTTACTGCTAACTCTTATATGCGTCTCTAGGGCTGGAAATGACTGTTTCTACATTCTCCAAAGAAAGGGTTTCTGAACTGCTGCAAACACACAGAAGTTTAGCTCTGGAAGTTGAATGCACACATTGACAACCATTGTGCTAGATAGCTCCGTTTTTGTTTTACAGCAAGGTACTTCTCTTTACAGCCTGTACTCCCAAGCAATCTGGAATGTCCAAACGCAGCTTTTAGAAGAAACGTGTTTCTACCTCGCTGAATGTAAACATAGATGCAACTTCCTAAAAGGAACCAACACACAGCAGATCAGTTTGTACGAAGCGGGTCTTCTGTGTTTTAAACGCATTCTTACTGCTAACTCTTATATGCGTCTCTAGGGCTGGAAATGACTGTTTCTACATTCTCCAAAGAAAGGGTTTCTGAACTGCTGCAAACACACAGACGTTTAGCGCTGGATGTTGAATGCACACATTGACAACCATTCTGCTATATAGCTCCGTTTTTGTTTTACAGCAAGGTACTTTTCTTTACAGCCTGTAATCCCAAGCACTCTGGAATGTCCAAACGCAGCTTTTAGAAGAAACGTGTTTCTACCTCGCTGAATGTAAACATAGATGCAACTTCCTAAAAGGAACCAACACAGAGCAGATCAGTTTGTACGAAGCGGGTCTTCTGTGTTTTAATCGCATTCTTACTGCTAACTGTTATATGCGTCTCTAGGGCTGAAAATGACTGTTTCAACATTCTCCAAAGAAAGGGTTTCTGAACTGCTGCAAACACACAGAAGTTTAGCTCTGGAAGTTGAATGCACACATTGACAACCATTCTGCTAGATAGCTCCGTTTTAGTTTTACAGCAAGGTACTTCTCTTTACAGCCTGTACTCCCAAGCACTCTGGAATGTCCAAACGCAGCTTTTAGAAGAAACGTGTTTCTAACTCGCTGAATGTAAACATAGATGCAACTTCCTAAAAGGAACCAACACAGCAGATCAGTTTGTACGAAGCGGGTCTTCTGTGTTTTAAACGCATTCTTACTGCTAACTCTTACATGCGTCTCTGGGGCTGGAAATGACTGTTTCTACATTCTCCAAAGAAAGGGTTTCTGAACGGCTGCAAACACACAGCAGTTTAGCTCTGGAAGTTGAATGCACACATTGACAACCATTCTGCTAGTTAGCTCCGTTTTTGTTTACAGCAAGGTATTTCGCTTTACAGCCTGTACTCCCAAGTACTCTGGAATGTCCAAACACAGCTTTTAAAAGAAACATGTTTCTTCCTCGCTGAATGTAAACATAGATGCAACTTCCTAAAAGGAACCAACACAGAGCAGATCAGTTTGTACGAAGCGGGTCTTCTTTGTTTTAAACGCATTCTTACTGCAAACTCTTATATGCTTCTCTAGGGCTGGAAATGACTGTTTCTACATTCTCCAAAGAAAGGGTTTCTGAACTGCTGCAAACACACAGCAGTTTAGCTCTGGAAGTTGAATGCACACATTGACAACCATTCTGCTAGATAGCTCCATTTTTGTTTTACAGCAAGCTACTTCTCTTTACAGCCTGTATTCCCAAGCACTCTGGAATGTCCAAACGCAGCTTTTAGAAGAAACGTGTTTCTGCCTCGCTGAATATAAACATAGATGCAACTTCCTAAAAGGAACCAACACAGAGCAGATCAGTTTGTACGAAGCAGGTCTTCTTTGTTTTAAACGCATTCTTACAGCTAACTCTTATATGCTTCTGTAGGGCTGAAAATGACAGTTTCTACATTCTCCAAAGAAAGGGTTTCTGAACTGCGGCAAACACACAGCAGTTTAGCTCTGGAAGTTGAATGCACACATTGACAAGCATTCTGCTAGATAGCTCCGTTTTTGTTTTACAGCATGGTACTTCTTTTTGCAGCCTGTACTCCCAAACACTTTGGAATGTCCAAACGCAGCTTTTAGAAGAAACGTGTTTCTACCTCCCTAATGTAAACATAAATGCAACTTCCTAAAAGGAACCAACACACAGCAGATCAGTTTGTACGAAGCGGGTCTTCTGTGTTTTAAACGCAGTCTTACTGCTAACTCTTATATGCGTCTCTAGGGCTGGAAATGACTGTTTCTACATTCTCCAAAGAAAGGGTTTCTGAACTGCTGCAAACACACAGAAGTTTAGCTCTGGAAGTTGAATGCACACATTGACAACCATTCTGCTAGATAGCTCCGTTTTTGTTTTACAGCAAGTTACTTCTCTTTACAGCCTGTACTCCCAAGCAATCTGGAATGTCCAAACGCAGCTTTTAGAAGAAACGTGTTTCTACCTCGCTGAATGTAAACATAGATTCAACTTCCTAAAAGCAACCAACACACAGAAGATCAGTTTGTATGAAGCGGGTCTTCTGTGTTTTAAACGCATTCTTACTGCTAACTCTTATATGCTTCTCTAGGGCTGGAAATGACTGTTTCTACATTCTCCAAAGAAAGGGTTTCTGAACTGCTGCAAACACACAGACGTTTAGCTCTGGATGTTGAATGCACACATTGACAACCATTCTGCTAGATAGCTCCGTTTTTGTTTTACAGCAAGGTACTTCTCTTTACAGCCTGTACTCCCAAGCACTCTGGAATGTCCAAACGCAGCTTTTAGAAGAAACGTGTTTCTACCTCGCTGAATGTAAACATAGATGCAGCTTCCTAAAAGGAACCAACACACAGCAGATCAGTTTGTACGAAACGGGTCTTCTGTGTTTTAAACGCATTCTTACTGCTAACTCTTATATGCGTCTCGAGGGCTGGAAATGACTGTTTCTACATTCTCCAAAGAAAGGGTTTCTGAACTGCTGCAAACACACAGAAGTTTAGCTCTGGAAGTTGAATGGACACATTGACAACCATTCTACTAGATACCTCCGTTTTAGTTTTACAGCAAGGTACTTCTCTTTACAGCCTGTACTCCCAAGCACTCTGGAAAGTCCAAACGCAGCTTTTAGAAGAAACGTGTTTCTGCCTCGCTGAATATAAACAGAGAGGCAAATTCCTAAAAGGAACCAACACAGAGCAGATCAGTTTGTACGAAGTGCGTCTTCTTTCTTTTAAACGCATTCTTACTACAAACTCTTATATGCTTCTCTAGGGCTGGAAATGACTTTTTCCGCATTCTCCAAAGAAAGGGTTTCTGAACTGCTGCAAACACACAGCAGTTTAGCTCTGGACGTTGAATGCACACATTGACAACCATTCTGCTAGATAGCTCCGTTTTTGTTTTACAGCAACGTACTTCCCTTTACAGCCTGTACTCCCAAGCACTCTGGAATGTCCAAACGCAGCTTTTAGAAGAAACGTGTTTCTACCTCGCTGAATGTAAACATAGATGCAACTTCCTAAAAGGAACCAACACACAGCAGATCAGTTTGTACGAAGCGGGTCTTCTGTGTTTTAAACTCATTCTTACTGCTAACTCTTATATGCGTCTCTAGGGCTGGAAATGACTGTTTCTACATTCTCCAAAGAAAGGGTTTCTGAACTGCAGCAAACACAGGGCAGTTTAGCTCTGGAAGTTGAACGCCCACATTGACAACCATTCTGCTAGATAGCTCCGTTTTTGTTTTACAGCAAGGTACTTCTCTTTACAGCCTGTATTCCCAAGCACTCTGGAATGTCCAAATGCAGCTTTTAGAAGAAACGTTTTTCTGCCTCGCTGAATATAAACCTAGATGCAACTTCCTAAAAGGAACCAACACAGAGCAGATCAGTTCGTACGAAGTGGTTCTTCTTTGTTTTAAACGCATTCTTACTGCAAACTCTTATATGCTTCTCTAGGGCTGGAAATGACTGTTTCTACATTCTCCAAAGAAAGGGTTTCTGATCTGCTGCAAACACACAGCAGTTTAGCTCTGGAAGTTGAATGCACACATTGACAACCATTCTGCTAGATAGCTCCGTTTTTTTTTACAGCAAGGTACTTCTCTTTACAGCCTGTACTCCCAGGCACTCTGGAATGTCCAAACGCAGCTTTTAGAAGAAACGTGTTTCTACCTCGCTGAATGTAAACATAGATGCAACTTCCTAAAAGGAACCAACACAGAGCAGATCAGTTTGTACGAAGCGGGTCTTCTGTGTTTTAAACGCATTCTTACTGCTAACTGTTATATGCGTCTCTAGGGCTGGAAATGACTGTTTCTACATACTCCAAAGAAAGGGTTTCTGAACTGCTGCAAACACACAGAAGTTTAGCTCTGGAAGTTGAATGCACACATTGACAACCATTCTGCTAGATAGCTCCGTTTTTGTTTTACAGCAAGGTAATTCTCTTTACAGCCTGTACTCCCAAGCACTCTGGAATGTCCAAACGCAGCTTTTAGAAGAAACATGTTTCTGCCTCGCTGAATGTAAACATAGATGCAACTTCCTAAAAGGAACCAACACAGAGCAGATCAGTTTGTACGAAGTGGGTCTTCTTTGTTTTAAACGCATTCTTACTGCAAACTCTTATATGCTTTTCTAGGGCTGGAAATGACTGTTTCTACATTCTCCAAAGAAAGGGTTTCTGAACTGCTGCAAACACACATCAGTTTAGTTCTGGAAGTTGAATGCACACATTGACAACCATTCTGCTAGATAGCTCCGTTTTTGTTTTACAGCAAGGTACTTCTCTTTACAGCCTGTACTCCCAAGCAATCTGGAATGTCCAAACGCAGCTTTTAGAAGAAACGTGTTTCTACCTCGCTGAATGTAAACATAAATGCAACTTCCTAAAAGTAAACAACACACAGCAGATCAGTTTGTACGAAGCGGGTCTTCTGTGTTTTAAACGCATTCTTACTGCTAACTCTTATATGCGTCTCTAGGGCTGGAAATGACTGTTTCTACATTCTCCAAAGAAAGGGTTTCTGAACTGCTGCAAACACACAGAAGTTTAGCTCTGGAAGTTGAATGCACACATTGACAACCATTCTGCTAGATAGCTCCGTTTTTGTTTTACAGCAAGGTACTTCTCTTTACAGCCTGTACTCCCAAGCATTCTGGAATGTCCGAACGCAGCTTTTAGAAGAAACGTGTTTCTTCCTCGCTGAATGTAAACATAGATGCAACTTCCTAAAAGGAACCAACACACAGCACATCAGTTTGTACGAAGCGGGTCTTCTGTGTTTTAAACACATTCTTACTGCTAACTCTTATATGCGTCTCTAGGGCTGGAAATGACTGTTTCTACATTCTCCAAAGAAAGGGTTTCTGAACTGCTGCAAACACACAGACGTTTAGCTCTGGATGTTGAATGCACCCATTGACAACCATTCTGCTAGATAGCTCCGTTTTTGTTTTACAGCAAGGTAATTCTCTTTACAGCCTGTACTCCCAAACACTCTGGAATGTCCAAACGCAGCTTTTAGAAGAAACGTGTTTCTACCTCGCTGAATGTAAACATAGATGCAACTTCCCAAAAGGAACCAACACAGAGCAGATCAGTTTGTACGAAGCGGGTCTTCTGTGTTTTAAACGCATTCTTACTGCTAACTGTTATATGCGTCTCTAGGGCTGAAAATGACTGTTTCAACATTCTCCAAAGAAAGGTTTTCTGAACTGCGAGAAACACACAGCAGTTTAGCTCTGGAAGTTGAATGCACACATTGACAAGCATTCTGCTAGATAGCTCCGTTTTAGTTTTACAGCATGGTACTTCTCCTTACAGCCTGTACTCCCAAGCACTTTGGCATGTCCAAACGCAGCTTTTAGAAG